>NC_068296.1:6917476-7582476 GCF_025860055.1 Xyrauchen texanus | reverse complement strand
TCATTAATTCAAAGTAATTAACACATCCAATCAGTATAAACCTCACATAAGGCACAGACAGTACAATGATGATATTTCACATTTTACTGCCCCACAACTGGAAGACAGGAGAGAGCTATTGCTGCAAAGGCCACAACGAGCACAACATTTAAAATTAGTTTCTTTATTGATGACTGGTTGTGCTTTTTCCCATGACCTCTGCTTCTAAACCACTGCACAACTTCTTCCAGGTCATACACTTTTGGCTCGTACCCCAGTTCATCTTGTGCTTTCCGCATACTGAAATAGTGTGTGACGCCAGTCTTGTAGACTTCTGTACGTGTCAACAGGGGCTGGAAGTTATAGATCTGGCCCACGACATAGTGAACCATCTCAGTCAAGAATGCAAAGAGGTATATTAGACATATGGGTAGTCGAAGGGTAGGGAACGAGTATCCCAACCCCTCCACCAGGGGCCTGAAAAATTCAAAGTTGTTGACAGGCCTTCCATCGGAGATGAAATAGGGCTGACCAGCAGCGCGGTGCTGACGTTTTTCTGTTAACGCATCGGCAGCTAAGAGGTGTGCCGACACAAGGTTATCCACATGAACAAACTCTACAAGACTATCAGGGTCCCCATAAACAAACCTAAAGATCCCATTTTCTATATAACTAACTATCCTGGGCAGGTGCCTTTGCTCCCCTGGGCCGTATATACCTGCTGGACGCAGGGCGCAAGTCCGTAGGACACCTGCGTTGTTCTTTAATGATGAACCGTTTGCTTTTAACACCTGCATTTCGGCCACTGACTTAGTCCGGGAGTAGTGATCAGGGTGCATGTGTAGGGGCAAATAAGGGAGACTTTCATTGCCGTTCTTTATCACTTGACCACCAAATACTACATTGTATGTGCTGGTGTAGACCAATTGGTGGACTCCTTGAGCCACACAAGCCCGGAGGATGTTTTCTGTCCCTTGTATGTTCACTTCTTCGATCAGTTTGCGATTGAGTTGCTCTCGACCGGACATCCCATATGAGGCGATGTGGAACACACATTGAACACCTTGAACAGCTTTTTCCACCTGCATGTAGTCACAGATATCTGCTTGTCTGAATACGATACCCTCAGGCAACTTTTGACTCGGGGGCGTCAAGTCAAACAACACAACTTTTGAGGCGTTTCTGAGGAGAGCACAGGCAAGACTGAAAGAGATATCACATGTATTTGTTTTAAATTCTGTTTGTTAACATTACATCATCGTGGCAACAATGTTGCAAAATTGGCTTTAACTTCACACAGAAAAGATTAGTAAGTGATTTTATCACACTAAAACCATGTTAACATACATATGGTTTGTGTCTTGTGGCTATACTTTTGAAATAGTGAGTATTTTAATGTTTACAGATTGGCCCCCATTCACTTGCATTGTAAGTGACTCACTGGAACCCCGATTTATGCTTCTTTTGAAAGAAAGGAAGTGGCAAGTCACAATTAATTTTTCAATTAATTCACAATCAATTAACTGAGCTTAACTTGTATTGAACCTGGAATATTCCTTTAACTGTTTTGTTCAAAAAGTTCAAGACGCACTTGGGAATATTCTTAAATCATGATTGAATAATATAGAACTTGTCAAAATCGATAATATAGTTTATAATGACAAATATTGTGTTAAATGCGAAAAATGCATATTGGAAACATTTAAAATGTAATTTGAATACACTTTTGGGCCCTAGTGTACATAAATATATCATATATATACAGTACTGTACAAAAGTTTTAGGCACTTGTCAAAAATGTTGCATAGTGAGGATGTCTTCAAAAATAATTGCATAAATAGTTTTCATCACTTAATGTCATACAAAGTCGAGTAAACATAAAAAAAGCTGAATCAATATTCGGTGTGACCACCTTTTAAAACAGCCCCAATTCTCCTTGGTACACCTGGACAGTTTTTCTTGGTTGTTGGCAGATAGGATGTCCCAAGATTCTTGGAGAAATCACCACAGTTCTTCTATCTATTTCGGCCGTCTCAATTGCTTCTGTTTCTTTATGTAATCTCAGACTGACACAATGTTCAGTGGGAGGTTTTGTTGGGGCCATAACATCTGTTGCAGGGCTCCCTGTTCCTGTTCTTCTATTCTAATCTTTTCAATTTGCAAAAGTAATGTTTGGGAGTCTAACATTTTTATTTCCTATTGACACACTAAAGCTGAAGATATAACCATCTTAAGACAAATGCTTTTGTGAAACATCTTATGTGCCTAAGACTTTGCACAATAGTGTAAATGAAAACATAAATCATGTGTATACATAAATATTACACCCTCAATATATAGCTATTCACACTGCTTCATAGTTACATAATAACAGTGTATTGTATTGGACAATGTGGGGAAATGCATCATCATCTTACTGGAAACAACTGTAACATTTATGATTTTACTTAGAACGTTCATGTCAACTGAATATCCACATCCTGAGTAAAAGCACCCAAATTACATATTGGGCGAATTCCAATTGAAAGTGATCCAATTCACTCTGAAGGACAGAGCTCCTGATATGGGCACTTTGAAGGGAGCATGGCATTACTGTATGAATGTACCTTTCACTAACAGTCTTGGGAAAGGAGCATTCGTTAAAAAAATAAAAAAATAAAAAACATTTTCTTACTATCGTTGGAATGACCCTTCGAGTGTCGTCCCCTCCCCGCAGTGCCCTTCAAGGGCCCAAAAATGACGTTTGGGATACGCCCATTATATAACACAGTGTGATGGCGTCATCTAGCGTTTTGAACAGATACTGAAGTAAATGCATAATCACGGCTATGAGGGTTTTGTAAACAATAATAGGGGGAAAACAAGGAATCTGAAACATTTGGTTGTCATAAAATCTTACCGGAATCCAAAATAACCTCCTCCACCGGTTATGAGGAAAGTGCTGCCTTTCACGTTGACTTCCATTCTGTTGAAGTTGAAGGAGGGAGGACTCTGCGAACTACAAAATCGAATTATTATTTTATTTAACAGCAATCATTATGTCTTCTCTGACTGTATGACTGCACTAATCCTTTAGTATTCATTGCGTAAATGATCGGAGTACAGTGAACTCATTCAGTCAGATGTTTAGGTTGCCTGCTACAATATACGAATGATATTTAATGTTCATGCATATTCTAAACGTGGATGAGACGAAACTCGGAATCATGCAATACAGAAATGCTTCACCACTTTCTTTAATAATGGTAAAGTGTAATTGCGACACACCAGTATCTCTTGAGCAGTTGTGTAACTTCAATGTGGTGCATTTTTTATAAACACGAATTTCTTATTTTTATGAAGTGCAAATAAAGCCTGTTGAGAGGCAATACTCTTTAGTTTGCAGAAACAGTTAAATGTAAAGTATAACATAAATAAATGCATACCTTTACAACCGTGCTTTGAATCGAGTGTGTAACGTGCACTTCCTAGAAACGGGGGAATAGGCGGGACTAATAATCAATCATTTTCATTGGATAAGAGTGAGCTATGCCTAGTTGTGATTGGCTGAGAAGGAACTCTGTCCAACGTCCAATAGGCAGACCGTTAAATAATAGTAAATCCAATCAATTAAGTATTCTATTCTATAATTTAATTTATAATCTTATATTCTTTTAATGTAGGCCTATTATTCGATTCTAGTCTAGACTATACAAAATTAAGACTGTGTTCAGGGGCAGATTTGGGGGCCCTAGGCAAAGTACAGGATTGGGGCCCTCTTCATTGTTATTGTTATTTTTTATTATTATTATTGTTTTATTATTTATAGTATTGCCATGAAAAAAAGTTGCTTCATGACAATCTTTAATTTCTTTCAATGCCGTAAACTTTGTAAGCTTTGGCAAATCTAATAAGGTTCTCATTGTAACAGCCTGGTAAATTTTAAACGATGATTGCAATTTCTAAAATGTTTCTTATTCCCGATTTGTAATAAATAAATGAATAAAACACATATGAATACTTTGATTTTAAATAAATGTTTTTATTAACATGTTCATTGTGGTGCTTTATAAATAGACCACTAATTTTACTATTACTATTAGAGGAACTCGTCCCACTGTGGTGTTTGTCTTAATCTCAGAAGCATACTGAATCCAGTGTTTCTCAGTCACAAGCTCACCACTACAAAAACTCATCTGTTAGAAGTAAAACATCTAGACATTCACAGACTTTCAGGGAAAGAAGAATAACACCTCACATTTTAAGTGATCTCCTCTTAGCTTTTTACGTGCAATACATAAAATTGTAGTTCGTGGATCTAGAGTGTTGCAGTGTGACCAGTGAGTAGCGCAGAGGTAACATTACCTCAAACCTTAAAGTGCGTCCACATCCATGCACTATAGTTGGACCACTCAAGATTTCCCTGCCTGTTACCTCCACGAACTTGCGTAGATGTGTAAAACCTTGGAATATTCCATTAAGGCCAGATCTGAGCGGGACGCTTGCATTGATGGTGCTGAAACAGCAATATTAATCATATCAGTGTAATAACAGTGATATTTCAAGTTTCAGTATGTTATTTTTGCAGTAATAATAATAAAAAAATATCATTTGTATTTTTAGGGGGTCCATAGTTTTTAGGGGACCTATAGGCGGTTGCCCACATTTGCCTAGTGCTAAGTCCGCCCCTGACTGTGCCATACCTCAGAAAGAGATCTCTTATGGCTAAATAGTGTAACACACACACAAAAGATTGCAATTGTTTTGTTAATATTGGTTTAAGTACCAAAAGTGTATAGGGCCATTACATTTACATTTGGCAGACGCTTTTATCCAAAGCTACTTACAGTGCACTTTTTACAGGGACAATCCCCCCCGGAGCAACCTGGAGTTAAGTGCCTTTCTCAAGGACACAATGGTGGTGGCTGTGGGGATCAAACCAACATCCTTCTGCTTAGCAGTGCAGTGCTTTAGCCCACTACGCCACCACCACTCCATTAGAGACCCTAGGTTTATAATAGTGTCATGTTGTTGTTGTTGTTGTTTTTGCACTTCCATAAATTATATTTTGCATCATTATTTTATAACTATACAAGTATAACTATCACATGATATCTATTTCTTTGTTTATTACAAGATAAATGTATATATTCATACAAATAAATACTTTATCATGTTGATTTTCTGTGCAACAATGGTGAATTATATGTATCCCAT
Organism: Xyrauchen texanus; assembly: GCF_025860055.1. NCBI lineage: Eukaryota > Metazoa > Chordata > Actinopteri > Cypriniformes > Catostomidae > Xyrauchen > Xyrauchen texanus. The sequence continues at coordinate 7,577,301 of NC_068296.1, read as the reverse complement.
ATCCGTGTACACATACATGTTATACATGCTATTTTTTACTCAAGGTGGTGCAGATGTTTCAGTGATTGACTTGATTTACATTTGACATTGCTAGCTGATGTAGAAACAACATAGAAGTAAACTATAGCAAGTGTAACACGTGAACAGTATGAGATATGACTGTTGTCATTTGGGTGATATTGTTGAAATTAAGCTGTCTAATTAGACTCAATAAGTACCTGAGAGAATACTTATTTGTGGCTGATGTGCAGGGCTGGAAATGGGGGGCAACGTGGAGGAACGAAGAAAAAATAAAGACATTTATTTATTATATATATATTTTTTTGCAGAATGTTCAGTTTCTACCAAAAAAAAATATTTTCTCAAGTGTAACGTTGTTATAGATTACAGATATATAATATCTATAATCTATAATAAGTGTTTTATGTTTTTATTTTTGATAAAATGTTATTTTTATCCATGATGCTAAAGCTCCATTTTCAGCTGCCATTACTCCAGACTGCTTAGAAAATAATGTGTCGCATAATCCTTTAGAAATAATTTAATATGTTACCTTAGTACTAAAATAACATTTATTTAGATTGGTTAAGCTACTTAATGAAGTGTGGAAATCACAATATAGTGTCTATTTCCAGCTGAGGTGTGGAGAAAACTTGCATTTTTTTTTTTACAAGTTACTTTACACTTGCAAGTCAAAATTCCGTTTTAAAAATAACCACAAAATAAACATGTTTCTCCTTAAATTCATCAATCTATTGTTCTTCGGAGATGAAGGCTATTCCATGCACTACTGTTTTGAAAGAGCATGTGGCATGGGGGCGTGGTCATGTGTCTGTCTGCGGGAGGGCTCGTCACCTGGATTGTAATTACTCCTACACACGTCTCTCATTATAATGATGGCGGAGGGAGACCTGATAAGGCACAACAGAGCGGGAGAGAAGCACGCGGCCGCGTTGCACGTGTGTCTGTTTTATGTTCATTTATATAATTAAAAGTTTATGGTGACTTTTCTGCCGGTTCCGCCTCCTCCTTCCCGGGTTTCGACACCACTGTAACAGTATACGGACGGGCAAGATGGAGGCGGGAACCGGCAGAACAGTCACCATAAACTTTAATTATATAAATGAACATAAAATAATTACAACCCAGGTGACGAGTCTTCCCGTTCTCCCTCTCCTGCTTCTAGACACTTGACCACGCCCCCCATACCACAGAATAAAACAAACTTGGTCTAACCGGGACAGAGAGAGAGAAGTTAGGGTGACCATACGTCCCCCTTTTCGGACCTTAAAAAAAGCGTCCGGCTGGGATTTCTAAATTTGCCAAAAAAATGTCCGGGGTTCGGCTTTAGTTGCATTATGATGTGCATCAGGTATAATACTTGATTGTGTGCGCGCGCATTGCTTTAACCGCTCTTTGTAAGTCCCGCCTTCTCGCACACTAATTGGTCGATTAAAAGAGACTTGCAAGCAACTATTGGCCAAATTCCTGCCTGTCAATCTCTCCGCGAACGTTGTTGAACTGTTGTGTTCGTCATCAAACAGTTGCTTGACAGTAGCAGCAAATGACAGCTGAGTGGAAACAATGCTCAAACGAAAGTGCACAAGTCAAGTGGTTTTTAAAGTGGACATTGGTCATTATTTTAAAATGGCCATGCTTTCGTCCAGGTCGAGATCCGTGGGAAGCAGAATGTAGCCTATGACAGGTAAAGCTGGCACTTATGTGTCAGTTGCTAATAAAAGTGCAAGTGATTTAGAAGCACACATTAGCTCTGCGAAGCATAAATGGTCAGCAAAAGGTGAAAGTTCATGAGGTAAATTAACAGACAGTTTTTTGCACAACAACAAGAGTACAAGTAGCCTACATCAGAGTCTATAATTTGAGAAACAGTCACCTCATAAGTCATAAACTAGCATATTTAATGAGCAGTATATGCCGAACAGTTGCATTGCTGAAAGTAACGGATGAACAGAAAGTTTGAATTTATTTAAAAAGAAATAGTCAATTGAAACATTATAAATGCCTTTACGGTAAGTTTTCGATTATTTTCAACCAATGCATCCTCGGTGAACAAAGCACCCCCACCCCCGTTCATACTGCAAACTCAGGTGACAATAAGTATATGAACAGTGTTGTTGTGATGATGGCATGGGATCACCCATTGTGGGGGCGTGGCGGAAATCGCGGGGGGCGTGGCGAAGCTAAAACATACAGCGAGGATGTTATTTCCACGATGCATTTGGCAACCTAAGCAGACACGCTCAGGTTACAACATCTGAAACGATTTTCGTAATCGTTTGACGGGCTCTTTGGCTGTTCGGATTCCCTCGGTTATTTCTCGCGTTCATATTGACGCAGTTTGGCATCCTAACACGCTACGTGATCATGGCCGCGCAGCTCCCGGAGGTTCGAGGACTCGAGACTGATGAGGTATATATGCAATCAGCTGTTATATCATGTGATGCGTTTTATCAGTTACATCGATTCTGTTATATTGCCTTGCATATGTGGCCTTATAAGCATGAGCATCATTTGATTGTCTGTATATAGCTCTTGTGTGATATGGGATCATATTGACTGCCTGTGCCATCTGCTGGGAATTGGAGAGGAAGTTTGAATCCACTCTGTGTTATTTTTGTTGTAATCATCAGTGTGACTGAAGATATGACTATATAACCACTCTCGAACTCTCTTTGGATATAGGATGTGTTTTGTTTGGCTACAAAGCATGATAATTAACACTTTCATTATAACTATGATGTCTTGTGACTGAAGTAAAGTATTGCGCAATATCTACCCTATGAGCTCCCATGATTGTGTGACGTCATACCTCTTAACTTGTAGGGGTGTTGCAATAATTATAACTACCACGTTTAAAAAGTCCTAAGTTAAAAAGTGATCTGATGACAAAATAAGGTAAGTTGCAAAATATCAGTATTGGTATAGTTATCGGCCTATAGTTTAAAATTGTGGTCAAATAGTTATCGGTATAGGCAAAAATGATAAATAAAAATCATATCAGTGCATCCCTAATTTTATATATTGTCCCTTTTCAAATCATGAATTTAGACATTGTCCTAAAAGATTAAATATATATATATATATATATATATATATATTACAATATAACCGATTATTGAGCTTAATGGAGTGACTCTTAAAATCCAATTGGCCAATGTCCTTAAAATGTTGCTAATTAACAAGCGGTAATTACATTTATTTCAATCTTTAAGTAAGAGAAAAAGGTCTTACGAAGAGGGAGAGTTTTAATTCCTACTATTCATTAAACTTGTAATTAAATAAGAGTCTAAGGGTTTACTTATTAACTACACAGCATTTTTTTAATTGAATGTTAATTGTTGTGTATACAGTTTTAATGACCTCGTATTAATCAAAGACCGCATGAAATAGTTGTACTTTTAAAAATTCATTTGTCACACCACAGGACCGTTTAAAATGAATTAGTGATTGCCAAAAGTTCAAAGTGATGAAAAACTTGGAGACTAGAGATCTCTAAACCAGTCACAGTATCATAAAATCTACACTTTCCCATAAACAAATATATACATTTTAACCTAACTACCCAATTTGTTCAGAAATGTTCATCTAACCATGCGCTGTCCTTTAGGATGAGTCCAGGATCTTAAGGGTGAAAGTCATTGCTGGAATTGGATTGGCCAAGAAGGACATATTGGGTGCCAGGTCAGTTTTAAATGTGGTAAGATGTCATGTTTCCACAGAGGACACTGGTCATTATTTTAAGGTCCTTTCTTCTGCTTGAAAAAGGGGTCATCATTTCTTTTCTTTCTCATACCACCAAAAGCATTTAAAAACATTTAACCAAGACCATTTTAAGTTGATCAACTTTGTCTGGACTTTTTAAGGACACTTTGCTCGGCTCTGTGGTTTGCATAGGTTTGCTTTTGTGTTCCTGCTTCACCAGCATCATTATCATGTGTCCACACGCCATCAGTTTGTTATGAAAACATGAGAGAATTTGTGTGCAGCTCATGTACATGATGGAGGTTCCGTTCTGTACAATCTGACACTCAGACAGGCTTTTATATGTTGCTGAAAAACAAAAGGTTTTCCTGGAGTTGTGAAAATTCTCATAGATTCGTGCAATTAATAGGTAAATAATTGGCCAAGTTGAATACTTTTCCATTTTAGCTGCATATTATTATAGACTTAATACAAACTCCAGTAACTTTCGTAATACACGTTCCTGGTTTTATTGTGCAAGATTCATCGGTGTATGTTATTCCAAAGTATCCTGTTTCACATTACGGACATGGAACAGGATGCAAATGCTGTTTTGTTTTGACTTCAAATGAATAGTTGGTATAATAGTTCTTAATTGGCATTAATTTGGTCTTGTCTTTCTATTTAGCGCAATAACTTCACAGTATTTCGCCAAGAAAAGATAGATGCTACAGGATTAATTTGATGCATGTCCTGCAGTAAACTAATGGAAGTCTCCCTTTGTTTTGAGAGAAATGCACACATTAAGGTGTTCTGGTCTGGTCAGTGCAGTAGATGGCAGTGCTAGCAGCAGTCCTGGCTGTCCTTGAGGGTACAACCAGATCTGTCGTTCTCACTTTAACCTAAATAACACAGCTCAAAGTATGCAATCAATAGCAGTGCTGAGCGATAGCATCTCTCCTTGAATATATTACTCCTTTTGTACTTTCCTTCAGCTGTGCTTGGATAACGGCCAGATATTCAGTAAAAAAAACTGAATAGTGACTCAAATTAAATGGTTGAAGGATTGTGAATTGCTTTCACCTGAGGTTGTATGTTGGTTAAGATGCAGAATTATATGTCCCCAAACCAGTAAATCTGAATAGTTACTTGATTGGTTTGAGAGAATCGTTCTTGATCATTTTTTAGGAATAAATATGTGACTGCATGGTTGGCGAAGATGGATCCATTCCATTCTCACATGACTACTAGTCAAGATATTCAAGTTTGAAATCATGTCTGTGGTATTAATAAATATGACCTCATTACTAAAACATTTAGGAGTACTTCCTGTATGACTCCAATGAGAATTATTTTTCCATTTGTGCTTGTGTAATATATATTTGTTTAATCTCCAGTGACCCGTACACAAGGATCTCTCTGTATGACCCCGTCAATGGTGAAATCACCAGCATACAAACTAAAACTATTAAAAAGGTAAACATCCTCTTAATATACAAATTTTCACTAAAAACGAATATGCAGAATCCAGCATTTTAGCACTTTTTGAATTTTTTATGAATTGTATTTTCCTTAGACACTGGATCCAAAGTGGAATGAAGAATTCTTCTTTAGGGTAAGTGAATGAGTTCATACAAAGTTCATATTTTTGTTCATCTTAAGAAAAGAGTTTGTTGTCCCTACCTTCATTCTGCCCTATGTCATATGTCACCCTAATATCAGTAGATTGATAAAATATTACCCCCCCCCCAGTTATTAGTAACCTACTTCAAATGTAATAATAAAAAAAAATATGTATAATGTATGTAATGAAAACTTAAAGCTGAAGTATGTAATTTCTGTGACACTAGCACCACCGAACGGAATTGCAAAAATATATCTTTTTTTCAAAACGGCTTTCTGAATATGCCCCTCATCTGCAGTTATTCAAACAGTCACATAGTCCTGCCCCTAACTCACGGCATAGGTTGAGAAACGTTGTTGGGGCGGGTCGCTTAAAACAAATGCAGGAATTTTATAGCGCCACAGAGACACAATGTTTACAGTTTGAGAAAATTAACCTATTAATGGCTTCTTTATATAATCCCTAAACACTGTGGTTCCAATAAAGTGCCCGTCGTGGTCTTCTGCTGTTGTAGCCCATCCGCCTCAAGGTTTAAGGTGTTGTGCATTCTGAGATGCTATTCTGCTCACTACAATTGTACAGAGTGTTTTTCTGAGTTACTGTAGCCTTTCTGTCAGCTTAAACCAGTCTGGCCATTCTCCGTTGACCTTTCTCATCAACAAGGCATTTCTGTCCACAGAACTGCCGCTTACTGGAAGTTTTTTTTAGTTTTTGGCACCATTCTGAGTAAATTCTAGAGACTGTTGTGTGTGAAAATCCCAGGAGATCAACAGTTACAGAAATACTCAAACCAATATGTCTAGCACCAACAATCATGCCACGGTCGAAATCACTGAGATCACATTTTTCCTCATTCTGATGGTTGATATGAACATTAACTGAAGGTCCTGACCCGTATCTGCATGACTTTATGCATTGCACTGTTGCCACACGATTGGCTGATTAGATAATCGCATGAATATGTAGGCGTACAGGTGTCCCTAATAAAGTGCTCCGTAAGTGTTGTCTCTGCATATTAAGCTGGGATAGAAAAAAGTATTTTAACTCAAGTAAGTATTTCATACTTCAACTTTAATTCAAATTAAACCATTTGACTTGTATTTTTTCCACTTTGCGATAATTTAAATTTGAGAGGAGAGTTTGCCATGAAAATAATGTCATAAAGTCACAATGCAGAAAATCCTCACAATCCTAAAAACTGGATTTGTATTCTAAATGCAAAATATAATTTCTTATTTTTTCCTTTTGATTTTGGCCTGAAATACGATCCGGACAATATGACTAGAGATTTACCCGTAAATACTGTACATTTCTCATAGAATTTCTGTACCTTCTGTCCCATGAGATATGTAACATATATACAAACATGTCCTTCCTGATGACCCCTTAAATGGTATCATCTTTACTGTGGAAGATAAACATCACCTGGTTAAATGTTTAACTGGCTGTTTCTCCTTCTCACTGGATTCAAATTGTTTTGTCATTAGAGTGTTATGGTATTGTTTGTAGTGCGCCACTAATTCAAACTACGAACTGATATCAAACACAAAATCAATTGTTGTGTTCTGTAATAATACAAAATGTTAGACAATATGGGATACTCACTTTTCAGTTTTATAAAACACTTTTTTCATTTTATATTATTTGACCGTATGGAGTTATAGCAATAATTTGTCCACAGCTAGCCAAAAAAACCAATATAAATCAAAATAATGGGTTATAACTCACACTTTACTCAGGCACATGCTGGACCTACTTGGCTCATATTGTTTTGTTTTTTTCACTTGTTTCATATTCATATCCTAATTTATAAATTAATCTACATCCATTGATATTGCTAGACAATAATGCATGATTTTTACTTGGAGATCACACAAAAATGAAAATTCTGTCATCATTAACTCACCCCAGTGTTGTTCCAACCCTGACTTTCTTTCTTCCATGGAACACAAAAGATGTTAGGCTAGGCAGAACATTAGAGGCCATCATCTTCAGTCACCGTTCACTTTCTTTGTATGGAAAAAAGTATGTAATGAAGGGAATTGTGATTGAGACTAACATTCTGCTGTTAGATCTCATTTTGTATTCTATTGAAGAAAAAGTCATATGGGTTTGGAACAGCGTGAGTGTGAGTATATGGCAGTATATTTTCGTTTTTGGGTGAATTACCCTTATACTCTCCTCATTATACATTATACATTTTACAGTTTTTTTGTGAGACGGGTATCGGTTTTATTTTAGTGACGCACACCACCATGCAGGAAACATTTGTGTGTATATATAACAGCATATATTCTGTAACATGCCCGCTGTGTGTGTTTTTCTCTGCTCCTCACTGTGTTTACACTAACCTAAGAAATATAGTCATATGGCACAGAGCCTCCAGTCCTACTACCTTTACATTTCATGAGACCAGAAACGTTCAGCGTGTGCTTGTCCTCTTAGAAATTGCATGTCTGGTCTAGACCATAATTTAAATGAACACAAGCCATTTCACTGGTTTTATTTTGAGCCTCATAAGATGTTTCATTCGAAATGAGTTCTTATTTAAAAAATCCTTTGCTGTTTATTCAACAGATCATGTTTGCTTTGTGCTTGAATCCAGGGTTGGCAAAATTCAGGTTTCCAATTCAGAGAGAGAGAGAACAATAGATAGATAGATGGAATGATTAAACGATAGATTGAATGATAGACATTTCAGATAGGAGTGACAGATGGAACAATAGATGGAACGATTTAACTATATAAATAGATTGAACGATTGATAGATAGAAGGATGGATGGAGCAATTGAATGTTAAGAGAGAGAGAGATAGATAGATAGATACCAACCTTTTTTCTACCGCGGCACACTTTTTACAAATAAAAAAATTCTACTGCACGCCACTATCCCACATAGGCTAACCATCGTCAATATATTTCCTTTTCAAGAACTTTGTTTTCTGTCCATCTTAGTAGCGTGTTTAACTGTAATGTTTGAAAGTCAGTATGCAAAACAAAAAAGTCACCTAGATAGGTTTCGCCGTGTGAAGTCACAGGAGCCAAGAGTGCTAAATGGATAATGGAAAAAAACAATATAATAATAATTTTGAGTTTCAATAATGTTCTTTCGTCATCGTAAAGCGCATTTCACACGAGTTGAGTCGAGGTGTCAACGCTCCGTTCAACGGCAGCGTCAAGCTCCACATGACAAGAGTAGCAGAAAGCATCACAGAGGGGTGATTTTATGAGTTTGCCACGTAAAAAAGCGGGAGGTGTGCACAATAAACATTGAAAACATGTATTTGGAAGAGAGACAATAGCAGAAAGTAATAACAGGACACGTTTATGTTTAGGTCGAAGCGTTTTCTTGGTGAATTTAAATTAGTTCAATAACTGGGGTCTCTGATATTCATAAAAGATAAGGTAATATTTAATTAAAAGAAATTATGAGACATTCAATGTCTCTTCATAAATTTGGACAGTTTGTAAATATTTCTTATTGCTTAGTACTCTCTACGACATTATTGGTGAAGCAAAAACGTGTGTGTGAAAAACATTTTGGTGTAAAGTGACGTCATAGACTTCAATGTATTCTGCAGCGCTGACACGAGTCATGTGAAAGACCCTTAACATATAAATATCACTCACTTATGTACATTAATCATTGCTCTTCACAATCACAAAAGTGACTGATTATGGCTTCTGAGCTAATTTCTCAGAAAGGTGAGGCGTTTGGAATTTGATCATTTTCCACGGCACACCTGACAATCTTTCATGGCACACTAGTGGTTGGGAAACACTGAGATAGATGGATGGATAGATGGAACGATTGAATGATGGATGGATAGATTGAATGATGGAACGATTGAATGATGGATGGATAGATGGAACGATTGAATGATGGATGGATAGATTGATGGAACGATTGAATGATGGATGGATAGATGGAATGATTGAATGATGGATGGATAGATGGAACGATTGAATGATGGATGGATAGATGGAACGATGGAACGATTGAATGATGGATGGATAGATGGAACGATGGAACGATTGAATGATGGATGGATAGATTGATGGAACGATTGAATGATGGATGGATAGATGGAACGATTGAATGATGGATGGATAGATTGATGGAACGATTGAATGATGGATGGATAGATGGAACGATGGAACGATTGAATGATGGATGATAGATTGAATGATGGAACGATTGAATGATGGATGATAGATCGAATGATGGAACGATTGAATGATGGATGGATAGATGGAATGATTGAATGATGGATAGATGAAACAATTGAATGATGGATGGATGGATGGGACAATAGATGGAATGATTGAATGATAGATGGATGGATAGAAGGATGGATGGAATGATTGAACAATAGACAGATGGAAAGATGGATAGATAGATGGAACAATTGAACGATAGACAGATTGAATGATAGATAGATAGATGGAACAATAGATGGAATGATTGAATGATAGATAGATAGATGGATAGATTGAATGATAGATCGATGGGGAGGTAGATCAATTGAACAATTGATAGAACAATAGATTGATAGATTTTTTTTTACATTTTATATACTGTAAATAAAATAAACATGTTAGGACATAATTTAATCCCGTCTGATTTAATTATTATGTGTCTTCCTTCACTATTGATTTAAATGTATTGCCTAAATGTTTAGTTGGGTCTAGTCGACAGATGTTAACAGAAAGTCTATCTCTGTCAGGCTCAAAGAACTTCAATTCGAGATTATAATTAAATATTAAACTTTCTCTTTGGGCAGCATGTGATAAGAGATGCATTTCCACGTTGTGGGGTCAGAGTTTGGGGGTCTGGGGTCAGGAGTTGTGTTGCAGGGACCACTGGAGAAGAGAGGTGCCTCTTAAATTCAGTCCAGTTTTGCGGTGGAAATGTGACAAGCTGTGACTCATTTACTGACGTGATTTGCAGGTCTCTGTTTCATACACATCGCACATTTTATCAGAAAGGACCGATAGATGCAGGTGCAAAACAACAGATACATCGTAAAACGGCACAACATTTTCTGGAAACCTCACTGTACAATCATTACAAGACATAATTTGTTGGTAGAACTCATTTCACGATCTTAAGAGGACTGTTTATCGACTATTTAAATGAAGCCTAGATGTGTAGATATATTGTAAAAATGAAGACACAAGGTATTGTTACACTTTGTGGTTTTCAGATGTAAGTGATACTATGTAAGTCCATAGTTAATGTGATTACTCTGCTAGGACACCTCTGTGAATTTAATAACTAACTGACTTCATACATCCACTAAAAATCAACCTGACACCAGTTGCTGTCTCTTAAAAAATGGCTCAGAGAAATTAAGTTAGTTCAAAGAAAAGCTCTAACATCATTTGTTTACAGATGACTCTTGGTTTTATATTTTATTATCGATTGAAATGAAATTAAGACATTTATAGGTGTGACTCAAGTATCCAAATTCTTTTTTGCGACCACTGTATGTGTAAAATGTCTTATTCGTTCAGCTTTCACACTGCACTGATACAGGAAACTTGACTTGAGCACAAACTGGTCACCGCACGTAATATTCACTATATAAATCATGGCTATAAGCACTGTATATAGATAGTGGTATAAGAACGGTTTTGGCTGAGCACTGTCCCGAATTCCAATGCCGGAACTTGACGAGAGGACTAAATTAAATGCTGTCTGGGCTGCCACTGAGCTTACAGGCACACTGCTATGAGTCACTGGCCATTTAGGGTTCTTACAGTCAATGGTTATGCATGGAGGATAAACAGACCCTCTTTCTTGAAATTAGACATGATTTATTTTACATGTGCCCTATTTTTCTTTTTATGAATGGGTAGTTGACATATAACATTTCCATCCAACTTATTTTTATTCATCATCAGGATTTAATGTTAGAAGTTATATAAAAGTTTAAGGAACATTCATATAAAGTGTATATTTTAGTTCCTGTAACTGCTCACGATTTCATTTTGAAGTTTTCCCTATTTTTAGCTACCTTTTGACTTTATATTTCAAAATGGTCCTGCAATGTGACATACATTTTTAATTGCACAAATTCAGTCTCTCAGTTGATATGAGGTCATAGAAAGTGTACATCTAGTTATTGTAGAAGAATTCAGAATTAAAAAAATTCTCTCTCTTCCTTCTCTGTCACAGGTACATCCCAGGAAACATCGTCTGTTACTGGAGGTGTTTGATGAAAATCGTTTGGTATGTACATGGGCACATTGATTTACAGCGATATAAACCAAGTTCATTTGTGAATGAGTTAATTGAGGTGTGAAAATATTTTTCAGCCTAATATTGGTGAAATTCTTTGTTTGAATGTTTGCTTCAGTGGCTATTGATTTAAAGCTGCACTCAGTAACTTTTTCCTTATTAAAAAAAACTCCTAAAGACGTGTATTGTAATTTTGCAATATTTAAAGGTAATAATGACCACTCACATTTAATTGAAGACTCCAGTCATATCAGTAACCGTATAAAAGCTGTTTTATTCTAAATGGAGAAGGTCCATGCATGGGGGCTGCCATGTTAGAATCACATGACCAGCCGAATACTACTCGCTTAATCTCAGTAACCGTCCTGTTATTTGACACTTTCACTTATCGATTAAATCATGGCCGACTGTGGCATCTGAAACAGAAAACTATTGATTTTAAATTATGCTGCAAGTCCAAGATGACACAAAGACAATAGTTACTGAGTGCACCTTTTAGGAGCTGTTTTGTGACATCTGTGCCACTTTGTTTGAGCGGCCTCATTCAGCAATGTTGGCTCCGCTATTGCATGAGTTTGGAGCGTTATTTTTTGTCATTCTGTTTGGTGCCACTAATGGTACAAAATGTTAAGTTAAATGCTTTCTTCAATCCCAGATGTAAGTAACAAATTTGTACAAATTTAAGTATTAGCTTGGTAATAAAATCATACACGTAGTTTAGCAGTCTCAAATCCATTCTGCACATTAGTGTTCAGTTCAGCTCTGTAATATCAGCAGCTAGTGTGTAATGAATGAACAAGGATACCTTTTTGCAAGTAGCCACCATAAAACGCTGGTATGGGTAATGAACTCTACCCTTGGGTGCTGTTAAAAGTGAAAAGTAACCGCTTTAAAGCACATAAAAGTGAATGAAGCATGACACATTTTGAGGGGGTGCTATCCGTCACAAGCTGATGGCATCGTCCGTGAATAACGAGGAAGGTTAAACAAACGCTTGCATAAAGGAAGCAGTGTTAATGATAGAACAGTAAGTCTTGATAAGACTATAAACTGCACTCATCCTCCTGTATGTGACAGGTAGGTCAGCCCTGTTATTGGATATAAGAAAAACTGGCATGTCATTGCTAGAATGTGTTCGTTGGCATGAACCAAGCATGCAAGCTATTTCTATCTCCTTAGGAATGTGGTACGTTAAAGGCTGGATGACACATCATTTAGCACTTGGTCGGCTCTGTTGGACTTACTTTGGATCTGCGTTTCATTTTGTGTATATGTTTCTAGACTTTGTTCAGTCATGTTACAAGGGATAGTAATTGAAATACTTCCACAATGTAATTTTCCAATATCTCTTTGCGTATAGTGCATTTCGTTTTCTCACACTCTTGCTCTTAGAAGTGGTTGGTCTCTGCTTTCAGTCATTTTACAAAAGACCATGGTTAAAATACTTCCAAAGCATAATATTGCATTTAAAATTTTCCTCTATCTTGCATATACTGCATTTTTTTTTTCCATGAAGTAAGGTTTCATATTCTTGACCTGTGTGCTATGGTAACTGCACTTACCCCTGTTGCAATTGCCCCTGACTGATGAGATGGCATGTCTCTTACACAAACATGGTCTTAAATGGCTGCAACAGTGGGTGTCAAATGACACGTGATGTGGCATGTGTCCATGTGAGTGTGCACAACAAGCTCAGTATTTGAATTGGAGGCTGTTTCTTGGCACTAACAGAAGCACACAAATTGGCTTGTTTACTTTAGGTAGTTTTGCTGACTGAATTTTTAGATGAAGCTATTATGCTTCAAGCTGTGCATGGATGGAACTAGAGTAATGTGCCAAGCGTTCGGTTTATGAGCTTGGCGGTTTCAACACCCTGTTCCATGTGTATCTGCAACACACAGGTTGATTCAGAACCTGAATGTTGTTTGGAAACTGAATCACCCAGTTTGATACAAAATCAAGCCTTCCTCTTTATTTGCTGTAACTCTATCCTGGTGGGGTAAAAATATTAGCAGGGGTGCAGCTTTGCAGAAACTCTAGACACTGGGCTGTCGCTGCTGCAAGAGAAGAGGTGGCAGAGTTGAGGTTGGCTTGAACAGGAGCAAATGGTTCCACCTCTCTCCGTCCTGGCATGCACACATATTGTTGATTTTTGCAGCAGGGTAACCAGCAGCAGGGCTTCAGACAGGGGGAGGGCACCCATGCCTGAATCAGTTCTTGTGAAACTACAGAAGGCACAACTGACGCACTCCTGAGGTCTGGCACTGTAGAGCCATCTGCAAACAAGAAGGATTGTTCCTGTATGGAGCAGTTGCTCTGTAAAGCTTTAAGTTTGCTCCTACTTCAAAGAGGAAGATCTTTGGGCTGACAACTGGTGTTCTCGTAAGAACTAAGTTAGTGGATGTTCATTATGGTGCTTTTGACATCTCATAGCTGTTAGCTTCTGAGAAAAGAATGTCCGTTGTCACCGCTGCTATTTTGGCTATGTGCAACAGCTAATGATTGCGATCACAGCTCTGGACCAGGAGCAGTTGCTTTACTGCTCGTTGACGTCTTATTTTATTTGTTATTTTCATGAGCAGGTTTGCCATGTCGTGCTTTCCATTGAATTCATTGGATTAGGAGGCTTGTCTGCATGGCACGACACCTGCGATTGCATTTTGCTTCTAGGAGAAGCAACACAGACCCTCTGTCAGAGAGCTGCAGCCATGCCGAGGAGGGTGGGCTCACTGTTGCCAGCCGTAGCTCCACCGAGGGCCTGGCGCACAGCTCTGTCCACATGAAAGTGACTCCGGGACAGCTGGCACTGGCTTTACCACCCTTGTCACCAGAGTACGGTAATTTGCAGCGGCACAACACCGTATTTATCCCCAAGGTTAATGGAAGTGAAGCAAGCAGAAAAAGCACACTGCAGATCTCCTTGCAGCCTTACAAACAAAGCAGCGATATTGACTGTGGTGCTGGGGAGGATGGAGAGCTTGCTAGCTGTGTTGGTGGAAATGGGAGCACGTACGATGGAGGATCTTGTAGCAGTAGTACGAGTGATGGCGGTTACTGCAGTAGCAATAGCATCTTCGAACCGGATGTCTCAGACCGAAGGGCGGCTCAGGAGAGGACCGTGTTGCGGCGGAAGATGAGGGTACCCTTGCGTCGCTGCTCTTCTCTGGTGATCTTTCCACAGAGCCCCTGTACCTCACCGCCTGCGTCCCCTGTTAGTCCAGTAGCATCTCCCATGATTCCGCCGCTCCCCCCATCTGCGCGAAGTTCCTTTCAAACTTCTCATCAGATGCAGCTGTCCAGTGCGGCTCCATCACAAGATGACATGAAGGGATCCATTGCCACAGCAGTTAATGGTCTGCGGCTGTCCAAAACCAGCTGTACGTCGGTTGAGCAAAGAGACGCCAAACCCATCGTGCATTTCAGTGTTCCCCCAGAACAACCATCAGGACCAGAGCGAACTGAAAAACACTCCAGCGTTTTACTACACTTCGCAAACCAACGACCACTTCCTACAGGAAAAGGAGGTTCTGCCAAGACTAAGGTTAACGTTGACTTTTCTAAACCTCCCGAGGGCCCACAATCAGACAACGTACCAGAACCCCATAAGGTAAAGCTGTTTCGTAGCACCTCCGCATGTATGCTGCCAAGCGGAAGGTCGTCATCGACAGAAAGAAGACACAACACTTGTCCAACTAGCAGTAATTTGGAAAAGCCCTTAAAAAAAGGCTCTCATCACATCCTTCACAGAAGTATTTCTCTGGAGTTACCCTGTGCCAAAACTGAGATATCTTGTCATGTTTCAAATGCAGCACACATGCATTCTAAGAACGGCCCTCCACGTGTACACATTCATGTATCTCAAGGCACAGGTGCAAGAATATCAAATACTCTAAAGGATTGCGGCACAAACGACAAAGAAGATCATGTTCCAACCTGCATGGAGAGAAATGTTACCGTAAGCCTTTCTGTTAGCATGTGGAAAATAAGAAAGTATTTGTAAGACCATTTAGATTTATCTTGTACATAAGGGTGTAATTTGACTCCATTTTGCCCTGAAATTGAATTCAAATCACGTTAAAATTCTAGATATTTTGGGAAACCTTTTAAACACAAATTATAAATCCCACAATTTTAAAAAGAATGCTTACAACAGGGGTCCACGTCTTACAACAAAGTGCAAGTTTTTCTCTACTCTAAAGTACTCACTCGCACGCACATGTCGTGTTTTAGAAGGGTTTTCCATTTTTATTAATCTATTAACACTCTGCAGTCAGTGTAAGTATTTACCTTGTGGATAATTCTAGATAGCTGAGCCCCTCAGAGTCCCCCACAGCCCTAGGCCTATAAATACAGAGCTCCTAAAATATTCCCCTTGACTCCAGTTAGTCTGGCCGAGCACCACACTGTCCAGCCCACAGGTTCAACACGATATGCACGGGCTACACTTGGCTGTTGGGGTGTCTCAGCTGTTGGGACAAAGGTCAGCTGATTGGGGGAGGGTTGATGGGGCAAAACTATGCCGGGACTCTACAGTTAGGGATAACATGTTCTCTGTCCAGCAGGTCATTCCTTAGCTAGGGCATCAAGCGTCTTGATTTCTCACCCTTACACTAATTTAATTTGCACTCTCTCTGTGTACCTCTGATTTTAACCATGTTAGAAACAGGTTGCACAAGCAATTACCAGTGGCTGTTACCTTTTATTGCCACTGTAAGCTTGTGTAATCTAATACAAATTTGAAGGCTGTAATTGAAGTATGCTGGTTGTTGGTGCACACCATTTGTGATGTTGAGCCATACGAATACTTTTTAATATATTGTTGTAGGTTGTTTGGATGTATACATTTCAGGTGCATACTGTAGTTGTTTGCAAAATTCTGCCTTGTATACTTCTATACCTGGTTGTAACTATCTTACAATTCCTCTGTTTCCTGCTCAAAGACAGTCACACCTTGTGTTCTGTGACAGATTAGTTAACTCATGACTGTGTGAGCTTTGGCAGAGGTCAAAGCAATAGAGCTAGTGTGTGTGTGTGTGTGTGTGTGTGTGTGTGTGTGTGTGTGTGTGTGTGTGTGTGTGTGTGTGTGTGTGTGTGTGTGTGTGTGTGTGTGTGTGTGTGTGTGTGTGTGTGTGTGTGTGTGTGTGTGTGTGTGTGTGTGTGCTTGCTTGCCAGGGGTTTTGTTAGTAGATGACCGTGTGTGTATGTTTGTGCCAGTTGTTGTTGTGTTTTTCCACAAATTGTCTCTGTGCTTGATTAGCATTTATCAATCAACAATTCAGCACTTTTTATGTCTTTAGTGATGGCTGTCCTGCTATGGTGCTTTAAAAGCTAATAGATTTACTATAATTATTTCAATAACCGCTTATTTTATCTTCGATTTGACATATTGAGACTACATGCTCATTTCTGATCTTGCTGTACATGATTCATCAGTGCACATTATTTCAGGAAAAAATTTCTTCGTAATCTTTCATCAAATGAAATAACTTGCTCCACCACTGAAACAACTTTCCTTTTTTCAGCTCATTTCACTTAGGCTGCGCAGGCTGTTGGTCAGGGCTGAACTGGTAATCTGGCCTACCGGGCCGACGAATTTTGGGGCCGATCAGGGGCGGACTGGCCATCGGGATTACAGAGCGTGCCGGTGGGTCAGCCGCAAAAAAAAAAAAAAGCTGGCCCGTTATGCAGAACGGGCCACAAAACGGTGCCGCAATATGCAGAAAGGGACCGTGAGCACCCAACCCCCCCCCGCTCAACTTTTGGGCCCGTTACTATGCAAAATTCCAGGCCGATTTCTCTTCCCAAATAGCTATATAGGCATTGTTTTAAGCTACTGTTGTATGTAGCATTTCTAAAATCGCTGTTTTCTTTCCTGTGTTGACATATTTCCTCTTGTAACGGAAAGTTTGGGTGGGGCTTTTTTTTATTTATTTAGCCAACAGCCATGAACCAAGATTTGCTACTCTCTATTGCTAGTCAGAGGCATGTAGGAGGAGAGGTATTCTCATTCTAGAAAGCATTTTATTGGACAGAAATTCATATATGCCACTGACTACAAGATGAGTCATTAATAAAGCTCATAAAACTCTACATTTTGAATCATGGGGTCTTGTAAACCATCTCCTTCTGAAAGAGAAGAAATGGTCGCAAGTTTTCTTTGGTTGGCAGCATTTAGCTTTGAGTCATCAGCTCCGCTGATAAAAGTGAGTTGAGTTATTGTCAGGGAATGCTGATGTTTGTCAGGTGTGTGTTTTGCAGTAGCAGCCATGCTCCTCATGTAGCAGATAATTTTTCTCTTGAGCTTCCATCATTAAGTGTTCTCTTTAAACATTTGGCATCATTTAGTCTATTGTTTTCCCTCTCATAACCGGGCCAGACGAGGCTAATTGGATCTGGCTGCTTTCACATAATTCACTAACATGTGGCCTTGTTTCAAAAGATGAGTTTCATAATTTAAAACGGGACTTACTTTACTACTCTATACTGTACTATACAATACTATGCAGTACTATACAATATGATGTTATACTATGATCTGCACTTCTCTACTATGCTACAGGTAGATTATGCAATGCTGTATTATATTATACTATGCTTTTCACTACTATGATATGTTATGCCATACTATACTAATCTAGACTCTACTATTATATACTATACTATTCAATACCTACTATACTACACAATATTATACTGCATATACATCAATATATGCTACATTACTGCACCATACCATACAATTCTGTTCTATGCTATACTGATTTCTATACTACTCTACTATGGTGTATTATGCCATACTATCATAATCTAGGCCCTACTATTCTATACTTTATGATACAATACACTATCATACTATACTACACAATATTATACTACTCTATAGTATGCTCTACACTATTCTGCCATGCTATGCTATGCTATACTATACTTAACTATTTTAACCTTGACCCAACTATTCTATACTTTAAAATACAATACACTACCATATTATTTACCATACCATTGTTTCCCCTAGGATTTGTTTCTGCAGCAGTGCTGTTGTGCATACGTACACAGGCCTGCAACACTGGACCCATGTTAACACGTATTGGTTGAGGAATTGCTTAAAACAGGGGGTCAAGCTCAATTTCAGCCTCAATTTATTTGTGCCCTCAAAGGGCCCAGCATCTGCTTTTGTAGCACCCAAGCAATTACCAGTAATATTACATGTTATGTGCATTGAAATGCACATTTGACAGTACAGCATTGATTTTGAGGTTAGGATGCAGATGAAAATGATTAAATAATCATGAAATAATAAACACCTAATTTTTATATGGCTGAATTGAAATATTCTGACAGTGTGACTAAGTTGGGTCTTTACAGATTCATTTAATCAGGCTCCTACTGATTAAACTACAGCCATGTCTTGGAATTCCGTAGTCCTTCCATAATATCCATAGTTTTAACAATGATATTTGTAATAAGTCCATGGTAAACCTAGGTAAAACCACGTATGGCTCCTTACTATCATGATTAGTAACTATGGTTTCTATATAAAGAACGATGGCATTTTTGTAAAGAAAATAACAGCAGTCTAAATACATTTAGAAATAGTTTTTTTTGCCACAGCTACCATAGTTACAGTACAATTAGTGTTACTACATTAAATCCATGGTACATGTGATTTGGGAGTTGAAAAGCCTTCTATAACATTATTCCTGTTTTCATTTTGTCATTTCCATTTAGAATGTGGGACTGTTTTTTTTATTTGAACTAGTTTCATCACAGAGACATAAGAGTTTTGCAACAGACAATTCTGCACTGCATTCAAATGGGTTTTGGAATCCCTGCCGAACAGCTCCACTGGTTTACAAGCACATTTAAAATGGCCTGTGCGGTTAAGACCAGTTCGCGAATTAAAGCACCTGCTTTGCGCTCGTGCTGCTCTATACATAATTGAGCCGTGTTGATAATTGTTCTATGTAGCGCTGTTTCATTCCGCTTTTGAAGTGAGCAAAATGTGCTCCCAAAACATACTGATGAAAGGGGAAGGGTCATTGATATTCCCGAGGAAAGCACTAACTTATTGATCAGTGAAACGTTGCGATCACATGCCATCCTACGTTTCAGAAATGAGCCTGCGGGCCACATGAACTAAAGCTAGTTTGACACTGAGAGTTAGGGCCTCGCGATTTAAACAAAGTCATATTGCGAATATTTTTCAAAATATTGCAATTTGAACTATGATTCTGATAGACAAATTTATTTTGATGTTTTTCACATGTTCAACTGCAAACAGGTTGCTGTGGTTTTCACATTGAACTTCTTTTTAAGAAGGTTTTCCACCGTCTAGCTGTTTTGTAAAAAAATACTGTTGGTTGGTTGAATAATTAAATAAACACAAAATATGATTCCATTTTACACTCAAAAACAGGATGGCTTATACAAACTGTTTTTGACTATATAAGATAGTCCTAAAGAATTTGGCTTAATGTCAAACTGAAGTTGAACTGATAACCCATTGGTGTTATTAAACTTCAAATGAAACTTTTGGTTAGTTTGTTAATTTTTGTTATTCTTTATTTTATTATATTTCATTTAACAATGCATTATATTATTATATTAATATACAACAGTTAGTTCTGGTCCTCGAATCTGATTGGACGAGAGACGTTCCATGAGCACTGATGGTCTGACACCATCAGCACTCGGATGCTTCACTGTATGCATCACTCCGCTTGTGTTCATGCCATTCGAAACTAAAGTGTAAGAGCAGTGCAGATGTCTTAAGAGCTATGGTTTGTCTTTTTTATTTTTCACATGTATTGTTTACATGTACTTATTACATTACATATGTTAGCCAGCAGTTGGTGGCAAAAGATCATTTTTAAGTGTAATATGTGCCAGTTAGGTGATGTGAAGTGAAGCCGCTTCGTGATCGCTTTTATTACTACTACTAAAGCTAGGAAATATTTTTAAACCGCTTTAAACAAACAACTTCAGCATTATGACTCATCACAGCTGAGAGACACAACAGTCTGATTAATTACTCAAACTGTGTGTGTGTGGTGGGGTTGGGTCTCAAAGTACACAGCTGACATTTTATGCCTTTTATGCACAACTGTATACTATACTACCGCCCTACTGCCCTACTTTAAAATGCTATTTTATGCTGTTCTATATACTATAATATATACTACATTACTATACCATACTATTCTGTTCTATACTGTTCTCTATACTACCCTAGTTTGCTACATTATACCTCTGATTATATATTATACTTTGCTATTTCATACTATACTATGCTATGCACTACTCTACTACGCTATAGCGTACTATGCTATGCTAAATTATACTATACTATATAGTACTATACCATACCCTCTATACTGTACTATGCTCTCTACTGTACTATCTGATATTGTGATGTACTCTGCTATACCATGACACAAAATGCCGTACCTCACAGCATCCATACTATGCTGTGCTATACTATACTGTGCTACACTTGACTCTCTTACAACATCGCAATAGACTCTTTAATGCCATGCTAGGTATTTTCAATAGCTATGCTAAGCTATCACTATGCTGGATTTGTCGTATTTTTGTGCAATACCATGCATTGCTATACCCTGCAATGCCATATCATAGTATACCATACTATGCAGTGATACGCTATATTATTCTGTGCTCCGTTATACTCTGCCATACTGCACTACATTTCGCTGGCTTAATGACTTCAATGACATGACTTGACAACAGACACGGCGCCCGTCAGAGTGGCAGAACTGCTTTGTGGTTTGACCCAAAATCAGAACAAACATATGAGGCAGGCATTAAAAATAGAGGGAATACATTTGAGGTTTAGTCACCATTAAGGCTTGTTTAACGGCATAAAAAATTAAATAAAAAATGAATTGCCCCTTTTAAATGTGGGTCAGTAATTTGCAAGGATGTCCTATGTGTTGATAGACATGTTTGTTTAAGGTACTGTAAAACAAAACCATCTGACACCATTTTGAAAGACGAATGCCTCATTTAGGTATTGTGTGTAACTTTTCATATTGTTTCGGTTAACATAATGAAAGTGTGTATAAAGGTTGATACATTTACATAACGTGCTTCCAGCCATTGAAATGAATGGCACCAGCTGGAAAAGGTTTTTCAATGGGAATTATTTTTTCCGAAAACAAACTCTCTCTGCCTCTGTTCTGTCTCACTCTTTTTTTTTTCTTTTTTTTTTCTCTCTCTCTTTCTCGTGGCCTATTTTGACCTTCACTCTATTTTTGGAGCTCGCTCACAGTCTGAGGGATACACCACTGGGAACGCTACCTTTTATAAAACCTTGTTTATATATAACTCAAGTACTTATGTAACTGTAAACAATGTAAGCCCTGTAACATCTCAGATAAGGTCAGTGTCTTCATAATAGTGACGTCTTTTATAGAGTATTTCCTACAACTACTGTCAGGTTTAAGTGTTTAATGTAATTTATTTGATTCACAAATCAGACTGTTAAATTTGCAGTATTTGGAGGGGCACAGACAGGACACTGGACATATAATATTGTATTTAGTGATCGTATCAGTAATGTCTATAGCACAAACAGTGCAGGATGTGTTTCACACTTTAGGGTTATAAAGAACAATGAATTTAAATTAGATCTATATACAGTAAATACAAACTTGGTTTGTGTGTGTGTGTGTGTGTGTGTGTGTGTGTGTGTGTGTGTGTGTGTGTGTGTGTGTGTGTGCTTGCAAAATTTGTAATAGATTCAGTGGAAACACATTATTTGTTCTAATGCTGAATAAATAAGTATTCATTTAATTCTAAGATGATTATATCTGTCTAATAGAATCAGAAGGTTTTGTTAAAGTTATTTTTTTTTCCTAATCTTGACATAACTTTTTCTTTCTCTGTAGACAAGAGATGATTTCCTCGGACAAGTGGATGTTCCTCTACATCCGATCCCTGTGAGTGTTTTTAATGCATTTTAAATGTTAGTTTTATGGTCTCACTTTATATTAGATGTCTTTAACTGCTATGTACTAACATTAAAATACATATAATACCATGTATTTATTGTGTAACTTCATGTTGTTTTGCAAAATTCTCTCAAAATTCACATTTGCCACTACTGATGTTGAGGTACAGGTAGCTTTAGGAGTAGTGGTTGGGTTAGGGTTGGTTTAAGGTAACTGTTGGATTAGGTTTATGGTTAGTAGGGCTGGATGTTTGTGCCCTCAAAGGGCCCAGCATCTGCTTTGGTAGCACCCAAGCAATTACCAGTAATATTACATGTTATGTGCATTGAAATGCTGATGAACGATCTCCTTTCTGTTCTTTTTACCCATAATGAAGAGTACTGCATCTATTGAAAACATTTGAACAAGCGATCATTTTGACAAACTTTGCTAACTGAATTGTAATGATAAATGATTTCATATGGCTGTACTGCTCAGCGTGAACCGCTAGAGGGTGCATCTCTATCTGCAGGGGTTTATGAATATACACATTGTTTTATATACAATGAGTACTTTCTAGATCAATTTGATAATTTATAGATCTCGATTTATAGATGGCTTTCTATATGAACTTGGTTTAGATCAAATGAAAACCTACACTGGCTTAGAATTATTTAGCAGTTTTCTTATTCTATTATTTCTGAACATCTGGGTTTATTAGATTTGAATTTATTTGACATTTACACTCTTTGACAACTTCCCCCTGTGGTGCATTTGTACATTTTTATTGTGCACCTTTGTGTCCTGTAATGAAAAGATCTTGGATTTCTCTTACCAGGTTGCGTTGCATTCAATTTGGAATGCCCAATTCGCACTACTTAGTAGGTCGTCGTGGTGGTGCGGTTAGTCGCCTAAATCAAGACTCAGTTGCCTCCACTTCTAAAACAGTCAATCCATGCATCTTATCACGTGGCTCATTTTGCATGACACCGCGGAGACTTGCAGCACATGGAGGCTCACGCTACTCTCCGCGATCCATGCACAACTTACCACGCGCCCCATTGAGAGAGAAAACCACTAATTGTGACCATGAGGAGGTTACCCCATGTTACTCTACCCTCCCTAGCAACAGGGCCAATTTGGTTGCTTAGGAGGCCTGGCTGGAGTCATTCAGCACACCTGAATTCGAACCAGCGTCAACATTCGCTGAGCTACCCAGACCCCTATGTTGCCTTACATTCTAATATAGAACAAACAATTTGAATCATGTTGGAGTACATTTAAAAGTTGAAAAAAATCGAATCGTGAATTATCCAAAAATTTATAAAATCGAGATTTTTTTTTATTTTTTTTTTGCCATATCGCCCAGCCCTAACGGTTAGGGGTAAGGTAAACAGTGTAACTACAAATGTAATTAAATGTAGGTACTTTAAATGTAACAACACGTATGTACATTGTATCAAATGCTTATATACATAAGTCAATGACACCTAATATAAAGTAGATCCAGTTTATTAATTGTCTGCTTTGTTAAAGCCTCCTGACTTGTGTTGTATTGTGTTCACTAATAAGCCTATAGTTTAAAATTAGAGGTTAGCTCTTATTTTTAATAGCTCTACCTCATATGTCTTTAGAGACACCCATTTAACATGACATTGTAAAATAAATAAACCTCCTGGTCAATTACACCTAATTATGAGTCATTGTGAACATTAAACTCTCTTTATAGATGTGTGTTGGTTGGCTGAGTGTTCAACATTCTTTATTATGAATGGTTAATGTAACTTAAAGCACGAGGTAGAAGTTAAAAGCATTTTCTCCTTTTATGTCCACAGACAGAAAATCCAAACAATGAACGGCCGTACACTTTCAAGGACTTCCTGTTGCACCCGAGAAGGTTAGCTGCTGTTTTAACTGTTATTTCAGACACTATTTTCAGCACCTTGATACCTGCATGGTTTATTCCCCAAACATCAGTTGGGTTTTAACCTAATGCTAACTTGTGTAATTCTGTTAGTTGTTGTCGTTAGTACTTTTAACCTCATCATGTCATTCCTTGTAGCCGTGTATTGTTTTTCAGCTGAGTTTGCGTTTTTAAGTGTTTTTTGGGTGTTTTGATGTGGATCTATTGTTGACATATCTGTTTAACTGTTATTGTTGCAGTCATAAGTCCAGGGTAAAAGGTCACCTACGACTGAAGATGACTTACCTGCCCAAAAGCAGTGATACGGAGGACAATCTCGCTGAACAGAATGAGAATCTGGATGTAAGAATACTTCAAATGTTAATCACACACCGACGTAAGACTTCCTAACAAACACAAGCGTTTTAATGTTTACCCGTTAATTCTAGAAAGGAAAGAACATCATTAAAGTAGGTTTGAGTGGCACCACCCTCAAATGTTTGTCTTTGATGGTGAGCCCATGAAAGCATAATATAGATTCCTTTTGTGACTTTCCCTTGTATGAATACTAATACGTTTCTTTAAAGAAATATGCTGGGTTCAGTACAATTTATGCTGAACAAGCTGTAGATTACCACCGAAAAAACCTCATAAACGCATACAAAATACTTGAATTACTGCTGCGATTAATAAAAGAAAATGTACTCAAACATCTCTTTATAATACAGTTTGAAATAAGTGTCGAGAGATATCTCACCGGACTCTTTGACAGCTGTAGACTTTGTAAATGGCAAACAAACGTGTGTCTGCGGGCCGCCGTCTCCGCATTCACGTAGTATTGTAGTTGCCCTGAATTATTGAGGCTTAGTGCTCAATGTGCGCTCTTATGTGTTCTTACGGACTCGTTCGACGTCATCATCCATTGCCAAAGTTCAGTTCCAATACTCAGGAACGCAAGTACTGAGAATGCATATAAATACTCAGATGTGTTCTCTATCAGGCCAAATATTGTGGATGCATCGGATGGTCACTTGTGCGCAAGTTCCCATTTGAAATGTCATGGCAGACCAATTACGTGTATTCTTATTTTTCCCTCAATTTTTGTCCTGTAAGCTCGCTAAAGTCTGACGGCTGGTGAGAGTCGTCATACTCAACATTTGTTGTTTTGTGGGGCACATGAAGGAAACGAGTCTTAACAGATCAGTTTCCTCTCAGATATCAGTAAGACATTCAGCTGATGTGTTTGAGAAGTTTGTATTTAAATCAGCTCGTTTTAAGATGTCTATCAGATGCTAATTAGAATATGATGCTTTCCAGATGAAACGCCCTTAAACGGATATCTTGGAGATGTAATTGTGCTATCTGGGTTGAGATCAATCATGTGCAAACCCAAAGTTTGAGCAATAGAAATGGTGAAATTTTGCTACTAATTATGCCAGAGAGGCTGAATGTTTCATGCAGTCTTCATTTCTGTGTTGTAGCCTGGTTGGGAGGTTTTGGATCCTCATGAACTGTGCAGTCCGCACCAGCCACACCAGCTGCCAGTGCTGCCCCCTGGCTGGGAGGAGAGGCAGGACAACCTGGGCCGAACCTACTATGTCAACCATGAAAGCAGGACCACCCAGTGGCACAGACCCACCATACAGTAATGAGCACTTAGGTTTTAAACAGACATACTACATATAACGCATGCCCACAATTCCAACACACTTTAAACGGCTTACACAACACCAACACACTCTAAAACCACACACAAGTTAGAGATTTAAACTCTCATTGTTTTGAGCACTGAAATGTGTTTGTCCTGTTTGACAGGGATAGTCAGAGAGACGATGAACAAAGACAGGACACACAGACAGAGTCTCAGCGTGCATTCCTCATGCGCAGACAAATATCTGAACACAACGGAAACCGTGAGCGCAGAGATTCACCTGAGGTATTTAAACACACACACTTGAACAAACATGTTCACTTAGCTCTCTAAATGCAGACATATTATAGACTTCTATTTTTTTATGTAAAGCTAATTACATTTACTATAGATTAACCTTACCATAACCCTAAAAGATGACTTTATAACTTGAAAAAAGCAGTATTTAGAAGGTTTTGTCAGATTCAGCTCACACACACAAACACATTGTTCTGTGACTTCTTCCAAACACTCTGACAAATGACAGACTTTCACATCTGGTGTGTGTGTTTAGAGCTGGGAGATCATTACAGCAGATGAGTCCACGCTCAATAACAGCCACAGTGAGTGCTCACCGCCACCCCCCCACTCCCCGATGGAGTTCACAGGATTTTGCGAGGAGTTTAACAGACAGCAGCCAGGAAACGACAGACGCACATCCCTCACGGTCAGTCTACACATGCTGATGCATGTTTTTGACATTGCATGCAGTGTTGTTTGTGAACTTATTCAGCATATGTGAGTGGCTGTGGCTCAGGTGGTAGAGCGGGTCGGCTGCTAATCGCAGGGTTGGCGGTTCGATTCCTGGCCCACACGACTCCACATGCTGAAGTGTCCTTGGACAAGACACTGAACCCCAAGTTGCTCCCAATGGCTGGCTAGCGCCTTGCATGGCAGCTCTGAGGCCATTGGTGTATGAGTGTGAATAGGACACAGTGTGAAGCGCTTTGGTAAACTTTAAGGTTAATAAAAAGGCACTATATAAGTTCAGACCATTTACAATTTACCTAAAGAATGGACATGACTTTTTAGCAGACCGCTCTCTGTAAAAACTGCAGAAATAATGCTAGCCACAGGATGAAGAGGGATCGGCAATCATAAGAACATGTTATTCTTTGTCATTTTCACATTAATGTAAAAAAAACCAGCATGACAATTATAAAAAAACAGCACTTGCATGTACGCACATGTTGAGTGGAAAACCCATCCAAAGCTCTTTTTAAAAACGGCAAACGTTGACCTCTGAGACAATAGTATGATGTCTGTTAACGGAGCATTATGGAATTAAGATTGTTAATGTTAATAAAAATAATATTTTCAGTGTTCATGTTAGTTCCTAGTGCATTAACTAATGTTAACATTTACAACATTTGATTTTAAATGTTTGATATATGTTGAAATCAACATTACCCAAGATTAATAAATGCTGTAGATGTAGTTTTTATTGTTAGTTCATGCTGACTAATGTTGATTATTGAGTGGGGTGGGGTAGGTGGTGTTGGGGGGGTGGGTGTAATGTTTGCTGTCCTCCAATTTGCTTGGTACATTTTCCTGCTTTTTTGTGCTCAGCCGATCACATGCCTGAATATTCACAGTATATAATGGTATAGTACCTTATTATGCTTCATGCACGATTGGAACACTGCTGAGCAATCAGCATTCAGAACCAGACCTATCCATTTTATAAAATTACATTTGAAACCATGCATGTTTGCACGTGTCACATTGTTACAAGATATATGCCTACCAGTGTTGCATAATTTGTGTAAACAGTCTACAGCATTATTTATTGTTACAGTTCATGTCACTTTTTGAGAGGTTTTTCTGTTTAGCGACGTGATGCTCATTTATTTGTTGTTTTATAATGAAATAAAGTAAGCCTTCAGATCAAAATAATTTTAAGATCATGAGAAATATTTCAGTCAAGTGTTTCAAAACTTTTGACTGTTAGTGTACATCGATGACCGCTTTATAATTGGGACAGGGTTTACTAAATTCTAGGTTGGAATATATTTCATTTTCTGTGGAGAGGAGCCATAATACAATAAATATTCTTGACGTATTAGTTTTAAAACCGAATCATTCCTTAAATACTACAATTCCATCGGTTATGTCGAATCTGTGATTCAGCGGAGAATTTTGAAAACAGTCTTGCATAGTGTTTTTAATCCGTTTCAATCACGGGATATCCACATGATTGGCTTCAGTCAGCATATGATAAGGTAAAAGGACTAGATAGGCAACAACTACGAAGTCAGAATTATAAAAGAAAGAGTAGACCATTTTCAGTTAAATGTGTACTAACTTACAATAAGTCCTCTCAGAAAATCTAAATTATTATTAAAACATACTGGAACATTCTTTCTACAGATCCATCATTACAAACTATTTTTGGCAAATAAATTGGTAAAATCGGATGTAGTTGTAGAAAAGTTGTTTATTAGTCACTTGACACATTGGATCACTCGATTAAAATATCTGGTTCAATTAACAAGCTTCTGAAAAAAAAATAATGAAAGAATTATGCTGCTTTGTTCCAAGTACACAAGTTTCACAGAAAAATATATCAAAAATAAGAGTTTTTTGCCCTAATATCAAAGGTCTTACTAGAGAAAAGAAAATTGTATTTCTTGAAATAACGATGATCGTGTCTTGTAAAAGGTGTATATAAAATGGCTAGAAATAGCATTGTAGCTTAGCATAAAGCTAAACGTTCACATGACAATTTACACGAGGTTTATTTCTATTTTTGCTGTTCCAAATGAACTTCAAACTTCTCTGTCTGCTCGTATGAATGTAACACGTCTTTAGGAAAGTGTTTCACTGCTGTTCAGACGTTCTTTGGATCTCATCATTTATGTGGATAAATGTTTTCCATCTGAAAGGACTAAATATTAAATGAAACAAATGACAAAATGAAATGCAGAGTAATCTCTTCAGTTATCAAAATATTTTTGGAATGATTACCAATGATTTAAATTGTAACTGTAGTGAAATACAGTTACTAATATTTTGTATTTAAATATGTAATCCCATTACATGTATTCTGTTACTCCTCAACCCTGTCTATGCTTTACATTTCTGAGTTCAAAGTCATTTTTATATATTTTATTGGGCTTAAAGTAAAAAAAGTCATAAGTGGGGTAACTGTACTGAGACAGTAAAAAAGAGAAAAGGTGGTGTGGCGTAGTGGCTAAAGCACAGGGCTGTTAATCAGAAGGTCGCTGGTTCGAACTCCACGGCCACCACAATTGTGCCCTTGAACAAGGCACTTAACTCCAGGTTGTTCCGGGGGGATTGTCCCTGTAATAAGTGCACTGTAAGTCGCTTTGGATAAAAGCGTCTGCCAAATGCATAAATGTAAATGTAAAAGTATCATTAAAAGCTGATAATGATGCAAAAAAGAAATTTTTGCATTAGTAGTTTGGAATAATCTTTAATTATTATAGCAGTGAGACTGCTTTTATTTATTTATTGCCTTTTCTGACTTTATTAGCAAGAGGGTAGTGGAAAGGTGACAGGAAATGTTAGGGAATGAGATTGGGAAAGGACCTCATGAGCCAGGACTCGTACTCTGGTCATCCCTGATGCATCAGCATTATATGTCATGAGCGCAGCCCGCTAGGCTATGGCTCAGACTTTTAAAATATTTTGGAGGGAAAATTCTATAAAATGAAACAAATATAAAATTACTCTGAACTTGTCACATGTTTTAAAATAGATTTGTCAAATTGTAATCACTTTGGACAACCGTTATAACAGTCCTGTGTTTGTTTCAGCCACAGGGTCACAGTAGTCGCAGAGGAAGTGGACAGACACTCACAGTGGAGGAGCATCCAGTTCACCCTGTTGTGAGAACAGAAACATTCAGAAATATATCCTTGTGTGCTCTAGTTTCAGCTGAATGTAGAGTGTTTTGCTCACGGTGTGTAATCCTAGCTGCCCCAGATATCCCAGCATGCCCTGTAGCTCGTACATCACCTCAGCTGCTGCTCTGTGCTCCCTCAGTATGCTGTGTTTCACAGCCGAACTGCTACAGACAACTATTTATGACACACAGACGATCTTTAATGGATTGTTTCCCTTTTCTGCTCTTCTCATATCACCCCCTCTACATTTTCATTTTGTAACTCGGTTTATTCACTTTCATTTCTCCTGTCCCTTTGTCCTCCAATCTCAGTTAATGCATTATGAACTAACTTGAACGAACAATGAACAATTGTGTTTTTATGAATTAACATTAACCAATTAATTATATGCTGTTAATATTTGATTGTTCATTATTAGTTTCAGATATCTAATGCATTTACTAATGTTGACAAATTAAATCTTTATTGCATAGGTGATTCCGGCCTAATAAAGTACCATGTACTTTGAAGTTGAATATTGTGATACCTAAAGCAGACCGAAATACGTAACATGAAAGTAAAATAACAATAGTGCAAATGGAGGAAGCAAGAAAGATTATGAAGTTTAAAATAATATTGTAAAATTAATTTTGAATAAAGTACATTACAAAGGTAACATTAATAATAAAACTCACCACCAATTAAAAATTATTAATAAAAAATGACTATCTCTCCAGATATTACCCACCTCTGCTGGTTTGCCTCCAGGCTGGGAGGAAAAGCAGGACAGTAAAGGGAGAATTTATTATGTCAATCACAACAGCAGAATTACAACTTGGACACGCCCACTGATTCAGGTACATCATTATGCCTCCTACACACAACAGGACTTTCAAAGACGCTGGATTGTGGTGTTGTTCATATTACACAACTGTCTGTCTTGTCATGGAAGTAGTTACATTTTCAAATTACACGATGAATTGGTGACAGGTGTGAACACATTACAAAACATTTCACTATTGACGAATCCCCGACGACTCTGTTGTGAAACATAATTTGGAGTCCAGGCAGAGTACATGCGAGAAGTGATGCTAGATATGAAAACAAATGCATGATCATATGTTATGCGTTTCAGAATATGATGTGTGTGTTTTTAATCAAAAATTTTATTGGTTACAATATAAAAAAGTACCTCCTACTGAAAAATCAACCTATTTGCTTGCCTGACTGTCCAAGAGAATTGGCAATTTCTCTCCAACTCTTCTCTTTCTCAACCCGGTTGTGGTACAGTTCAGATGAAACATCAAATGCCAATGTTCCACTAATTTTTCCTCCATTTCTTAAGTCCAATGAGACTTTCTTGATACCTAGATACATGCTAGTTGATGTTCTGTTGCAGGTATGTCTAGACTCCTCCCCCTGAAACTTCCCGTGCCCCGTTTCTTGCCCTCTCATTGGCTGTAGATTAACACTGCAGTTGTATTCAGTCAAAACATATTTCACATTGCACGATTTGGAATCGCAGATAGGTCCAGATATTTAACATTCTAGATATCTCGCTGACATCGATGCGTCGGCGATTCTCGCATCTTTGATCTCCTTTGTCTCTGATTTGCCTACGATTTCTGGCTTTTGTCGGTGATCTCAAAACTATTGTCGAGCGAAAATCGGCCTTAACATAGTGCAAACTCTGCATTAAACGTACAGTTCACCCAAAAATTTAAATGCTCTCATTATTTATTCACCCTGCTGTTGTTGTTCCAAACACATATGGCTTTCTTTGATCTGTGGACTACAAAATGAGAAATTTCTGTCAGTCACCATTCACTTTCATTGCATCGTGTTTCCATTCAGTGAAAGTGAATGGTGACTGTCATGACAGTCCGTTACATTCTGCCTAACATCTCATTTGGTGTTCCATGGAAGAAAGTCATTTTGGATGGGTTTGGAACAATATGAGGATGAGTAATTGATAACCAAATTTTCATTTTTGGCAAACTATCCCTTTAAGGGTCTAACATTACATTATTTATATAGCTCTGTTTATTATTTACATAGCTCTATTTATATAGTATGCTTCATTCTGATTAGTCTGAGCAAATATTTATGAATTATGACTGCTAAACTTGAATCTGTAGACCAATCAATGAACTTTGACCTTTTGTCTCTCAGCTCATACAGCCGTCCTCAGAGGTGGCGAGCGGAGTCGTGACTCTCTCTCAGAATCCCACAATCTATGCTCCGCCCCTGCTCTCCCCAGACGTATCGCCTCAGCACACACACGCCCACGCGGCAGAACACGCAGGGCTGATGCCGATGGGCTGGGAGGTACGCAGTGCGCCAAATGGACGCCCATTTTTCATAGACCACAACACCAAGACCACCACATGGGTAAGACCCCGACAAACAAATGTACCAAAATGTAACATGCCAGTACTGTTTCTTTTACAATACCATGATATTCCTTGAAGTACCTTACCATGTGTAGACCATGGTACTGTATGTAAATATGGTTATCAATCAGTACCATGGTCCACACTACCAGTCAAAAGTGTGTGTACATGTGACTGAATTTATCTTTCTAATGATCTTAAAGGGATAGTTTCATTTTCCAAAATTCTGTCACACTCTTATTGTTCCAAACCCATATAGCTTGTTTTTTTCTTTCTTTGAACACCAATGGAGATGTTAGGTATGCAAGGTTTACTTCAGTCACTATTCACTTTTTTTTCATATTTTTTCCATACAATGAAAGTGAATGGTGACTTGAGACGGTTTCGGCCTATTTTCTTTTTTGAGTGGTGGTGGCATAGTGGCTAAAGCACAGGGCTGTTAATCAGAAGGTCGTTGGTTCAAACCCCACAGCCATCACCATTGTGTCCTTGAGCAAGGCACTTAACTCCAGGTTGCTCCGGGGGGATTGTCCCTGTTATAAGTGCACTGTAAGTCGCTTTGGATAAAAGCGTCTGCCAAATGCATAAATGTTAAATGTTAATGTTAATTTTCTCCAGTTGCATTTCATGGAATAAAGAAAGTCATACGGGTTTAGAATGACAGAATTTCCCTATTTGGGTGACCTATCCCTTAAAAAACTATTGATATAAAACTTTATGCTTAAATGCATGGAGATCTTTTTGTAGACATATACAAATGCATAGTTTTGATTTATTATTACTATTTTCTACATTTTAGAATATTAGTAAAAGAATGAATGGATCTGTCCAATCTTTTGACTGGTGCTTTTTAACTTCTGATACCTTCAATTTACCACGGTGCCACCTTAGTACTTTTTTGTAAGTGTTTTTTTTAGCATTTCCATGCTGAAATCTACATCCTTTGTTTGCCGTTTCCTGTGTTGTCACAGGAAGACCCCCGGCTAAAGGTTCCCGTGCACATGAGGAGGAAACTCTCCCTTGACCCCTCTGACCTCGGCCCACTGCCGGTAAGAGCCATGATGTCATCAGTGATGTCATTATTCAGTGGCTCAAAGATTGTTTAGTATGACTTAATTGGCATGGTCTTCAGCACAGTGGTTGTGTGTGTGTGTGTGTGTGTGTGTGTGTGTGTGTGTGTGTGTGTGTGTGTGTGTGTGTGTGTGTGTGTGTGTGTGTGTGTGTGTGTGTGTGTGTGTGTGTGTGTGAGCGTGTATTTATCACTTTGTGGGGACCAAATGTCCCCATAAGGATAGTAAAACCCGAAATGTTTGACCTTGTGGGGACATTTTGTCGGTCCCCATGAGGAAAACAGCTTATAAATCATACTAAATTATGTTTTTTGAAAATGTAAAAATGCAGAAAGTTTTCTGTGAGGGTTAGGTTTAGGGGTAGGGTTAGGTTTAGGGGATAGAATATAAAGTTTGTACAGTATAAAAACCATTATGTCTATGGAAAGTCCCCATAAAACATGGAAACACAACATGTGTGTGTTTGTGTGTTTGTGTTTGTGTTTGTGTTTTATAGCCCGGTTGGGAGGAGAGGGTGCACAGTGATGGCAGAATATTTTATATCAATCACAGTAAGTTTCAAATTCATAATCATACCAACACCTGTTCACTAAACCACAATCTAGTCATTTTCAGGGTCAGAATGAAAATGTTTCTTCCTGCTATTAAACAGTATTTTTGCTACACTTTTGTCCATATGACTATGGCATGATTTAGATGTTTAACTAAGATGTATGTTTAAAACCGCTCTGCGTGTCTCTTCGCTGCATCATATAAGAGACGAATCAGTCTCCATCTCTGCACCTGAGACAAAAACATGAAAACACATTGTGATTTTGTTTCTCATATTTTCATTTTGGTGGCTTTAATGTAAGGAAGATTAGGATTATTTCATTGGTGTTGGGGTTTTTAGTAAAGAGTTTAAATGTCTTCTATTTATTTTTCAGACACAAAAAAAACACAGTGGGAAGACCCAAGACTACAAAATTCAGCTATCACTGGTCCAGTAAGTTCCAATGCATTCGGTTTCTATTTAAAGAAGCAGAATCAGATTCCTTTAGTGCACAATGATCCTAGTCATATCCTGTTTCTAAAAATATTTGGAGGCAGAAACCCTGTACATTTCTTATCATTCTTTTCCTGTAAGAGTGTGAGTGTGTGTTTGTCATTGGGTCAATAGAGGAGGGGAGGTTATATTTGTCCTGTCTGAAATTTAAGATGATTTTTGGGTTGGGATGGCTCAACATCTGAGCAGATAAGAGGATGTGGAGTGGTGGTGGTGTGTAGTGGTCTAAAGCACATTACTGGTAATCTGGTAATCAGAAAGTCCCTGGTTCGATCCCCTCAGCCACCACCATTGTGTCCTTGAGCAAGGCACTTAACTCCAGGTTGCTCTTGGGGGATTGTCCCTGTAATAAGGGCTCTGTAAGTCGCTTTGGATAAAAGCGTCTGCCAAATGCATAAATGTAAATGTAAATAAGAGGTAATGGATTATTGCTGAAATGATTGTGTTCTGTGTTATTTCAGGCTGTGCCTTACTCCAGAGACTATAAACAGAAGTACGAGTATTTCCACAAGAAACTCAAGAAACCAGTACGTTCTATTTTTGTTCAGTGTTGTCTTGTTCAGATGTCCATATGTGGGGGCACAAATTAATTTGTACTAAGACTGTCCCAGCACAGTATTTACAGCTTTAGATATATAGTTGAAATGAAATGAAAAGTTGCCTTATTTTCTGTCCAAATCAATGTTTTATTTTGCACAATTAATTTGTGCACATTATTTTAAAGAAAAAAGTTTGTATAATCTTTTATAAAAAAAATTTAAGTTACTAGTCAATGAGACAACTTTAGAACTGGGTAAAAAAGATGCAGAACAATCTTTATTTAAATGATCTTTATATCGATTCTTAAATCCCAAGATTGATCTTATACTCTATGTGCAACCCTCTACAATGTGAGTAAATCACTCGCATGTGCAAACAAATTTCGTGCTGTTCGACAAACTTTCTTGTTTTTCTTTTTGTTTTTTGCATTAAGCCAACCAAAGTTGCTAGAGAGCGTAGAGTCACATGGGGTAACCTCCTCGTGGTCACGATTAGTGGTTCTCGCTCACAATGGGGCACGTGGTGAGTTGTGTGTGGATTGCGGAGAGTAGCATGAAGCTCCACTTGCTATGAGTCTGCACAACGAGCCACATAATAAGATGTGCGGATTGACTGTCTCCGAAGCGGAGACAACTGAGACTTGTCCACCACCACCCGGATTGAGACAAGTAACCGCGCCAATACGAGGACCTACTAAGTAGTGGGAATTGGGCATTCCAAATTGGGGATAAAAGAAAAAAAAACATTAAAAAACAAACAAACATTACGTTCTAATCATACGTAGCACTGCGCTAAAAAAATACATGAATAAATTGCACATCCTCTCTCCGGTAGTCGGTACCAGTAGTCTTAAAGCGACAGTACCGATTTAGCATGTGTTTTACATATCAAGATAAATACTTGTAAATATTCCAAATTATGCATGTAAACAATAAACATGTAACAATAAATACTGTATATATGCAATTTCAAGACATTTATTAATGGAATGTACTGAATTTGAAAATTTTACAGCAGCTTAAATGTTACAAATATGATAAAAAAAAACTAACAAAAATATAAATAGTAAAAATAACGTTATCGATTGTACCTAGAAGGTGAAAAGCCTTAGCTGAGAGAGAATTTCTTTCATAAGTAAAATAGACATTGAAGTCACTGAAATATGCCCATATGAATCAATATTGAATCGAAATCGAATCGAAACGAGAGCTTTTGTGTCGGAATCGAATCTAATTGGTAAATCTGAATCAAAACCCAGCCCTAGATGTAATCAAAACCACACAGGTCTAGAAAATGTATATTAACCAACAATTTAATACCCTAACATGTTTGATCCAGTTAAATCCTGATGGGTAAAATCCCAGTTTCATTCAAAATTACATTACAGAAGTTAGATGTGTTGAAAATGTAGTTATGTTGTCTCTTCAAAAATTGAGAGGAATTGTTCTGTGAATTCAAATTGAATAAATTTGTCGTCTTCTATCATGATTCCCCATTTTCAGGCAGACATCCCAAACCGCTTCGAGCTGAATGTAAGACGGAACGCCGTTCTGGAGGATTCGTACCGGCGAATTCTGTCTGTCAAACGACCAGATCTACTGAAGGCCCGCCTCTGGGTGGAGTTTGAGGGCGAGAAGGGTCTGGACTATGGGGGTGTGGCCAGAGAATGGTTCTTTTTGATCTCCAAAGAAATGTTCAACCCGTATTATGGGCTGTTTGAGTACTCGGCCACGTGAGTGATAACATTATATAATATAATGTAATATATTATATAATTTAATATTCTCTTTTTTGTAGAGTGATGGTTCACCCATAAACAAATTCTGTCATCATTTAGTCACCCTCACAATGTTCCAAACACAAATTACTTTATTCCATGGAACACAAAAAAGAGATGTTAGGAAGAATGTTACCCTCAGTCACTATTCACTGTCATTGTATGCAATGAACGTGAATGGTGACTGAAGCTCACATTCTGCCTAACATCTCTCTTTATGTTCCAAAGAAAACAGAAATTTCTAGAGGTCCTTATTCAACTTGAGGGCTAGTGAATAAATACATTAAAAACGTGTGTGTGTGTGTGTGTGTGTGTGTGTGTGTGTGTGTGTGTGTGTGTGTGTGTGTGTGTGTGTGTGTGTGTGTGTGTGTGTGTGTGTGTGTGTGTTGCAGTGACAACTACACTCTACAGGTTAACCCCAACTCAGGTCTGTGTAATGAGGACCACCTGTCTTACTTTAAGTTCATTGGCCGGGTGGCTGGAATGGCCGTTTACCATGGAAAGCTGTTGGACGGTAAGTGATGTCACGAATAATCTATCAAGACCAATAGAAGTACCCACAGCTCACACTGACAACATTTCACTTTAACAACTGCCCTGAGCTCTGTGCATTCCAGTGTTGGGGAAGTTCGCCATACTACAAACTACTCATAATTAAAAATATTTCAACTACAGTCATATTTATGTAGCTACATTAAAAAACATTAAGAAACATGAAATGTTGCTAGCAAAATAAATGTACAAATGCACATGGTGGTATTATTATTAATAATAATAATAATATTGGGGTTTTTTTTAGCAATTTTAGTCTTTAGTCATAAATGCTTTCCTTCTATGACCTGAATCCGTTCCTT
This sequence comes from Xyrauchen texanus, assembly GCF_025860055.1. Lineage (NCBI taxonomy): Eukaryota > Metazoa > Chordata > Actinopteri > Cypriniformes > Catostomidae > Xyrauchen > Xyrauchen texanus. The sequence continues at coordinate 7,539,663 of NC_068296.1, read as the reverse complement.
TTCATATACAGTAATAACGAGCAGGTTTCCGATTTTTGTTCATCATGGTGGCTTTTTCTGTTTCGTCTGCACAGCTTTCTTCATTCGGCCCTTCTATAAGATGATGCTGCAGAAGCCAATCACATTACAGGATATGGAGTCAGTGGTGAGTGAGTGACATGCCTGAACCAATTGGTTCTTAATGTCATGTTGATGAATGAACTGGAAGTAGCATCAACTGTGATTTTTAAAGGAATCACCCAAAAATGATAATTCTCTCATCATTTACTCACCCTTATGTCATCAAACTTGTATGACTTTCTTTCTTCTGTGGAACACAAGCGAATATATTTTAATGGAGATATGATGTCTGTTTGTCCATACAATGCAAGTGAATGGTGACCAAATTTTCAAGCTCCAAAAAGGACATAAAGGAAGCATAAAAGGAATCCGGTGGTTTAATCCATGTCTTCAGAAGTGATCAATCGATTTTGGGTAAGAAGAGAACAAAATGTAACTCCTTTATCACTGCACATCTTGCGAATACACTGCTATCCTAGTGCTTGACACATGCGCAGAATGCGTAAGAAGTGTGATCGAACTTGAAACTGTGATGCCATGGGGACTGCTGATATCAAGATTTATAGTAAAATGTATGATATATTATTAATTTGTGTTTTGTTAAATAACAAAAAACCCACAACCGATCGTTTAACTTCAGAAGACATGGATTAAACCACTGGAGCCTTATTGGTTACTTTTATGCTGCCTTTATGTGATTATTTGGAGCTTGAACATTTGGTCACCATTCACTTGCATTGTATTGACCTACAGACATCATATCTCCATTAAAATATCTTTGTTTGTGTTCCGTGGAAGACAGAAAGTCATAAGAGTTCGAGACGACATAAGGGTGATGGTGATTAAAGGGTGATGAGAATTGTCATTTTTGGATGAACTATTCCTTTAACAGAGTGGTTGGTGTTTCCCACTCATGAAAGATTGTCAGGTGTCCGGTGGAAATTTTTATCAAATTCCACAAAATAAATAAATTCATGAAAACAAAAAATTTAGACCTAAACATGGTGGTCTTTTCTGATAAAAGTCATGCTCAGCAGTTTAAATAGGCTACTGTAGGAAAATGATACCATAGATATGCTTTGTGTTTATAATTCTTATACTGAAGTCAGTAGATTTGTATCAATGCAAGTTTTAATAAAGGAGAAGGTAAGGATGCTATTGAAACTCACTATTATTGTTATCTTTTTAGATGAAAAATAATGCTCGGACTGAAGGAAGACTATAGATCTGCTTTGTTCTTTTAATGCTTAAAGGGTAACTAAACCCTAAACCAACTTTTTTTAGTTAATGATCTGTAAGCATGGGGCTTTATTACTACTGGTCATTGATTCAAGTAATTTTTTTGACATTTGTGTATAAAGTGTTTTCATTCTACAATATATGGTGTAAAAACTTCTGAGTGCTGCCCTCTTCAGGTTGAACAGTGGCTACTGCAGTTGAATTTTCCTATTGGCTGTTGCGGTACTTCGTGACGTAAGCGGTGACAGCTGACGTAAGCAGGTTCCAGCTCACCACGCCAGATTCATGTACATGTCGTCTTGCGACCGTGTGAGGAATAATAACAACATAGAGTCTGACAGCAGCTGTCAATTAATCCGTCACTACGAGTCTCAGGTGCCCCCAAGCTCAGCCCTGCACTCGGTTCGTTCCCTCTATCCCCGCCGGGGTCTGCCCGCTTTTCCTGCATTTTCAAATATTTCTAGTGGGTGGAGTCAGACTCTGAGCAGGTGTTTAGTTACCCTTTAAACACTATAAAGTCTCTTGGTAGATTTCGGTCATGAACAACTCAAAATGATTCACTGACTCACTCATAGCACATAAGACGCTCATTTGTCACCACCTAGTGACATTTCCAGAAGGGGTCACTGAACCAATCAGTTAATAAAATGTAACAAATTTGTGAAACAGAAGCCTCACAAAAATACTCTTCAGCTAATTCTGCACAATTGTAAACTTGAATCACTAAAATACTATCTGTAATTGGTGCTTTTAGCTTATTCTTTAAAAAGAATTAGCTTATTCTTTAACGCCCCTCATGAGTTTGCAGCCCTGTAATTTGTTGTGGCATTGTAAAGAACAAATCTACAAACTAGAAAAGAACCAAATTTGTTGTTTTTTTCATTACCCATTCAGCGCTCTTGCCACCTGTGTCGTCACACAGCGTAGCCTACCTATGGGACTTGTTGTGTGTTTTTTTTTGCATAGCCAAATTTCAAACATTACAAGTAAACACGCCACTAAGACGGACAGAAAACATGGACAAGTTCTTGAAAAGGAAAGATACTGACGATGGTTAACCTATGTGGGATAGTGGTGTACAGTAGAATTGTTTTGGTCGTAAATGGTGTGCTGGGGCAGAAAAAGGTTGGGAAAACACTGCTTTAACATCATCTTTACTCAACTTTTGGCAGTTTGATCAAATGATAAGACATTTTCTACACAAAATTGGATTAAAAACTCAAAACAACTCTATTATATATGAGATTATAACTGAATGCCACTGAATTAAATATGCAGCATAGTGTCACCACAATAAAGCATACTGCTGTTTTCTATATTTAGCTAATGCACTATATTTAGTTTCACATGACATTTAAAATAAATACTAAGCAGTGTTTGCCAAGCAGTTTCCATTCCCAACATACGCAATGCCTCTGAATCTTTAGGGACATTTTTATGTCATTTTCATAAGTGCTATGCCAGGAGTAGAAGTAAATATTTGACAAACCGTACACACTAGTGAGCATGTTAATAACATGAAAAATGTCATTAATGTCCCATGGAGCTTTGGCTCTCAGGTGTCAAACACTAGTTAAGCTGTTGTTTTGCTTATGTTATTTTAGGACAGTGAATACTTCAATTCTCTCAGATGGATCTTGGAGAATGACCCCACAGATCTGGATCTCAGGTTCACTATTGACGAGGAGCTGTTTGGACAGGTATTGCATTATTTGTTTAGTTTTACACCATATAAACACCATAAAAGTATTCAACAAGACTATTGCCATGGTTTTCAAATGGGGAGGCGCGCCTCCTCAGGGGGGGGCGCCAGAACATGTCAGGGGAGGCGTGGAGATTGATGATAATTTCACTAAGTAAAATGGAGTGGTGGTGGCGTAGTGGGCTAAAGCAAATCATTAGTAATCAGAAGGTTGCTGGTTCGATCCCCACAGCCACCACCATTGTGTCCTTGAGCAAGGAACTTAACTCCAGGTTGCTCCGGGGGGATTGTCCCTGTAATAAGTGCACCGTAAGTCGCTTTGGATAAAAGTCTCTGCCAAATGCATAATTGTAAATGTAAAATAAAAAGATACATAAATACAATAAAAATGTATTGTGAGTATAAATGACAAGTATTGACATAATGGACCATAGTCCTGCTTATACGATAAAACATTGTTCATGTCAAGAGCACAACATTCACGTGAAAGCGCATCCATGTACCGGTTGCACCAGCGCAAATCACTCCCCACACGGGCGGCTCGCTCAAAACTGGACATGTGCTCTCAAATAAACAATGCTGCTCAATGACAATGACATTCGCAAATCTATTCTAAACCCATACACCTCTGTTTATTCATATTCTGCTTCTGCAGATGTGTTATATCAAGGGAGAAACAAGACCGGAGTTTGAGTAATAAACTCACCATTTGGCTGATAAGATCATCTTTTTTTTTTTTTTTATTCAGAAAATGCAGCATAATATGGTTACAGTTGCATTGTAGGAATGATATTCTGATGCTCGCTGCTGATGTAAGTGACGTGAGCAATTAAACATCTGTTGCGACTGACATCATCTTTCACCTCAGTGGAAAACAGCTGCACAAGGGGGGTGCGGTCTTGACAATTTTCTCAGAGGGGGGCTTACAATCCAAGACTTTGAAAACCCTGGGACTAGTGCACTATATTCCAAGTCATCTGAAATCATGCAATAGCTTTGCATGAGAAACAGTGCGAAATTTAAGTCGTTTGAAACTGAAAAACCACATGAGGGTGAGGTACTGACAGAAGGTTCATTTTTGTGTGAACTATTCCTTTCCATATGATTTGTGAAGTTGAATATAGTCAGGTCAGATATAAAAGAATAATCTGATCTCTTTCGCAGACACACCAGCATGAACTGAAGCCAGGAGGCGCTGATATTGTGGTCAATGACAGCAACAAAAAGGAGTATATTCAGTAAGTTTTACTGCCCCCGTGTGACACATGGAAGCTTATGTGCTAGAAATTGTATTTCCTGCTCAAAGGCATCCATGCCATTACTGTAATGGGGTCAGTGTTTACAAAGGCGTGCATCACTACTTTTGCTCGTACATACTTTACATGATTTAAACAAACACCTAACCCTACAGTAACTCGACTCGCATCATTTGTTCTACAGACATTAATGATACCTCAAATCGTTCAACTTGTTGAGGACAGGTGTGCTACTACTTTCATGGCCAAAAAAAATCCCATAGACTCTAGTTCATTGTTGTTTATTAATAATACATAATAAGATGTAATGCATGTCTTTTGCTGTTTATTTGCAGTCTAGTGATGCAGTGGAGGTTTGTAGATAGGATTCAGAGACAGATGACTGCCTTCAAAGAGGTACAAACACAGATTCTATCAGTTTGAACCATTGATACCAACTGAGAGGTTTGCCTATGTTTGAGGTTTGATGTGTGTTTCATCTTTCATTGGCAGGGTTTCTATGAACTGATCCCTCTGGATCTAATCAAGATCTTTGACGAGAATGAGCTGGAGGTGAGAGCTTCTGCTTTATTTAAAATTATTATTATTATTATTATAAAAGAGGGGAAATTACAAGTAAGAAATTCACTTCAAGTCCCATTTTAACATAGAGGGTTTTCGGACTCTTTGAAACAGTATGGCACAGTAATGCAAATGGTAGACGTTCTGTTTTAAACGGTTTGTGAGACTTCAGATGTGTGCAACTAATTCAGCTGAGCTCTCAAAGCACTGATTTGTATATCTTTGCTCCTCAGTTGTTGATGTGTGGGTTAGGTGACGTGGATGTTAACGACTGGAGAGAAAACACCAAATATAAAACAGGCTACAATCCAAATCACCCTGTCATCATCTGGTTCTGGAAGGTCAGATTTTATTCTTTCATTCTATGTCTGTGTGTCTGTCTGTCTGTGTCTGTCTGTGACCCATTTGTTGCAAGAAGTGTGCAAAATTAAAATGAAAAAATAAATAAATAAACTCCCTTTGGGGAGATTTTGAGATGTCTTCATTTGGATAAACAATCCAAAAATGTATTAATAATAATTTTGTTTTATTCTAATAATGCAAAAAGGTTTTCTGTTGGGTTAGTTTAGAAATGATAGTTGGCTTTGTATAAAAACAATAGAAGTCAATGGTATGTCCCATTTAGATAGCTGAGCTTTTTTGTTGTTTAAAAAAAGGTTACAGTCATTTATAATCTGAATTTATGAATGCAGTTATTTACTACTGTACTACCAGGAAGCTATTTGCACTAAGTGCAACTAGATAATTATGTATTCTATTTGCACTAAGTGTAAAAAAAAAAAACTGCTTCTTTGCAATAAGAGCAAATAGTGTTAGATGCAATTTGCACCCCGGCCAAATAATGGCACAAATACGTAAACACGATTTGATACTAACATACAGTATAGGGGATCACTGCAGCATGTTAATTGTGATAAATTAGAGTCCCACAGACACTGTACACCTAAACCTAAACCCACACTGTTGTTACGCCCCATGTCACTGCAGGAACACTAGGGGGAGCAGTTTGTCTTTCATTTGTGTGTTTCTACCAGACTATTTGAGTGCAGCCACGCTGTGTGGCAAGTGCTATTTATGCCTAAATAGTCACTTTGAATAAAATGATGTAAGAATGACTAAATATCTTTATTTTATAGCCTTCTGCAAAAGACATACATTTTCCATAATTGCTTAAACACTATTAGTATTATTTAGAAGTATTATTATCTGTTAAGTAGATTCTAAAAAACTGTTATAACTGTAGTGGTTTATTTTGATTTTAAGACTGTACTGCTGATGGATGCAGAGAAGCGAATTCGTTTGCTGCAATTTGTGACAGGCACGTCCCGTGTACCAATGAACGGCTTTGCTGAACTCTACGGTGAGTCCCGCCCACGTGGCATAAGGACGTCACATGAAATGCAATGAAAAAGTTGTTTTTATACTACTGGTAATTCTAATTTACAGCAGGTTTTTTTTTTCTCAACCTGATCTCAGAATCATATTACTGTACCTTAATGTTTGTCAAAGCAATTTTTTCCATGGATTGTTATACGTACTGCGGCAGTTACCTAGTGAAATGAACACTAGAGCTAGAGGCGCTAAAACAACAGTGACTTTCATTCTCTTTCAATCAAGCCATGAGTAAAACCACAGACAATCAGTTCATTAACACTTCCTGTTTCTCACACTTTAAGCATAAACTTTAAAACACTCTGTTTGGCAGAAAATGTTACTCGCTGTTAGTGCCACACAGTGGACATTTGCTCTTGGAACTGCCATGATATGTGATATTTTCCAGTCACATAATTTTCATAAGACCAGGCTGTAAGATCATGTTTTTCTGTTTAATTTTCAGGATCCAACGGGCCACAGTTGTTCACCATTGAACAGTGGGGCACACGAGACAAACTGCCCCGAGTGCACACATGGTGAGACATCTTTATCTATGTATCTGTATACACCTGTCTGTCTCTCTGCAGGTCTCTCCTGCCAGCTGAGTTTCTGTCGACAGTTTTAAATCATTCATGAGTCGGTTCGTTCCTGTGATGCAGCACCTTTTCAACTGTAACCGATGAAAATGCTTGTGTTGTATTTTAGGGCTGTATTTCGATAAAGGGGTGTAGCAGACTTATAAAATAGAAATATTCTCCTGATCATGCTCACACACGTAAGTGGGGATAGTTCACCCAAAAATGAAACTTCTCTCATAAGTTACTCACCCTCATGCCATCAAAGATGTGAATGACTTTAGTTCTTCTGCTTCTTCCTCGGCTCTGTAGGTGCATATAATGCAAGTGAATTGTGGCCAGAACTTTGAAGGGCCACAAAGCATATTAAGGCAGCATAAAATTAATCCATACGAATCCAGTGGTTAAATCCATGTCTTTAGAAGTGATATGATATGTGTAAGAAACATCAATATTTAAGTCCTTTTTAACTATAATTTCTCCTCCCTGCACAGTAGATGGCGATATGCACGAAGAATGCAAACTGCCAAAAACAAAAGATTAAGAATGTGGAAGTGAAAGAGATTTATAGTAAAAAATAAGGACTTAAAAATTATTCCGTTTCTCAATCACATCTATCATATCACTTCTGAAGACATGGATTTAAACACTGGAGTCGTTAGGATTACTTTTATGCTACCTTTTATATGCTTTTTTTGATCTTCAAAGTTCTGGCCACCATTCACTTCCACTATATGGACAGAGCTGAAATATTCTTAGAAAAATCATTGTGTTGTCACATTCATCTGGGATGGCATGAGGTCAAGTAAATGAGAGAATTGTATTTTTTGGGTGAACTATCCCTTTAAATGCTATAAATTATAACTTGGCTATTAAAAAATGCAAGTAAATGAACCGGACGTCTAATAGGATGAAAATAAAGCACTCAAGTTAGCCATTGCTCAGTGAGATAGTAACCGTCATCTTACATGAGGGTGACAACTTGAAGGTAATTTTGGCATTTTTTTTTTTTAATCTTTTAAAAATGTTTATGTCATACCAATTTTTGTAATTTATCAAACAGGATTAGAGTTAAACCAACTAACACCACAAAACATCCCATTGCTAATTCTCTACTGATGTGTATGCTGTCATAATGTCACTTCCTGTAGTGTGATGTAGTAGTGTGAATGAAAAGTGACTGAGGACAAAACTACAATATAATTAATTACAAATTGGATAAACATATTCTTATTTTTTGAGAAGACATGATTAACACAGCAACATTGGCTCAACCAATGGCCTGAGAGTAGAGCGTGACTATTCGATTTTCGACCACTGGAAGATGGGGTAAGTGATCGAAAATATGTGGTCTGTTTGAAAACATTGTGCGGCATTAGTTGTGCAGAAATGACACACTTCAGCTTTAAGGAACAGCCAGTTTTTCTTTTTTTTTAGTAGGGCAGCATCCGCTAAAACCAATGTAGAGAACTTGTTCAAAATTCACCCGTTTACACTTCATTGTTTTATTGTGATTCAAAAAATGAAATAATGTGATTTTCATTAAAATATTGAGTTCGTTATTTTATCCAATATACTGGATGAAGGGCACATGAAAATGTGCTGCATTGTAGGAATATCCCAGTTATTCTGTCTCTCTCTCTCTCTCTCTCTCTCTCTCGGTCAGTTTCAACCGGTTGGATCTTCCTCCTTACGAATCATTTGAGGAGCTTCGTGAGAAACTGCACATGGCGATTGAGAATGCTCAGGGCTTTGACGGTGTGGATTAGATGAGACTGGAGCAGCCACGGTAAAAGTGTAACTATGGTGACCTGTTGGTTTTAAAGCAGGCAAGCACACAAGTCCACATGGCTCTGCAGGAAATATGAATGTCCAGTAAACTGACCTGAGAGCAGTTTTTGCAGCAGACAGTGTGAATATAGTATTATGAAAAGTTGATCAGCTGTCATTCAGTTCCCCTAATTGAAAAACAAAACAAAATCAACATATTGAGGATAAACCGAACTGTGTAATGTGCTCTATATCACAAATTTGTATGTTTATGATGTTTACAAAATAATGTTTTGTAATATACTTCTGCATACAGCGATAAAGTATGTTTTTACGTATGCTGTTTCAAAAATATCTGTAGATTTGAATCATGTCTATGCATTTCAGCTTAAAGAATTGTCTTTCTGATATGAGCTTTTAAAGTACACTTTATAGTTACAGGGGAGGTGTGCACTATGTGGCAAATAAGGCCTACTGAAAATTTGCCAAAATGCAGAATAAGAGACCATTTATCGTTTGCGTTTTTTTTTTGTTCAATAGTTTATCTTATTAGTTCTTCATACAGTACGGCTTTCACTTTTATCACTTAAATGTTTACTTAATTTTTGTTTTTGTTTACAGATACCCCACTTTTAAAACTATTTGTTTGATTTAAATCAATCTTTTGTACTGGTTTTGAATGTTGAAGCACTTTTCTAAAAACAGGTTTCAAGTCTTATTGTGTATAGATCACCTCAGTCAAGCTCTTGTGTGATTTTGTGACAAATCATTGCTTTATGTAATTTATTAAACGTTTACAGCATAAATACTGCTTGAAGTAAACTTATTGGACTGTTAAATAACATTGCCTTTTTTTGTAATATAAAACCATTTGATTCAGTGTCCTGAAGAACAACTTTATCTTTTAACGGAGAAACACTTGTAATGTCTATACTGTTGTATAATTAGACGCTACTATAAAAAGTTCCCTTGAGTTTGTACCGATTCAAAGCATTTCTGGCTCTGATGAAAGGGAACATTCAGAAAGTGTTTTCTATCGAAGCTTTATCAGCAAATGTGTCTTTCATTTGAAAGTAAATTGTGTTGATTTGAATTGCCTTCATGGCTACGTTTTAATGTTTTTTTTTTTTTTTTATTGGTAAAAATAAAGAAATGCATCTCTGCCCATGTGCTGTTTTCAGTTTCATTTTATATTTAAATGAATTAAATATTGTTATATTTATTTAATGTTTAAATAATAATTTGTTGTCTGTTTTTGCTGTAATGCAGAAAACGATACATTATTTTAATACTATGCTGTATTACAGAATGCTAATTAGAATCATAATTGTGAATCATGAGAATTTAGTTTTAAAGATGCAAAATATAAACTTCCTGATGCATTACGGTAATGAGAATTTTGGGTGATGTGTCGTAAAATTTGGCTTCTTTTTTTTTAATGGCAAGTAATGTATTACTCTACGGGGTTGTAGTTCTCTAAACATCCTTTAGGTGGCAGTAATGCGCATGTAACGATTAGACGCATTGCTGCTTTCAACCAGCAGGGGGCGGATCATAGCCATTAACTTTTTTTTTCTATAATTATACAATAAACTTTTAGTCTACATAAGATGTCACTTACATAGTAATTCTAATATTTTAAAAGTCATATGTGATCAGAAAATCAGTGTGTAAGTGATAGAAATCCGTTATGTTTTTCTTCTTAATTTATGAGAACGCTCAGTGCTGCTCCGTTCAATAAAAGAGTGAGTGAGACATGACAGTGCTCTTGTTTTGCTCTTTTTCTCTTTTTGCTTTCTTTATTTTTTTGCCCAACCTCCTGACCAATAGCACCCTCAGAGGTCAGCTGACAGGTCACAGACCATTTCATTCAGTCTCTTTGGACACCGAATGGGTCAGAGGGGTGTGGCCTTCTGCTGTGGGGGCGGGATCATGTGGGAACTGACAGCACTCTTGACCAATGCGAGGGGTGCTTTTTTTTGTGCCGCGAGAAATCATATAATGATTTTATCCATTATTGATCTCTTAGTGCATTAGCATTTTAGAAGCTGCTAATCCAATATTAAAATGGAATAAATTAAACACATGCTCTCTTTTGCACACAAACGCACCCACAACTAATCAAGAAAATGTCTGTTAATCTTTAGCGTTCAGATGTTATGTAACGGCATCATGTTAACAGAAGAGTAGGTCGAGATTTAGAATTTATTTTCACCGTTTAAAATCAATATAAATGTGTAGCCTGTTCAATTGTGACTTATTAACAATATTTAGTAGTGGTAGTAGTACTGTGTTAATATTAGCATTATTGTTAGTTATAATATACAATCAACATTTACTGAATTCAAACTAGTTAAAAACTGAAATGTTCTGTAATAACATTGTCTTGTTTTTAATGACTAAAAGAAAAATTACATTAGCCTACCTATTGGGAACTTGGCAGTTGACATGAAATACTTGTGCATGTTTTTTTATTTATTTTATTTTTACATCCCATTTTCTCCCATTTTGGAATACCCAGTTCCCACTACTTCGTAGGTCCTCGTGGTGGCATGGTGACTCACCTCAATCAGGGTGGTGGAGGACAAGTCTCAGTTGCCTCCGCTCCTGAGACAGTCGAGCCGCGCATCTTATCACATGGCTCGCTGTGAATGACACCGTGGAGACTCGCAGCATGTGGAGGCTCATGCTACTCTCCGCGATCCACGCACAACTTACCACGCCCCCATTGAGAGCGAGAACCACTAATCGTGACCATAAGGAGGTTACCCCATGTGACTCTACCTTCCCTAGCAACCGGGCCAATTTGGTTACTTTGGAGACCTAGCTGGAGTCACTCAGCACACCCTGGATACAAACTAGCAATTCCAGGGGTGGTAGTCAGCGTCAATACTCGCTGAGCTACACAGGCCCCCTCTAATACTTTTGTATGTTGAAATTGTATATGATCTTGGACCATTTTCAAACAGCATTTTCCTCATTCTTTTTATAATTTATAATTATGTTTCGCTTCTATTAACTCATATTAAAAGAGAGACTACATGGAAAATGTTTCTTTTGAATAATATTATTTATTTTTTTTTACTTTGCAGGACCATTTAAAATGAACTAGTGAGGGGGAAAAGATACATACATCTGAAATGTACTCTTTCCCTTCTACATTTACACAAACGCTAATGTAAAATCTTGATGTTGATCAAAAAAATAGTTAATGGACACCTGCGTCAACTACCCAAATGTTAAATGTAAAGTGGTTTTAGAAATCTGTAACTTTAAAAACACTGAAAACACATCACTGGTTTTCATTGTGAGTTTATTTGGTTGGCTGTGATGGGGACTTTTGCTCCATGTGAGTTTGCTGATGGTAGGAAAGTGCGCTTGGGTCCTTTTCTCCTGATATTCACTGCACAGATGTATTGTCCTGCCTGACCCCTAGTCCGAGCAGAGCTATTGTCCTGCTGGTCAGTGGGTCCAGATGGATGTTAGCACTGAACGGAGGGTGTGAAGGAAAGAGGTTAGAGGAGGGGAGAGGAGAGGTCAAACTCCTCCTCCACTGAAACAGACAGAGCCAAAGAGCAGATCAATATTTTTCCTTCACACTGCAGCTGTCACACAGAACTTATCGATACTGGGCTGGACTGCGATCTGTTTTATCACCTGTCAGAACCAGAGGGAGTTAACACTCATCAGATGAGTGCACTTGATATAGTACTGCCCAAAACAAGGAATGTGAGCATTATAGAAGTCTCATATAAGATCAAACCATTGTCACCGACACATGACCAACAATAAAACAACTTTAGCATGACAAAAACAAGACAATGATCAATGCAAACTTAAAGATCCAGTTCAATAAAGTTTTTTTTAGAGCAATACCATCATGCCACAAAATAGAGGAGAACAAATGTTCTGAATATGTTAAAACGTTAAGGTGCAAAAACGTAATGATTCATCAATATCAATATATATTGATATATGTTGAGAACCTATAATCATTCTAATATAATTCTGCCATGAATAGCATATAAAAATAGGATATAAAATTCAAAGATACTTTAGCTTTATGACTATTGTGGTCTGTATAATTGAAAATGATTGAGCATTAGAATTTGGTTTAAAACACTGTTTGGATTTTACTGTAATAAAGATGACATGTTAAAGGGACAGTGCACCCAATATGTAAATCCTCTCATCATTTCCTCACTCTCATGCCATCCCAGATGTGTATGACTTTCTGTTCTCTGCAGAACACAAACTAAGATTTTTAGAAGAATATCTGTAGGTGCATAAAAGTCAATAGGGTCCAAAACTTTCAAGCTCTAAAAAGCACATAAAGGTAGCATAAAAGTAATCCATAAGACTCCAATGGTTGAACCCATGCCTTCAGAAGTGACAGATCAATATTTAAAGGAATATTCCGGCTTCAATACAAGTTAAGCTCAATCAACAGCATTTGTGGCATAATGTTGATAAAGTATAAAATATCAAGGTTACAGTGAGGCACTTACAATGGAAGTGAATGGGGCCAATTTTTGGAGGGTTTAAGGGCAGAAATTTGAAGCTTATCATTTTATAAAAGCACTTACATTAATTCTTCTGTTAAAACTTGATGTAAAGTTGTTTAAATCTTAATTTTTACAGTCATTTTGGGGTTTTAGGATTTGTTAACATTATGGCTCGTCATGGCAACAGAGTTGTAAAATTGACTATAACTTTACACTTAGGTTAGCAAGTGTAAGTTTTATCACACTAAAATCCTGTTAACATTGATATTTTTTGTTTTGTGGCTATGCTTTTGAAATAGTGAGTATTTTAATGTTTACAGATTGGCCCCATTCACTTCCATTGTAAGTGCCTCACTGGAACCCAGATTTGAGCTTTTTCTTAAAGAAAAAGAGGGGCAAGTCAAAATATTTTTATGTGGTTATCAATATCATGCCTCAAATAAAGTAAATTGATCTTAACTTGTATTGAACCCAAATATTCCTTAAAGTCCCTTTTTACTATACATTCTCCCCCCTGTCACTGGGTGGCGATATGCATGAAAAAAAGGACATATTGATCTGTTTCTCACCCATACTTTTCATGTCACTTCTGAATATGTGGGTTCAACCACTAGACTCTTATGGATTAGATTTATGCTGAATTTATTTATTAAGTTTTGGACCCTGTTGACTTGCATTATATGGACCAACAGAACTGAGATATTCTGGTATGTGGATGAGTAAATGATGAAAGAATACATTTTTTGGGGTGAACTATCCCTTTAACATACACCAACACAATAAGTTAATTATTGTGCCTAAAGTTTTGAGATAGTTATAGTTATATTACTGTTCTAATCAAATCACATTACTATTAATATTATTATAACTATTATTATTTTTGTTATTATTTTAAGTAGTAGTAATAGTAGGCCCTAGTAGTAGTTGTACTAGTGTAAGTTTTTGTATTATATGCATTTTAAATGACTGAAAAATATTTATTAACATTATGTTACATTCTAATAATTAAAACATTAAACTTGTAAGATTTTGATCACTTTAAAAAATGTAAGAGGAAAATCTATAATTTAGGAGCTGAACGTATTTGCTTATGAAAATAAAATCTGGTCACATCTGTTTTCTTATTTTTCTTTTTTTAATTTTTTTTATTGATGCTCAAAACAGTACAGTAAAAAGTAACAGTCAACAACAAAATACATAAAAAAATATACATTAAAAAAACTAAAAGCTGGGGGTGCACATAATATAAATTGTACATATTAACAAATTATGAGAATTACATGATGGTCACATCTGTTTTCTTTTTTTTTTTTTTTTTTTTTATTCAACAATTGCACAGTTTACAGGAACGTTCATCTCCATTATAAAAATAATACATTGTGCAGTTTCCAACATTGCGGGTGTTTTAACATAAACAAAACATAAACAAAAGACTCACATCATCACATTTTGCCAGGGGAAGTACGGATTTACAAAAAGATATCAAATTGTTTACACACATTCACAGTTTTTGTTGCCTTTTGATTAAGAGAATACTTAAGCGTGTTGACATATTGCTTGACCTCATTGTTAAAAGCAATAAAAGATGTTTTGGAATGTGCAAACTTACATTTATGAATGTAAAATTTTTCCAAGAGAATAATGAGATTAATAATGAAAGTTTCATTAGGCCTAGTCTTAGTTCTGTTGAGGTCATAAAGGCCAAAAAGAACATCCTTCCAAAACAACTTGAAATCGTTCTCAATTTTTTCTGCAATAAAATTACAAATATCAGACCAGAAACTTTGGACAAAAGGGCAGTGCCAAAACAAATGGGTAACTGTTTCAATACTCATAGAGCAGAAAGTGCACATTACATCAATGTCTTTTTATTTTATTTTTAACAATATGATCATTAGACGGGTAAAACTTATGAATTATTTTAAACGATATTTCTCTAATTTTGTTGGTCAGCAAATATCGGTTGGGTAAGAGCCAGACCTTCTTCCAGTCAATGTTTTTCACAAATTTATTCCAGTATGGAACCACATATGGGACTGTGATAATATCTGTTTTGAACAGGGCGCTAATTAGTTTATTGTTCTTACCATTGTTACAAGAAAAACAAATCTTACCAACTGAAGTGTTAGTCAGCGATAACAAAGTTAGTTGTTGTGTGTCCAATCTTGGTTAAGCTCTATATAACATGCAAACACCAGAAGAAATTGCTCCAAAGACTTTGGCATAATCTCCAGGAGACACAGGAATTTTGTATTCTTCTAGAAACTCATTATAAGAGTAAAGACAACCATCCCTGTTAAATAATTGGTCAACAAAAATAATGTTATTATTAAACCAGTAATCAATAAATAAAGATTTGTGTTTAAACAATATGTCTTTTTTGTTCCATATGTAATATTTGTTGGGTGAAAAGTTGTGTTTGAAAATAAGAGACCATGAAAGGAAGGCCTGGCGGTGAAAGGCTGACATTTTTATCGGGACTTTATCAATATTATAATTACAGGTTAAGAAATAGCTCAACCCACCCAGTTTTGACAGCATATGACATGGTATGACATTCCAAATAGAATTAGGGTTTTTAAAGAAATGTTTCAACCAATTTACTTTAAAAGTATTATTAAGAGTACAGAAATCGATAAAGTTTAATCCACCCTTTCCATAGTCGTTTGTTAGAACAGACTTCTTCACATGATGAGTTCTATTTTTCCATAAGAAGTTAAAAAGAAGCTTGTCAATCTCAGTAATATGGGTCACATCTGTTTTCATAAACGTGGAACAACTGTGACGTGACGTCACACTATATATGTCAAACCAGAGCCCTTCTATCTCAAGCCCGACACTGGCGGAGGAATCTCCTCCACTCTGACGAACCGCATCACTCAGAACGCTGTTTGGGAGATACCGCGCAAAGTAGTGCGAGCAGCGGTCAGCAGCGCGCGCCCCAGTTTAACCTCAGATTAGTGTGGAACTCGAGTCCGCAGTCAATGGATTCAGGCATGCTCGGAATACTAGAGTAAATGGCGTCTTTTAACAAGGAATTATACCAGCGTTTGCTGTTTTTTGCGGTATTTATGTCTTTCTCAGGTAAGAGAGAGTTTAATAATATATCTTTATGCAGTCCCTCAGAGTTGCATGTCAGGATGTTTCATGAATAGAACGTGCAGATTTGATTTACTAATTTATTAAATCCCCCCAGTTATTTAGATCTCAATTTAAATTCAAAAGTTATTTAAATATCAATAAGTGGTTAGAATGCCCACAGACCCAAAGCAATGTGTCTGTGTCTTCAACAAATAAGCAATTCTTTATAGATGTAAAACATCTCAAGATTATATATGACTACACTGTATATGTAGAAATGATAAACCGAACAGGAGATTTCACAACACAAACACACACGTCGAAAATGTTGATCAAAGCTCCTCTGTAAGATGAAAACTGATTCCTCTCATCACAATGAGTTTACACTTTCTGAATGGTTGCACTTTCATTAAGACCATTTATACCTAATTCATAAACAATTTATAACATTTATAAGAATTTGTGTTAATGCAACACAGTCTTTTGAATTATTTTCATATTTATTCATATTTAAATGTAGATGAACTACTGAAAATTTTATTTCAGGTGATCAGTTTGTTTTAATGAAGTCAAATATTATTTAAAATCATTGAATAAACCAGAATAATTCAGGTTACATGAACAAAATTGCTTGTTAATGATCATTTTAGGTTGAAATAATTCTGTAAGGTCACAACTGCACATTAAGTATATGTTCTTATTATGTTTACGAAAAAACCTCCATGCAACGTTATAGGAACTTTATTGAATGGTTATAAACAATGGTAGCACTTTACAATAAGGTTGCATTTGTTAGCATTAGTTAATAACATTATCTAACATGAACTACCAATAAACAACACTTTTTAATTTAATTTCAACATATAGTATATATATATATATAATACGTTTTTAAAATCAAAAGTTGTACTGCTTATGTTAACATTAGTTCAAGCGCTATTAATTAATAATAAACAATAGTATTTTTGTTAGCTAACATGAAAACAGATGAATAAATGATTTACAAAATATGCATTACATAATGTTAATGAATGGAACCTTATTGTAAAGTGTTACCAAAAAAAATATAACCAAATGGAAACCAAACACTAACGTTAGGGTAACGTTCTGTGTTTGCTGGGTTAGAGTGTAAGCTTTATTTCTATGCCATGTTTAATTTTGCCATTATTTCTCCAGAAATAAGTGTTTCTTTTATAAGAAAAGCCATTTAAAATCCTTTGTTAGGGTGTTTAATTCTATTCCACGCTGAGATGTTTCTTTCTCCTTTCTTGTTGTTCTGCTGTCTTGGAAGCTCATCATGGTGGGCAGCTAAATGTCTTGTAAATTTCATGCTGGGATTTAAGTTTAAGTGCTTCTGAAGAGTAGGATAGAATCTTGGAGTCGACTCTGACTTTATGAGCCATGAATAAGGGGATTATGGGAGTAATCCATCTTGTCAAATATGATTACAGCAACTCAGAGAAGCCCAACCAGCTGCTAGATTTCACCTGCCATCTGAGAGCCACACACTGAGTTTTACAGTCCCACTAAAAGGAAACCACCTTAACTTTACATTTAAACCACTATTACTTTACTGTTACTCACTCGTTCCTCTTTGTCTTGCCTCTCTCTGCAGGTGTGATGTGTTTTAGCGAATTGTTTTTTATAAAAGAGCCTCGTGATGTTACCGTGATGAGGAGAGACGCTGTCATTTTGGACTGTCAAGCGCACGGCGAGGCTCCAATCGGCATCCGGTGGCTAAAAAACAGAGTGACGCTCACAGAATCGGAGCGTGTTTACCTGCTCTCCAACAAGTCGTTGTTCATCTCGGAGGTGGAGAGTCGAAAAGACAAATCAGATGAAGGGTTCTACCAGTGCCTTGCCCAGAACAAATATGGATCTATTCTGAGCCAAAGAGCTCGCTTGACTATCGCAAGTAAGTTTCGTTGGGAGTAAAATGCTCTTTTATGTGCCCTACCAACAAATCCCTTTAACATTGGCACCCAATGTGTCTTAGTGTTAGTGTGATTAAATCAACTGCTCTACTCAACCTACAGTGACATCAGAAAGGAACTACAGACCTTTAACACTTAATGTGTAGGGAAGGTGTAGTTCATTTGATGACCAAAGATTCTTATGTAGGTCAAGCAGGCTGTGGAGGTTAAAAATAAAGGTTCTTCAATTGTTCTTCCAAACATTTTTGCCTGTATAGGGTTCTCGGTTTGGCTATATGGTTCTTTGGAAGAACAATTTACCCAAAAATGAAAGTTCTGTCCTCATTTACTCACCCTGATGTCGTTCCCTACCTGTAAGACTTTCTATCTTCCATAGAACACAAGGAGTTATTTAGTAGAATATTCTGGGTGCTCTTTTCCATACAATCAAAGTGAATGGGGACTTGGGCGGTTAAGCACCATAAATGACAAAAATGCACAATAAAAGTACCCTTAGGACTTGTGCAATATATTTCAAGTATCTTGTAATCTTCACTTATGCCGTACCTCTCATGTGTCATTTGCTTAAGGGTGAGTAAATGATGACAGAATTGTAATATTTGGGCAAATTATTGCTTTTTTTTAAAATGCTTGATGTTTTATTATAGGTTAACGAATATTCCGGGTTCCAAACAAGTTAAGCTCAATCGACAGCATTTGTGGTATTATTTGATTACCCCAAAAATGTATTTAGACTCGTCCTCCTTTTCTTAAAAAAAAAGCATAAATCACTCCAGTCAGGTTTCCTAAGCAACCAATTGGTCCAGTTGCTAAGGTTGGTCACGTTGGGGTTCTTGCTCTCTGTGGGGCGCGTGGTCAGTAATGCCATGTGATAAAATGCGTGGATTGACAGTCTCAGGTGCGGAGACAGCTGAGAGTTGTCCTTCGCCACCCGGATTAAGGTGAGTCACTATGCCACCATGATGACTTAGAGAGCATTGAGAATTTGGCTTTACAAAATGGCAAAAAAAGGGTAGAAAAATCCCCCCACCCCACCCAAAAAAAGGCATAAATCTGGGTTAGTGAGGCACAATGGAAGTAAATGGAGGCCAATCCATAAATGTTAAAAACGTTCGAAGGTATAGCCACAAGACATAAACAATATGTGTGTTAACATGATTTTAGTGTGATAAAATCGCTTACTAACGTTTTCTGTGTTAAGTTATAGCCAATTTTACAACTATGTTGCATGAAAATCTAATGTCAACAAACCCTAAAACGACTGTAAAAATGATGATTTAAACAACTTTACAGCTCAAATAATATTTTTTGTGGTAATCAAAATTTTGGCACATGCTGTTGATTGAGCTTAACTTGTATTGAACCTGAAATATTCCTTTATTCAGATCATTGTTTTGGTTTATGATTTTCTAATTAGCTTGAGACCATAAAGTTATTTATTTATTTTTTTTCCAGAAAGGTTCTCCTGTGACATTAGACTGTTAAATCCTTTTGGTTTTATTTGCTGCGTTTATTTTTAAGCTTGTGTGTCCTGACTGAGTGTCATTCCTGACAGATACGTTGATACATAGAGGAAGTGCAGAGGGGATGGGGCTCATTGTTTACTGCACCGTCAGGTGTTCTATAGCAGATTTACAGCACAGAGAACAGCACAGTTGGTCATAATCATTACAGCACTACTCATGTGGGGCCGATGTAAAGGTCAAGACAACATGAGATAGATAAATAGATAGTGTTACGTTGTTACATGTCTCAAGACCCTGAACTCACAATCCCAACAAGTAATGTAAACTAATATTTTGTTTATAACAAAGTGGGAATAACAGAAAAATACTTTAGGAGTGGGCTAGGCCAAAATAACTAACAAAAATAGACTTCTCTGAAGGGGGATGCAAATTACCTGGAAAAGAAAAGAACAAACTACAGAAAACTTCCCTGTCTCAAAATTATAGATAGAAAGATAGAACAATAGGATGATAGAAAGAGTGACAGGACGCTAGATAGATAGACAGACAGATAGACAGACATAGATAGATAGCTGGATGGATGGATGGATGGATGGATGGATGGATGGATAGATAGATTTGATATCTTCATACATGTTCAGTAATATTTGTTGTTATGTGTGGAATTAGATCTAACAGAAGAATCCATCAGTGGTCTTTTCACGTCCTGTGAGGGGGAAGGGGTCTCTGGGGTCACGGGTGTGTGAGAATGCGTCTTTTGGTGTGCAAATGAAGTCCGACAGGTTTGAAACCCTCAGTTTGCAGTGGACCCAGTGTTAAAGAGCATCTGACCCCTATTCACAGAGCAGAGCCTTTATATAAGCACCTCCTGACCAAGATCGATTGTTGTGTGTGTGTGTGTGTGTGTGTGGGATATATGGAGGGGCAGTTTGCTGGGCCAGAAGCTTTTAAAGGTCCTCTCCTCTCCTGAGGCCATGCGTCTTGCTGCGCTACTTCAGGACAAAAGCATGTGCTGTCTTTCCTGTGCATTCTGTTTCAGAGCGAAACTCAAGCTCATTGGCAAATACTAGAACAGGAAGTGACTATTCTTAAGGAGTTTCTTCAGCAAAGTCTGCACTCAAAAGTCAGAGATCTCAAATATTTCTCAGCAAATACGTCTTAAGATCAAATGCTCTGAGCTATGCAATCCATGTTAATTTTATAGCTCTACACTGACTCAATGGTGTCTTTTTTATTTGTTCTCTGGAATTTTCAGAGAAGCATCCGAGATGAAGTTGATGTCCATTATGTCTCTTGAGCTACAAAAGAGCACCTTCTGAGCAATAACATTTTTGTATGTGCATTTTCAAACATACAAAAAACATTCAGGATATTTAGACACGTTGATAGAAAGTTTAGTGTTTTTAGGTGCAGTAAAGGGATGTATATGTAGCTTATATATAGGTGTATATGAGCTGTAGTGGTCCTTGTCAGTTTGGTGGGTGAAGTTGTTGTAAAAGATGTAATGAGCCTCGTTTTGCATAACAGCTCAGGAGGAAACTGAGGGGGGAGCAAAGCAAATGTTTGAGAGTGGTAAAATACGACATTTAACTCTCCTCCCCTTCTCTACAAGAGCACATGGGGCATGTCTATAGTGTGCAATTTTATAGAGTGTTTATGGGAATCAAGTTTTGTGTTATGAAGTGAAAGAGATGGTAAAGACAGCGAGTGTTTTAACAGACTGGTTTTAAAGGGAAATTTAGACTCGCTCTACAGACTCTTTCAAAGCCTGGGAACTAGAGCCAAGAATATTATTTGGGGGATATTATTTGCTCTTAATATTGGGCAATATACACTCACTGAGCACTTTATAGGAACACCTGTACACTTACTTATTCATATGATTATCTAATCAGTGTGGCAGCAGTTCAATGCATAAAATCATGCAGATACTCATCAACCATCAGAATGGGGGAAAATTGTATTTCAGTGATTTTTGGTGCCAGACGGGCTAGTTTGAGTATTTTTTGCAACTGCTGATCTCCTGGGATTTTTATGCAAAACAGTTTCTAGCGTTTACTCAGAATGGTGCCAAAAACAAGAAACAACCAGTGAGCGGCATTTCTGTAGACGGAAACGCCTTGTTGATGAGAGAGGTCAACAGAGAATGGCCAGACTGGTTCGAGCAAATAGAAAGGCTATGGTAACGCAGATAACCACTCTGTACAATTGTAGTGAGCAGAATAGCATATCAGAAAGCACAACACATCAAACCTTGAGGTGGATGGGCTACAACAGCAGAAGACCCTGTCGGGAGCCTTATTAAAACCATAGTGTTCCTAATAAAGTGCTTGGTGAGTGCATCAAAATATTCATGATTTATTTAATAACAATGTGAATATGTTATTGTGATTTTTATTTGGCCATTACGTTTCCTAAAGACTTATTATTAGACAAGTTTTGCAACCCTTCCTTGTCTCACTACTAGTGAGTATGAGAGCAGTGTTAAAATACAAATGTTTTAATTGCGCCTCTGATTCCAACTTTAGTGACAAATATGCGGTTAGAGATGTGAGCTCTATTTTCATTACCGGGCTAAGCACAATTTCCGTGGCAGCAAAAAGTGCAAGTGGACGTGGGTGGGAGTGTTTGCGCTATCTGTGGGTGTATGCGCACAAACTGAGGGTTTATAGTATGTTAATGAAGTGGTGCAAAGTGCAATTTGCTATTTTCCTGAGAAATAGGTAATTGCGCTGAGACTTTGACAACCACCTCTAATCTCGGTGCAATGTCTAAAATATTTTCCTGAATTTGCAGTTTGGAGATTGGAGATTTTCTATGAATGGGCTGTCTCCATTTATATTGACGTAGCTTGACATGAAATGGAATATATATAATAGGACACAGACAGTGCAATAACCAGAGAAAAGCGCATCAGAATTCAAGTGCACTTGACCCAGCCCATTAGCGCTTTGCACGAGCGGCTACGCTAACCCACTTTGTCTAGACTAAGCACATGCTTGCATGAAAATATCCAAACTTCATGGCCATGCCAACTGACTTTGCACATATATCCATTTCTATGAATATATACTGTATATATATATATATATATATATATATATATATATATATATATATATATATATATATATGTTTGTGTGTGTGTGTGTGTGTGTGTGTGTGTGTGTGTGGATACAGTACTGTGCAAACGTTTTAGGCACTTAAGATGTTTCACAAAAACATTTGTCTTAAGATGGTTATTTATACCTTCAGCTTTAGTTTATCAATAAGAATAAATACATTTTAGACTCCTAATGAAGACTACATGAAGAGGCAGAAGCAATTAAGACAGCCGAAATAGTTAGAAGAACTGTGGTGAATTCTCCAAGAAGCTTGGGACATCCTATCTGCCAACAACCAAGAAAAACCGCCCAGGTGTACCTAGGAGAATTGGTGTTGTTTAAAAGGCAAAGGTGGTCACACCAAATATTGATTTAGCTTTTTTTATGTTTACTGGACTTTGTATGACATTAAGTGATAAAAGAAAACTATATATGGCATTATTTTTGAAGACATCCTCACTATGCAAAAAATGTCTAAAACTTTTGCACAGTACTGTATATATATATTTATTTATTTACAAGTCATCCTGGTATTTATTTTTGTGAAAACAACCTTGTATATTTTTCACTAGATTTTTTACTCAATTTAAATTCTTACATTAAATATTTTGAATCTACCTGGCAACAGTGACTGTTTAGACAAATGATGGTTCCTCTGATTTAAAATAATCACCCTTGGAAGGCATTTCAGAGCATTTATAATACATAAATATTTATATCGGTACAGGCTGAAAAATATTAAGATTTTAAATATTTCTCCCAGCCATTCTGCATTCACAAACAAACTAAAAACACATGCACACACGCTCATAGTTGTAAACTGCCTCCTCTCCTCCTGAATGGCTGATTTTATTTCAGGTGTCAAGCTGGTGGTCTCCGTGTGATGGCTTTCTGCTCCGCTAGTTTGCAGAATTTATGAAAAGCTTTTCTCTCAGTCTCCTTTTGTTCCATCTGCCCCGGCCAAAGCAGAGGATTCCTTAAAGGTGCATTTGTTTGGCCAAAGTGAGCTGGACAGGACAGCTGGCGCTTTACACCAACGGAAGGGCAATTATGCAAATGTGACTAAAGTATGCAAGGTTTTGCTCAAGTTTGATTAGTGTTTAGTTTGATGGCTTTGGAAAAACAGATCAGTAGTGAATGTGAGATTCCAGAGGTCGGAGTGTGAATTTCTCTGCTGGCGTTTTAGCACCATTATACTGTGATAGAGGTGACACCCTCTATGCATTCTCTTCTTATCATGCTTGTGTTTTTAACGCTGTGTGTTGGCAGATGTTGTGGATGGGTTTTAAAGTAAGTGTGTGTTTGCTTTGGGCTGTTGTGCGTTTGTTTGAGTGTGTATGTTTTGTGTAAGATTGATGGTTCCTTATGTTTGGACCTTTTGCCATGTGTGATTCTCTCTCACACGCTCATGTTTAACATGCTATGTAAATTAGGATGTACCATTAACTTCTACTGTTTTATTTTAATGCTCCATTACTGTTGCTCATACTTAGAGTTAGTGATTTAAACAAACCCCTCATCCTAAGTATTAAACCTCAGTGTTTTAGTTTACATAATGTTACCTCAAACTGTGCAGCTTGTTGAGGAAAGGTTTGCTATTACTAGTCTTAGTGATCAGACTTACGGTTTTTGCCTGGGGGATGATAAAGATGGCAAAACAATCCCATAAACTTACATTGAGGGATAGACCCGAGCCATATCTAGAGACCAGAATATTGTAGAGACATGGTGGTGGGCTCTTTTGAATTGGGCAGGCCACCCATATCATGCAAGAAACAACCTAGCAACCATCCAGAGCACCCAACCAACCTCAAAGCAATACCCTGTCAACTAACCTAGCATTGTATCACTCATGTTTGCTTCAGAAAATAAAAAAATCGAATTAACAATCTATTCTCTCACACAAATAGGAAAGAAAAGATAACTTTAATGTCCCTGTGGCAATTCCAGGCATTTCTTGGAACATATTAGAGGCCCTCAGGGACCCAGTAAGAGGGGCCATTTCCCAACAACGGACCTTAAAACAACCACGTGTGAGGCGCAAACTCAGGCATGTTTCTAATTTTAAAGTGGTGAGGAAGGCCACGTATGACATCAACACTGACCCTGCCTCTCTAAACAGCCTCAAAAACACTTTTTAAACAGCCTCTACATTAATTCAGGGAGTTAAGACCTTTTACAATGTTTATCACATCATCTTTACTATATTTTAGGCCTGTCACAATCAGTCTTACTATCTCTAAAAACAAACATCTTATGTTTTTGTGGTCTAAGTAATTAGGAGCTTACAAAGCTGTGCAAAGTTGACTAAAAAAAAAAACTAAATAATGTAGTGTGTGGTTGTCAGGGCTAAGGTTCTGCAGTTGCTAAGGTTTTTGTTTTAAGCATGTTGCTATGTGTTTGCCAGGGTGTTCTGACTGGACTCGGTCAAAAGAGTTCACCCCCTGGTCTCTATGGCTTGGATCCCTCTTTCAATGTAAGTCAAAGGGACTTTTTCACACGTTTTATGGCTCACAAGGTGAAAATCGTAATTCTGATCACTTAGAAAAGTATTAGCACACCTCTCCTCAACAATTATGTCTTTAACACAAACTGTGCAAGTCAAATTCCAAAGTTTATTACTTGGAAGAAGTGTTTTATTCAAATAACGAACACTACCTAAGAGCAAAAGTAATATTTATTCTTTAAATTCTATTATTTATAATTTTTTACCTATAGTTGCTAGGTGATGTCACTGGCCATCGAGTCGGTAATAACCAGGGGAAAGGGAAAGACAAACCTGCAGCATTTGAGTTTGAAAATAAATGTTTGAGGAATTTCGAGGGACAAAACTGCTTTAGATTGCAGAGTGGCGTGTTAAAGGTTTCCATGGTTTCCATGAGTGGCGGTCAGAAAAGGTCAAAGTTTGCTTTAAATGGCACAGCAGGCTATGTGCAAGGAAACAGCAAGAATGAGCTAAAAATGTCCACTAATAACAGATAAAAACATGCCACCGTGGGTCAGCTCATCTCTTTGGATATACAAGCCTGGTTCCTGGAGTTCTCTCGTGTGGATGTATAAATCCCATCCACTCCAACGGCCACGATCCAGTCCTAATATTAGGGATGGACATTTTTATATAATATTGTAGCCATGTACTCTAACCCACAAAAAAACAAGTGATCAATTTCAATTACTTGTAAATTCAAATGTAAAAGTATAGCAAGTATGTGAAATGTATGTTTTGTTTTATACACAAATGTTAAAAGAACGGTTATACAATATGCACCAGTTAAAAAAAAAAAAGTATTTAAAAGTAATAAACATTTACACTCACCCAGAGTTTAGAATCATAGAAACCAATACTGACGGCATTAGGGTAATTCACATATTTAAACTTTGAATCTTCATAAAGGCCATCACATTTTTATAATTTCACATGTTATTTTTCTGAAAAACTTTTTCATTTTATTTTTATTTTATAAAATGTGCTCAGCCCATGTAAAGAGATTTTTACGCCCATACACATATACTGGTCTGATAAGCTTCAGAGTTTCTTGTACCGCTTCTGAGTTTCCTTCCACCATAAAAGCAGATCCTTGGCCCTCGATAGGCATGACTCCAACAAGAACTAAATATCAGCAGATGAAGAATAGAAAAACTATCAATATATTAAAACAATATTACTTTACTTTCAAAAGCAAAGACACCATCATATCTTCTTTTCTCACCCAACTCCTTGACGACACACATCCACAGCGCCCCCCAGTGGACTCAGTTGTAACTGTAAGATTTGGTGAGAGATTCATTTGTGGCATAATGTTGATTACCACAAAGATTAGTTTTGACTTCCCCTCTTTTATTTAAATAAGGAAAAAAATCTGTGTTAGTGAGGCACTTACAATGGAAGTGAATGGGGCCAATCCGTGATCGTTAAAATACTCACTATTTCAAATGTATAGCCACAAGACATAAACCATATGCGGCTTAAAGTGACTTAAGTGCGATAACCTTTTCTTTGTAAACGTATAGCCAATTTTACAACTTTGTTGCCATGACGATGTAATGTCAACAAACCCTAAAATCCTAAAACGACTGTAAAAATTATGATATAAACAACTTCACAGCTCAAATAATACATGAGTTTTAATAGAAGAATTAATGTAAGTGCTTTTATAAAATTATAAACTTCGCATTTCTGCCTTTAAACCCTCATAAAATTAGCCCCATTCACTTCCATTTTAAGTGCCTCACTGTAACTTCGATTTTTGCTTTTTTCAAAGAAAGGAGGAACTTGTATTGAACCCAGTATATTCCTTTGAGCTATTTTTTATTTTCTTTGTCCATTCTTTTTAGTATTGAATGAATTATACTGTACAAAATTGACATTTCTCTCACTCTGTTCTCCATTTTGGATATACTTTGTCTAACTAGATATATATTATTAATGCCTGCCTGTGATAGTTCACCAAAGAAATTTCATAATTTACTAACCTTCCTGTTGTTCCAAACAACAACGTTTTTGTGGAACACAAAGTAGATGTTTGGCCTAATGTGAGCCTCGGTGACATTTCAATTTCATCTTATTTTATACAATAACTTGAATAGTGACTGACTAGTGACTGTCCATCAGCCTAACATCTACTTTTGTGTTCCACATGAGAAAGAAAGTGTTTTGGAATAACAAGAGGGCGAGGAAAAGATGGCAGATTTTTATTTAAAATTTTTGGTTGAACTGTCCCTTTAAAATGATGTCTTAAGTTGGCAGCTCACTAAGTTTTTGGAACAGAGTGTTACTCTACATTTATTTTATCACAGATAATGCTGTCTGGTTGACCATTTGACCTGTTGCTGTTCAGCGGATCAGATAAGACACAATAGCTGTGCTGTGCTAAAGTGGGTTGGGACAGTTTTCTGAGCTCCGGGGGCAAATAAGGGTCTCCTGCCCCCACTCCAACTGCCTACAAGGCTAAAAGGCTAAAGGGCACAAGGAGAGGTCCTGAGTATGGCCTCTCATTGGCCGGAGAGGGCCAGATTCTGGCTTCTGATTGGCTGAAGATGGGGCCAGTGGTCTGGGGTTGAACTCGCTTGCTGGCTGGGTGTACTCTTGATGGAGCTGCAGACCTTTGGGGCTTTGCATTCTTCCCTTCTGTTCACGTACGAGGCATTCTTTAACTCTGCTGCCTTTAAGGAAGGAGCAAGGTTCGGGTCAGGTCAGGGCACAGCAGGACACTGTTTATTCACAGCCCTGGCTGGGCGTCTTTTGAATAATGCAGCCACTAATAAAACCTTAAAACTTCTCAAATTACGTTCGCATTAAAGATGAATTAATGGATTACCTGACCTATTCCATTACAGCATCGTGAAATATGTACTTTGAAGATGCTTTTAACTTGTCGGACAGATGGATTACGGAAACAAACACCTTTGGTATTACGTGCAATGATGAATCTTGTATAATAAGACCATGAACGTTTATTAAAGAAATGGTTCAGCCAAAAATTTAAAGTCTGTCTTCATTTACTCACATTCACTCATGTTGTTCCAGACCTGTATGACTTTCTGGAACACAAAATGAGATGTAAGACAGACAGTATGTATTCACTTTCACTGCATCTTTCAGTACAATGTAAGTCAATGCTGACTGAGGCGGTCATATTTCCAGACATCTCCTGTTGTGTTCTTTGGAAAAAACGAAAGTCATTTGTGTTTGGATTTTAAAACAACATGAGGGGGAGTAAATACATCTTCATTTTTAACAAAGTAAACATGGTAAAGTTTGATTTCATATTGATTTTAATGTCCTACATTATCATTGAAAGGCTGTGAAATTTGAAACTTGAATTTAAATGCGAAAAAGCTTCATACACAAAATTAACCAAAGCTGACAAACTTATAGATAAAAAAATTACAGAAACAGTATAGTTTCCGTGTCTGTGTGTGTGTGTGTGTGTCTGTGTGTGGGGGCAGGTTTGGGTAGTTATGAGGACATTTCTTTTGGTCATTGGTAATTACGAGGGTATTATGCTATAAATGTGGTTTATGAGGACATTTCTAGTGTCCCCATAATTCAAATCACTTCAGAAACATACTAAATTATGTTTTTTTGAAAATGTAAAAATGCAGAAAGTTTTTTGTGAGGGTTAGGGGGCAGAATCTATAGTTTGTACAGTATAAAAATCATTATGTCTATGGATAATCCTCATAAGGATAGCTGCACCAACGTGTGTGTGTGTGTGTGTGTGTGTGTGTGTGTGTGTGTGTGTGTGTGTGTGTGTGCGTGCTGAACTGTCTGTATAGTGGTGGTGCTTCTCTTACCTGCACTAAAAGATCTTTAGGGCTCTTGGTAATGATCCAATTACAGAAAACACGTATCACAGTAAACACACTCGTATTTCTTTGCTATCACTGACAATCAAAGCGGACGGAAACACGGACATTAGGGCTAGGTATTGATACAGATTTCTCATTTCAATTCTATTTAAATTCACAAGCTCTTGATTAGATTAGATTCCGATTTCAATTCGTTTCAATATTGATTCATATGGGTATATTTCAGTTATAATGTCTCTTTTGCTTACATATTAAATAAATGGTCTCTCAGCTAATGCTGTTAATTATACAGGGAACCTTCTAACTAGGTATGTTACAAAAATATGAATTTTACTAAATATATTTTATTCGTTTTTTATCATTTCTGTCACTTTTTAGCTTTTGAAAAATTAACAAATCCATGTATTCAATCGATAAATGTTGCATATAGTATATTTTGTTACATGTTTTTTGTTAAATTGTTCAATTTTCAGTTTTTGCAAGTATTTTTATTGATTTGTTGAACACGTTTTAAAAACATGTTTCTGTAAGAAAACCGGCATTTCTGGAAAAAGCGTCTGTAAATGAGCGCATGTTAACAAGCGGGTCATCCGTGCTCGGCGTGATTAGATATAAATGTTTTATTTAATTTTTTTTTACATCCACACCCATACACTGATTACGCTCTAAATCAGCTTATTTTAAAAAATATCTAAAAGGCAAGAAATCCGCGTTAACATGACATTTGAAATAATCGTGTTATTTTCTACTTTTGATGTCAAACCTTGAAGAGGCATTGGATGAGCTGGTAATCATCTGATGAGGTGTAAATCTTCGTAATGGGCAAAAATCTACCCGTGTCTATTGGGTTATTCATAAGCCGTTTATGGCCTTTTCGTCCATAAAGGAAGTCAGTTTATTGCATTTACATGTCCGTATGTGTTGTCAGCTTATTAAGCATAATCGCTGTAAGAACGTGCATGTACACACGCTCATTATTTATTGGCAAATGTGTAGTGTGCCTCTCATCTTTGGACACAAACACATATTACATGGAACAACTTTTACTCTTAACATGCAGTAAGAGGATCTAAAAATTTGGTGAGGTTTTTGATTTAAAGGATTGGTCACCCAAAAATGAAATATTATTTACTCATCCTCATGTCGCTCATGTCGTTTGACTTTTTAATTTTCTTCTGTGGAACACAATAAAGGAGATGTTTGGCAGAATATGAGGGTCTGACCTTAATCACCATTCAGTTTTATATTATGGGAAAGAGGTGCATCACTATTGTTTAAAGGAAGTCATAATGGTTTGACAAATAAACTTAGTTCAAGTTATTTTATCTAAAAACAAGCCGTATTGTCTAGCACAAGTAAATATATCTGGTATTTTTAATAATGTTTACGGACGCATTTTTACTAGAAAACAATATTTTTTGCCTTGCAGATAAGCTTCAGTGATCTCCCTCTCTCTCAGTGAAAAGTTGACCCAGGGTTTTTTAGGGGGTGAAATAGATATTGTGGCCCTGGATTGTTGCAAATCAGGCTTCTGCTGTTGTCATGGGAATCATTGTCCCTCTCTGACCTGTCCGATGACCCTGTGTGTACTGATCCACATACCTGTGTTTGTTGAATGCATACCTCAGAACTTTTCAAAGACCCATTATCAGAGAGAGAGAGATAGTGGGAGGAATTCAAGGTGAGATCACTAAAATGAAGTGGAAGTGAGTGCTTTTACATCCACTTTTCCACATGTTGCTCTGTTCTGTTACTGGTTCTGTTAAAGTTTGCTATACTTTTATTTAAATGGATATTTATTTTTTTACTTAAAGTCAACTTGAAACTGCATTCACAACTCATTTTACTGGTGTCATGACATATTTTAGAGTGAAATAGGTTGAATGAGAAAAATTTTTAGGGCAGGATTGATTTTATCCATAAGGATTGATTGGATCGTAAAATACGGCCGTTCCATATCAGGATGGAGTCAAACCTGAATGTGAGGACTACTCCCCCTCCTGAAACTGTTCGGCTATATCCTGTTTTATAATATCCTGTTTGGTCTTGGTGACATCAGCCAAAATGAATAGTTGTTTCAGAAGCTGAACAAGTTATTGCATTTTGATTAGTGCATAATTATCGAAACGCGTTAATTCAGTGTGATTGATTATATAAAAAATAAAGCATAAACAAATTATGCAATTAATCATGCAAATGGACGAAAATAAGGAATTATCCTACCATATGAGCAATTCAAGCTTGAAGTACCACCTTAATGATTTTAAAGAGGCCCTATTATGCTTTTTCGGATTTTATCTTTCCTTTGTTGTGCAATATAGCTGTTTGTATATTTGCATGTAAAAGGTCTGCAAAGTTACAAAGCACATAGTCTACGCCAAAGGGAGTTACTCTCTCCCACAGAAAACACTGCTCCTGAACTGCATGAAATGCCTGGTTTGCGGTCCAGCCATTACTTTCATGACTTAGCTATGTCACTATGTAACACATTTGCATAATGCCCGCCACCTAAGAGCTACTTTAAGCTGAAACTCATTATGGTAAGGGGCATTACATTTCCGACACACGTCCTAAGTGGTTTGCCAATCACAACAGACTGGGCCAGCTGACCATTCAGAGCAGACTGGGATTTTTGGAAAGGGGGGCTTTAAAGATACAGGAGCTAAAACAGAGCGTTTCAGACAGAAGGTGAAAAGAGGTGCTGCAGAAATTTACAGAATGAGAAAAATAACCTGTAAATGAGTTCTGTTTTTTTTTGCCCTGATCCCCCCCCTTTATATCTGACCCTGCTCTGTCTACAATACTGTATGTTCTGTGAAGAAAGAGCCTGTACAGTTTAAATCTATGAAGATACTTCCAGTGATTTGATCTTACTTACCTTAGTTATTATCTTTGTACTAAAACACTCAGGCTTTAGGCTATGATTTTATTGTTATTATCTCCATCCTATAATGAGATTTATACAGAGGTCTGTATGTATAGCAGAGGTTTAATTGATTTCAGTTAACTAATTATTGACCTGAGGCTTCTTTAGGGCCTGGCAGAGGGGAGGTGATGCCAGAGGGTAGGAAGGGGCAGATTTTAATGGCTTTTGGGGGTTTTATGTCTCTGAGTCCTAGAAGGTCAGAAAGGCAAAACAGCTTGCAACACTGATGCCCCTGTGGTGAAAAAGTTGAAGTTAGACAAGTTACACAAATATTAATACCTTTCAAAGTTTGTACAACCATAAAGCAGCCTGTTTACGATGTGTTGTGTTTACTTTTACTGATTATTATCACTCATAAAAGGAGAAGGGACATTTCTGTCATCATTTACTCACCCTCATGTCAGAGATTTGCACAGATTTGTTTCAAACCTGTATTATTATTTTCTTACTTCTGTCGAACAAGCAAGGAGTATTCACGCTGTTCTTTTCCATAACATGAAAGTAAATGGGAACCGGTGCTGTAATGCTCCAAAAAAGGCACCATAAAAGTAGTCCATGTTAATCTTGCACTATATTCCAAGTTGTCCTTGTATGAGGAAAACACCACAACGTAAAGACTTAAATTCATGATTCAGGGCCTTTCAACACTGTTTTCATGTATCACTGTTGGTAAACAGAGAGCACAACAGTGAAAAGAGAGAAAAATGTGAGTGTTTGATAATTAAAGAAGCAACTGGCCCCAATTGGATGACCTAGTGACCATCTGATGCCACAGTATAGTGGTTAATTATCTAGGTGAGTAACCCAAAGGTTGTAGGTTCAAACCCCAGAAGGGCTTATAGTTACTTGAGCAAGAAGCTACAGTCTTATACAAATCTATCATAAGTGAATTGTTGCTTCAGATATAATGCCTGCTAAATGACCAATAAACATGATGGAACCAGTGTGTGTGATTTCATCACCAAACTCTTTCTCTCTCGTCTCTCATTATAATCTTCTGTCTCTCTTCATTTACTCTTTGACACTCTCTCTTGTTTTGCACATCTTGTTCCTTTTTTACCCATTTCCAACATGATCAATAATAGACCAATAAAATGCAGTAAGAGGGATAAAAATGGGTGTTTAGTCCATTGATTAAAATGGCAGCTCTCACATTGTGTAATTTAGGTAATTCAATGTGGCTCAGGTGGTAGAGCGGGTTGGCCACTAATCGCAGGGTTGGTGGTTAGATTTATGGCCCACACGACTCCATATGCCGAAGTGCCCTTGGGCAAGACACTGAACCCCAAGTTGCTCCCAATGGCAGGCTAGCACCTTGCATGGCAACTCTGCCGCCATTGGTGTATGAGTGTGAGTGTGAATGGGTCAATGTTCACAGTGTAAAGCTCTTTGAAAACCGCTAAGGTTAAAAAAGCTCTATATAAGTGCAGACCATATATAATGGTGAATTTATTTTGTGATTTTTCTGCAGGTATATCACCCTTCATGCAGCAGCCATCATCTATCATGGTGACAGAGGGTTCAGTTGCCCGATTCACCTGTAAAATCACTGCCACACCCCCACCAATCATCACTTGGGAGTTTAACAGAGTCACTTTACCACTAGCCACTGAAAGGTATGGCTCCGCCCACCTACTGGAGGAGGGATGTGCTTAGTTGAAAAATGAATATTTCACTAAAAATGAAAATTCTCCCATAATTTGCTCACCCTCATACCATCCCAGATGTGTATGACTTTCTTCTGGTGAACACAAACAAAGATTTTTAGAAGAATATCTCAGCTCTGTTGGTCGATATAATGCTAGTGAATGGTGGCCAAAACTTTGAAGTTACAAACATTTTCAAAATTGATGTAAGTGTGAGTGAGAAACAGATCAATATTTAAGTCCTTTTTTTACTATAAATCTCCACTTTAACTTTCACATTCTTCTTTTATTTTTTCCTATTTGCATTCTTTGTGCATATCTCCACCTACTGGACAGGGAGGAGAATTTATAGTAAAAATGGACCTGATCTGTTTTCACCCACACCTATCATATCGCTTCAGAAGATATGGATTAAACCACTGGAGTCGTATGTATTACTTTCATGCTGCCTTTATGTGCTTTATGGACTTTCAAAGTTCTGGCTACTATTCGCTTGCATTATTTGGACCTACAGAGCTGAGACATTCCTCTAAAAATCTTCATTTGTGTTCTGCAGAAGAAAGAAAGTCACACACATCTGAGATGGCGTGAGGGTGAGTAAATGATGAGAGATTTCTCAGTTTTGCGTGATTTATCCAATTAATTAGACAGCACCATTTGTGATTGAAAGGAAAGTTAAACTAACAATGAAAATTTTGTCACCCTCATGCTGTTCCAAGTCCATATGACTTTATTCCGTGGAACACAAAAGGAGATATTAGGCAAAATGTTAGCCTCAGTCAGCATTCACTTCACTGCATCTTTTTTCCATACAATAAAAGTAAATGGTGACTGAGGTTAGCTTATTCATTTTATTCTTTTGTAAATAATAACATAATTTTCTTTCTTGGGTGAACTTCACATTTAAATGAGCTTAATTACTAGCGAAGTGTAGCAAAGTAAAAAAAAAACTGAAATGTAATCATTTTAAATCTTAATGTTTTTGCATTGGTAAGAAAGAAAGATATCAAAGAAAGTAAAAAAAAAAATCAACACATTAATTTTTACGTGTTTGTTTTTGATCTAGAATCACAGTGCTGCCCAATGGCGTTTTGCAAATCCAGGGAGTTGAACAGAGTGACGCTGGTGGTTACCGCTGCGTGGCGAACAATATTGCCGGCCGACGCCGGAGCACGGAGGCAATATTAACCGTGACCACAGGTAAGACAAACCATTCAGTTCACAAGAGTATGTTTTTATACAGTTTCTACATTATTTAGACTGCCAATCAAAAGTTTGGACACATTACAAAAAAAACTTTCACTAACTAATCTCTTTATTTCTCAATAGTTTCATCTCCTAGAATCCCTCAGAGGCCTTGTATCATCGCTGGGCCACAGAATCTGACCATAGTGACTCACAGTAGTGCTCTGCTGGAGTGCATGGTGACAGGAAATCCTCGTCCGCTCATCTCGTGGAGTCGTGCTGACCAAAAATCCATTGACGTTTACAACACCAAAGTTCTTGGCAACGGAAACCTGCTCATAACTGACGTAAAGCCCCAGCACGCAGGAATATACTTCTGTCGCGCAACTACTCCCGGAACGAGAAACTACACTGTTTCAGCTGCTAATATAACTGTGCTTGGTAGAGTGTATTTTCATGACATATTTTATTATTTTTACAGTTTGAAACTTTTAAATTTAACAGTGAGAACATGTTATGTATAATTACTCTTCAGATAATACCTATATATATATATATATATATATATATATATATATATATATATATATATATCTGTACTGCTATTTCTGTGTAGCGCCCCCATCTCTGGTGGAGTGGCCAGAGAGTGTGACCCGACCAAGGGCTGGCACCGCCCGCTTCATGTGTGTGGCAGAAGGTTTTCCGTCCCCTCAGATCTCCTGGCTGAAAAACGGAGAACCCGTTCACTTAAACGGACGCATCAAGATGTATAACAGGTATTGACACAACACACGTAAAAACGTCAATGTAAACAGTTTCCCAAACTCACACTGTTGGTTGGGCCTAACGCAACAACGTTGGCTCAACCAATGATGTGACTGTGTGACTATGACTTTTTTCATTGTCACACAGTATATTGGAAGACATAAAAACAACCATTATTATGTTTGCAATTACATTTGGTGGCACTATAACACAGATATTACATAATTTTTTTATCTTTATTGCTTTATTTAAACTCTTCTGTAGTCCTGACAGAGTGTAATCCACAATAAAAGTGGCTCTCCGGGAAAACTGGAACAGTTTAGCATTTGTTTATATTTGACTTTGCAGGAATTTTAGGCGATGTATATGTCGAGAGCCGCACCTGATGCCCAATCTGGCTTTAGTACACTGATGTTACTAAGGGCTTGAATTGCCTCATTTATCTGCTAGAAACTCTGTTGCACTGAAATATTCAGCAGTCGGTTTCTTTGCTGGAATGAGGGAGGATTAAATATTCAATGCTCTGCTAATTGTGTTTTAGTTGATTTTATCTTTGATTTTCCTCTAATTTGTTTCCTCTCTATGTTTGTTATGTGATGCTGAAAGCAAAGGGGGGTGGACTAGAGCATGTTGAAAGGAAAAGTATCTCTATAGCAAATGTTTTATGTAACTTTCATTACTTCCATTTACAAATATTCATATTACAAAAACAATTTCATGAATCTCACAAAAGCAGTTTTGGGTCACATTTAATCCCAAATGAAAAAATAAGTCAATTATATTTAGCATAAAAAAACATTATTATTGTTATTATATATTTTATTAGTATTCTTATTACAGTTAAGCACATTTTGCCCCCAAATTCTCATTAATGTAATGCGTGCAGTTATTTAGATATATTTTTACAGATATACGTTTGCTTTTTTGTTAATTCTAATTATTATCAATGGTGATTCTCATTACATGCATGTGATCTCATGCCATAAAAGGGAAGAACGCAAAAGTTAACGGTTGTAACGAGTCCTCTCCAAGTCAGAATGCACCCAATGCTCAAGTCCAAGTCCGAGTCATTAGTGTTCAATCCGAGACAAGTCATCAATATCGCAACTCATGTCCACGTCCTGGACTCAAGTATTACAACGCTGCTTTTCACAATACACATAGATTAAAGCAGCTTTACAGAAAATCATTAAAATCTTAAATGTCTTTTAGCTCCCTGAGAGTAAGCCAAGGGTGACTGTGGCAAGGAAAAATCTCCATAAGATGTTTCGCTTAGTGGAGAGATTACAGCTCGAGAGGAAGCAGAAATCCGTTGGCATAACAACAGATCATTTAATAGATTAAATGATGCAATTTATTTGTATGTTCGTAAGGCAATATTTAATAACTTGATCTGGGGTGAAATATGACTTGAACATATATCAGTGTAATTGGGCACATGAGGAGAAACTCTTGTTTGTTTTCGCAGTAAACTGGTGATAAACCAGATTATTCCAGAGGATGATGGTATTTACCAGTGTCAGGCGGAGAATGAGCAGGGTTCTGTTCTGGCCATGGCTCGTCTGATCGTAGTGATGTCTGACAACCGGCCGAGCGCGCCCAGAAACATTCATGCCGATACGGTCTCCAGTTCAGCCATCTTGCTGGCTTGGGAAAGGCCAGTGTACAACTCTGACAAAGTCATCGCTTACTCTGTACACTACATGAAGGCAGAGGGTGAGTGACAAATAGGATCAACACAAAATGTCTCTATCCATACACAAATATAACTAGTTTTAGGGGTTTGCTAGGGGGTTCTGGTTGGTATCTGGTCTCTAGATATGGCTCATGGCCCTCCTTCACTGCCTATATCATATTGTTTGCACATTTTATCATCCTCCAGACAAAAATCTTATGTTAAGATTTGAAAAGTTAAAGCACACCTCTCCTCACCAGTTTTGTATGGCACAGGAATCCAGTTAGTAATTTAAGAAAGACTCTTGACTTTGTAAAAATGCTTTAAAGCCGCGTGGGAACTTTTCTCTCTTCCTCCATTCATGACATCTCATTTTCTCGTGAGTTCTTACTGTGAATTGGTCAATGAAAGAGCTGTAGGAGTCACTCTTGACAGGAATATCGAGAATTGCTTGTTTAGTTTGTCCAAAACACTTAACTATTGAAATCCTTTGACAATCATAGCTTTTGAGAAAGTCGTCCAAATACAACACCTGCCTGTCTGTGAGGAGATAACAAAGAGAAAAAGAGAAAAAGAATAGACGTAGAGAAAGAATACTTACTGCATCTGCTCTGGAGGGCAAAAAGCATCGGAAGTAATTGAAAAAGAGGGCTAGTTATCGTGCATGTTGGAGGGTCTTATCTTGCCCTGAAGAGGCTTTGAATGTCTGCGGGGTGGCCATTATGCACCAGAACAAGGCCTTATTCTGTTGACGGTTGAGGATTTAATTTATTGGGTCAGAAATTCAGTTTGGTGCTCAATGCATGTCAGTGTTCCTTTTATTTCAATGTCTTAATGTGGGCTAATTAAAGTGCTATCAGATGCAGTGAACTTGTGGGAATTGCAGCGGGTGGAATTTGGCTTTAGTTACGTTGATAAAGCGGTTAATTAAACGAAAGCCTGGCCATGTTGATTGAGTGGACATGTTTCTTTTATAATGGCTCAGGATTTTGAATAGCCACACAGACTTATAGTTAAAAACTTGATGGATTTACAATAAGAAGCTCAATAAGCACTGTGCGAGGCCACTTTAGCAATTGGAAAGATGAATCAGAAATTAGATATCCCTAATATCCCAATTGTTTCTCCTAGACAGTAATGAGATTAAATGGAGAGCCAATGGAAACAAAAAGTTTCTCCTGAGAAAAAGATCTGGGTAATCTCACCTGTCTCCACTAGAGCTTCAGAAGAGATCTTAACAATGTCTTAAAACTGTGGACAAATTTGCAAAGACATGATAGAACTTCTTCCGAAAGCATATGATCTGAGCTATGCAATCATCATTGTCCCAACAGGTCTAAATAATGAGGAGTACCAGATTGTTATCGGTAATGACACCACCCGTTACATCATAGATGACCTGGAGGCAGGGCGGAACTACACATTTTATATCGTAGCATACATGCCCATGGGTGCCAGTCGCATGTCTGACCACGTCATACAGCATACACTAGAGGATGGTGAGTAGCGGATGGTACATGTTTATTCCAGGCTTATAGACTGTGACACAATGTTATATGTGCTTCCTTTACCTTGGGCTAAGACAACATGGGAAATTCCACACTTTTTCTGACCATTAGAATTATAATACCTTTAAGACTTCTATATCTAAATGACATCCAATATGATTGGCTTACCTCTTCACTTGTGAAATGACTAACAGCACTTATTTGCATTTCCCATTTTGGTTTTGCTGTCAGGTCGAATATAATATGGAACTAATCAATGCAATTTGCTATTAAAGGAATATTCCGGGTTCAATACAAGTTAAGCTCAATAGACAGCATTTGTGGCATAATGTTAATTACCACAAAAACAATTTCGTCTCATCCCTCGTTTTCATTCAAAAAGCAAAAATCTGGGTTCCAGTGAGGCACTTGCAATGCAAGTGAATGGGGGCCAATCTGTGAACATAAAAATACTCACTGTTTCAAAAGTATAGCCGCAAGACAAAAAATGTGTGTTAACATGATTTTAGTGTGATCAAATCACTTACTAACCATTTCTGTGTAAAGTTATGGCCCATTTTACAGATTCGTTGCCATGATGACACAATGTTGTAAACCCTATAAACCTAAAATGGCAAAAGAAAGCAATTCAAACAACTTTACATCTCAAATAATACACAAGTTTTAACAGAAGAAATAATGTAAGTGCATGCCTCACTGTAACTTTGATTTTTGCTTTTTTTTAAAGAAATGGACAGACGAGTCTAAATACATTTTTGTGGTGATCGCCATTATGCCACAAATACTGTTGAGTGAGCTTACCTTGTACTAAACCCGGAATATTCCTTTTAAGTACATTTTATTTCTCATTATTGCTCTCTTTATGTTCTCTTTCCCTCTCTCTCTGTCCCTCAGTTCCCTTGCGCGCCCCTGAGTTGAGTCTCACCAGTCGGAGTCCAAATGATATTCAGGTGTCGTGGCAGCCACTGTCTTATAAACTGAGTCGTGGTCGTGTGTCTGCGTACTGTCTGTCATACAGAACCAGCACAGATGGAGCAGTGTCCCAACTAGAGCTTTCAGAGCACAAAACCCATTACCTCCTGGAGGGTCTCCAGCCCGATACCACCTATCTGCTCCGTATCGCTGCAGCAACCATCGTGGGCTGGGGCGAACCGTCCGCCTGGACGTCACACAGAACACCAAAAGCTTCCAGCACCAAAGGTATCTATCTGTCTGCCTGCCTGTCTGTCTGTCTGTCAGTCTGTCCGTCCGTCCATCTAGATAGATAGATAGATAGCTAGTGGATCATGAAATTGAAAATCCCACACATTTATTTATAAAGATTAGAGCGAATGGGGTCTGGGTAGCTCAGCAAGTATTGACGCTGAGAGTTCGAATCCAGAGTGTGCTGAGTGACTCCAGCCAAGTCCCCTAAGCAACCATATTGGCCCGATTGCTGGGGAGGGTAAAGTCACATGGGGTAACCTCTTTGTGGTTGCGATTAGTGGTTCTTGCTCTCAGTGGGGCGCATGGTAAGTTTGTGCGTGGATCGTGGAGAAAAGCACGAGTGTGAGTCTCCGCGGTGTTATGCACAGCAAGCCACATGATAAGATGCGCGGATTGACGGTCTCAGAAGCAGACGCAACTGAGACTTGTCCTCCGTCACCCAGATTGAGGTGAGTAACCACACCACCACGAGGACCTAGTAAGTAGTGGGAATTGGGCATTGCCAAATTGGGGAGAAAAGGGGCGAACGCTGCTCTCTTTCACTTTTTTTGTTTTGGGATGATAATATTGTTAAAGCATTGCATTTGTTACAGTGCGACCTTTGATCCTCCTTCTCATCCACATTGGAAAGGCTTTAGTCATGGTTATAAAGCGAGAGCCACGCTACTTTTACATACCAGCCGATAGATCTTCATTTCTTCAGTTCAGCCTCTGTTCACATATCAAACTCTGTCAGGCAGTAACATGGGATCCACAACAACATACTTTGTTACATTGCTTTGGTTAAATTTAATGACTACAACAATACACTTGAACCACAGGTAACTCTGCAGGAGTGTGTTTAATTAAGCACAAATTGATTTAAGCCTGGTGATGCTCCTGTGAGGTCCCATCTCATGTGCACTTGAGAGATTCATAGCCGCAGTTGTGGCTGATAAATCTTGAAGATTTGTTCTTTTGAGGTTTTAGGGTTGCTGCAGACTGTGCTTTAAGGATTGCAGGAGTTTTAGAGATGTGTAAAGCATTCCTTGCACACAGAAACTATGCCACCACAAAAACCACCACAATGAATTAGATCTCTTTAATACATCTTGTATCTCAAGTTGTGTCTCCTTGACAGCATTGAGATTAAATGGAGACTGCATCTCAGATGTTTTTTTCCTGAGGAAAAGACCACAGTAATTTTATACTTCTTTACAGTACGTCTCATTTACTGTATGTCTGTTTTTTCTCCTAATTATTTTTCAGAGAAAAGTCTGAGACAAAGTTGACTCCATTATGGGTCCTGAGCTCTGAAAGAGCAACATCAGAGCAAAAAATATTCTCTGGATTATCATGCAGTCCAAAATTAAGATCACAAGGGAGTTTTTTTTTTGTGAGAAAACAAA
The DNA here is from genome assembly GCF_025860055.1 of Xyrauchen texanus. NCBI lineage: Eukaryota > Metazoa > Chordata > Actinopteri > Cypriniformes > Catostomidae > Xyrauchen > Xyrauchen texanus. The sequence goes on along the minus strand of NC_068296.1, from coordinate 7,498,425 downwards.
TTGTTTAAAAACATTTTAATGGCGCAATCAACGTGACTTGTTCATGAGTGAGATATATGATTGGATGATATGAACTGTTTCTGATTGGCTGTTTACAATTTTTTCTCCCACAGTGCCCCTGGCACCAGAGCTACAGTTGGATACTCTGAACTGCACTACTATTGTGGTACATTGGCATCTCCCAGCGGGAAGCACTGCCACTGGACTGCAGGGCTACAAACTCTCGTACCACGAAGAAAGTCAACCAGATGGACCCCCGACCCAGATACCCCCACACCAACACCAGTACACCATTGGAGGTTTGGGTGAGTACACAGTACAAAAATTGGATAGCAAAATGACCTCACGATATGATACAAAAAGTATTTGGACACTTAAATAACAATTACAATATATCTGATTGTCACTCCATTAGATAACAAAATATCAAAGCAAATGGCTTCTGCACAGAAATGATGCTAGAGCTTTTCTCAGAACTAACTTCATTTTATGCAACTGTCTGGTATCTAGGTGATTTTTAGTGGATGTATCAAGTCAGTTGCCCTGAAATCTATCTGTATGTCTGTCTGTCAATCCATCGACCGATCCATCTATCTGTCTGTCCGTCCGTCCACCCATCTGCATATCCATTTGTCTGTCTATCTATCTATCTATCTATCTATCTATCTATCTATCTATCTATCTATCTATCTATCTGTCTGTCTGTCTGTCTGTCTGTCTGTCTATCTGTCTGTCTGTCTGTCTGTCAATCCATCGACCGATCCATCTATCTGTCTGTCCGTCCGTCCACCCATCTGCATATCCATTTGTCTATCTATCTATCTATCTATCTATCTATCTATCTATCTATCTATCTATCTATCTATCTATCTATCTATCTATCTGTCTGTCTGTCTGTCTGTCTGTCTGTCTGTCTGTCTGTCTGTCTGTCATCTATCTATCCATCCATCCATCTAGAATAAACATTCTCATTTCTCTTGCTATATCAGAGAGGTCATTAGAAGATGACACTCAAAAAACAGCAGATCTTTGGAGCATATATATTTAGACATTTTGATGACCTATTGACATATTTTTAGCATCCCCCATCAAGTGTCTTAAAATGAAGAGGCCAGTGCTTTACAAAGAACAAAAGCATTAAAGTGTTATTCAGAAATGTAGATTTATGGCTTTTCACCCTAAATGACCACACCCCTCCCCCTCTGACCTCTGACCCTGCCATCCTGGTGCCTAAATTCTGGACAGTGCGGTGGTCTTCCCTGGTGTGGTCAAACTCTCTCACCCAAAAAGGTCAGTTTTATCTGGGCCTTTGGTGGTCAGTGGTGACCATGAATGCCATCCCAGAATGCTTTACTTGACCAGTAGACATCTGTGGCCGTAGAGAGGTCAGACAGCTGGTCAACATCTGATATTCAAATCAACCTAAACTGGACCCAACATTTGCTTAAATGTTATTTAAAATGACCCTCATCTGCTGATTGCATATTGGTTTAATGTGTCCGATGACGATGGGACTTGAGCAGAAGTCTGTAGTCATTTACTCTCCATTTAACCTTAATGGTGTCAATGAGAAACAACAGAACAATAAGGAGGCAAGCAAGTTAATACATGGCTCCAACCATAAATACTTAACCATTTAAATCATATATAATTATTTCACATATTACATTAATGACAATTTATGAAGGAAATGTGCTTTATTGTCATGACAATATTGTCACAATGCCAAAAAATTTAATGGTCCTAAAAATAGGCTTAATGTTTTTCATGCAAATTATTAATAATACAATTTTTGTTTTTAAATAGTTTTTTAAAATTTAAAAAATGTAAACATTTTTTTTTTGATTTCTTCATTTTGGGGTGAAATATGGACTTGGCATGGACATGTTCTTGAGAGGTTTCTTGAGATCCACCCTTAAACATGATTTAAACTATTCAGTAAGACACGACGGATACATAGAGATCAGCATTCATTAGTGGTGTGGATGAGTCTTGTGTTGATTTTATGGTGTATCAGTCCAGAGGAGGTGAAAAGAAGAGGAGACAGTGTTAGGAAAGAAAGAAGAGCTGTTGTGTGGGGGGTATATGGTGTGTTTTATGACTGCAGTGGAACAGAATGTAGGATGAGACACCACTTCAAAGCTCTTCATACACAGGTTTAATGCCCTAATTCACACACACACACACACACACACACACACACACACACACACACACACACACACACACACATACTCTCTTTCTCACACACTCAGCACGTGTACATGCACTTTAAAAGTTACATTTCAGTTGGACTAAAACAATGATTCTTCTTTTTAAAATGTCATGTAATCACTTTAGTCTGACTGAGATCATTCCTGTCTGATTTTTGCAAAGTTGGACAAACAGACCTTGAAACTGCAATTTTAGCTCGACTTCTTTCAGCATGTATATAATTGAATCGACCACAATTGTCCTCTGTGTTGTTCACATGAATGCTTTGAAAGACAGAGGGTGACATGCAACAGGTATTTAAAGGAATAATTCTCTCAAAAATAAAAATGTTCTCATCATTTACGCATGAAGATTTTTAGATTCAGCTTAATAGTTCAATAGTTCAGCTCTGTTTTTCTATACAATACAAATGAATGGTGACCAAATTTCAAGCTTAAATGACATAAAGTCAGCATAAAATAAACTATAAGACTTCAGTGTTTTAATCCCTGTCTTCTGAATCGATCCAATCGGTTTTGGGTGAGAACAGACCAAAATATAACTACATTTCACTATAAATATTGACATCAGCAGTCTACTTGATAATCATGATTTCAAGCTTGATTTCACTTCCTAGCATCATCTAATGCTCTGCGCATGCATCAAGCACTAGAAAGTGTAATCAAGCTTGAAATCATGATTGTGCCTAGAGAATGCCGTGGCAACATTAACAGTGAAAAGGGAGTTATTTTGGTCTGTTCTGACCCAAAACCAATTTGAACATTTCATAAGACATGGATTAAATCACTAGAGTCATATGGATTACATTTATGCTGCCTTTATGTGCTTTTTGGAGCGTCAAAGTTTTGGTCACCATTTACTTGCATTGTATGGATCAACAGAGCTAAAATATTCTTCCAAAAATCTTCATTTGTGTGGGATGGCATGAGGCTGAGTAAATGAGGAAATTAATTTTCATTTTTGGGTGAACTATTCCTTTAAAACTTCCTTAACTGATGTCCTTCTTTCAAATATTCAATTACCCATTGATACACATGTATACTCAGACAAATAGATGAAGACCATAGCTTGACTACACAAAAAGGGCTGTGTTCAGAACAGCATGCTACCATACTATTCTTACTATTTTTGCAGAATGTATGTATTTATATTCTGCAAAGTGTAAAAATAAATGGTTATTATGTAATTCATACTGTTTTACATACTTAAAAAAAAACACTAGCACACTAATTCAGTATTTCATTCCAAACATAGTCTCCGTTAAACAGAGAACCACAATATGCATCCTGCACTTTTAGAGGATGTTCACACCAAACTGTTTTTGCATCTGTCTGTGCTGTTTTTCAATTGTTTTATCTACGTTAACATGTTCTAGAAACAGGAGCGCTGCATTTTTTAAAACACCACCTTTAAAACCAAGACACCTAAGAGACATCTGCGTTCTGTTCTATTCGTTGTGCTTTCTGTCTGAATGACCCCTTAAACATGACTCGTTCCTTGCGAGTCATGCTGCTTTTTTCCCCCTGGCTTTTATCACTTATGATATTTAGTGCTCTGTGTAGGTGAGGGTCCCTGCAGTCATTGCCGGGTGTTATGGCCCCTAATCCTCACCCTTTAATTAAAACAGGGAGTTGTCATTAATTTAGCTCAGCTTTAATATCCATGAGAGCTGACCTCAGAGAAACGTAGGTGGCATTTATGCATTGATTTTTCCCTCCCTTGCCTGAGTGTCAGATAATGAGATATAGGGTTGTACGGAGCAATCTGATTGGTGGAGATCTCATATGAGACGCCTATTAAAGTGACGCTGGATGTTTGTTAGACATACCATTTTCTTCAGAAATGCTTGGCAATTTTTGGACAAATGTTTTGACTCTTAGCTATCACTCCAGGCCACTCCTTGAACTATTGTTAACTGCTTGACAAATTTGACTACACATTATGTGAGATGTGTATGTGTTTAAATACTCTGAACTCAGCACACTGATGTCTATTCATTAATAGACATTAATATGTCTATTAATGAATGTGTTCTTTGTAAGTTGTGTACTGTAGCCTGAGGGTGTTAAAGCATCTGTGAGTGTGCGTTTCCGCATTTAGAAACATTATGGGATCTTTGCTGTCAGGCAGAAGATGAATTTCTACCAATGTGACAGTTGATTAAGTGAACTACAGGATTTAAAAATATGTTTAACCCTTGACCATAAATCTAACTGAAGAACATACCTTTTCTGGACAGCAGAAACAGCTCAAAATGTGTTAAAGGCCTGTTTAAGTCAGGTGACCAAAAGTAGATTTATTGGATTTGATTTATTGGTCAGCACAGAGCTGAGGGCCCTCAAGTACAAAAACAATCCAGACCCTCATAACACGCTCTAGATCTAGAACTATTTGTAGTTCTACAACAACTGTACGTTTTATTCACTATGACCCCAATCCCACCTGGTTTAATATGTGTTTCTGGTGATTCGATCACATGTGGTCACTGGTCAGCCCTAAATACAGGTCTAAATGGGGTCTAAAGCATTTTATGATTGGATCACAAAAACTACATACAAATGTGATCAAAATGCATCACATTTGAGGTGTAAGTGCTAATCTGTCCTGTATGCATCCCGGCAGCAGTGAAACTCCACCCCTCAATTGCCAATCAACCACTGCGCTAAAAACAAAAATTTCAACTTTGCTGGTTACAATCGACTTTTAATGGAAATAACTGTTCAGTCAGAAAAAATCAGATACATACACAATCATGAGATCTTCACGGATCTTCTTTGGTGTGTCTGATATCAACACAGATGAAAATCACGAACACCTGAAGCTCCTTTAATACAGGTAATCCGCTAAAATAAAGGATAATTCTGCTTGACATGTTGCGTTTGTGCTTATATAAAATTTCTACCGCATCTGGGAGAAACAGCGTGCCGTTTTTTGTGCTTTATTCATTTTTGGACTTTGTTGTGCTTTAATGTCATGAAGTAACACACTGACGTAGTGATTGATGTATGTCGTCATGAAATAGAGACCCTCCCTCTAACAGGGTCTATAATGCATCATTTGAAAAATGGCCCGTTTTAACAATTGTAATACAGACCCACCTACATTTACTAACTTATTCCACTGTGTTTAGCTTTCCCTGTAGCTCACCTGGTAGAGTGTTGGACTTTGAACTCAGCAAGCCACCGGTTTGAGCACAGCCAAACACGCCAGCTGACATGTGAGACGAAAGTGTCATAGAAGCAACACAAAATAACGTGGCTGCTTCAGAAAATATGGTTTTCATGTCGCATTTGCTTTTTTCACACTATTGGTTAGGTTTAGGTGTTGGTTTAAGGTAAGGTTATCTTTATTTGTTCACCTCTCATTTGCATTTAGAACAATATTGCTAAGGTTTAGGTTAATGTTTTAGATTAGGGAAGTGCGTTTTACTCATTACAACCTTCTAATATTCATCTTAAAAACTTTGTCGTCTGATTATGACACCATTTCACTCGCTTTTGATGCCCCCTGCTGGACATTTCACTAGGAAACTGCAGCAAAATGTGTAATGAAGCATGTAATTTTGTTTTGCAAAAACGTTGCCACGGTCACGTAATGTTCATGAGCTCATGCTAGAAAAACTTGATTCTGATTGGGCAATCGCTGCATTATTTTGTATAATGAGCACTAAACTGTATATTTGACGATTGTCACAGTCACTCTCTAAACCTCTTTGCAGGATTTGACTCACCCAGATTCCATATCAGAGGTCACGACAGATGATAAACCCCTCCTCTCTCTCTCTCTCTCTCTCTCTCTCTCAGTGTGGTCTTGGAGCTATCATATTAGATATTGATGTTCATGTTGGTTTTAGGGTTTGAGGGGGTCTCTTTTTTCTGTTGACTACATTCTCATTTAGACACATAGTCTAAATCAATAAATGAGCATGTGCCACTTAATCTATAAAATTTTTTTAGATGAAAAAATATTCAATATTTTTTTCAGTTTTTTCTTTCATGTTCAAGTTTTATTCTTGTTCTTAAATCAAATAGGCTTTACTCTTGTTTGTGTCTCACTTCCGTCTCCAAATACTTTCTTTATCTCTGTGTCTCTCTAAATGTTGATAGCCTGGAGAAAGAGCCCTGACTTGTGTGCCTGACCTCTGACCTCAAGATTCTTTAGGAGTTTTATCTGAGTGTGAACCTAGACCCCTGACTGGCTCCACAGAGTCTCTTTTAGAGTTGTGGATCTCTATGAAAGACACTTTTTAGCCAGCTGACCAATCACGACAGGGCAGTCTATTTGACCCTGCCTCCTTAATCACTTCTCCAAGGCTGTGTTCAGAACAGCATTCTACCATTTCGCCTTACAAAGCCAAAGTGCAGTGAGTACGGCAATATTAAAACTGAGAAAATGACTTCAAAGATCTGTTTAAAAGACCCGAATTTGGTACTGTTAGAAACGTTTATCATAGTTTCACATTCTATTTTTAAACAATAATACAATTGCATACTGCGCAGTATGATAGTATTCCATTTGGAATGCATCCCTAGACCTCTGTAGTATCTGTTTAACAATATAAACTCTATGTTTTGATTAATCAGTCTCAACTCATCAAGTGATCCATGGGACCCTAGTTGAGATCCCTATTGGCGCCACTATTTGGGGGGGTGGGGGTGGTAGAGGCCTCCTCTTTGGCACCCTCCCAGGTGGTGATGCCCTAGGGCGACAGCCTAGTTCGACTATGCCTAGAAACGGCCCTGCACACCAGTGAAAATAAAATGCTTGATTGGCCGAAGTTTCATATCTACTTCTTAAACTCTTTAATCTGATGATAGTGAATCTATGTCTGTCATTGTTTCTATGTAACAGTAATTAGGCAGTTGACAAGACATGTCAAGGAGTGACTGCAGTGTGTCATGCTAAACTTTATCTCAAAAAGTTTCTAATTCTTGTATAATTATTATGCAAGTGTTTTTATAAGATCATAATATTTAGAGACTACATGGAATATTTATTATGTATTAGTACTGTTTATTATTTACGTTGACATTATATATGACATTTAATTGGTGAAAAATGTTGACCAGTTAATGCTTCTAAAAGTATACACTTTGACTTTCCATTATACACATTAATATCAAAGAATACTCAATACTTAAACACATAGCCAATGTTGTATTTTGAATAAATTTACATTATTCTCACAACTCTGTGCTGTCTAGCACTATCACGTGGCAAAAATAAACACTACATAACAATATGACTAAAGTCCAAGACTGCAATTTACACATATGTCAACTTGTTAACTTTGAAGAATCTGTCATTCAAAAACCCACTATTCTGAATATTGATGGAGACTAAGGATGTAGCCAACCTTAATGTCTATGTTGGTGATGACTCTGTTCTGACCATATAAAAGAATAGTTTTGTAGAATTCTTTTAATTAGCATCCGCACTGAAACTGTACTTTTTGGGCACTAACGAGGAAAATGGGGTTCAAACTGAAGATGATTAAATTGTTTGTTTATTTTTTCTATCTCTCCATTTTTCTTCCCAATTTTGGAATGCCCAATTCCCACTACTTACTAGGTCCTCGTGGTGGCGTGGTTATTCACCTCAATCCGGGTGGTGTCAAGTCTCAGTCGCCTCCGTTCTGAGACAGTAAATCCGTACATCTTATCATGTGGCTCACTGTGCATGACACCGCGGAGACTCACAACATGTGGAGGCTCATGCTACTCTCTGCGATCCACGCACGACTTACCACGTGCCCCATTGAGAGCGAGAACCACTTAATCGCGACTACGAGGAGGTTACCCCATGTGACTCTACCCTCCCTAGCAACCAGGCCAATTTGGTTGCTTAGGAGACCTGACTGGAGTCACTCAGCACACCTTGGATTCGAACTTGCGATCCAGGGGTGTTTGTCAGCGTCAATTCTCACTGAGCTACCCAGGACTCCTCAAAATGTTCAATTTTTGTTGGTAGTTTACAGCTAAATCTAAGGGGTATGTCAGCAAAAAAAAAGGAAATTCTGTTATCATTTACTCACCCCCATGTTGTTCAACCGTATGACTTTCTCTCTTCCATTTAATAGATGTCAGGCAGAATTTAAGAGACTGACAGCCTCAGTTATCATTTACTTTCATTTTTTGGAAAACAAAGATAATGAAGGTGGCAAAATGCTGATTGAGACTGTCATTTTTTGTTCCATGGAGGAAAGAAAGCCATATTGGTTTAGAACCACATGAAGGTGTGTAAATGATGAGAGAATTAAAATTTTTGCTGAACTATACCTTTAACAATACCTTATATATTTCCCTATAAGGGTGATAAAGGAGGATATCTTGTAGAAAAATTACTTGGATTTGTGTTTTTTAAATAATGCATTACTGTGATTTGGCATCTTATTACACTCGTTCCTGAATTAGATATCATTTAAATATTTATTAATGAGCTCAGGTGGGCTACTCATAACTTTGCATTTGCTGGACTGCTGCCTGCAATCAATTTCTGATCAGCTATCAATGTTTCTGTGGGTCAGCTGTCCCTGAGGTTGTGCTTTAGGCCATATGACTGACCTTTCTTTCTCTCTGTGTTTCCCATGACCTTTGGGTCTTTGATTTTACCTCTGTGTGCTGGCTGTGAATGGGATTAGACCGCTCCTCAGTGGTCAGTCAGTGGGGGTTTAAAGCTGAGGGGTGACGGATGAGTGAACTGATTGGGGGATGGACAAAGGACAGGACTCACATACTCACTGACCTGGATCCCTAGTTTAGGGCATCTGCTACTGATTAGCCACACGTGCACAGATGAACATACATATAGATGGACACAAGGACACACGCCTTCCGTACGTCACAACTATTGCCACACACTACAGCTGACCACATATATATTCTCTCACTAATACTGATGTTGTACATCTGCTGGGACCTCTCTCTCAGTGAAATATTCTGTGTGTGTAATGTGCAAATACAACAGAAACAGATTTTAAACATACATTTTTCTGCTTTCTTTCTTACAGACCCCAGGAAAAAGTATCATGTCAAACTTTTGGCCTACAGTTTCATGGGTGAAGGTTACCAGTCAGACCAGACCATCAGCACACCGGGATGTGTTTGTGAGTTTATCAGCAACATCCATCTATCCATCTATACGTCGTTCATCTATCTATCTATCTATCTATCTATCTATCTATCTATCTATCTATCTATCTATCTATCTATCTATCTATCTATCTATCTATCTATCTATCCATCCATCCATCCATCCATCCATCCATCCATCCATCCATCCATCCATCCATCCATCCATCCATCCATCCATCCATCCCACTGTTGTCTGTCTGTCTAGCTATTTATCTGTCTGTCTGTCTGGCTATTTATCTGTCTGTCTGTCTGTCTCTCTGTCTGCCTGTCTGGCTATTTATCTGTCTGCCTGTCTGTCTCTCTGTCTGCCTGTCTGGCTATTTATCTGTCTGTCTGTCTGTCTCTCTGTCTGCCTGTCTGTATGACATCTGTTTGGCTGTTTATCTATCTGTCTGTCTGTCTCTCTATAGTAACTGTCTGTACAACTACTGTACTGTAGTTTATTTAATAATAAACACATTTCTATTTCAGCACTATTATAGATATTACAAACATATTTAGAGGGTTAGATGGCAGTCCTGTTTTTACAGTTGTATGAATACAAAAATTATAAAATAAAATTGAAATAGTGTTTTTGTTGATATTTGTTTGTTTTGCAGCGGTTCGTGATCGTTTGGTCCCACCCCCTCCTCCGCCTCATCACGTTTACGCCCAGAGTAACAGCTCCTCCTCTGTGTTCCTGCACTGGGCCCGACCCGCTTTCACCACTGGACAAACAGTTAATTATACCATCCGTTGCAATCCAGTCGGGCTGCAGAATGCTTCACTGGTGCTCTACTTGCAGACGTGAGTATTACTGATCTGAGAGAGAGACAGAGAGAGAGAGAGAGAGAGAGAGAGAGAGAGAGAGAAATTACATACTACCATACTAATACTATTTGTGCAGTATGCATTATATGTACTGTGCACAGTATCCATTTATCTTTATGCATATAACCTACTAGATTTGCTACAATGTACAGTTTACATCCAGAGCACACTGTGTGGAATATTATATCTTACAATGTAATGTGCTCGACTTGCCCTTCCAGTTCAGTGTGATGAATGCTGAATGTTTTACATTTAAAAAATGAAAAACAACCATATTTATTTCCAATACTTTAAGTGGACGCCTTTGCTGAATTTTACATGCAACATAATGAGGCCATGTGAAACAGTGATGCATACTATTGTATTGTATTGAACTGTTTCATATACTATTTAAAAGTATTTAGGTTATTGTAGGCAATATACATTGTACACTATGCAGAATAGTAAGCAGTATGCTAGTATTCCTTTCATAAAACAGCCGGACAGACTGTAATTGTCGTCCTCTCACACTGTATGTGTTGTGTTGTGTATCTTCAGTGGTGCTCAGAATCTGCTGGTGAGCGATCTGGACCCAAATACTAATTATGAGTTTGCAGTTCGTCTTCATGTGGATCAGCTGTCCAGCCCCTGGAGTCCGGTGGTGTACCAAACCACACTACCTGAAGGTACATACTCACGCAGACACATACACAGCCTTATTCTGGCTGTAAGTGTTTTCTGTGTCCCTGTTAAAACCTGGTTTTCATGTCCGTTTTGGCTGTTGAGCTCTAAATTCAGGTGTAAAAGGTTCCAAAACATTTTGTGATCCAATCAGTCATATTACATTCTGAGTTAGTCAAAAATGCTTTGAAGGACCAACTATTCAATTGTCAATCATCTATTGAGTCTATACAGTATCTGCTAAATGTTTATTTTTTTAACTTTTAGGAGTACACTAGCATATAAATGACTTTTATGCTGACATGTATGGAATAAAGTCACAAAACATAGATTTTGATTTCATAAGGTCTTTGATGAGAGGTGTAAAATCCGTTGTACGTCAGAAGCAGATATTCTCTGTTCCTGTCAATTATGCACTCTGTGTTTTATAACACTATCTTATGGAGTGGTTTTGAATGACAGGCAACTGTTTCTCAATTTGTTCTCTGTTCAGCTCCCACTCGTGCTCCTGCAGGAGTCAAAGTGACTCTGATTGAGGGTGACACAGCTCTGGTGTCATGGAAACCACCTGACGAGCCCAGCATTGCAGTGAAACACTACACCATCCTGTACGCTTCACGCAGAGCATGGGCATCCGGAGAGTGGCAAATCATGCAAAAAGAAGGTGTGTGTGTGCGTGCGTGCGTGCGTGTGCGCCAGGAAGATGCTCAGACTTTATCCTGGTCTTTCTTGTTCTCTTACCGGAAACCAATAATGCATTTCATTCTTTCTTTCATATCTGTGTTTACCGCCCATCTGGGCATCCCTTTATTAGTTTTTTCCCTGTACATTTACTATTTGTTTAGATATTATATATTTTGTAGGTAACACTTTACAGTAAGGTTCCATTTGTTAACATGGACCCTTACATTGAACAATATATTTTTACAGCATTTCTTAATCTTAGTAAATGTTTGTTCATTAATAAACACAATTGTTCATTATAAGTTTATGTTAGTTCATAATGCATTAACTAATGTTAACATAGAAAATGATTAATTTAAAAACTGTATCAGTATATGTTGAAATAAATATTTATCAAGATTAATAAATGCTTTAAAAGTATTGTTCACTGTTAGTTAGTGTTACTAATTACTAATAATTACTAACTAATGTAAATAAAATGTAACCTTTTTGTAAAGTGTTACTATTTTATATATATACACCAATCAGCCACAATATTAAAACCACCTGCCTAATATAATTTGGCTAATGGCATATAACAATCATGCCCATCTGTCAACAACAATCATGCCATGGTCCAAATCACTGAGATCAAATTTTTTCACCATTCTCATGGTTGATGTGAACATTAACTGAAGCTCCTGAGCTGTATCTGCATGAGTTTATGCACTGCACTGCTGCCACACGATTTGCTGATTAAATAATCGCATGGATGATTGTTGGTGCCAGTTGGGCTGGTTTGAGTATTTCTGTAACTGTTGATCTCCTGGGATTTTCACACACAACAGTCTCTAGAATTTACCCTGAATGGTGGCAAAAACAAAAAACATCCATTGAGGGGCATTTCTGCAGATGGAAACACTATGTTGATGAGAGAGGTCAACAGAGAATGGCCAGACTGGTTCGAAATGACAAAATCTACAGTAACTCAGATAACCACTCTGTACAATTGTGGTGACAAGTATATAAAATCAGAATGCTATTCTGAGATGTGGGTTTTGGTGGCATGAGGGGGACCTTCACAATATTGGGCAGGTGGTTTTAATGTTGTGGCTGATCGGTGTATATAATTTTATATTAATATGTTTTTTTCTTGTGATTTTGGGGTAAAATGTGAACCAGACAATGCCCGGATTCACCCCCTTCCTGACTGCATGGAAATCATTACTATTTTATAGCCTACCAATGAAATTTGACAGGTGTTTGTTATTGTTGTATAAAACTAACCCAGCTGTCTCGTTGTCAGGGAGCGTCACTATGGCTCTGCTGGAGAATCTTCAGTCTGGTCAGGTGTACCTGGTGAAGGTCTCGGCATCCAATCAGATGGGAGACGGGCCATTTTCACCTGCTGTTGAACTGACCATGCGTGCTGAAGGCCACATCTCTCGATCACATGGCTCCACCCGCTTTACAGGTCAATGTCAAGTACTTTTTAGCACCCCCTATAGACCGCCCTGGAATAAGATGGCTGAAATAGATGTTAAAAATTAATTAAGTCGTTACATAGATGTCAAAAATCATAATTTCACATGTAAAATTACTCCAAATGAACACATGTCATACTAAAGATGCTGACATATTATAAATGCTAATTTGTATTATTAATACTCTGGATAATTGAATCTGCATCAGCTGTGCAGATGTGTTTTATTTAATCAATAAGGTACGAGAAGCAGTGCTGTATTTTAATGATATTCTACAGGCACTAAGCAATGACACTATTCTATTGCACGACCTTAAGTGCCTTATTGCTTTTGTAAAATTTTAACTACATATAAAAAATATTAAGGGGACAAATTTGAATTATAAGATTATTTTATTAATCACATTCATGAAGTGGCTTTCACTAAAATATTTCGTCCCGGACATGTAAACTTAAGTTAATAGTTGGTTTCTATTGGTCCTTTCATTTATAGATAAAATAGCTGGTTAACAGTGTTTCACGTTATAACTATTATAACTATATTGTGTATTTTAGCATGGCTGGAAATAAGTATTGACTAAACAGCATCCAGGACAGAACTAAGCATTTTATATTCTATATTCATTTTATCTGCTTGAAGCCTTCATTAATGAATCATGTTTGTGCTTGGTCTGTTTTCAGATGGGTTTTATCACCTGGATCAGCGATCTATGACTGGTATAGTGGTGGGCACGTGTATAGCTTTTACCTGCATCATAATCTGTGTCCTCATATTGACCTGCAGGAACAAAACCAGGTGAGAGCTTACCTGTTTTATAAACACTTGCCACCTCATGTAATGAATTGTTGGGTCTGTTCCACAACATAGTGTGTGCTCTCGACATGAAGGCTGATCCAAATGTAGGTTTAATTATGCTGCCTCCTAAATATATCTCGTATTGTCCAAATTCTGAGGTAGAAACATATGTATCTTTCTTTGATGTGCTCTGTGGTCAAATAAATTGAAGAAGCAGACGAACCAAGAAGATGAAGAGCATTCCAAATCGGTCTCATATTTCAGTTAGGATGCTGTCATACAAGGCAGCTACCTGTAGGCAGGAGAAGCAAAAGATAGCAAGACAGCTCACTCACTAGGTTTTGAAAAGATCTGTTATGTTACGTCATATTTGCTAGTAAGTTTGCATTCCCAAGTGTCACTTAAGTGATCATTTCTATGTTGAAACTGTGACTAACTTGAATTATTACATCATGACACAGGAAATCCTGTATCACCAAATCTATAAGACAAGCATGTGGACAGACTCCGCCCACTCCTGTCAACCCGACCAATGGGAGTCCAGCAGAGAGTGTGGAGGAGGTGATGATGCCAATGATGAGGGACCATTTCGTTGATGCCAAAGTACGTTCAAATTGACACATAATTTTATAGAATTTTTAGACTTCATTCTGTATATGTGTGTAAGAAACAATGTTCTGAATATTATAGCTGTTGTAAAACATTTTTAGGGTGGAACAAATCTGATCATCAACCGTTATGGGCCGGTGAAACCCACCATTGAGAAAAAGAGAAGAAATAGATGGAACTTTTTTAAGAGAGTTGACAAGGTATGAAACCATTTACAATTTACAATATGCATTTATTAAAGAAACAGACAATTGGAGGTGCTATCTAATGTCAAACCAAAGGACTGTTATGGGATATTAGGGTAAATATAATGAAAATATGGTCTTTTTTTTTAAGAAGAAGAAATTATTTTATTATATATATATATATATATATATATATATATATATATATATATATATATATATATAGTTATAATATAGAGAATTTTGGGTTGGTTAAGTTTAGAAAGTGGAATTTTCCCCCATTCATCCATTATGTAGGTCTTCAGCTGCACAATTGTACAGGGTCTTCGTTGCTGTATGGTGTGCTTCATAATGCACCACACATTCTCAATTGGAGATGGTCAGGACTGCAGGCAGGCCAATCTAACACCCTCTCTCTGCTTAAACAGCCATGCACTTGTAATCTGGCCAGTATGTGGTTTGAAGCTGTTCTGATGGAAAATGCAGGGACATCCCTGGAAAAGACAGTGCTGGATGGTAGTATATGCTGCTCCAAATTTTGTAGATATCTGTCTGCATTTATGGTGTTCTCACAGATGTGCGAGGTACCCATGCACCCCTGGCCCATACAGACACTGGCTTTTGGACCTGATGCTGATAACAGCATGTATGGCCCTTTTCCTCTTTGGCCCGGATAACATGACGG
The DNA here is from genome assembly GCF_025860055.1 of Xyrauchen texanus. Taxonomy (NCBI): domain Eukaryota; kingdom Metazoa; phylum Chordata; class Actinopteri; order Cypriniformes; family Catostomidae; genus Xyrauchen; species Xyrauchen texanus. The sequence goes on along the minus strand of NC_068296.1, from coordinate 7,483,187 downwards.
CTGTGTTTTTCAAAAACTATTTGAAATGTGGACTCGTCAGACCAAAAAACACAGATCCACTGTTCTACTTTCAATCTAAGAAGAGAGCGAGCCCAGAGAATTCGGCAGCGCTTCTGGACAGTGTTGATGTATGGCTTCTCCTTTACATAGTAAAGTCTTAACTTGCATCTGTGGATGCAGCAGCGAGTGGTGTTGACTAACAAAGGTTTACTAAAGTAATCCCAAGCCCATGTTCATCATATCCATTACAGATGAATGATGTTTTTTTAGACAGTGACGTCTGAGGGATCGGAGATCATGTGCATTCAGAAGTGGTTTTCATCTTACCCTTTACACAATGAGATTTGACCATATCCCTTGAATATTGTAACTATATTGTGCACTGTAGAGGGTGAAATGCCTAAAATTCTTCCAATTTGTCTTTGGGGAACATTGTTCTCAAAATGCTGGATTATTTGCTGAAGCATCTGTTGGCAAATTGACAAGTCTCAAACAATCCTTGCTCTCGAAGGACTTGGCTGATTTTGGAGGCTCAATTTTTTTGGAGCGTGTTGCAATCTTTGAAAAAAATTTTTTTTATATATATTGTGTAGTGTTAGTGCTTTTAATAGAGCAAAGGGTGAATAACTTTTTGTTTTTATCAGCATTTTTCAAACTGGAATTGGGGTTGTACATTTTTGGCTGAAAATGATGTCTCCTTAGTTTTCTGCCATATTTTTTCTCTTTTGTTTACTGGTATTTTCTGCTTTTAACAGGATGTGAAGAGGGCTCCCAGTCCTTCATACTCGTATCATCAGGGCACCACTCAGCTGTGCTACACCGAGACATCGCCCGGATCTCATCAACACCAGCCATCTTCTCTGCAGGGACTGTTTGGCCCATCAGGGGGCGATAGCGAGGGCTCTCATTCCAGTGAGGACAGTCATGAGACGGGTGACTCGGGACGCTACTCTCACGACGATATAGAGGCAACCAACCTGTCGCGAAGTGCGAGTAGCCAATCGGCCTCCCTGCATGGCGAAGAGAGTGTGGCATTGGACGGTACGCCCATCAGCGAGGAGAAAGAGCCGCATTTATACATCGACATGGCAGAGGTGACTGAAACGACACCTCGGCTGCAGGAAACAATGGAGAAGATCTCTTTGTCCCCACCTCCAAATCCTGTTTAGCATAAACCCTGTGCTCTCTAGCACCCCCTTCTGCTTAAATAGACTACTGAGCAGGAAACCCACGGAGGTCGCTTTGTACTGGGCGAACGGCTTTTACCCCAGATGTCCAAACAATGGCCTCTTTCTCGGTGAATGTATTATTTGTTTCTCTCTTTTTCTTTTCATTTTTATAAATGACTGTGTGTTTGAAAGAAACTAGAATCTCACCCACCATGAATGTTTTAAAAATCATCCAATAATGCAAAACGTCGCATTTTCTACCGTAACCTCAGCGGGAGTGGATGGAAAAGCCTCTCTTGACTATATAATCTACCTCAGTTTACCTACGATGGTAGACTCCTACTAAATATTTAATATCTACTTACACTCGTCGTGGTCGGAGCACGCGGGGTGACATGTCAACGTTAATTCCTCTTAGCAATAATGTTTGTCATTTTAGAGTTTGTATGTTTATTGTTTGTTTGTCCTGAAGTATGAGATTGCAAGTGTGAAACGCTTTACACCGTGTCCTAACCAGGAAGTTTCCAGCAAGCAATTTGTTTGACCACTATGATCGTGAAACTGCTGCGCAACTCGATACAATCACAGCCAATCAGAACGGATCTGATGTTTAATATACAGTCATGTGAATTTGGACCAACTAGATCCACGGTGGGCACTGGGCAGAGCTTCCCAGTGCAAACAAACGGTTGACAAAGTGTCCTATTGCACATTGCTTGTCGTGACCATGGCTGGCTAATCAAAAATAAAGCTTTGCATTATCGTGTCGCGCCTGGTTAGGACATGTTATTTTCATTCAGGATCAGAAACAGCTTTACCTACCTCAGGTTCATAGATGTTTATCTTGCAGTTGAATGTATTTCTCCATTTACATACAATTGAGTATTTTGTCTTTATTTACAACTCCACTCCAAATCGCATGAGATTACTCAGGTTCATCGTATGAATGCATGTATTCTTGCTCTTACAGTCCCTGTTTTATACTACCTCATTTTAGCTTTTATTTTTAGCTGTTGTTGTGTTTTTAGTTTTTCTTATCTCAGGGATTAAGTTTAGTACATTTGAAAAGCCATGTGTTCTGTGACATGGTTTGATTGACAGGGTATCATTGTGGGTGGTTGACCCGTATTGAATGTGTTTTATATTAGATGTGCGTGAGAGTAGGACTTGTGTGGTTGCTGTGGAGACAGATTCCTTTTCCATAGTTTATTTCTTCCTAAATTCTTCTTTTGAGTTCGAAGTAACCAAATAATGCTGTAACTGATCTTTCTCGGTTCAGCAAATCCCAATAGCTTTAAAAAATGTCCTTAATGTGTGAAGAGCTGTGCAGACATACAAGGATGAGATTCATATGATTGCAGTCTGATATTATGGAGTGAATGTTTTGAAAACCAAAAATCTGAATGATCATGAACCTTTTTGCCTCAAAAGATATATATATTTTTCTTGACATTTTGTGATATGTACTACTGAGTATGCATTGTAGTTACTTTAGTGCTTTGAAATAATTGATGCTATTTTAGATATAGAAACATAAGTTTAGCACTTGTCAGTCAGGTTAGTTTTGGTTTAATGTGTAGGTCATGCAACTACATGTACAACGGTGACACGCCATTATCCTCGGAACTGTTTGCTTCTTTTGTTTAATCTTTTTCCTGGTCTTTGGATTGATAATATGACAATGAGATTATCCGTGAATCAGACCAAAGATGTTTCAACCAGAGACCAGTGATCGCCTGCGACTAAAACGTAACAAGGGACTGATTCTAGAACACAGAGTCGAGGATCATACAGTTTTGTTTTAGTGCAGGCTCAAAGTGCTGCGTTTAAGAAGGAAAAGAGGCTATTCTGTGACCAAATAGGTTGAAGATGTGGCCCGTTAAACAAATCAATGACAGTTGATGGTTTTACACTCCTAGGGTGAATCAAACAAAACATGTCCAAGTCATAAAATCAACCTCAAAATCCATAATATAGAAAATAAATCGTTTTTTGCATTTTTAAAAAAATTTGCCTTTTTGTAGGATAATTAAAGGAATAGTTCACCCAAAAATGACAATTCTCTCAATATGTACTCACCCTTATGCCATCTCAAACTCACATTACTTTCTTTCTGATCTTTTCATTTATGTATAATCTGTTTATATCCATACAATGCAAGTCAATGGGGTCCAACTTCCAAACTCCAAAAAGGACATAAAGGCAGCATAAAGATAATTCAAACAACTCGAGTGGTTTAATCCATGTTTCCTGAAGTGATGCGGCCATTTTTGGGGGAGAAACAGACCCAAATGTAACTCCTTTTTTGCTATTATTCTTGCTTGGAAGTTTTGGACCCCATAGACTTGCATTGTATGGACATGAACACCTCATATCAAATTGTATGTGTTCTGCAGAAGAAAGAAAGTCATACAAATTTGAGACGGCATAAGGTTGTGTAAATTATGAGATAATTATACATTTTGGGTGGTCTATCCCTTTAAATTTTTTTAAAAGTGTAAAATATTTTTCATGTCAATAAATCACATTTCCCCTCAAAATTCTCATTACAACAATACGTTAAGACCTTTGTTTTTTTTTGTTTTTTTGTAATTGGTACTGTTCTTAATGGTGATTCTCATTACATTTGTATTCCTGTATTACAGTAAAAATACTTTTTTTATTTTATTTAAATCACCTTAAATAAATGGCAGCACAACAGATACTACCATTATATATAGATACTGTAGACTTTACAATTTAATCATATAATTATATTTTTCACATTACTGTCATGAGAAAAAAATTCTCAAAATAAGCTTCATTTTATATATATATATATATATAGTATATACACATACATACATACATACAATAAGTTATTTTGATTTTAGAGTGAAATATGAATGTTCTTGACAGGTTTTGTGTGATTTACTCCCTTAAGCCAAATATCAGTAATCAGCTTTCCCCCATTATAATTTCAAGTGCAGCATGGATGTGTTTGTATTATATATGAAGATTATATGCAGAGAGATATTATTTTATATTAATTAGCATTCCATGCTGCTGAAATTCTTCTCAATCAGGGGAAATGTATTGGTCTTTGATGACCACATTATTTAAATCAAAGAGACACAATCAAGTTTTGATCTTTTCTTTTCAAAGCAAACAGCCTGAAACCAAAGAATGTGTTCACCGTTGCACAGAAGATGCCTGTAGATTCCTACATTTTGCATGGTGGTTTGTCATTTTTCAGAAAAGCTTTATTCCTAAGTAGATCTGATTGCTACTTACTGAAAGGACATTAGGAAAACAGAAACAGTGTTACATATTGGTCGTACTTTCAGTCTTCCATGACTTCCAACAAAAGCAAACCAAAGATGATTGCTTTCATATCTTTTGTTTCTTTTATAACTTTTCTCACTGGAGGAGAAATATTTTATGGTGGTTTTTGTTGTTATTGTTTTTGCTTATGTATCCTGGATTTTGTTCAAATATCTGACTAAATATTTTGGTTTCACAGCTGAATTGTTCTTTTTATAATATGCATTTGAATATACCTTATTGTTGTTTAAAATTGTTGAATTCAATATTGTTTGTGTGTGCAAGTGTAGTTCCACATGTCAGTTCTTTAGATATACAAAAGCTAAATTGCTACAAAAGTCGCACTTTAGAATTGCAAATATTTTGCAGCTGTTTGTGAAACGTGAAGCGTTTCCTTCCTCAGCATGAAGATACACATCCAAACAGAAAATCTTTAATTAGTTTTGCTGAGACACACAGAATAAAATGTCTCAGATCACTTTTGAAAGTTTAACCAAAGTTTTATAAGGTTTACCAACCTATTTAGGAGATTATACTCGGGATGTAATATTAATCCAGTTGCATGTCACTATGGACAGTACTGATGTGAACTGCACTTGCTTAAGACTCTCATGGTTTTCTAAAGAAATTATTTTGTGTTGAATTTGTTTTGTTCTGAATGTGTTTGAACTGAAGGGAAAAATGGAAGAAATTGATAAACTCTTCCAAAAAGAATCAGAAAGGTTTAACTAGTGAATGTTTGGTTTCTCCAGGCCTGACTCCTCAGTAAACAAATCTATTAGCCTTAAAAAATTGAATGTATTTCTCAATATATAAAATGATAATTGTCAATATTCAGTTACACATTTTCCTTTGCAAATCCATGTACCGTGTGTTTATTAAAAGACAAGTATGGTGTAATTATGCCAAAAAGGTATACATTTAGTTACCCCCACCACAAAATAAAAGTTTAAATAAATTGTTGAAAATCTTTATTTATTGTGTCTCTTTTTTGTCTAAAAGAAATTTTTTTTAAAGAGATAGTTCACCAAAAAATGAAAATTATCTCATAATTTACTCACTCTCATGCCATCCCATATGAATATGACTTTATTTCTTCTGGTGAACACAAATACAATTTTTAAGAAGAATATGTCAGCTCTGTTGGTCCATACAATGCAAGTGAATGGTGGCCAGAAATCTGAAAGTCCAAAAAGCAGCATAAAAGTAATCCATAAGACTCCAGCGGTTAAATCCATATCTTCAAACGTGACATGATAGGTGTGTGAGAAACAGATAAATATTTAAGTACTTTTTTAAAACTAAATCTTCAGATATCTGGCCACCATTTAATTGCATTGTGAGGACCTACAGAGCTGACATATTCATCTAATAATCTTTGTTTGTGTTCAGCAGAAGAAAGTCATACACATCTGGGATGGAGTGAGGGTGAGTAAATGATGAGAGAATTTTCATTTTTGGGTGGACAATGCCTTTAAGTGTAGCTTGCTAAGAGGTGATGATACATCAAGTTATTGTGTCATGGTGCAGTCGGAAATGTAATGTAATGTTGTCCATAAATTGCTTTTCAGGGTCAACAAAGCTAAACTGTCACAATATTGCAAAAGAATACAAAGTAATTGTAATACTTTAAGGAAAAGGAATAGACCAAAAAATAAGATGACGTAAATTAAGAAATAAATGGAAAAAAATACTATTATTTGTAGTACATTATTATTATATATATTATAACAACAACAACAACAGTATAACGGTTATTGCTGTTTTTCATGTTAGGAAAAGTTACAGGTACATTATCGCATAGTAGATCAGCATTGTTTAAAAATGCATACAGACAATTTTGTTGTAAATCAGCGGATGATCGTCATCATTATCATTACACGGGTCGCGTGCACATCAAACGCAGCACTTTAGACACAAGCACGTGCTTTAATGTAGAGGGGTATCCGCGCTCCCGCACACACACACTCCCCCGGCAATTTCCCCTCACACACCGCTTTTCACTCTGCCTTCATATATAGCGCCCCAAAATACACCGCGATCAAGTAGAGCTGTCGCTCATTTACTTGAACGTCCACATAAAATAAGAAGTCAAAGGTGTCCGCTCCTCCCAAACTTTGCGCACGGTTGCAGATTTCCGGATCGCGCAATTACCGATACTACTACAGCGAAGGCTGAGCTAATGAATATTAATTTATCCATGCTGACGTTCCATGTGGTCTTCCTATGGCTGAGGACGTTCTCATGAATACTAAATCATGCTGACGCGCCTTCCAATGACGACGGCTTTATTATTTTAATATTAATTAGGTTACGATGACGTTGCTTGATTTTCTTCCAATGGCGAAGGTTTGACTCATGAATATTAATAAACAATACTTCAGCATAGTACTAATCGTAAATTCGCTTCCCGGCGAATCAGGGGAAGAACGAGACGAGTTTTTGTACACACTACAGTCACTCTTTTTAACATCAAAGTTACACCATTTTCCCGTTCCTTCCTTGCGTTTGAGTCATGTGAGGGGCCCTGTAATGTCAACAGAGCAGGATAAAGATTCATTCTCTCTAAAGCGAAACCGAGGTAAAGTGGATTTTCCGTGTTTTTTAGTGGCTTGGTTCAGTCTCGGTCGTAATTACCGGAGCGACAGCAGCAGTCTGGCGGCCTTCAGGCCTTCAGTGAGGAACAGAAAAGTAGACAGCGACATTTGCAAATTAAAGGATATGCTTGACAGGCCTCAAAAAGCGCGTCCTGTCATAAACACTTTTGGAAAAGGAAGTTTTGGGGAAGTGTACTCAAGTTCGGAGTTGAACAGAAGGCGAAATCAAAGTTTATTTATCAAATGCACATCAATACAACACAATGTTTTGGTGTCATTAACATGATTTGAACATGTTATTTATGCAATCTAAAATAATATAAATCAAAATTACAAAATTTAGAGTTAAAGTTATAAGTTACATAGAAGGTAATAAGTGAAGGGGGACATTGAAAAAGACAGCAATTTATAATAATAAATCTGTATGAATATAGGAATGTATATATGGTATAAAGAATGGGTTTGTAACGATTGGTCAATGTGAAGTGTCAAAGGCTACTGCCATTAAACTTCATATTAAGGCTTATTTTCTGAAAATGGCAACCATTTAGTCTTTATAATCATATTCAACTTTTATGACAGATGTTGAACATTGCTAAAATTGTATCTGATGTCATAATGTAATGTGGATTACAAAAAAAATTATTTGTAACAAAAAAAAAGCAAAACAAAAAAGCAGTTACAGTATGGAAGTGAAAAATGGGCCAGTCCATAAACGCTTAAATATTCATAGTTCATATTCAATGTTCAAAAGTATAGCCACAAGACGTAAACATCATGGGCTCTATTTTCACGAGTGCGTAAAGCGCAGAGCTACGTGCAACATCCGTGCGCAATATTTTCCACGCCAGCTCAAAGAGCAAGTGGGTGGGAGTGTTTGCACTATCTGTGGGTGTGTGCGTGCAAACTGTGGGTGTATTGTATGTAAACAAAGTGGTGCAAAATTGCTAAAATATTGCTATTTTTCTGAGAAATAGGTCATTGCACTAAGAAGTTTCTAAACTCAGTTCCTGCATTTGCAGTTTGAAGATTCCACCAGCAGGTGGTAATAAAGCTATTTTCCAAACTCCGAAAATATAGTTGAACATCAAATTATGTCCATGACGATCACCATTGTAGCCCTTTTATGAAACAAATATATCTTTATTAAAGTTCTGTCTTTAGGTCATGGTGTATTTTTCAATTATTATGTTTATATTTACAATTGTGTTTATGATCTAATTTGTATTGGTATTTTTCCACCTGTTGTCATAGAGGGATTTTTAAATCACTGCAAAAGAGGCCGGTTGAAGAAGGTGGAGAGAGTAAAATGTTTCGATTTGGTATGATATATTTTGACCACTTTGTTATTTTGATAATATTTTTTGTTTCGATTGAAGTGTCATTTGAATTTTGAAATATATTTGGTAAAAAAATATTTGTGTTTAAATGCATTTAATTTTTCAAAATCGACCGGTTTAAGTGAAGTGCGTTTCGATACAATCGCTATTAATACCAGCCATGACTTGTGTGTCAGTAGATGAAAATTATTAATAATACTTACATTCTATATAATTTAAAATAGCGTAAATCCAAATCCTGACGAGAACCACATTTTCCATGAGTATAAAAGGAGCATGTCACTAGAAATATGCCTCAGATTTAACAAGGATGCGGTTAATTCACGGAAGAACAAAAATCCATATTTCAATTCTTCTAATTCATTGCATACAATCTATTTATACTACCAACTTCTTATGAATGTACTGTCTTTGTTTACGTCACTGCTTGAACGGGAATGGATTATATAATAAGAAGCAGACAGTGCCAGAGAAGAACCTCAGAATTAATCTGCACTTGACCCAGCCCATTAGCGCTTTGCGCATACAATTTCGCCAAATCCACTTGCGCCTAAACTTTGCGTATTTTCATGCAAGCATGCGCCAAACTTTATGGCAATGCCCATTGACTTTGCTATTGTGACTTATGGCATAGTGCTGCACTTAGTGCTAACACTCTTAAAATAGAGCCCAGAATATGTTAACATAACTGTATGAATAGCTTAATTTGTTAAGCTTAACCCAGGATGTTCCTTTAAACATTTGAATGTTGTTGTTGTTGGCATTGGCCTCCCTGTGCTTTATATGCAAGCAGTATAGGCCATTGAAAAACCCAAATCAATTGATCATAACCATCAAGATTAATTTCTAAATGGTTTGAATTGTTTGGTGTTGACATTTTTTTAAATTAAATTTCACTTCAGTTATTTTTGATTATTATTCTGTTTTAGGAGCATTCACCTCACAGTTTGATTTTACAGGAGGTGAAGGTGGGCTGGATATTTTAGGGGGTCCTGACCTGCCACTGGGAAGCCCTGATAAAAAGAGACGCAAGTCAAGCACACAGGTAGCGTATGCAATTTTCCCATGAACACATACTGGCCTTGTGCTGTGACTGTGAGCTTCAATGTATGTTCTCGGTAATAATTTTTGGTGCATCACAAATCTTTTAAATCATTTGAGCATTCAGAGTTATAATGGAAGACTCTCTTTCTCTGTAGGTGCCCCCATTCTCTCCTCTCTCTGAATATGCCCCTCCGCCAAATCCCAGCTCAGATCACTTGATAGCTGCCAACCCTTTCGATGACAACTACAACTCACTATCTCTGAAACCACTCCCCCCTGCTAACCCTTATTTTGGCCACTCCCAGTACCCAGGGTTCAGTGGCTATGGGCCGCACAGGATGGCCCCCCAAATGCCCAACAGAATGCCTTCTCCATATGGGACCCCTTTCCAGGTGACAAACCAGCCCCATCCTGTCTCCCAGAATCCCATGGGCATGGGTTTTAACCGGGCACAAGGATTTAACTATGGACATCCAGAGAACAGAAGTTATGGGCACCAGTTTGGCGGTAGCATCAGAAACATGCCACTTCCTCCAGGGCAACACTTTAGACCGGGTCCTGGAGAGAATGCCATTCAAATGCCACATCAAAACCTGAGCCAAAACAGTCCTGATGGTGGACCAGGTTTCGGTCAAGAGGGCAACGGTAGAGGAAATCCAGTGTCCGCTAAAACTGCCCCAAATATGAGTCCTAACATCTCTCAGCAACAAAATAACTTTGCTCAGTCCAACACGCCAACACCCAAACTGGACAGAACACAGAACCCAAGGAAACGAAATCAAAACTGTGAAGAGAACGCATCTCAGGATAACACTTCTGAGCTGAAGGCAAAGGGCCGAAGGAACACGCCTGCTGCTCTGGACGGAGGTATCGAAAAACTCAATGGTGTTCTTCACCCCAAGAATGAAGCCATGAAGAAGTTGCCACAACCTTCTGTTGACACCCAAGCGGATAGAATTCGTAGGGGCAGCAGTACCAATAATAAAGTACTGACCCACCCTAACAGACGGAGCACATCGTCTTCTTCTGAGCCTGTGTACCTGTGTGGCATCTGCCTGAGCGAAGTGAACGATGATCAAGAAGCAATTTTGTGCGAGGCTTCATGTCAGAAATGGTTCCACAGAGTTTGCACGGGGATGACAGAGATGGCATACAATCTACTAACGGCAGAGACATCGGCTGTTTGGGGTTGCGATGCTTGCATGGAGGACAAGGGAGCACAACTGCTCAAAACCCGAGAGGTGCTCGGGACGCCTTCTGTTACCAGCGAGGTATAATCATGAGATGACTCAGTGAAAGGTCACTTTTGTCGAAGCTCAAATCAATCATTTCTCTTCGATTTGAACTGAGTTCCAAAGTTTTCTTGGCTCCTCTAGTCTTTATTCTCTTGCTTGAACTCTAAAAAAATCAATCGTCTCAAGATGCGTTTTTAAAAGTTGAAGTATTTTTTAACTTGAAATAGCATCTAAAAACACAAGATGCTCCAGCGATAGCAGTGGCACAGTGGTCAAATACGTCCATCTAGTGCTTGTTTACATAGAAACACAGATGGATGCGTTTTAGTGTGAACAGCCCCTAAGGTTTAAAGAAATAGTTCACCACAAAATGAAAGTTCTATCATTTTTTAATAACCTCTGGGATGTTCCAAACCTGTTTGACTTTCTTTTTTCTATGGAAAACAAAAGAAGATGATGAAAGCATCAAAATGCATTGCATGCCAGTGACACCAAACATCATTAGTTTCATTACCAAACATGGCACAGCAAGTGTGAATATTTGGAAGTGCATTTGAGATGTGACGGCTGCGACGAAGGGGAAAAATTTCAGTGAATAACATCTTACATTTTGGTCTGTTGCTCACACAACTTGAAAAAAGTCTCAAAAAATATGGCGCACCAGCGGTGGTTCTAGCTTGTATGGCGCCCTGGACGAAACCCGCTTCAGCACCCCATGCCGCCCCCTCCTCAAGATGCCGACCCAGGTGGCTCCCCATATTGCCCATGTCAATTCCCAGGGAACACACAAACTGATCAAAACTGATCAAAAATAATAATAATTTATACCTTGAATGCACTGAGAGTCACTTTGGATAAAAGCACACAAAGCTATATCTGGAAAATTGGGAATATCATGCATGAGTTGTATGGACTACTTTTATGCTTTTTTAGTCTTTTTGGGGGGCTTGACAGATGAGGTCACTGTATGCGTTTGTTGGAAATTAGCAGCGTGCTCATTCTGAGAAATGTCTCACCAATAGATGGTGTTCCTCAGAAGACAGAAATTCATACAGGTTTGTAACAATGAAAAGGATGAGTAAATTATGACAGATTTTTTTTCTTCCAGGTGAATTATTCCTTAAAAGGTAGTGATCTGCAATCTTATTTGGATTAAATATGGAGATCAGACTGTATTTTTTCATTTTTCACCAAATACAGAAATCGTTGGTCGAGGTCAAATGTCTTCCATGGACTCACTCTGATCAAACTATGAAACATATCTATAATGCCATAAACTCTTCGATTGCTTTTAATGATGATTTTTTTCTTTTCTTTTTTTTTAAATCTCTTCCCAGTTTGCCCTATTTAACTGGGAATCTTACAGTCTGTATCCAGGTTTCATACATCTTCAACAACTCTAAACATATCAAGCCACTTTTCATTCTCTTTAGCCAGAAAGTTTCTCTACTTTTAAGTTCTAGGTGAAACTGGTAGTACTCTTATTGCTAAAAACACTTTTTAACATGGTTGGGTCTTTCCCATTGAATGTATCTGTAGTTTTATAGACTGTTGCATATTTTCAGACAAGTATCCAGAGAATCAACACGTGTCAGATAACCTTTGAAGGTACTGTGTAACAGCATGTAGTTTAGTCTTAGTGAGAAATAGACCTGGTTGTGATGTATTGCACTTTGCTTTGATGTGTTCCTTCCCACAATGTTTTGTTTAATGCAGTGTGGATCCTTGATTGTTGGATGATCAAATGAAAATCTTGAATTGGCAGCAGAGCCACAGAACAAGTTTCAAATGGAAACATTGGATGCACTAGATGCTTTTTAATAAGTTTTGTTATTTGCCTGCTTTGACTGGGGTTCATTTTATTTTAGGGCAGGAGAGAGAAGGTTTGTTACTTGAAGGCCTTATTTCTGGGCATGATGCATGAAATAGCACACAAATGTACAGTATTTATACCGTCAAAAATACTGTGTGAATCAGCCTTTTTAACCTTTTAAAATTCATTGACACTATTGTTTTGAAATAATAGTGATAAATGTATTCCACATTACAGAATGTGAAATATTTTTTTGCATAACAGTATTGAGAGTAGGAGGAAGTGCTTAACTGTCATTACAATAATGTCACAATGCAAAAAGTATTTTCCTGTGTCCCACAAAATGTCCTAAAATTAGGCTTAATTTTGATGGCATTGTGCATGTAAATGTAATGTCCTGCTCTCTTCCATTTGATTGTCCAAATATGTCCAGACATTTTCCCTTGAAGATGTTGTTGCATTGAGTATTATGTGTTTACACACTTTGACAGATTTACTCTATTGTAACAGTGCAGTAACAAATGAAAGCTTTGTGCTGAAGGTTTTATTTCTACCCTTCAATTGTTTTAGGCTAAAAGAATGTAAACAAAGCCTTATATGTTCCCCACCATTTATTAGCAAGCATTTTAACATTTTGTAGTGATGAATTCATGATGATAAAAGCAAAACTACACTGTGTCAATTGTGCAGTAGATTGCATAATGTGTCTTTCAAAATAATGTAGGCCACATGTGATTGTTGACTGACCCCTGGTGCCTTAAATCTTTTTTTTCTTTTTTTCTAAGATTCTAAACATAAGACAATGCGCAGTTAATTATATGCTCACTTATTAATTTGTGGGAATATTTGTTATTTATGCAAATAATTTTATAACAGAACAATGAATGTACAGAGCCAATAAACTGTAAATAATGAATTATATGAAGTGTTTAACAAGAATACTTGTGGCATCCTCGAATTCAAGCTGGTACAGTTCATGCCGACATTTTCTGAATGTAAATTATAGTTGTCTTATGTGTTTTATGATAACTCATATTTCCCTGTGAACAACAGCCTCATTTAATAGAGAAACCTGGGCAAAGCCATTGTTTAAGTGTCTTTTAAGTGTCTTGTTTTGGTGTCACTTCATACTGCTGCGTTTAATAAAAATGGTTTCAAAACAAATTCTCCTATATATTGTTAATTAATTTAATAAAATAAGTTGCTTATCTCTCTGCAGAATGTGAACATCACTCACAGTAACAAATCGTTAAACATAAAGAGTTGGACCAAACATAATATATTGAATGTAAACAAACTTATTTACACAAAAGGACAATTGTGAACCTATTCTTATTTTGAGAGAAGTGAAAAGGATTTTAAGGCACTTCAGTGCAATTAATTATTAAATAACCTTAACCAAAACTTCACTTGTAAAAACATATAATAGAACAGTATAAAATATAAACATGTAGTAAATAACCTCTCTATTTAAAATAATAATAATAATAATAATAATATAATTTTGAGAAACCCTTTCGAAACACTATTCAAACACTAATTCCTACACTCCAATACAAATTTTAACTCCTAAAGACATGCATTGAAATTTTGCAATGTATGTTGGAAATCATGACCACTCACATTAATATGAAGACTTAAGTCATATCAGATACCTTATAAAAGCTGTTTTATTCTACATGGAGGGGGTCCGCACATGGGGGCTGCCATGTTAGAACCACATGACCCTGTAGGGTTGCTCCAGCTGTGCATAAGGTCTCACCTAAGTTAGGATGCAAAGTTCACACTAAGGGCTTAGTAACTACTAGTTAGGTTGTAACTAAGTCAGTGCTTAATTTGGTTACACCACCTGTTCTTAAGGCAAGACTTAACTAGGTCGTGAACTTCAATTTGATCTTGTTATGATTATTGACAAAAACATTGTTTGCTCTCATAACTGTCAGCTGTAATAAATTATATCCCCATAACAATACATAATACATTTCTTTATGATAAATCGTCTATTTACCGATAAATCGGTTGATGGAGGGAACGAGACGTTGTGTCGAATGAAGCGATACTAGGGGACTTTCTTGAAGGCGGAGACCACCACCTGCCCAGGTTGGGGGCAGGTAAAGTGTAGCGAAATACGTCACATGGGTTTTCAGGCCACGTGGAAATGGCGCGGTGGTAGATCCTACCTGCTGTGAGGGAGGAGTTGCTACAAATACGGCTGCCCAAGGGAGACGCGGGCCAGTAGGGGGACCGTACCGCAGAAAATACACACAAGGGGATTAGTCCACAAAGACCCATCCTATGGACCACCTATTCCAGTACAGAGTAATTTTAGTACCCGTAGTGTGTCTTGTCGGGGAAATCCTCTGCTGAATTTGCGGACCAGAGGGCTAGGGAGGAAGAACATCCAGGGAGCGCAAGTTTAGTGGACTCTCCTGGGCAAAAAGAGCGCACGTGATCACCTTTGTGGAGGGTAAAGGCATTATGTGCAAGCGGAACACCCGGTCAGAAGTTCCGCATTACCGAGTTCTTCGTGCTCGGACCTGAGAGAACACGGGACAAGAACGACTCAAACCTGAGATTGTAAAATCTCATAAAGGTATTGGGTGTTGCCCAGCCTGGTCGCGGTCTTAGGACGACATGGGTGTCTGCCGGACCGAACTCCAGGCAAGTGTTGCTGACAGAGTACACTTGCAGGTCCCCAACCCTCTTGAAGGAAGCGAACGTGATCAGGAGGGCCGTCTTCAAGGAGAGGGCTCGACTGATTCTAGCGGCTCGAAGGGGGGTCTCTGAAGGCCTGAAAGGACCATGGAGAGATCCAATGAGTGGAACAGGCATAGCCTGGGAGGGTTCAGCCTCCGGGCACCTCTAAGGGACCAGATGATCAGATCATGCTTCCTTAGGGACTTACTGTCCACTGCGTCGTGGTGAGCCGATATGGTGGCTACATAAACCTTCAAGGTGGAGGGTGACAGCCTCCCCTCCAGCCTCTCCTGGAGGAATGAGAGCACTGACCCGACTGAGTATTTCTGTGGGTCTTCGGATTGGGAGAACACCAATTCACGAACAAGTGCCACTTCAGTGCTTAAAGTTGCCTGGTAGAGGGAGCTCTTGCTTGGTTGATCGTGTCTATGACAACAGGTGGTAGGCCACTTAGATCTTCCGCATCCCGTCCAGGGGCCAAACATGGAGGTTCCAGAGGTCTGGGTGCGGATGCCAGAGGGTGCGCCGTCCCTAAGAAAGAAGGTCCTTCCGCAAGTCCTTGTGGGCCAATAGGGGGACACCAGAGTGACTTGTTCCTCGTCCTCCCTGACCTTGCACAGCATCCGTAGAAGAAGGCTCACTGGGGGAAATGCGTACTTGCGCAGCCCCCTGGGCCAGCTGTGTGCCAGCACGTCTATCTCGAGGGGAGCCTCCACTAGGGAGTACCAGATCGGGCAGTGGGAGGTCTCGTGGGAAGCAAACATGTCTACCTGTGCTTTGCTGAACCGCTCCCAAATCAGCTGGACCGCCTGGGGTGGAGCCTCCACTCTCCGCTGAGCATGCCCTGTCGCGACGCTGCCATGTTGAGGTTGCCAGAGATATGAGTGGCACGCAACGACCTGAGTCGCTGCTGGCTCCAAAGGAGGAGATGGTGGGCGAGTTGCGACATGTGACGAGAGCGCACGCTGCCATGGCAATTTATGTACGCTATCGTGGTGGTGCTGTCTGAGCCAGTGTTTCCCAACCTTTTTTCTGCCACGGTACACTTTTTACGACTAAACAATTCTATGGCACACCACTATCCCACATAGAGGTAGGCTAACCATTGTCAATATTTATCCTTTTCAAGAACTTGTCCATCTTAGTAGCGTGTTTACTTGTAATGTTTGAAATTCGTCTATGCAAAAAAAAAAGAAAAAGCCTTAAGATCTATATGCTCCCAGATCAGCTGGCTGTATTAAGATCAGTTTCACCCCACGCGTGTTTCTCACTGCCCTGAGACAATCTCGAATCCCGGAGAAGGAAGAGGTCAGACCTGGGTTTCTCTGCATATTAAGATGGGATAGAAGAAAATATTTGATCAACTAATAATCAAACTACACACTTCACTGTTAATCTGTTACTTATTTCAAGCGGACTGTCCCTACTTGTTATATACATACTGTAGGGGACTTTGGATTCAAGTGCTAGATGACACCTCAAAATAATTCTAATAATGATAACCGAAACAGGTTATGGTTTTAAAGAAGGTTCATGTGTTGTTTTGCACACAATACATTTATATTATTCATTCAGCAGGCGCTTTTATCAAAAGTACTGTAATTACAAATGAGAATAATAAATCCAAGGGAGGACACAATACAAGTGGTACTACTGTTACAAATGTAAATAGAATACTAGAAAATTACAAAACTAGAGCAGAATTGTACAGTAGAAAGTTAGGGAGAAGTGAAGATTTTTTGAAGAGCATTTTAATATAAAGTTAGTTTATGAGTGCTCCTGAAAGACAATAGCTGTGTCCCAAATGACGCACTTTAGACTGTATTCACGCTAGCGCCATCTTTGATGTCAATAGGAATGGCTATGAGGAATGGACGTACAGTCTCTTCAATGGGCTGTACTGCTGTTTAAAGTGTTTTTGGATCGTTCTGAAGACAAAACATTAATAAAATATCTGTCCAAGAACATTCAGAATACAAAGAAATCCAGACAGCATGAGTTGTGGAAAATCATATGTGATCTTGGGAGCTTTTTACAGTTTTATACCGTTCATGTCACTGAAAAGATTACTATATCTCACAGCCTCGTTGTCATTCCCATAAAAAAAAAAGATGGCACTAGCTTGAATAAGGTCTATACACTATGCACTTACAATATACACTATGCACTCAGCCATGAAGTGTATGAATTCTAGTATCTAGAAGAGTAGTATCTACCGGGGGGCCTGGGTAGCTCAGCGAGTATTGATGCTGACTACCACCCCTGGAGTCGTAAGTTCAAATCATGAGGGACTCTAGTCAGGTCTCCTAAGCAACCAAATTGGCCCGGTTGCTAGGGAGGGTAGAGTCACATTGGGAAACAGCCTTGTGGTCACGATTAGTGGATCTCGCTCACAATGCGTGGTAAGTTGTGTGTGGATCGCAGAGAGTAGCATGAGCGTCCACATGCGGAGTCTCCTCTGTGTCATGCATGACAAGCCACGTGATAAGATGCGTGGATTGATGGTCTCAGAAGCGGAGGCAACTGAGACTTGTCCTCTGCCACCCGGATTGAGGTGAGTAACTGCACCACCACAAGGACCTACTAAGTAGTGGGAATTGGGCATTCCAGATTGGGAGAAAAGAAAAGATTAAAAAAAGAGTAGTATCTTCCCAAATTAAACACTGAATGTTTTTTTATTACACGGAAGCATTCACCATTTAACAGCTGATGGAATTTACGTTTTTGAACGCATGTGATGTGTTGGCACTAGCTTTAGCGCGTTAGCCAACCTCAGTTCAACACTTGTGTCTCAAACAACATACATATTCACACAGTGTGGGTAATGGTGAAGCATTCAACTTACATTTGTAAAGTGTTATCTTCACAGAAGTTTCGCTAGTTATTTACTAATTGTTTAGTCAGACCAGCAATGAAGCCAGGTAACTCCGCCCCTTCCGCTATGTACGGCAAGCAGCAAGCTTATATATTCCAGACTCCGTTTGACAGTTGAAAAATTGCATCATCTGGGTACTCATAGTACATTTCTTTTTGTTGCATTCTCAGTGTTAACATACTACCCGCACTACTTACACTACAAAATGATGTAGAATAGTGCAGAAATGTGCGATTTTGGAGTTCAAAATGGAGTTAGTAGTTCAAACAGTAGTCTATACCATTTACAATGTTGACCCATAAGGCTATGAAGCTAGGGTAAAACATAGGGTGTGAACTCACTTTTATAATTACAAGTGTGAAACATTGCTGAACCCAGTGTTAAAAGTGGCCTTAACCCGGGGTGAAAAGTGATGTCAGAGGTAATACCATGTCTGTGTTTGAGTGTGTGTGTGTGTGTGAGCAGTGGTTGAGGAAACAGGCAGAGGCCAGGAGAGAAGTGAACGCTGATCTGACCGAACTGAAGGATCTGAGAGAGGAAGAGAGGAACCCAGACTGGCTCAAAGAGAAGGGAGAGTGAGTTTTACTGGTCACACTCACAGAGAATTATAGACAGTGAATGAAAGTATATGAGTGCGATTGCATTAGATATCAATATATCAAACCAAATGGAATTTAATTTGATGAAAGATAGCAAATGCTCCCTTTTCAAATGAAATGAAACTTGTTTGGTTTGTAAGGGTAAAACAATATTTATAATGTAGACAAAAAGTATTTAGACACTTTGTGGTTGTCAAACATTAGTGGAACATGTTTTGAACTACACATGTGGTTACTCTGCTAGGACACTTGTGAGAGCTGAAGGGGAACTGACATACACCCACTAAAAATAACCTTGACACCATTCACTTAAAAGTTGCTCAAAAAAGTGAAGTGAGCTCTGTGATCATGATATATCCACAGCATTTATGCCTCCATCTCTCTCTTCTGCTCTGTAGTAAATTCTTCATGGCAGGAAACTATCAGGCTGCTGTCAATGCGTATAATTTAGCTATCAATCTCGACAGGAAGATCCCAGATCTATTCTCCAATCGAGCGGCCTGTCATCTCAAACTGAGAAATCTTCACAAAGCAATTGAGGACAGCTCTCATGTCAGTTTTTTGTGTTTATTTTTTTTCTTTAAATGTTATGTGGAAGATTGTTTATCTTTTTCTGATAGAGAGGCCTGTTCCCGTCACATTAAAAAGTTATTTACAGGCGCTGGAATTGCTGAAGCCTCCGGTCACTGTAGAGGCCACAGCCCACCTAAAGGCTCACCTGAGATGTGGAACAGCATTCTGTGAGCTTGAGCTCTATGTGGAAGGTACTGGATTTATATGAGACTTTATATGAGACTATGCAAACACAGAAACCTCTGCTGGTATAAACAGAGTTATCAATGTTAATGTGTGGGAAAATGCATGCAGAACTTTGTTATGAAAGGTGCGGTGAAATCTCTTTTGATCAACAGTTATAAAAAAAAGTTCTGTATTATGCTCTGTTCAGAATTCAGAATGTCAAAATTGGCTCTCAGTTCATGAGTTGAACCTATCGGGGCTAATTTGATACAACACCAGTACATCCCACAGATTCCAAGATGCTGCGAGAACGTCTGGGAGATTGGGTGATAGGAACAGAGTGAGGATTCAAATGTGGGTGATCGGGCACTGTAGTTGCTGGATGTGGTTTTATACATGAGGCTCTGAGATGTGGCCAGTGCTGGATCTTCAGCTGATGTGTGAGATCCTGGTTTTAGCATGCAGGAAAAAACTTGTTTTCCAGGATTTGCACATGGAGTCTTTGGAAGCTAATGCATATAACAGAAGGATGAAAGTAAAGATATAAAAGAGGTTAATCACATTAAAGGTACAAAAGCACAGACATAAGTCAATTAAAACTTTTATAAAACGTATTTTCTATAAAAGTTTAACACTTTTATTTTATATTTTTTATTGTATAAAATAAATTGTATTGTATATATTCACTTTCCTTTTTATCAATATTACATTTATTTGTTTTGTTATAATTTTATTTTATTATTGTTCAGTTTGTTTCTTCTAATCTAGCTAAATTACATAATTATAAAATGATGGAAAATATTAATTTCTACGCCTTCTGTAAAGTAGTCTTACCAGTTTCACAGTGCAAGTGGACTATCTGAAGCTGTTGTCGTGAATTCTCTATGGCAGCGGGTGATCACGTAACCAGCGCATGCGCAGAAGTAAAAGAGACAAAAATAAAATTTTCAGCCTCTTTCAACTAACTTCACGTAAAATGAACTTCACGTGAATCGAATTCAGGCATCGGGTTTACTGCTACATATGGTTAACTAATCACCATCACAAACAAAGAGGCTTCAGAAGCTTCAGAATCTCGTAGTCACTCACATGACACGTTAGCCTTGTGCCTTTGCCGCTATTGGAGATCATGGTAATTGTAGTTTATAGAATTGGTGAGCCTTACGACGTCAATAGGACATTGCGTATGTTTAAAACTACAACTCCCATACCGCTCCTCCTCTCCACTGCCGCCGTCGTGTTGTCGTTCATGATGTTGATGTTTTGATTCAGTTGGAGAGGAGTGACTGTCTATTTGCACAGAGGATATTTTCCTGTTATATTTCTCACGCTGCAGTTTACCATTAAAACAGGTAAGAACAACTGATTAATTCAGTAACAGTATAAATTCATCATGAATTTATAGCAATTATGAAATGTTTAAGTGACTCATTCATATTATTGCGTGTGTGCGATTCAGTGCATTTTTCTCTTCATCAGTCCAGTTCGTTTAGTGAATCAAATGCTGATGTTTGGATGCATAGTTATGTAACATCAATCTATTTTTAGATGGGAGTCTTTAGAATATAAACCGTCTGGCTTTGGTTTGTTTAAATAAGATTTAGTCGAACTAAAGAAAGGTTTTCAGCATTATGCACCAGCCAAACACATAAATGCATCCAAATATCATCATTCACATGCTTTTTCAATGGAAGTATATTGGTAAAGCTGTTCTAGGTTCAGTGAAGGGTGGATGATGCAAAAAGGGTGTAATGTTTTCACTGTGCTTCTGCTTATAGGGGATTGGCAAACCAAAGTGTGTTATTATTGTAATTGCTTCCTGAATAAGCAATAAGTGAAACAACCAGATTTTTTTTAAAAAGCAATAGTTCACAGAAAATGTTCTTGTCATTATTTACAGATCTTCATTTCATTCCAATTTTATGGAACACAGAATAAGATTTTATTTTGGAAATCTTCATGTAGTTCTTTTCCATACAACTAAAAAGGACAATAAACACTATATAAGTAGTCCATACTACTTGTGCACTATATTGCCTATTGTCCTTTGAAAGCCATAATATAGCTTTGTGTGAGGAACAGACCAAAAATAATAATTATTTAGTGAAGAAGTTGTATGGACTACTTTCATGAGACTTTTGTGGTGTTTTTGGCCTTTTTAAGATTGACTGGTGTGGTCACTGTGAACTGCCATTGAATGAAAAAAGGAAAGTACATTCTTCGAAATTGCTCCTTATTTGCTCCATGGAGAAAAACAACATAAAGGTTTGGAACTAAATGAAAATTAAATTTCCATCCCATAATTAGCATTCAGGTCAAGGTCACAGAAATGACAAGACAAATATGAACTGGGGCCTGAAATAGTGCAGTTTGCATAGCCAAATGTGTTGTCTCATTTCCTTTTTAATATATCAGTCCATACATCTGTTGTGTTAGTAAAACGGATGTTGTGTGTTATTTTTTTGCTGTTTAGCTTGTTGAAAGATGTCTGAAAGCTCCAGCGACACTGAATCTTCCTGTGGATGGACTGTCATTAGTAATGAGGTGATTTGATTATTATTTTATTAGCTGTAATGATATCCAATTTACTTGTGTAGTTTACCTTGAATTCAGTGTTGGAGTTAAGTCTGAAGAGGTGGGCATACTGTGAATTTATGAAGGACCCCCAAATACAAGTTGAAACACAAACCCGCATCTCAGAATAGCATTCTGAGATGCTATTCTTCTCACCACAGTTGTACAGCGGTTATCTGAGTTACCATAGACTTTGTCAGTTTGAACCAGTCTGGCCATTGTCTGGCCAGGTGCTTCCTTCCACAGAACTGCCGCGCACTGGATGTTTTTCTGTTTTTGGCACCATTTAGAGTAAATTCTAGAGACTGTTATGTGTGACAATCCCAGGAGATCAGCAGTTACAGAAAGACTCCGCAAGTGGAGGCTGATGGTACTCTCCACCCACAACTTACCACATGCCCCATTGAGAGTGAGAACCACTAATCACGACCACAAGGAAGTTATACCATTTGACTCTACCCTCCCTAGCAACCGGGCCAATTTGGTTGCTTGGGAGACCTGGCTGGAGTCACTCAGCACACCCTGGATTCAAATTTGCGACTCAAGGGGTGGTAGTCAGCGTCAATTCTCACTGAGCTACCCATGCCACCCTGAAACTCTGTACACTTTTTAAAATAAAATAAAAAACACACACAATTCACTAGGGCTGGGACGATTCATCGACGTAATCGACGTCATCGATTACAGAAATACGTTGATTTGCATAACATGCGTCTGTGCATAACATTTCACTCGCCAGTGAGCGCGGAGGAAAAAGCACTTGTGTCTCATTCACTTGAACTCCAAACATCTCAGGGATCCGCACCGCGGACGTCACGAGCAGCTCTCTTGAGAGTGTGTGAAGATTAACCACTATTCAAGCGCACTGATGAGCACTGATACATGTCTAAATAACTAAAATATTTTGATAATTAAAATATTATTTTATTATAATATTATTTGACTGTCATTCATACATTTTTGAAGCCTGAATAGGAAATCATATACCCTTATTTTATTATATGACCCAAGCTAAATTTGTGTAAATGACTTTGTTGTGTGCATGAAGCACAACATAGTGAGTTTGTATGGTAATTAATCATCATATTCGTGAAACACCTAAAACAGACAATTAATTATCATAGTCATAATCACAATTATTTGTTTGACAATTAATTATCAGCCAAATTTCACAATCGTGACCCCTAATTTTCATTACTAGGTTCCTTCCTTGTGAATTGTTTTGTTACAAATGTTTCTTTTACTGAGAGTTGATTAAGAAATCACAAGTTTTAGTTATTCCTATTAGAAAAACATTTAAGTGTTACTCAAATTGCACTAATTTTACTGTAAAATAATTTTATGTTGGACTGCTAAACTCGAGGTTGCACAATGTTTTGATATTCCCCCTGAAAATTTATTTTGTTGTTGGATTGCTAAATGTAGATCGCACTTTCCTTTTACTCGAATTGAACAAGTTCTTACTTAAAATCACTCCAAAATAAAATTGAAGTAATCTACATTTAGCAATCCAACAACAAAATAAATGAAACAAATGTAAAATTCAAGTCACTTTCAGGAGTAGTGGGCTAAAGCTCATAACTGTTAAACTGTTAATCAGAAGGTCGCTGGTTCGATCCCCACATTCACCACCATTGTGTCCTTGAGCAAGGCACTTAACTCCAGGTTGCTCCAGGGGGATTGTCCCTGTAATAAGTGCATAACACTTGATAACAATAGGATATTTGTCAGGGAATTTCTTTGCAGAATTAAACTTAATAAAAAGTATTTTCCCCTTTTTTCAGTGAATGTCATTTAGAGGTATTTTTAAAAGATGATTTTGTTCTCTTTATTGTTAGTAAGCACGTTTAATACAACTTTTATATCAGGACACAAGCTGAATTATTGGTTTAAAGCTAATGATTAATTGTAGCAATAATTGCTGAATAATCATTCTAATAATTGTTAGATTAATCTATTATCAAAATAATCGTTAGTTGCAGCCCTAATTTATTTATATATATATACACACACACACACACACACACACACACACACACACACACACACACACACACACACACACACACTGGCGGCCAAAAGTTTTGAATAATGTACAGATTTAGCTGTTTTGGAAGGAAATTGGTGCTTTAATTCACCAAAACTGCTCACAAAGTATAGTTAGGATATTACTGATGTAAAACAGTATAAACAGTGCATTACTGACTTAAAAAAAACAGCACCATCACTATTTGGAAAAAGTAATTTTTTATCAAATCTAGACAGGCCTCATTTCCCGCAGCCATCACTCCAACACCTTACTGTAATACAAAAAAACCCTAATAATTATATGTATTTTTAAAATTGCAAATCATATTTTTAAAGTACAATAATAAGTAAACATCATGCAAGTATAGTTTTTCTGAATTTAATTCATGTTGATTATTTTAATTTTTTTTGAACGATTGTGTCTGGAAAGCATGATGTTTATTACTTTACTATGTGCATTATAGTAATGAGATTTATTCACTTTATAGTAATGCAAATATAGGGGGTAAATGTGCTTAATTGTCATGGAAAAGAATTTGCAATGCAAATGATGATCCAAAATAAAGGCATTTTATTTCTCTTTTGTTATTAAGGGTTCAGATATTGAGACGCTGGGACCTGATAATGTTGGAGACTGTGATGGAGAGGTTAGCCTTACTCCGGATATACCAGCCGGTAAGGATGTCATGAAGATCTGTCATTTTAAATCTTGTAAACTCAAAACCGTGTCTTTTGTTTCAGCTGGTGGAGTGGCATGCATTTAATGTTGATCTAATCTGGTTACAGCACATTTTATAATTCAGTATTATTAGTGATTAGCTATTTGTTTCAGCATACAAAAGCTAAAGTGCAGGAATGAATGTAGTTGATGGAATTCCTTTTACACACACATGTAAAATCAGAAGTGGTTATTTAAGTTATATTTGAACTTGTTTTACAGCAGAATGTGAAGAGGAAAGTCTGGTTGAGTCTTCTCTGGAACTCACCTTGAGAGCGGAGGTGACTTCGGTGGTGGAACCCGCCAGAGAGGTATGAAATATTTGGAATACTACCCCAAATACTTTTTAATGTGTTATTGTTCCTCAGAGAGACTTCAAGTCTAGACTAGACAATTCTCTAGTAATCTTGCACTCTTTTTGTCTTGCAGACAGGAGAGGATGTTGCTCGAGAAGACCATACGATTCTTTGCTCCTCCAGTGAGAACTCTGACATCATTACTCTGGGGGACACTCGGGAGGCAGATATTGACACATGGGTGGAGCCTGTTGCTAAGGAGACGGAGGAAACAGGAAGTGAAGAGCTCTATCTTGGATCTTCATCAAGCAGCCACTATACCTTCAGAGAGGTAGAGACAAGTGAGTGGAAAAATAGCTCGGAACAAAAATGCTACCGACAGTGACACAAATGTCCCAAATATAAAAAACTTGTCTTATAGGGGCGTTTGTGTTTAGTTTGATTATATAAGAAAAAGCATTATATGTTGAGGTTATGAATGTTTTCAATCACTTGATTCAATTCCAGTATTTGGTTTGAAAAGGAAGGTGCATTAGCCGCGTTTCCACTATCGGGCCAAATGAGGGCGTGCTAGTGCTTGTCAGGGCCAGTTGCATTCCCACTGTTACTTCCGGGGCTTCATCGTGCCTCCTCTGACTTTCTCGGGGCCAATGGCCTGCTGATTACCCTTGGCCCAAACAAGGCTAGCCGGGGATTGAGGTGGGTTCACTGTTAAAGGTAGAGTTTCGCCGTACTTGTCAGTATTGGTATACAGCACACTTGCAGTATAGGTTCAGGCAAAAAAAATAAAATGAATGTGGGCACACTACAAATCTGTTAAAATTCACAATAGATAAAGCGGTGCCCAAAGAAATTACTTTTCATGGTTCTGTGAACTTTCATTACACTGTGTGCAGGGACATTGTCCCGCTGTTAGTGGAGAGACCACACGGGAGATGATATGGCAGTTACCGTCAGTGAGTTGTTAGCGCTAATTTATCTTGCTAGCTAGCTAATGTTTACATTTCAATATAGACTCGATATTCTAAATAACATGATTCATCAGCTTGAGCTTCCCTCTTGCTTGTGAAATGGGCGGGTTGTGTGATGTTGGCACCAGGGTGGCATATTAAGGGCTGGTTTTAGGGCAACACTGCGGGGCTGTTGGCCAGATTTTGGGAACACAGATTGATTTTGGCCCTGGCTGGCTAGTTGATAGCCCTGGCTCGCACTGGCCCGATAGTGGAAAAGCGGCTAATGTTTTTGCTTGTTGGATTCGAAAAAAACAAATGCTACTGGAATCATTTCCGAGGAGCAAATATTGCCCCTACTAAAAAAACGAAAAAACATTTAGTTAATTTCTGACATGATTTGTAGCCTCTCTAATATGTTTCCCAGTCTGCACCCCATAAATGGGTGTCTATAAGCTGGGTGAATTGTCATTGGGTTGTAAAAGTGTCTTTGGAAATTTGCTGAATTTCCTAGAAACATGGCTGGAATTCCCAATGTGTGTGTATCCCTCCCCCTACTATGTGCCTGTTGTTCCTATAATGTTGAAATACACAAAGCAATGTTCCTCTCTCTCCTGGGGTGGCAGTGGATTGGTGGAGGTGTGGATGGGGATTTTCCAGAACGCTGTGGGAATATGGCAGCCAGCTGCAGAGCTCTCTCTCTTTCTCAGGTGCTCTAAAATGATGGTGTGTTTAACAGGCAGCATGCTGATAAAGCTCTGAGGACTGTGTATGTTTGTTTGTGACTGAGTGTGTTAACTGATGTGGCAAAAATGGGTTGTGCCACATTAGTCTGACTGATGAAACATCCACCCAATAGCTGCATGAGCTGATTACACGTGTAAAGTGTGTGGAAAAAACCACTGCAATGTGTTTTTTTTGACCTGCATTACAATGTGCTGTCAAATGTGTTTTAATTCTATTTCTTGACAAGATTGTGAGTTAATTGTTTGTGTTTGCTGAGGCAATCATCACTATTTATGTTGTTCATACTTGGGGTTTGTTCAAATCATTAACCCCAAGTATTAAAAGTAACTCCTCCTATTTGTGCTTCAGACATGAATGATACCTCAAAATATTTGGTTTGTTGAGAAGACATGTGCTATTATACTTTGAAGTGATTTAGGATTTTTGAAAAAATTCCATAGACTTTCATTGTTGAATGGGTCCGAACCATATCTAGAGACCAGAATATCATGGTGGGCTCCTTTGTCTTGAGCCAGTAAGCAAACAACTCAGTACTTCCTTGCTACTGCATAACCGTGTGCTAGTAACAGAACATCCTTTCAGCCACACACGTAGATGCCTCATTCGGCTGGTTCGGTTACGTCAGCCGCAGCACCATCTTGGAATGGTCAACAAAAAGAGCTTGTTTGTTTGTACGTGAATGGAGAAGAATCCTCAGACTGCTGCATAATCTGCTTTTGTGTGGAAACATTTCATCATGTAATGAATTGTCTGTCTGGGTGCTAATTTTAATGTTTGCTATGATAAATTCATTTGTAGACTTTATTTGCAGTTTATTTATTTCCTCCCATTCCTTGTTGACCTTTCCAAGATGGTGCCGTGGTGGACTGATCTGAGCCAGCCAAATTAGGCATCTATGTATGTATACTATGTTTGACATGGTACCTGTTTGAGCATACCACCATAAACATAGTAGATATACACAAATGCTTTAGGCATGCACATTTCTGCAGTTTTATAATCATGAGCGGCTTGCTAAGTGTGTGTTTTTGGAGGACAAGTCATGAGCTGGTATAGTCGATAAGCTCATTATCTCAGAGCCTGTTATCCTGCACTGCATCTTGGCATGAGAGGTCTTCTCTTAAAGCATGTGTTTGTGCCTTGTGTTTGCAGAAATGCTTGTGCATTTAAATGCTGAGCTACAGCAATCCATGTTTTGCACCAACACACTGCATCTGCATTTGTCAGTACCCTACAAATCGTATTTTCCAAGAGATGACTCATTTGAAAGGTGTCTGGAAGGGGTTAGTCTCAGCTTGAGACCACCCCCTGTCCGTTCACTGACTGTCTAATGCATATTGCACTCAAAAATTACTAGAGGTGACTAAAAATCAACAGTTAAAATCTGATTGGCTGTTTTTTTTAAACTTTGGGGTGTTTTTTTTACCATGCCAGGGTATTTTGGTATGAACTATTTTATATACTGTAAACCCACCCTTAAATGTCATAGAAAACAAACCAAATATGTCAGACAGAAGGTCTCTTCCTGTCTTAGTTGGCGGTTCTTTGCTAGAAAAAGCAGCAAATCAGACCAGACTTCATGCCGTTAGTCAAAGGTCTGGCTATGCAAGGCTAGTAAAGGGTTAAATTAGGGTTACTGTGTGGTAAAAAGTAATTTAGTGGCTGATGCTTTTATCCAAAGGGACTTGCTGGAAACAATGGTGTTAGCTCATGGCTCACTCTTTATGGTACTCGAAACAGCAACCTTTGGGCTTTAGACAGTATTTCACACCACCTAGTAGTAATAAGTATTAGCTTAACTTTAAGAACAATGGGAAGCCACCACCATGATACCAAAATAGATGTTTATTAATAATTTGTGTGGGTTTTAATATACTGTGTGTGTTTGTTTATCCATAAACAGTTTTTCCAGTGGATCAGCCTGTGCAGAGAGACTCCAGTAACAGCAGCAGCGAGGAAGATGATGATGAGATGAAGAGCAGTCCTGTGGTGAGGAGACGTAGAGTGAGGTGGAGCACGAATGGCTTGGAGCCCGGGGACTCGCATGAGCCACAGAGGAGACAGGAGGTGCCGTATCACAGCGACAAACAACTCATCACTCCATGAGTGTGCATAATGCTTAATCATACATTATATGCTATAAATTAATATTATTCTTTAAACAAAACCATGCTCAACTGTATTGTTTATTAGTTATTTCTTTTAATCTACAGTAAGTAATAAATTAAGTGGAAAATAAAAACGTTACAAAACAACATGTACCCATATTCAACTCCGGGGCCGTATTTTTGCTTGTTACATCATGAAACATAAACAGAATTTGGAAAATGGCATATCAATACTTACAGCAGATGATCCCGATTAAAACGAGCCCAAACACAATATTACATGGTGCATAGATCTTGAAATAATCCTCACCGAGCAACTAGCAACTGGGAGTGCATCTAACGTGCTTGTTGTTTTTTACAAGTTTGAGACATTACCAACATTAGGACTCATGAAAATCCAATCTGTATGATGTTTTTAACAATTCCCATTATGATTACTATTATTATCTGATCATTACCACCGCTGCACACAGTATAGCTGCTGGCATAAATTTGATGCCATGAATACAAATATTGGTCATGTGCAAGCATTACCATAAATATTCATAAATGGGCATGATACAACTTATGCAACTGTAATATGATTTATTGTCATTCATATCAGCATACATATTCAATATAGACATACCAATATATTGTAGGTTCAGGTTGCATCTGCCAAACCACAAATAGCTGCAGTTAAGAGTAAAGGTCAAATTGTGAAGTCCAGATTTCTATTTTGTTTCAAGTGAGTAGATATTTTTTTTTACCCTTTAATCTTGGATTTGCCCTCTGGTGAAAACAATAATTATCAAAATTTGAATAACTACAGTCTTGACCAACACAAAATAGGTATTAGTTTAAAGCTTAGAAGCTGTACTTTAAACTGCATGTGTGCATGATGACCAACACTGAACAAGTGCTTTGAAATTGGCAGTGTTGATCATTTATTAATAATTTTGCACTGTACAGATTGTTATTGTAGAAACATCAAATTGATCAAATAGCCGTGTGCCATATGTCATTGGAAAGCTCTCAAAGAGTGGAATACAACCAGCCTATATATATATATATAATAACAGCTATATAGTGAGTAATAGTCTTTGACATACATATTGCATGTAAACAGGTGTTGCTCATAGGCTATGTTTTTGCTTTTAACTTCACTAAAAATAAACATAACATTACTTAAAATGTGTCCACACACAACTTAATCAGATGCATGGATCTTTAGATAATCCACACGAAGCACAATGTGCACACAGCACATATTGTGCTATCTGGCTCTAAACATGTTAGCTTTCCTGGATCAGATGACTTCATCGGAAATTATGTAGTACATTGTCCAGCATCATGGAATGCTAAACCATATGTTAGGATTCAGATCGCTGCAATCAGAGGTGGAAGTCATCCAAATATGGGCAGAGAGGAACATTCACTCTAATTTCATATGGTCACCAGGAGATGGTGCCAAGTATAAGAAAAGGCTCGATGGCTCAAGTGACAGAATGAAACTGAATGAGATCTTGTTACTCATTTCTGCATGCTTTGGAGAGAGAGCAAATTTAGTAATTGTTGTATATGCATGTGTAATTAGTTACTTATGTACAATTAGTATGTTTTATTTGTTTGGAGAGGCTTTTGGAGACTTGGAAACATTTTGTACTCTAGAATAAATTTTGTTTGTATTGCTGTAACTTTTGATTACTTTGTCGTATTAACACACATTTTTTTCTCAGTTACAGTTGACATTTTTTTTTACGTTTTCTTTAATATGATACCAAAAAATTGACCCTCTTTTATTTTGTTTTTGTAGAGTTAATTTTGTGCATGCCACAGAAACAAGAAATCTTAAAAAACACCTTCAGAGCTTAATTAGCTAGCCGCTAAATTTAAAACACAGTAATTTAAATGGTTGGTTTTCAGTAATGGCCACAATAAAATTCCAGTGCAAAAATTTGTGCATCCCTTATTTGATTCTATAATGTATTTGATTCTTCCTTAGGTCCTTGAAGAGATTCAAGCCCCCCATCAAGGCCAGATCAGCGGCACTCTGAACAAATGCATCCTTCTTGCACTGCTCATTGCCATCAGTATGGGATTTGGACACTTCTATGGTGAGCAGTGCCGCATTGTCTCACTTTTCCATGTGCTCTTCCTATTAAGTGGTTAAAATATTTAAAATATAACTGCTAGAATCAGTACTCTTAAGAAAAATACTGGAAACCCTGGAAATATCTGGAATTTTGTCATTTCCAGTCCTGGAAAAGTTGTGAAAATCAATAAAAACTTAAATAGGTTCTATGTTTAAAATAAATGTTTCTAGTTATGCTCATCCCATTGGCTAGAAAATTTATTTTGTGAGCAATGTTTGTTTCCAAGCTATGTAAAAACTGTGTATGTTTCAGGCACAGTACAGATTCAGGAAAGGCAGAGGATTGTGGAAAAGAGTCGTGTGAATGAGCTGGAGACACCGTGTAAGAGAGAGATGGATATTGTCAGTAAGGTCTGTCACAATCCACTCACTAACTCTGATTGAGGTAGACTGTGGCTTTACTACAGCTTTAAACCTCAGTTATTCAAGCACTCCTTTGTTCTGGGATAATAAAATTAGGCAAAAGGCTTTGAATTGAATCGAATTTCCTGATTGCTAAATGTCTCTCTACGTTTCCTGGTTTTCCCCTGTATTTCATGCTGTCATTGGTGAACTTTGTTTCAGCTTTCCTTGTCTTTTATCTTTTCTGATAAGTTAATTTCCTCTATGATTCAGCCTTATATGCTGAAGAAGATCAATGAAACTAGTACTTTTTTTTAAGTCCCAAAGGCTCACTCTTTACATTTCTTTATTCTGTGTTTAAAAGGAATGAAAGTCGAACCATAAAACAATTTTGGGAACTAAATGATTTTGACGTACCATTCCATTATGGTATATGGAACAACTTAAGACGTCTGGCGATGCACTTTGTTTTTAAAAGTGGTGGGGATAATTTTGGTGGTGACATCACAAAATAATTAGGTTATGTAATTAGGTCACCTATTAATTAGGTTATGTACAAATAATGTTAAACGGTATTTTTCTCTTCTGAGAATGTTATTCTTCATGACCAATTCAAGTGGTCCAATACATTTTTAAAATAATTAATTTAATATCTTGATCTGTACATCTTACACTGTACTGATATTTTGCACTGGGATATTGTTCATTACGTTTTAGCCAGAATGATTGATCTTATGGTAAAAAGTTCCCAGTTCTAATCTGCCTTAATAAAACTTTTTTTATTTAATAAACAAAGATTGCATCTGTACATAAGTGGATGTACATAATTTTTTTTTTTTTTTAATACTTCTAAATTACATTCATTGAATTAAAGACAAACTCTCTCACCTTTCTGTTCACTTCAATCCATCTTTAACTCACAAAAAATATTTTCTTCACGATAAGAAATGCACAGTGACATATATATATTGATTCAATAAGTTGCGAGCCAATACGTTATAATCTAGCTTTAGCAAGTGCACGCTCGAGGGATGAGCATCCCCGCGACAGAGTGTGCATCAGCCGGCTGCAGTTTCAGTCTCTCCCCCTCAGATCGGGACATTCGCGCAATTCATAGAAGAGGCGCTGACCGCCAGTTTCGGAGTTTGTAGTTATTTACATGATCTGCTTCCGTATTATTTGAACTTTATTAAAGCATTAACGCATTAAAATATAACTACATTTAAGATGTAACTTTGGGGTGTTTCCTTTAAAGACGGTCGACATGCAAGTTTTGCTTCAGCGAATAAGTACTCCACTTATTCCACAATGAGTGTTTCTGTATTTACTTTGTATTTTTGCATTATAATTCCCTCATACATCTGCATCTGGACTGTGAGCTGTGTAATTCTTCCTCTCCTAAGTCAGGTGCGAGCTGCAGTGCTGCTCTTCATCATTAGAGTTTAAAGTGATCTCATGTTACATTAAATTAGATCAAACGACTATTCGACAATGAAAATGTTTGTCGACTTTGTTGATAATACCAATTAATCATTTCAGCCCTAGAGGGGACACATCTGTTTGCATTTTGATTTGCCATTTATCTGGAAAGGAGCGTGAGTTGCGCAGCAGTGGAGGGAGTAGAGCGTATATCTGGATGCACAAGAGAACATCACTGCCACAACGAGCACGTTTCATAACAGTAAAAAAATAAACTCCAGTGATGGATCACACTTATTGTATTGGAATTATTAGAACACAAACAAAATGGAAACTCCAGTTCAAGGACTGGAGATGTTTTTTCAGCATTAGACACTTACCTGACGAAAGCTATTCCATAAAGTGGTTGGGACAAAATTGGCAAAGGTCAAAAAAGGGTAGGGAGATATCCCACTCATCCTATCATATATGGGAGGATGCGATGCACAAACATAATATGGTCAAGGAACAGTAAAGTTTGCAACATACACATCAGAGCCATTTATAAGGTCAAGTTGTCT
The DNA here is from genome assembly GCF_025860055.1 of Xyrauchen texanus. Lineage (NCBI taxonomy): Eukaryota > Metazoa > Chordata > Actinopteri > Cypriniformes > Catostomidae > Xyrauchen > Xyrauchen texanus. Next base: position 7,449,901 of record NC_068296.1, on the reverse strand, counting down.
TTAGGCCCCCAGTGAGCAAGCTAGAGGTGACTATGGCAAGGAACCAAAAACTTCATAAGATGTTAGTTAATGAAGAAAATTAATCTTGGGGGAAACCAGACTCAGCTGGGGAAGCCAGGTCCCCTCTGGCTATACAGCATGAATATTATGCCAATATTAGTTATTTCTGTGTAATACAAGTCATGGTTTAAATGAATAAACTGAGTAGATGTTGGTAGCCAATGTTTAAACTAAAGGATTTCACCTTAAACTTTACCATTATGAAGATCAATATGTCTAAATTTCTGCCAGTTATGCCATCACGTTTTCAGTCACCAAGCAATTCTAGAAATACGCTATACTTCATTATTTTGTCAGTGAAAGTGTCAAATTACAGAGGATTAAAGAGATAAAGAAATCTCTTGAGTTTACATGAGTTTACAACATCCACCAAATTCCTTATGATTCCCATCCGTAGTGCTTAATGTATTTCTCTCACTATTTTCCAATTATTCATGTAATTTTAATGTTTTCTAAAGTATACCTGGGTTTATGTAGCTTTAGAAAAGCTATAGTTGGCTTTTTTGCTTTTCATAGGAGTCCATTCTTACACTACTGTTTTAATATATTCAGGAAGTGGTTGAGAATCTAAAGGAAGATCTAGAGGAAAAGCAGGATATGGTGCTGTCCCTCACAAGCATTATGGATAAAATAACTAAAGAAAACCAGCATCTCCGATTTAAACAGGAAGAGCTACAGGTAACTCTAATCTAAAACTAATCGATTAGTCGTTGCAAACCACATTGGAAAATGATACAAAATGACAGCAACAAAATTCACCAATTATTTCTGTATTGTCACCATTAGTGTGTGTTGAGTTGTCTCCTACTCATTTGTGAAGTGGACACTGGTAACAGTTTGATTTTCTGTTTGAAAACACAGGCACAAAGACAAAATTTATATAACCAACTGTCACAAGCCAAGAGCGAGATGGGGTCTCGGCAGAAGGATTTGACCATGGAAAACCAGCACCTTAAAATCACTCTCGAGAAAGAGGAGGCGTCCCTCTCGGCCTTACAGGAGGAACTGAGGTACCTACGTGGACAGATTCGAGAGTTAGAGGAGAGAGGAGCTGGAACAGACTCGATCTTGTCCGAAAACCAACGTTTGAAGGGCCACTTGCAAGAGGAGAAGCAGAAAGTGCGTAGCTTCATCAGCCAAAGGGAGGCGCTCATGAGCGAGGCTCAGGTCCTACGGAAGGAGCTCGATAAAGAACGAAAGGTTACAGACAAGCTGAAAGAGGACCTTGAGGAAATGAGTCAGAAAGAGGAAGACATGGAGGGAAAGACTGATCCAGAGACCAAAGAACTCCAGGCTCGTCTTCTGGAGCTCGAGAACAAGTTGCGATTTGAGCAGCAACGCTCAGATCTTTGGGAGAGACTCTACGTAGAGTCAAAGGAGAAGAAAGCAAAAGGTGATCAGGATGTAAAGACCAAGATTCCGAAGGATGGGATGATGGGAAAGGTGAAGGAAACTTTTGATGCTGTTAAGAATTCCACAAAAGAGTTTGTGCACCATCACAAGGAGCAGATCAAGAAGGCCAAAGAAGCAGTAAAGGAAAATCTCAGGAAGTTTTCAGACTCTGTTAAATCCACGTTCAGACACTTTAAATACTCCGCCTCCAATGTTTTCAATAGGGGTGACGAAAAGAGGTTCCAAGAGAGGAAGGACGCCAAACCTCAAAGTCAGACATTTCAGCAAGATGGGTTTAAAGAACAGGGCAACAAACGTGGAGAAGACATCCATTGGCAGCCTCAAAAACCTTTACATCGACACCCTCGCAAATCAACCATCGACTCTTTTCACGGCGATAGCAACACACGCAAACCCGGCACTCAGAAAGATCAAAGTCAGAAAATGCCCCCCAAAGGGTGTTCAGGTGTTTTTGATTGTGCTTATCAGGAGTCTATGAGTCTGTTCAATAAGGCAATGGACCCCATCCGTGCGGATGAGTTTAACGAACTCTTGCGAAGCTATCTTCAGAAAGAGGTCGGCTATTTCCGCCACTGGAGGGAGCTAGAGAGCTTCATCAATAATTTCTTCCATAATGGCGTCTTTATACACGACCAGATGCTATTTACCGACTTTGTTAGTAGTGTTGAGGATTATCTTGAGGAAATGGATGAATATCACAGTCTTGACGATGACGTATTCGAAGATCTGGATGACTACATCTACAGGCACATATTTGGCGATACGTACTTAAAATATTTTGGGCCGAGGTAAGCCATTTTTTGGTCTTGAAAAATCTTTTGTTTTTATATCAAGCGAAGTTACACTTAAGAGATTTGTTGCTAAAATGAAGAAATCCTGCTTAAAACTCTAGTCGAGTCAACATGAAATTGTATTTGCAACCGCTTATACTTGTATAATATCACATGTTTACAAGCGAAACAGGACATCCAACAAGAAAAAACATGTAGGGCAGAACTTGATTTTATCCATAATGAATTGATTGAATTTTGAAAAATATGAAGGATTTGTGAAGCCAAAAATTAAAGTTTTTTTTAGAGGTGGAACAATTTACTTAATTTTGCTACATTATTGACTACGTTTACATGGACACCAGAAAGCGGCTTATTGCGAAAAAGCAGCGTTCCGGTTTGCATGAACTGTATAAGTGGTGTACTCTTTACTTCCATATACATGCGGCTCGGTCAGTAAGCAGCTTTTTTTTTTACAGCAACGTAATTTCTCAGTGACGCTTGTGTAAATAACAAACATGGCATCGGAGTAAGACTTTGCTATTTTATTCTCTGTTGCTTCACTTTATTTCCCAATATTTTAGAGTTGTTGCTGTGTTTGTTTCCTTAACTTTCCATCACTACCTCCAGTGAAACTGCACTGCAATAGTGAGGTTTCCCTCTTATGTAAAACTCTGGGATTCCCCCAATGTACAAGAATATATGCGAATGTTAGGGACATCTATATTTTACGTTGGTGTGTATAAATGGGTATAGTTTATGTGCTTTTCCCACTGTACTCAACATTTTAAATGTTGAATTCTTTCCGCTGTTGATTTGATTTTGGGCTCCATCCTATGATGTTTGTTATGTGGTGTTCACGCACATGCGCACTCTTCAGACACCCATCAGAATGCCGCATATGTGTTTACATGACCACATAAGCCACGTTGTCAAGGAGATGCCTAGGTGTGTTAAATTGCTTTGTCTCAGTCCCTTAAGCAGTGTAAGGAAGCTGCTGTTCTTGTTTACATGACATTTCAGAGCGTCTCTTTCTGCAGAAACCCTGGAATAAACCGTTTTCTTAGGTGCATGTAAACATGGTCATTTTGAAGACCAACATTTATAATTTCTTCAGAATGATGAATTGTTCACAATAAGACCTGGAACACATTAGCAAAGTAAATAGGGTCAATTTTGTTTTCATGTTGACTTGAAGTTGCATGTTTGTAACTGCATTTGTGTCTGTTACTTCCCTATCTGTAGGTCTGAGAATCAGTAGAGTGCATGTTGACACGCATGAGTGAACCACATATGAGGCTTAATGGCAAACCCTAAAAAATGTCCTGTTTGTAAATTTGCAGTCGACCCTTTGAAGGGCCGGGGTCAAAGGGCAAGCCATGGCGTCATTGTCTGCGGCAAAAGAGGAAGCACCAGCAGCCACGCCCTCGGCCTCAAAGAGCCAAGAAATGGAGCCAATCAGGACGCTATCCCAACCAACAGTTTGCTGATGTCAAAATAGAGCTTGGCCCTATGCCCTTTGATCCAAAATACTAGAAGAAACATTAAATTTGTTCTTAATGTTGTTTGAATTTTTGGAGATGGTTGATGAAATCTTTAGGTTCACATTTTCTGTGAAATTTGCACATTGTAATTGTTCTAATGCTGGTTAAATGATTCTTTATGTACTTGCTCTCTTTCTGCACTATGGTGACTGCAAAGTCTTCGTATTTAAACTGCAATTTTCTTGTAGCAATTTATAATTAATTATAGGTCATTTTTGAGGAAGATTTATTTTTATTTTCTTCCCTGAGCATGTTGAAAAAGTTGATGATTTATAAGTATTTGAAATGGCTATGAATGAATAACAAGTGGGACATACTCCTTTGATTTGGATTATTAACTAAAGCACTTTGTATGGATGCGTTTTACAAAAAAATTGGTTTCTAAACAAAACAAAAAAATCTGTCATTGAGGACATAAACAAGTTTTAGTTGTTAGGACCAAATAAAAAAATTAGAAATTATATTTTGTAATAGTGTGTCAGAAGTTCAGTAGATTTAGGATGAAAATTAAAACATTGCTCTTGGTTATAAGGTTATGTTTTAGATTGATTTGGTTTGACTGGTCATAAATCGGCTGCTATATGTCACCACTGTTTTATTTGTGAATGCAGATCAGTAGGGACTATTTATTTTTGTGTTGAATTGGCAGTTGTTAGTGCAATAATTTCCTCCATTTTGTTTTATTTTTCCTGTGTGATCCTTAAAACATACCTGAATAACATACCTGTAAGAGCTTGTTTGGAAATGACTTATAAGACACACACTTTATCTACTTTAATGTAATTTTAAACAAATGCACTTAAACTGTTGCACATAAATCTAGAATAAAAGTCTTTCATTGCTTCATAAAATATTGTCCTCCATTGATAAATTGACCTGAAATATTGGATCCTACATTGGAGAAGAATTTTAACTGAAATAAAGGAAACAGTGAATTTAAACAAAAGTTTTTATGTGAGCTGGTGATCAGTTGTACATCCTCAATACAATAATGAGGAAAAAAAGGAAAACAACTAATTAGTGACTGGTCCAGATCCTCTCGCATATATTAATATATTCTCTCCCAAACGACCTTCGGGGAAGTGAGTGTGGAATATTTCAGATTGTTTGACAAATCTGTTTTCCACCAGGAAACCAGCAATATCCTAAAAGATGAACAAACAAGCCAAGTTAAACTTGAGAGAGAACATATACATCTTAATAGTGCAATTAATATTTTACACTAATTAACTGAGAAATGCAACTGAAGTCATTAAAACTCATTTTTTAATCTCTCCGCAGATTTAATATTAGCAAACTATAGTTTTGACAAGTCGTTTAGGACATCTGCTTTGCATGACACAAGTAATTTTTCCAACAATTGTTTACAGACAGATTGATTCACATTTAATTGACTATATCACAATTCCAGTGGGTCAGAAGTTTACATACACCAAGTTAACTGTGCCTTTAAGCAGCTTGAAAAATTCCAGAAAACAATGTCAAGCCTTTAGTGTCAGTTAGCTTCTGATAGGAGGTGTACTGAATTGCAGGTGTACCTGTGGATCTATTTTAAGGCCTACCTTCAAACTCAGTGCTTCTTTGCTTGATATCATGGGAAAATCAAAAGAAATCAGCCAAGACCTCAGAAACAAATGTGTGGACCTCGACAAGTCTGGTGCCATCATACCTCTCAGGAAGGAGACACATTCTGTCTCCTTGAGATGAACATAGTTTGGTGTGAAAAGTGCAAATCAATCCCAGAACAACAGCAAAGGACCTTGTGAAGATGCAGGAGGAATCAGGTACACAAGTATCTATATCCACAGTAAAACGAGTCTTATATCGACATAACCTGAAATGCTCCAAAACCTCCATAAAAAAGCCAGACAACAGTTTGCAAGTGCACATGGGGACAAAAGATTGCACTTTTTGGAGTACATCTTGTCTAATGAAACAAAAAGTGAACTATTATAGTTCAAAAAGTGAACTATAATGACCACCATTATGTTTGGAGGAAAAAGGGTGAGGCTTGCAAGCCGAAGAACACCATCCCAACCGTGAAGCATGGGGGTGGCAGCATCATGTTGATGGGGGTTTTGCTGCAAGAGGGAATGGTGCACATCGCAAAATAGATGGTATCATGAGGAAGGAAATTATGTGGATGTATTGAAGCAACATCTCAAGATATCAGCCAGGAAGTTAAAGCTTGGTTGCAAATGGGTCTTCCAAATGGACAATGACCCCAAGCACACCTCCAAAGTTGTGGCAAAATGGCTTAAGGACAACAAAGTCATTGTATTAGAGTGGCCATCACAAAGCCCTGACCTCAATCCAATCGAAAATTTGTGGGCAGACCTAAAAAAGCATGTGCAAGCAAGGAGGTACAAACCTGACTCAGTTACACCAGTTCTGTCTGGAGGAATGGGACAAATTTCAGCAACTTATTGTGAGAAGCTTGTGAAAGTCTCCCCAAAATATTTGATCCAAGTTAAACAATATAAAGGCAATACTACCAAATACTAACAAAGTGTATGTAAACTTCTGACCCACTGGGAATGTGATAAAAGAAATAAAAGCTGAAATAAATAATTCTCTCTACTATTATTCTGACATTTCACATTCTTAAAATGAAGTAGCGAACCTAACTGACCTAAGACAGGGAATGTTTTCTACGATTAAATGTCAGGAACTGTGAAAAACTGAGTTTAAATGTATTTGGCTATGGTGTATGAACTTCTGACTTCAACTGTATATTGATTTTAGTTGCAATAAGAATAATTAGTGGTGCTTGCTCATGCATAATTTTCTTTTGTCACTTTTTATTGGTATATTTGCTATACAGTATAAGGCAAGTATCAGTATTATTATTTCTTATAATTAAGATCTGGGACATGAACAAACACAGAGTCCCCTAGCAACTGCATACAAATGGGCCATTAACCACCGACAACACCCTAGTGCCATGTCAGCAAGTTTTGCAAAGGTGACTCACATTTTTTCAATGAATGTAAAAAAATTCTATATGTTGTAATTTATATTTTACACTATATATAGAGATATTAACTTGGCTATAAAATAAATAGTTTTTACTTAAAACATATTATAATTAGGAGTGCAATTTGACTCGTTAATTGTTTTGCTGGAGATAAATGTTTGTATGCTTTACCTTCTCTAGGGAGTCGAATAGCAGCACATGTGATGGTAGTGTGGACTGAGCGGGGAAGGAAGTTCTAAGCCAGTGAAGAGGATCTGAGAAGAACTTTTCGGCTTCATCCACATACTGCGCATTTCCTGTTAGATCTGGTGGGCACTCCAGAAAACGCAGTTTGAGTGGACAGTGCAGGTGACTGCAAAAACAGAGAAAATTGATATTGGGGAAGAAATTCCCACGATTTTTCATTGTCCAACTTAAAATTTGTTTTGCTTTTGGCTTGACTTTTGGTGGTGGTGTAGTGGTCTAAAGCACATAACTGGTAATCTGGTAATCAGAAGGTCGCTGGTTCGAGCCCCACAGCCACCATCATGGTGTCCTTGAGCAAGGCACTTAACTCCAGGTTGCTCCGGGGGGATTGTCCTTGTAATAAGGGCTCTGCCAAATGCATAAATGTAAATGTAAATACATTTTTTCCCTTGGCAAATTATGCCTGTTTTTAGTATGCACAGCATATTTTAAATTAGTTTGTTGAGGAAGATGAATAAAGTTTGATTGGTTTTAACCAATCATCAGTGCTCTTCAAAAAGACAAATTATTTTATGTCAAGAATTTCAGGGATGTGCGCAAACAGGAGAATTATTCCCAAACAAACTTTTAAGCGGAACAAAAACTTCAAATTAAAAGAAACCTGTTCGCCCGGTGAGTATACACCAATCAGCCTCAACATTAAAACCACCTGCCTAATATTGTGTAGGTCCCCCTTGTGCTGCCAAAACATTGCCAACCCGCATCCCAGAATAACATTCTGAGATTATATTCTTCTCACCACAATTGTACAGAGCAGTTATCTGAGTTACCGTAGATTTTGTCAGTTCGAACCAGTCTGGCCATTCTCTGTTGACCTCTCATCAACAAGGCATTTCTGTCTTGTTGATGGATGTTTTTCTGTTTTTGGCACCATTTTGAGTAATGTTGACAGTTTAGTTATTTATAATAATTTAATAATTATAGTTTAATAATTATTATTATTTTCCAGAACTCCATGCTTTAAAGTTTAATTTAATTTCATCATCAAAATGGTGCCAAATCAATTAATTATTAAAACTTTTAACAAGTGACAATAATATTTACATTTACATTTATGCATTTGGCAGACGCTTTTATCCAAAGTGACTTACAGAGCCCTTATTTCAGGGACAATCCTCCCGGAGCAACCTGGAGTTAAGTGCCTTGCTCAAGGACACAATGGTGGTGGCTGTGGGGATCGAACCAGTGACCTTCTGATTACCAGTTTACCAGTTATGTGCTTTAGACCACTATGCCACCACCACTCCAAATAACACTTTTCAACATGTCATGGCATTTTCCCCCAAACTTTTATTCAACAGCAGTCTTGGTTGTGATATATTGCTTGATTATTATACAGTGAATTATACAGTGAATAATACATTTTACTTTACAATTGTTATATATTTATGTCACAATTTCTTCAATTTCAGGGCTCTAGCTTTATGCTTTTATTATGATGTGTGTTTTTTGCCGGAAGCTTCGCTATACCGGATAAACAGTTTGTGGCCCAGTGTGATCATTGAAGACTTTTAAGTCAAGTCTGAAATTCTATTTATGGTACTTTATAAGCATGATTGTGTTTACATATAATATTGCCAAAGCATTAACACACAAAACAGATAATGACAAGACAAAAAATAATAATAAAACAGTAACAAATAACAATAAAAACTGAATTTAAATAAGGTGCCAGGTAAAAAAAAGCTGTTTTATTTAAACTTTACAGTGCTTACATTTTTGTACTATTTTCTACAAAATAGTTGAATGGTAGTATGAATCTAATGACAATCACCACTAACAATAGGAATTACAAAAACTCAACTTTTTCAACAAAAGTGAAATGTCTTATGCTTCAAGGAATATTCCGGTTTCAATACAAGTTCAGCTCAATCGACAGCATTTGTGGCATAATGTTGATTACCACAAAAATTTGGGCTTGTCCGTCCTTTTCTTTAAAAAAATAACAAAGGCACAAATCTGGGTTACAGTGAGGCACTTATAATGGAAGTGAATGGGGGCCAGTCTGAAAACTTTAAAATACTCACAGTTTCAAATGTTTAGCCACAAAACATAAACAATATGTGAGTAAAATCGCTTACCACCTTTTCTGTGTAAAGTTATATCCTATTTTAAACCTTCGTTGCCATGACAATGTAATGCCAACAAACCCTAAAACACTCAAATGTAAAAATGACAATTTAAACAACTTTACATCTCAAATAACAGGCAAGTTTTAACAGAAGAATTAATGTAAGTGCTTTTATAAAATTATAAGCTTCACATTTCCACCCTTAAACCCTTCAAAAATGTGCTCCATTCACTTCCATTGTAAGTGCCTCAGTGTAACCTTGATTCTTGCTTTTTTCAAAGAAAAAGGACAGATGAGTCGAAATGATCAACATTATGCACAAATGCTGTTTATTTAGCTTAATTTGTATTGAACCAGATTATTTATTAACGCTTAATTGTAATGAAAATAATGTCACAATGCAAAACAGCTTAAAGGTCTAAAAAATAGACTTAAAAAAATATTGCAAGATATAATTTCTTTTAATTTGGGGTGAAATGTGACCTGGACACGTTTTCATGAGGTTCAATTAGACACTGCCTTTCCTAACCTGTTCAGTTTACATTTTGAATATCATATAAGAATGAATGATTTCCAGTCATGTTAAATGTTACCTGTACAGCGGTGTGGAGTGACAGGGCATGAGGAACAGAACGTCAGGCTCAGGTGCATTACGAGACTCGCTGATGTTACACAGTTGTTGCAGGTGATTCATAACATCCAGAGCTCCACGCTGGTGAATTAAACCAGTGTATAATGCAGGAATTATATTTAACAGCAGCAGGGCACAAGCCGCAGGTTTCCTCCACGTTTGGAGCTTGGCTAAAGACAAACCTGTCAATAAAAGCACGTGAAGACTTTCAGAAAAGTGCAGTTTCAAATCTGCATGAACAACTAAATATTCAGAGTGCAAAGTACTCACCACAAAATATCATACAGAATGGCAACACCGGATAAATAAACCGGAACTCCTTGTGTGCGAGCAAACTGCAGAAGACATTATATTCAATGAGCTATTCTTGAAAAAAAAAGGCTGATATTAATTTAATATTTATTAAGAAAAATTGCCAATGCAAAAGATACAACTTATGCACCAAAGTGGTATTTCACACCCATTAGAACAATTCCAGGTTTGTTTTGCTTTTCACCTGTAAATCGCTATCGTCCAAAAAATGGTTATAAGCAGGATTCTGTGTTTTTTGGTGGAGACTTTGCATCCGTACAGGAAGATAGGGAGGTGGGGTCCAATCACAACCACCAGACCCTGAGTGAAGTACCAGTGCCACGGGTGCGTTCCATAAAACTCTGCCACATTGTGCAGCACATTAAACTTCAGGAAGTTCCACTGGACCAGAATCCACTGGAGGAAAACACACACATGATTGTGATGATAATACGGTAATCATACTCGCATAACTGTCAAAGCTACAAGCTGTTCTTGTTTCAATGTTTCAATCATTTATATGAAAATACTATAATAGGGTGAATCCTCTAAAAACTGTCAAGGACATGTCCGGTTCACATTTCACACCAAAATTAACGGGATATTTATTAGGAGGCCAAAAAAGTGCCAAAGTGCAAGAGCAAAACATTTTCGATTTACATTGTCACGATTGTCAGAGTAAAATATTGTATGCAAACTTTTTCTTTCCTTGTAATTTATTTTTGGAGCCTACGCACCGAATATATATATGTGGATATATATGCTTTTTAGTGTTTGCCGCGGGTGTTTAAACTGTTTTTTGGCTATCCCTAAATCAAAAGAAAAAATAAGAAATTATATTTTACTTGGTGAAAATTAAGCCTGCTTTTAGAACCATTAAGGTTTTCGTGACTATTAAGCACAGTTTCCTCTCAAATTCGCATTAGTGTAATGCATCCGGACATTTTACTTTCCTTTTCTTTCTTTTTTTCCAGTAAAAAATATTGCTGATTTTCTTAAAAAAAAATAAAAAGAAGAAACATTACATTTAGTAACAAATAACAAAATATAACAATTAATACAAATATGCTTTACAAGCCAAATATTATATCATTATTTCATTTAATTCTTATTACTGAAATACAATATTTATTTATTGTATAACAGGGGTGCCCAATACGTCGATCGTGATCTACCAGTCGATCGATCGCAAAGGCAATACTGGTAGATCGCACACAATTTAAATGTACTTTCGTTAAATTTTTATAAAAATAAATACAATGTCTTTCCTTCTTGTAGTTTCTGTCTGACTTGCACTTGACGAGTAAATATTGACCAGGCGAGGTTTTGTTTATTCAGTTGCCATGACAACTAGGTTTGCGCATACACGCCTTCCAAGGACTTCTGAGAACAGAGCGCGAAATTGCGATGCTACTGCCCGGATTTGGGAAAACTGTCTGATTCCATTCAGTTTTGTCTAATCCGGGCAGTAGCATCGCAATTTCGCGATAATTGCCCTGGCTATTGTAATCTATTGTGCTGTAGGTGTTTTGGGTTTAGTTTTAAAACTGAATGATATCAACATTGAACATTATTATAGATTTTTTTTATTAATTAGAAGATGAATTCCATGTAGGGATACATGCAGTAGTCCCAACAAGCATTTTCTTATTTTAAATGAAACTGTGTTTTTAGTTGGTAGATCTTATTGAGTTGGTCATTTAAAAGTAGATCATCATACAAAAAAGTGTGGGCACCCCTGCTGTATAACAATAATAAAAAATTTTGTAACAAATATTAGGGCAGGGTATTGATACAGATTTCCCGATTCTATCTGGATTCACAAGCGCTCGATTCAAATTAATTTCGACATTGATTCATATGGGTATATTTCAGTTATAATGTCCCTTTTCCTTACACATGAAAGAAATTCTCTCCCAGCTAATGGTATTAATTATACAGGGGACCTTCAAACAAGGTACACTATGAAAATATTAATTTTACTAATTACATTTTATTAGTTTTCCATCATTTGGACACATTTTAGCTTTTAAAAAATGTTACACATCCATTAAATCAATAAATATTTCTATAACATATTTCTTGTTTAATTGAATAATTTGCACTACTTACAGGTATTTACATTGATTTGTTGAACAGGTGCTTAAAACCGGTACTGTCTCTTTAAGAAAACCAGTATTTCTGTAAGAGTGTCTGTAGGTGAGCGCATGTTAATGAGAGATGACTCGAATGGCTTTATCTCATCCGTGCTATGTATGATTAGAATTAAATGTTTATATTTTCTGTGTTTTTTGATCAACAACTGACTATAGAGAATAGAAAGAGAATAAAAAATACATTATTCAATGACAAATGGGTTGCGTGGATCTTGTCTTTGGACATGCATTATGGAACAACTTTTACTCTCAGCACACAGTGAAAGGATCTCGCTGCTGAATACTCCACCAATATACTACACAATCACTGGTGAGTGAAATCTAAACATTTAATAGCCAGTTGCCAAATATATACATTTTAGTCGCATAGTACAAAATTTGGCTGCAAATGAAAGTGATTTCCTTTCATTTTAAAGGGCTGTGCAAAGAGTAAAAGATCAATTTTAGTATTTAAGAATCAATATCAAGATTGTTCAAATGAAGATTGCGATGCATCAGAAAATATTTTTTTTTAACCAACCCCTAACAAATGATGAATTAACACAGTACTGTGCAAATGTTTTATGTTTCACGAAAACATTTGTCTTAAGATGGTTATTTTATCTTAAGTGTCAACATGAAAAATACATTTTAGACTCCTAAACATTACTTTTGCAAATTGAAAAGATTAGAATAGAAGAACAGGGAGCCCTGCAACAGATGTCATGACCCCCACAAAACACCCCACTGAACATTGTGTCAGTCTGAGATTACATAAAGAGACAGAAGCAATTGAGACGGCCGAAATAGTTAGAAGAACTGTGGTGAATTCTCCAAGAAGCTTGGGACATCCTATCTGCCAACAACCAAGAAAAACTGAGTCCAGGTGTCCCTAAGGCGAACTGGGGCTGTTTTAAAGGCAAAGGTGGTCACACCAAATACTGATTTAGCTTTTTTATGTTTACTGTATTTTGTATGACATTAAGTGATAAAAGAAAACTATATATGGAATTATTTTTGAAGACATCCTCACTATGCAACATTTTTCACAAGTGCCTAAAACATTTGCACAGTACTGTACTTTACAGTAAAGCTTTGTCTGTATTAGATAAATGAGAATAATAACCTTTTTGCATTACAGTAATGAGAATTGGCTGGATAATTTTGCTTATTTGTCATAAAATCTTAATGGTCCTTAAAAAAATGATTTGAGTAAAATATAATTTCTTCTTCTTTCTTTTGATTTTAGGGAGAGAAAATATGTCTCGGACATGTTTTTGACAGCCTTTGTGGGAAACACGGTACCTATTTCACCCAAAATAGGCAGTGTTTAGAAATAAAAATCAATAAATTACTAACAATGCACTAGAGCAATACACACTTTTATTATTTTGCAATCAGTAAGCAGATGTTGTGTCAGCGGTAGAAATACCTTTCCATAGAATACGGAGTCGATTAATATCGAGACCCCCAGTGCAAGAGCCCTGTACAAGAAATACAGAAAGATCACAAATAAGATAAAAGGCTTAACATAGTGAATAAGTAACAACAAGAAAATTGCAACATTTACACAATGGGAATTCCTTGCTGTATGATGAGTGCCAGTTTGTTCTCTTCCATGCAGAAATGATAAAACAGCAGAGGAAGCCAAACGATCAGAGCTGTGGGACGGACAACGATGGCCAAAGACACCAGAAACAAAAACTTCCAGCTGAAACAGAGAGAGCAGAAAGAAACCATCAGTGAAGATGCTTTTAAAGGTTACAGCACTGACTCGCTGTATTGTGACGGCACTAAATTATGGACCTGCTGTGCATTTTGGAGCCCGGTAAAGGATAAAAGCAAATCGCCAGGGTGCTCAGAACTGTTTCCATGGTGTTGGTAAGAGTCCGGCTACAGCAGTACCAGGTGAACCAGGAGCACAGCTGACAGAAATACTGACAAAAAAATATAAAAATAAATAATTGAAACATTAAGAGTGTATCTGGGTAGATTCAAGTTTAAATCAATGTATAAAGTAAAGTCAAAGTGCATATCTTAGGTCCTGTGACTTTTTACATTTTTTTACCATTGTAATCACATTTATTATGTGATAAATACTTATTTGTATTTAATTAATATACCTGTATTTACAGGTATAAAAAAATAATGCTGTTTAAAACCATTACAGATGGAGTATGGCATGCCACACAGCAGGACATGTGAAGTACCCAAAAGCATTTCTTTTTTTTTGTTAACAACTGTTTATTGAGTTTTTCTTTTTTAAAATCAAGAAAATACAAAGCAAAAAGCAACTATACAAATCTAGAACCCACCCCACCCCTGGTAGACTTCAAGAAAATAACAATAAAATCCAAACATAGAATGTAGACTCCATAAAAATAAAAAATAATAAATAAATAATAATAGTAATAAAATAAATAAGAAAATAAATAAATTACATGGATGTTAAAAAGGTTGATACACTATCAAAAGCAGCATGCCATAAATTCACAGTCTTAACATTGGATCCATGCATACGAGAAGTTGAGAGTTCCATCGATATAATATCCAGCAAAGACACTGTCCATGTTCGTCTGTCCATTGTGTGAGGGGGGTTCCAACGGTTAACTAACATTTTTCCCAAAAGCATTTCATGTCAACTACTCATTTGAATAATATCAGAGTATCAAACAGACACTTACGGTCCATTTTGCCACATCCGGAGTTTCCCACTGCAGGACGAGACGGTACAGCTTCACGTCAGCATACGCGGCCAGCAGAGCTTGGAAAATGCGAGGCACTAATATCTGCAGAGAAGGTATTCATGTATGGTATGATTCTAAAAATAATAACATGCATCTACCTAAATGATCATTTTGGTACTGTGTTCAGTTATCATATGATGCCCAAGGTAAACTCTGGGTCTTGAGGCAAAACCAGTTCAGAACCACTGAAGTATTACAGCGATGCCTTACCAATAGTTGAACTGTGTCATAATTCATCAGATGCAAGACTTTATACATCACAGCAAACAGAAGAGGATATGAGTATCCCCGGATGCCTTCCTTCCATTCCCAGGTCTCATAGCCATAAGTAGGACGAAAATGTTAAGGAACTACAGTGAATATACTTTAAAATATATTGGATTCAAATAACCAAACTTAACCAGCTAGAATGTATGACAGATTGTGGGTGAGTGTGTAAGTGAGGATATTTGAAGACCATTCGATGAGAAACCTCAAGCGACTGCCAGTATTCATCCGGGACAAAGCTGCTCTGGACCAGGAGACAGTTGACCAGGCGGAATACAACAGTGAAAACTGTGACTCCAAGGAATCCTGCAGAAATAATATTAGGGATCAGAATGTAGTGCTTTTTGGGGCCTTTAGCCCCTGCACCAGTGGTGGTGGTGTAGTGGGCTAAAGCACATAACTGTTAATCAGAAGGTTGCTGGTTCAATCCCCACAGCCACCACCATTGTGTTCTTGAGCAAGGCACTTAACTCCAGGTTGCTCCGGGGGGATTGTCCCTGTAATAAGTGCACTGTAAGTAGCTTTGGATAAAAGCATCTGCCAAATGCATAAATGTAAATGTAAATGCAACAGTTGGGCTTTCACTTATTGGACAGCTATTAAAAAACTTTTGATTGAATCACCTTGAACAACACTGAAAATGACAAATACGTTTTTTGTTTTAAAATAAAAGTGATAATTTCAGGAATTTTCACAAGCTACATACATTTGGAACATTTGAAAAAGCATTGAGTATTAGATGAATTTACCTTAAAACAAACCTTTAGACACAGAATGCAATGATCTCATGGATCAGAAAAATGTTGTGACAACAAACAGGTGTTTAGGAAAGTACTGTGCTGGTTCTTGTTGTGGTTTAGTGTTTTAGGAGCAGTGTTGGGTGTAATGCATTACTAAGCAATTCATTACAGTAATTCAATTACCATTTCATTGAAAAAAGGAATGTAAGGGATTACTCTAAATTTATTAGCAATGTAATTACAGTTAATATTGTATTTTCCATGTTAAATACTGTATAGACTATAGGACAATTCTATATAAAATAGTGAATTTAAAATCGAACTTTAACATGCATTGTTAAAATGTATGTTTTCTCATTTAATGCAGCCCCCTTAAATTCTTTGGCCAGTTCATGAATAATTTATTTGATTTTATATGATTTATTTGAAAGAACAATTTCATGTCTATCCTTGTATTTGTCATCTGGTCAGGGTTGATAAGGGTTTTATAAAGTCATTATTAATAAGTAATGCAATTACTTTTCAGTAATTAGTACAGAAATCTAATTACACTGAAGATGTAATTAGTAGTTAGTAATTAATTACTTTTTTAAGAGTAACTAACCCAACACTGAGAAAATAAAGGTTATAATAATGATAATAAAATAATAATTTTTTAAAAAATAAATAAAATGTGCCTTTAGCCCTGATGTACCCTTTCAGAATATTGTCATGAAAACCAAATTACTTAAATTAACAGCTAATTATCTAACTAACTATCTAAAACTAACTCCATGTATTACCATGGTACATTTCCAAAAACATTTAGCTACTTTTTGTGATTATTATGAAAAACTTCTAATTAAAATATGTTTAGCTGTAAGTCGATGATGAGTGTTGTATTTACCGTGTGTGTGAGCGTTGCTGTCATCTGTGTTGTACAGAACAGAACTCCTCTTCCTCAGTCGCACAGTGTCCGATGGGGAAGATCGGTCCTGTCTGAAGCGCGAACGAATCTTTTCCATCTCCACAAGAAGCACAGAGCCGTTTCGACGGTTAACATCTTAATAACAAATACATATGTCCATTTTTTGGTGCGTTTGTCTACTTCAACGTAGAGACGTACTTCCGAGTTTGTCTCGTGACGTCACACACACGCGCGCGCGTGAATATATACATGAATAAATAAAACATGCATAAAGATCTTTCTAACGGCACGGGTGCAATTCAGACGTTTTTTTGTAGTTCGTATTAATTTGTTTTGTGTTATTCATAAAAATAAAAATAGTAAATATAGTGTATGATGTTGACAAAAGTCAAAACGCAAGTATGTAAACGTCTGATTTGGCCCGCACGCATTGCCGTAGTCGATCATTCGTCCTTGCCTACATACGTTTTAACTGAACACAAACACTTGTCACTTTAAAAAAAAAGTATATATAAATTACAGTTATAACAGAGTGAACCCATCAGGGTAAGTGTGCAAAATTAATTGAAAAATATACAAAAATGTTCATAGTTCTGAATGATATTGTTTATTAATGATCTCGGAATAAGTTTTACATATCAATGTTGTCATGCACAATATACACTAATATTCCATATTTTGCATGTAGTAGAATTTCAATTATTGCCTGTTGGAGCTCTGATATACATTACACAAAGGTTAGACTACAGAATGTGGGTGATATTTCATAAACGTTCCCTCTGTTCCTTTTTAGGAGTTCATGTCAGATGTCCTATAATTGGTGCAGTTCCTTGATAAGATAATGTTTAGAAGACGGATTCCCTTTAATCAGATCGCATTTGCGACACTGGTTGGAGTGGTGGGAGGCATGTACGTGTACAGACCCATTTTTGAGCTGCCTAGAAAACCTCCAACTGCACCAAATGAGGACATCATGCCCGACACAGAGGAACAGAAAGGAGCGGAAACAAACCAGTCAGATCATGCTGCAACTGAAGATGAATCAGCAACCAACTGACCTTAAAACAGATACTACTGTACAGCTGTGAGAAAATTGTGTGCGAGAGAGTTTGAATATACACGTGGCCACATGTTAATTACACTTTGTACATGATGTCACTAAAGCTTCTGAATAAATTACCAAATTGACAGTGCAGATTTATTCTGTTCTAATTATCAAAACATGTGCTGTGTGTTTGTATGTGAGGGACATGCCATATAAACAGTGGGGTCCAAAAGTCTGAGACCACATTTAAAATTAGCCTTTTTTTCTCCAGTTAAACCTAGGGGGAAAGAAATAAAACGTTTTAGGATTTAAATATTTTTAAAAGAAGAAATATTGAAGATGCTACACTATTTTTATGTCAGAAATATCAAATGAAAGCAATTGTAACATTGGCCACATAATTCGCTCATTTGTGCAGTCGATTTCATATTTCCTTGGTTAAATTTCCTTGAAGCACACAACAAGATTGTTGGAACATTCTCAAAAGAACATGGGTCATCATGTGGAGTCATGCCAGCTTAAGTACATGCTGTCTTAAAGGGACAGTTCACCCCAAAATTCTTTCTTAATTTGCTCACCCTCATGCCATCCCAGATATGCTTGACTTTTTTATTCTGCTAAACACAAAGTAAGATTTTTATAAGAATATCTCAGCCCTGTAGGTCCATACAATGCAAGTGATAGGTGACCAGAACTTTGAAGCTCCAAAAAAGCACATGAGGGCAGCATAAAAATTATCCATAAAACGGCACTGGTCAAATCCATGTGGGTGAGAACAGACCAAATTAACACTCCTTTTTCAATATACATCTTGCCATTGCAGTCTCCAGGCACAATCATGATTTCAAGCTTGATTACACTCCCTATGCTTGACTAATGCACAGAATGCTAGATGCCAAGTGTAATTGAGCTTGAAATCATGATCACCAAGGAGACTACTGATGTCATGATTTATAGTGAAAAGGGAGATATATTTTGGTCTGTTATCACCCAAAATATGGAGTCTAACAGATTACTTTTATGCTGCCTTTCACTGTAAAAAAATAAAAATAAATTGGCAGCTGTGGTTGCCAGAATAATTATTTAAAAAATACAGTTAAATGTAAACCACTTTACATAACAACCTGTACATTTTACAGTTTAAAATGGTTTTAATTTACACGCTGGCACTGTAAAAAAAAAAAAAATCGGATAAATTTACAGTAAAAAAAATACAATTAACATGCCTTCTTACACTGTTAAAATCTGTTGTTTACTTTATGAGGTATTTGTTAATCATTGCAGTAATTACAGAAGGCCACATGATGACATGAAGTTCATAAGTGGTGTCTCTTCTAGGTGTAATGACAATACAACATCACTCACTCAACATCACTCACACAAACACTAAACACTGTCATGGTAACGCATGTGAGATTTAAATAATGCAGTAAACGTGAACTAAATTACATCAAATATAACACAGAACACCCCAGTGTACATAACTGATATTAAAAACAAGAAGAAACATAACTATTCCCATAAAATATAATGAAATGTAATGGGTCATGCAAGGAATTGTGAGAACGCCCGATTACTGTTTTCTACTGTAATTTTAACAATAATTTACTGTAAAAAAGTACTTGTACTCTCTTGTTCTTTTTACCATTAATTATACAGGAAAATCTATCTGTTTACATTTAAATAATTGCATTTTTACATCATTTTATTGTAAAAACTACTTTTAAAATATGTTAAAACATTTTACTGTATATTTTACAGTTAATATTTGTTAATCAATTAACAGTTTATTTCTGTAGCATTTTTACACTATTTTACTGTTAAAATTACTGACATTTTTTACAGTGTGGTTTTTGGACCTTCAAAATTGTGGTCACCATTCACTTGCATTGTATTGACCTACAGAACTGAGAGTCTTTCTGAAATCTTAGTTTGTGTTCTGCAGAAGAATGAAAGTCATACATCTCTGGGATAGCATAAGGGTGGGTAAAGGTCAGAATAGTCATTTTTGGGTGAAAAGTTCCTTTAAAATCAAGACAAGAGGGACATACCAAATAAATTCTGAAATTCACGTACTTCGACTTTACACTTAAATTGTTGCTTCTAATGTCATTTGTAATTAAACATTTCTAGTTTTCATAGTTTCTTTGCAATGCCAATTTGTGCAACCAGATAGCGCTACAAGCACACTTAAAGATTACAAAGTTACCGAGCTCTTGCAAACCTTATAATTTCTTGTCCAATTTGCTCATATTGTGACACAAATTTTCTTGTTCATGTACTCCATAAATCGTGGCGAACATTACATTTTAATAATATATAGAGCTCAGAGCGAGTGTGCTGTGCTCTGCGGAGAGAGTGGCGCGAATCAGCACGTTCTACTACTGTGGAGGCTAACCTCATGAATGTTAAGGACAGCGATATGACGTTCGAACATTACTCCTGACTGATAGGCTGAAAGGTAGACGCTTGGCTGTACTCATATAAATATTAATTACGTGACTTGAGAGTTCGCTCGTGAAGCATTCAAACTCGTTAATATTCATTAGCTAGGCCTTGACAATAGTAGTATTGGTGCCACAGCACGGGAAGTGTTGCGTCATTGCCCTGCAACTTTTACACGAACTGGGGCTTCATGTGGGTGTGGGAGCAACTTTAGGAAACAACAAAGCATTAAAAGTATCACACACTCGTGTACTTCTTGTCGCTTGGTTTAATATTTCTGAGAAAGCTTTAAACATCCACAGATATCAAGAGACGCTTTGGTAACAGTTTTGGTAAGTACATTTATTGTTTTACAGTTTTATGGTGTTAAACACACCGGAGGATGCTGATAATAGTTTGACAATGTCTCTTGATTACTTTTTTATTAAATTAAATGTTACTTTTAGTCTTTTTTCAGATTGTATTCATGTATCCTTCACTCAGCAAACATCTAAAATGTTAAATGATAAGAGGTGTATGTTACATATGTCACTTACTATATGTTGTGCTTGTGGACTGTAAAACACTTTGTTTGAGTGTGTTTAGTGATATTTCAGTAGTGTTACACACACACACACACACACACACACACACACACATGCTGTATAATGGATAAGATCTGTTAATCTTTATCTAAAACATGCATATGATTCCATTATTATCTGAAATAATTATTCATGTATGTCGAATTGATTCTGAGTGTTCAGAGGAAGAAGTTTATCTGGGAATGTTTTCTCACCTGGGAAAATAAATAGCTTCTGCCATATCAGGTTACCGACGAGGAATTCCTGGCTAAGAGATCTTTTTCTTTTCGGCATGATCAAATGTCCTTTCTTTCTTAAATAACTGATGACATACTGTAAATAGCATGTAAAACATATGTTTGTTGTTTTGAATTGAACTATCAAAAAATCCTGCATTTGACACAGCAGTGCTGTAAAAAGTGATCAAAACATTGTGACTAAACCTAAACTTGATTTCAGCTTCAGTTTGGTGGGACTTAACTTAAAAGGTGTAATTTTGCATATATTGTCCAAGCTGCTCCATTTCAAACAATAAAAGTGAATGGGTACCGGGGCTGTCCAGCTCCAAAAATTACAAATCTCTCAAATCTCATTCATGTGCATTGAAATGTGGCAAACGTAAATGATAATTGGTCACAAGAAACTGTTTTATGTCATTGACGTCAAACCCAAGCATATCTGAATGTTCGCAAACGCTAATGAGATCTTAGAGCCATAGTGGCGAAAAAGGATTTTGTTGAATCACACAAAGCTGTTGTTTGACTAGAAGACTTGGGATATAGCGCACAAGTCATATTGATTTCTTTTATTATGCTTTTCTGTCATTTTTGGCACTCTACCGCCCCAGTCCCCATTCGTTTTTATTGTAAGGAAAAGAGCAGCGATAATATACTTCAAAACCTCTCTTTTTGTGCTCTATGTAAGTAAGAAAGTCATTTGAATATCCTTCTTTCGGTGAAATATTCATTTGAACCCATCTCAGAAGCATAGCTTGAGAACTTTAGGGAACATAGGCTGAGACTGTGTGTGTTTTAATCAGAGCTCTTGGCAGGGTCGAGATTTCGAGGGTCACATGACATAATGCCAAGAGCACATGAGCACCAGCTGATTCTTATTAGACGAGCCTGATGTTAAATCTTAGTCAACATCCCTCAAAACACTTCATTAATCTGACACCCCGAAAGAGACATTATAAGCTGTCATTTGGACTAAAGTGTGTTTACACTTACCAAGGCAAAATCACACTAACATGCAGTGTACCGCTTTTCCGTCCAATAGCACGAGTGATATTAGTCCTATTCAGTGTTGGGTAAGTTACTTAAAAATAGTGAAGTCCTACAAATTACTAATTGTTTTTCTAAAATTGTAATTAGTTTAATTTTCTAATTACTCCATTGACAAAGTAATCACATTACTAATTACTTTACTTTTAAGTTACTTTCTAAAACAATTTTCTGCTCAAATTTTAAATAATGTCTATATTTCTTGTTCATTATTACACTTAAGTTGCATACATACTCAAGACATGCATACAAGTCCTCACATTTCTCCTTCACAAAGACTCGTTACGGCCATAACTCGTGTATTCTACATAAATAATATGTTAGAAATAGACATAAACCTATAATATACTTAGAAGTAATTATATTATTGAAAGTCTGTAACTGTAATCTTATTACAATTGTTTAAAATATAATGCATTACACTACTTTTGTGACAAAAATGTAAATGGATTACAGTAACTAATTACTTTGTAATTGGATTACACCGAACACTGGTGCTGTTATTAAGTTTATTAAAGACATAATCTGGGTTCAGTACAAGTTAAGTTTAATTGACAGCATTTGTGGCATAATATTTGTTACAACAAAAATGTATTTAGATTTTTCCCACCCTAATAAAAGCAAATATCTGCGTTTGTGAGGCACTTACAATGGAAGTGAATGGGGCCAATCCGTGAACGTTAAAATACTCACTGTTTCAAAAGTATAGCCGCAAGATGCAAACAATATGAGTGTTAACATGATTGCAATGGGAAACAATCACTTACTAGCCTTTTCTTTGTACATTTATTTCGAATTTTACAATTTTGTTGCCAAGATGACGTAACGTCAGTGGCTAATATCTAAAAGTTTATCCGGCCAGAACAGTAGTCCCCCGCAGAAACATGAGTTTTAGTAGAAGATTTAATGTAAATGCTTTTATAAAACTATAAGTTTCACATTTGTCTTTTAACTCTTCAAAATTGGCCTCATTCACTTACATCAGGCATCTCACTGTAATATTGATTTTTGCTTATTGTTTGTAGAAAATCTGTGCCGTGTCAAAATACTTTTTTGTTGTTATCGGCATTATGCCACAAAAGCTGTCGATTGAGCTTAACTTGTATTGAACCCAGTATATGTATTTAATGTTGCAAGCAAAAAGTATGTGATTTAATTTCAAACCGCTCCAGTAGTCAGGATGAGTCAGAGTGATCTTTGCAAAGGCAAGCATCACTATTTCTGTTGTTAATACTTTGGTTTAGGGATTTAAAAACCAATAACTCTTGTTGAACTTTGCCAAGTAACTTGTTTGTGCTACAGACATGAATACTTCAAGTCATGCTGCTTGTTGAAGAGAAGCGTGCTGTTACTTTTCTTAGTGATCGAGCTAATGATTTTCGACTTGTGAACCACAAAATGGGAGAAATCTCACACTGAATGTTTTTCAGCATATCTTCTGTAATTTAAGTAGCCATTAGGTGAAATTTATGGTTGAAATGGAAGGCTGTCCAGAAAAAGAAAAAACTCTTTGTAGCCATTTAATTTTTGCTTCTAATTTTACTTTAGCCATGTTACACCTCATTATGTGAATTGTATGGAAAAAGCAAAACCAAAGGGTAACATTCGTATACAATGACAGCATTATAAGAGTTATAGGGGTTTTGTACAATCCTATAAAGGGTCTTAAGCCACAATAGAATAAGCCCTTTAAGTGTTTGATACTATGCTTGTTTACAAGCACTGTGTAACTAAGGCGATCAGTTGTTTCCTGTAGAGGTAGACTGATATAATTGCTTTTACCGATTAATCGTGCTTTTACCGATTAATCGTGCTGATAGTTGCTTTTTGCAATTATCGTTATCGACCAAAATCTCTCTCTCTCTCATATACATATACATTATATATATATTATATAATATAATATAATATATAACTATAGTAGACAGTTCTGTGGATGGAAATGCCTTGTTGATGAGAGGTCAACAGAGAATGGCCAGACTGGATTGAACTGACAAAGTCTACAATAACTCAGATATCCGCTCTGTACATCTGTGGTGAGCAGAATAGCATCACAGAATGCTATTGTGAGATGTAGGTTAGTGATGTTTTTGTGGCATGTGGGGGACAACACAATATTAGGCAGGAGGTTTTAATGCTGTGGCCGATCAGTGTGTGTATGTGTATAGATCAGGGGTGCCCACACATTTTTGTGTGATGATCTACTTTTAATTGACCAACTCAATAAGATCTACCAAATAAAAAAAAACACAGTTTCATTTAAAATAAGAAATTGCTTGTTGGGACTACGTTGATATCATTCAGTTTTAACACAAAACACCTACAGCACAATAGATTACAAAAGCCAGGGAGTGTGCAGAGCTGTGATCTAGATAAAGGGCGACTACATTGAAAGTATTCTAAATAAGACATTTGCTATATAATTCCCAAACTTCAATTTTCTGTTAGTTTATTGTTTTGATGACTATTATTCTAAAATGTGGAAAATAAGTATGTTCCCAAACTTTTTACTGATAGTATATATAAATCATCACTATTTTGGCCAACCTGCTTTCTTGATTTTAGTACCATTAAAAAGCCTGATCGGGTGACTACTACTGATCAACAGTAGGTTAAAAGATCTTCAGCTAAAATTGGTCTGTGGTTATCAAAATTGAAACCACTGCCTCAGTCTCTGAAGCTGGAAGTGTTGT
Organism: Xyrauchen texanus; assembly: GCF_025860055.1. Classification (NCBI taxonomy): domain Eukaryota; kingdom Metazoa; phylum Chordata; class Actinopteri; order Cypriniformes; family Catostomidae; genus Xyrauchen; species Xyrauchen texanus. Next base: position 7,425,073 of record NC_068296.1, on the reverse strand, counting down.
TGAATATATTAGCTCCAGTTTCTGGGTGAAATGTCCAAAGAGTTGCGAGTTGTATTTATAATTCTGTCATACATATACATCATAATCATATAATGCTTAATGATTTAATACAGTCAACAGGAATGCATATTTTATTAACTCTACCCCTTAACCCAAATTTCATCAGTCGAGGTCACTTGGATATTAATATTAAAAGATAAGGCTAAATGACAGCAGTCTAAATGTTTACATTCATAATATATATGTATGGGACATCCCAGGTGAAAAAGACGTACAATTAAGTGTATTAAAAATGTACTTAAATATGTTTTTAGTACGATACAAATATAATGTAATGCATTTTTAATACACTTAATTGTACGTCTTTTTCACCTGGGATAGGAGGCCTTTTGACGGATACAAATACTGTATGGGGGTTCAGGGGTGTCCCCTGAGAGAGAATTTATAAAAATGTAAAAGTCTACATGGGTTATTGTTGTATTTTCCTTAAAGTGAGATTCGACTAACAAACATTTACGTAACAACAGTGAAGCATTAAAATACTGTTTGCTTAATTTAAGTATAAATAGACTTTCCTTGCCACCCATCACGTTGGATGACATCTCATTAATTTTCACAAAATTGGAACAAAAATTTTTTGTTTATTATGAAAGGCTTACATGCTGATAAATGAAGCTAAATTTAGACAGAATTTTTTTTTTTATAGTCTAAAGCTGCGTTCACACTGCCAGTGACAAAACAACCTCATCTCATGGCGACCGTGTGCGACCGGATGTGGGCATGTCCAGCGTCGCAACAAAGTTGAGAAGTGGTTAACTATATGCAAATGAAGAGCGACTTTTGGGAGCGACAGCCAATACAAGAGAAGATGGTAGAGCTCACATGATCCTAGTATTTTAATAATAATAAAGAAACAGTGCTGTTTAGACTCTCCATACACACCACTAATGACCTAACCTTCAGTCACTGGTGACTTGCAGTGACAAAGTAGCTGGCAGTGTGAACGCAGCTTCAAGTGCCATGTTAAAGTTGGAGTAAGTCATTTTAATCCAGTACACTTTTTGTCAAATTCCACAAATATCTCTTCACGGTCCGCTAGCTGTCCGTTCTGTGTGTGCGCTGAAAACAATTCTGGTGTTTGTACACAGCCCTGGCTCTGTAAATGGGAAAATAAACAAAGTGGATCAGACTGATCCACACAAAACAATTGCGTGTGCATGAATTTGGGGGGCGAAGCTTCTGAAGGAGCACTGAATGGAGGGGTGTGTTTGTTTGTCTGTTGAGTCCAAATTATCAGTCTTTCACAGGAATCACTTACTCCACCTTTAACTTGTCCTGACACAAACCTGGCTTAGCTGACCCGTCTGAATCACACATCAGACAGATGAAGATAGATTCACTTTGCTTCATTTTTTGCAGTGTGTTTAAGTGAACGATGCCAGTATCTGTAGAGGACGTACAGTGAATCAGGCTTTATGCAGCGCCTCTATAGCGGGGAGAGAGGCAACGCGTGAAGAGCGGGAATAAAACGCGTTCAGCGCCAGGGAATAAGCGTGCATATACACATGCTTACACAATCACTTAGCCAGGTGTCAGATATCTAGCACAAATATTTAGATCTCGGTCCAGACTGAACTTTCATTCGGTCTGGATTCAGAGCCACATATTGAGTACCCCTGGTTTATGTGATCCCATTTTAATTTATATAAAATATCTCTGATGGGGGACGACGCTTGTCGGTAATTCGGCAGGACGGGGTCGATTTCAGGGTACATGAACATTCGAAAGCATCATGCCGATTTCCATGTTATAAACCAGTTAACAGCTGTGCCCTAAAAGAAGCATGCTGTCACTGCTGTTTTTATATAGGCTATACCTTTCTAGCAGTAAACATTTTTTATGCACTATCATCAGACATTTTTTAGCTTGAAAAATTGTTTTAATTTATTTTAATTTTTGTGTGTGTGTTAGCTTAGCTGTAGAGTTCAACAGAAAACAGATGATAGAAACACAAAATCTTGCAGATAAAGAATTTCGTGAATGTTTCCTCCATGATGAAGTGACTGATCACTTCATCATGGAGATGCAAGTACACGAGTCAGTGGTTAGATTAAAGTTATACATTTCACCTCTGTTCAATCTTGTTTAGTGGAGCCTGACATTGAAAAACTTTTGTTAAAAATAGCTGTCAGGCCTGGTGAGTGAGAGTATGGCTGATATGGTTATTTCACAAGGATAGTCAAGCAGGATTCGTAGGTTGCATATTTCCGTCTGTTACATTTTTACAACACTGTTGATTAGGTTTAGGTTGGGGGTACCATTTATAAAATAGGCATTGCTCTTCACTGTATTACAATCTGCATAGCGGAAAACAACTCGCTTTACAACGCATGTTTCGTGCCCCTCCATGGACATTTCACCTAGAATATGGAGTGCACACTTTTCCATATGCCCAACAACACTTACCACTTTGGCTACTGGGGGCAGTGTTTCGAATTTAGGTAAGCACGCACCGATTTGAATTAAAATCAGTATAATTAAATTTTGTATTTTATTAAACATTAGCAATATACATCAAACAAGTAAATTACACAATGAATGAATAAGCAATAAATCAGGGATGAAAGTAGTTACAAATTAAATCTCTTTTAAAATCAGAAAAGAAAGGTTTTGCCTTTATACACTTACATTTATGAATAACAAAATTACAGAGAATAAAAAGAACATTAATGAAAAATTCTACTTCCAACTTGTCAGCCAACATTATCCAAATATAATGTGATTTTAGAAAATGTTGGTAGCGATTGGACCTTTGTTTCCAGCCATTAAAAAATATCTTCCCAGAAAATGTTTTAGTGAACCTACTGTTTCCGAGTGAGATCAGTCTGGTCACAGGACCTTAAAGTGATAGTTCACCAAAAAAATGAAAATTGTTCTATAATATATTCACACACACAATGTTCCAAACCTGTATGATTTTGTTTTTCTCTATGAAACACAAAAAGGAGATATTTGGCAGAATGTTCTCCTTTTTTCCATACAATGACAGTGAAAAGAGACTGAGGATGAGAATAATGTCCACATGTAAATAATGAGAGAATATCCCTTTATATTCTTTTGAACCTGAAACTTTAACTTGGAACTGGATTGAAATCTGTAGGAGTTAACTTAAAGGTGTTAACTTCAGGATTGTCTTTATTTGCTGTAAGGCGCACAATAGCACAAGCTTTAATTGTGCCTGTATTTGTGAATAGCGTTAGGTTTTCTGTTTCCACAGCCACTGGACTTGCTGGGCCTGCTGCCCCTCCCAAAGCCCAACTGCAATGCTTTAAAAAAAACACAAATGCTAGAAAGATGAACCTCCCAATAAAAGTGAGAGGAACCCTGCCGTTTCTCAGGCTCTTAAGCAGCTTATGGCCGGGATGGTTGTTAGCACTGCTGAGTGAAAGAATGTCACTGTTTGTTTGAGTTTATATTCTAACTGCGGTCATATGATTGGCTTTAATATGTTTGAAGAGCTCTGAAGAACTCACTGAATGCTTTCAGAGCTTAAACTGAGACATCACATTACTAGACTTCACTAGATTCTGCTTGTGGACGTGTCAAGACAAGAGACAGATCTCGTTATGAAACAGTGCTGTAAAAACTGAACGTATTTAAAGGGGTCATAACATGAGGAATTTTTACTTTGTTTTGAGTTCATTGTACTATGAAAACATACTGTAACTTTCAGAACTCAAATCTTCCTCCCCATAAAAACAAAAAAACATTTAGCTATTGCAACTAAAGCTGCTTTATACGGTTCTTGTTGCGAAACCATTGCCGTTCCGTGATTAATGTTATTTTTTCTACTTTACTGTTTGAATGTATTTAACAAAAACGTCAGGTGGCGATGTTATGAGGGGTAAACATTGGAGTGAGTGCACTATGGAGGACGATCACATATTTCAGTTTTTAGGGCTGATGGTTTATACTCCGCTAAAGAACAGGAAAGACATGTCCCATGTCACACAAAGGAGAGCAAAGAGAAAAAGGTGAAAGGTTTACCTTAATTTGCTGAGGGGTTGTGCATGCCACCGGACAGAAACACACAGAAAGGTAAAAGTCGCCAGACTAGCTAAAAAGTACATTTAATATAATACAAGTAATATAATGATATATTTTAATGAGCTAGAAAGCCTAATCTACCTCCCTGATTAGAGCCACGTAGAAAAGTAATGTACCAGTTAAACCATCATCATAAAGTTATGAAGGTACACCAAACACGTGCAAAAACCTAAATTGAATCTTATGAACTTAACCATAGAAACTTTGCCAGCTACCTAGAAACAAATGAGTTACTTTTTGCATTGGCAAATTGACAATAGTAAGGCACCATGTACTAAAGCCATTTCAACCATCACGGTGAAACCCTGTTGGTTAACCATGCTAAGAAATCCGAGCTGAGAACTGTTTGTAATTGTGATGTACAGAACTGTGCTCAAGTGGAAATGCTCATGGAACCGTGCTCGCAACCTTTCAACTCGATGGTTTAAAAGCGGCTTGAGGTGCAAAAACGGCGCATTCCGAAAACCTTAGACTACTGATGTTAGAATCCTGCAATATTATCTCATGCGAAAAAGTATGTGAACCCCTTTGCAATGATCTGCGTTTATGTATATATTTATCTTAAAATCTGGTTTGATCTTCATCTAAGTTACAATAATGAACAAACACAATCTCTTAACTCGACACACAAATTATTGTATTGTTATTGTACAAATTGAATGCATCATTCAAACATCAGAGTTTAGGTTTGAAAAATATGTGAACCCCTAGGCTAGTGACATCAACCAATAGCTAAATACAGTCAGGAGTTGGCAAACCTGGCATCCAATTAATGAATTGAGATTGGAGGTGTGGGTTAGAGCTACTTTGACTTATAAAGAGCACTCACAAGAAGCATCTGCTGACGTGGACCATGCCTCATAAAAAGAGATCTTGTAAGACCTACGATCAATAATTGTTGTTTTGCATAAATCTGGGAAGTGTTATAAAGATATCTCAAAGAGCTGAGAGATTCATCTGTCCACAGTTGGACAAATGGAAGGAAGCCGCTGCTTTCCAACAAAAACACTGCTGTGCGCCTGAATTTGTAAAAGACCACCTTGACACCCCACAATGCTACTGGGAAAATGTCTTAACTGATAAAATAAGGTTGAATTGTTTGGGATGAACACAGCACTATGTATGCCGTGAAAGGTACGACATGAAAACATCATCCCCCAAACATCATCCCCAAATATGAAGTACAGTGGAAGGGAGTCATGATTTTGGGCTGCTTTGCTGCGTTGGGGCCTGGACCACTTGCCATCCGATGGAAAAATGAATTCCCAAGTTTATCAAGATGTCCAAAAGTATAATGTCAGGGTGGCTGGGTGCCAGCTGAAGTTCAGTACATGTTGGGTGATTCAACAGGACAATGACCCTAAACATCAAAGTAAATCCACCACAGAATGGCTTCCAAAAAAGAAACTCCAATTTTGGAGTGGCCCAGTCCGAGCCCAGACCTTAACCCAATAGAGATGCTGTGGAATGACCTCAAGAAAGCCATTCACACCAGGCATCCTAAGTATATGGCTGAACTGAAGTAGTTCTGTTGTTCAGGTCTAATCCGCAGCTACTGGAAACACTCGGTTGAGGTCATTGCTGCCAAAGGAGGATCAAGCAGTTATTTAATCCAGGGGTTCACTTACTTTTTCCACAGCACTGTGGATGTTTAATCGGATGAGTTAAATAAAAACATAAAAGATTAGAATTGTTTGTGTGTTGTCAGCTTAAGCACATTTGTGTTTGTCTATACTTGTACCTTTTGATGAAGATGAGATCACATTGCAAAGAGGCTTCTATTGAAAGATGGGGAAGTGCACATTTCAAAACTATTAGACAGAACAAAAACACACAAAAAACATCAACAGTCTGTTTAGTTTTAAGGATCAGAAAGAGGGTAAAAAGTGGTTATTAAAATCTAGATTATGCCCCTAAGGGGAAATAAATTCTGAAAAACAATATATGCTATGACCCCTTTTAACGAACATACATTTAACATACGAAAGAAGAGCGGAGCAATGAATTGTGTGCTATAATTAACATTAACTCTATAAAGATATACAATTGTCTTTTTCTATGTTCTTTTGTTTGTATGAAGGTTAAGAGGTTGGTTAAATACTATGGGTTATGAAACACTTTTAGCACTTTTGTAGTCCTAAGCCACTTGGTTAAGTGTGAAAAGAAACTTGAGTTGACAAATGCATGTGGCAATAAAAGGTGAAATTTGTGGATGAATTAAAGTATGAGAAGGTGTTTTTTCAATGTCTGTTTCCTCATTTGCTCCTCTGGGTTTTGCATTTACAGACATTCCTAGTTAATGGTCAGAGCTTGTCATGAATGAGAGGTTTACAAAACTAATTTACTAGAATAGAAATGCAGCACTTTAGGGAATGTCTTTGTGCTTCCTGTTACCAAATCAGCACTCTAGCATCAACAAAAAACCCCACCTCCTTCCTTTGAGCGATGCTCAAGATACTTAAAATGTCTTTTTTTTTATGCACTTTGCATACTGGTTCATTTTGAGGTTTTTCTTTAAATTCAACATTAAAAACTAAATGTTGCCCATTTACTTTAATACATTTTCCTGGTCTTATTTTCAATGATTTATCAGACTATGTGTGGAGACCTTTTTTCACCATCCATATTTGTGGTTGTTTTTCCATCTCAGGTCCTCGCTCTGCTCTCAGTATGTCCGATGGGGACTATGATTACCTCATTAAGTTTCTCGCTCTGGGGGACTCTGGGGTGGGAAAAACCAGCTTCCTGTACCAGTACACAGATGGCAAATTCAACTCCAAATTCATCACCACAGTGGGAATAGACTTTCGAGAAAAACGAGTGGTGAGTATTTTTTATTAATTTCCATCATGGCATTTTCGTAAATAATTATTTATATATTTAATTCATTTGGCCTATACACTCACCTAAAGGATTATTAGGAACACCATACTAATACTGTGTTTGACCCCCTTTCGCCTTCAGAACTGCCTTAATTCTACGTGGCATTGATTCAACAAGGTGCTGAAAGCATTCTTTAGAAATGTTGGCCCATATTGATAGGATAGCATCTTGCAGTTGATGGAGATTTGTGGGATGCACATCCAGGGCACAAAGCTCCCATTCCACCACATCCCAAAGATGCTCTATTGAGATCTGGTGACTGTGGGGGCCATTTTAGTACAGTGAACTCATTGTCATGTTCAAGAAACCAATTTGAAATGATTCGAGCTTTGTGACATGGTGCATTATCCTGCTGGAAGTAGCCATCAGAGGATGGGTACATGGTGGCCATAAAGGGATGGACATGGTCAGAAACAATGCTCAGGTAGGCCGTGGCATTTAAACGATGCCCAATTGGCACTAAGGGGCCTAAAGTGTGCCAAGAAAACATCCCCCACACCATTACACCACCACCACCAGCCTGCACAGTGGTAACAAGGCATGATGGATCCATGTTCTCACTCTGTTTACGCCAAATTCTGACTCTACCATCTGAATGTCTGAACAGAAATCGAGACTCATCAGACCAGGCAACATTTTTCCTGTCTTCAACTGTCCAATTTTGGTGAGCTCTTGCAAATTGTAGCCTCTTTTTCCTATTTGTAGTGGAGATGAGTGGTACCGGTGGGGTCTTCTGCTGTTGTAGCCCATCCGCCTCAAGGTTGTGCGTGTTGTGGCTTCACAAATGCTTTGCTGCATACCTCGGTTGTAACGAGTGGTTATTTCAGGCAAAGTTGCTCTTCTATCAGCTTGAATCAGTCGGCCCATTCTCCTCTGACCTCTAGCATCAACAAGGCATTTTCAGCCCACAGGACTGCCGCATACTGGATGTTTTTCCCTTTTCACACCATTCTTTGTAAACCCTATAAATGGTTGTGCGTGAAAATCCCAGTAACTGAGCAGATTGTGAAATACTCAGACCGGCCCGTCTGGCACCAACAACCATGCCACGCTCAAAATTGCTTAAATCACCTTTCTTTCCCATTCTGACATTCAGTTTGGAGTTCAGGAGATTGTCTTGACCAGGACCACACCCCTAAATGCATTGAAGCAACTGCCATGTGATTGGTTGATTAGATAATTGCATTAATGAGAAATTGAACAGGTGTTCCTAATAATCCTTTAGGTGAGTGTACATTTGTGTTTTGCGTGTTATTAGTAGTGTTTGCTAGTCGGCAAGCGTCAGTATTTCTATTGCTCATACTTTGGGTTAGTGTTTTAAACTAACCCTAACCCTAAATATTACACTTTGACATGTAACTCGTCCTGCCTGTTTGAACTACAGACATGAATGACACCTTAAATCATGTGGTTTGTTGAGGAAGGGTGTGCTATCACTTCCTAACTTATAAGACCTGTGAATTTCGATTGTCAGAAGATAAAACAGGCTAAAAAACCCATACACTAATTGAAAGGAGGCACCTGAACCAAATCTGTAGACCACAATATCATAGAGACATAAGCATGGGCTATTTTTCTATTTTGCATGCACCTAGAACACACTAGCAAACACCTATGCTGGTTACATTATGTTGACATCTTGTTATTTCTTAATGATTATCCAAGTTGGGGGGGGTGTATTTTCAGTGCTGTGCAAAAGAGTCACCTTTCTCACAATTGTATTGGTTCAAAATGTTTCCTGCTCCACCTGTAATGAATGTTTAGGCCTGGTCCGCTGAGCTGTGAAAATTACCTTATCCTGTTCAGATCAGTTTTTACCTGAGCTTGGAAACTTGCCCAGAGGATAAGAACAGCCATTGTGTAAATCGCAGACTCAGATGCAGGGATATATATAGACAGCACAGGGGTATATATAAACATTTGTCTGAACACAGTCATGAATACTACATGCAAAAAAAACATGCAGAAAGCTGCACCCGTGCTAATGCAAACAGACATGCTCACATGCGTAATTTATGTATTACCTGAATAGAATATGATGCCCCAAGGCTGATTAATTTGATGGGAACACGTCATGTTATACAAACTGCCCTATTCTTTATAATTAACATGTTACACACCTTTGATAGATAGATAGATAAATATAGATAGATAGAGATGAAGTCATAAGTTTACATACACTAAGGTTGAAGTCATTAACACCTTTTTAACCACTCCATAAATTTCATATTAGCAAACTTTACTTTTGGCAAGTCGTTTAGGACATCTGCTTTTCCAACAATTGTTTACAGACAGATTGTTTCATTTTTATTTGACTATATCACAATTCCAGTTGGTCACAAGATTACATACACCAAGTTAACTGTGCCTTTAAGCAGCCAGAAAATGATGTCAAGCCTTAAGACAATTAGCCAATTAGCTTCTGATATGCTAATATTATTAAATTGGAGGTGTACCTGTGGATGTATTTTAATGCCTACCTTCAAACTCAGTGCCTCCTTAGCTTGACATATTTGGAAAATCTAAATAAATCCGCTAAAAAAATCTGAAAACATTGTGGGCCTCCACAAGTCTGGTTCATCATTGGGAGTGATTTCCAAATGCCTGAAGGTACCACGTTCATCTGTACAAACAATAGTCCGCAAGTATTAACACCATGGAACCACGCAGCCATCATACCGCTCAGAAAGGAGATGCTTTCTGTCTCCTACAGATGAATGTAGTTTGGTGCGAAAAGTACGAATCAATCCCAGAACAACAGCAAAGGACCTTGTGAAGATGCAGGAGGAAACAGGTACACAAGTATCTATATCCACAGTAAAACAAGTCCTATATCGACATAACCTGAAAGGCTGCTCAGCAAGGAAGAAACCACTGCCCCAAAACCTCCATAAAAAAGCCAGAATACATTTTGCAAGTGCACATGGGGACAAAGACCTTACTTTTTGAAGAAATGTCCTCTGGTCTTATGAAACAAAAATGTAACTCTTTGGCCATAATCACCATCAGTATGTTTGGAGGAAAAAGGGTGAGGCTTGCAAGCTGAAGAACACCATCCCAACCGTGAAGCATGGGGGTGGCAGCATCATGTTGTGGGGTACTTTGCTGCAGGAGGGACTGGTGCACTTCACAAAATAGATGGTATCATGAAGGAGGATTATTTGGATATATTGAAGCAACATCTCAAGACAATCAGCCAGGAAGTTAAAGCTTGGTTGCAAATGGGTCTTCCAAATGGACAATGACCCCAAGCATACCTTCCAAAGTTGTGGCAAAATGGCTTAAGGACAACAAAGTCAAGGTATTGGAGTGGCCATCACAAAGCCCTGACCTCGATCCAATTTTGTGGGCAGAACTGAAAAAGCATGTGCGAGCAAGGAAGCCTACAAACCTGGAGGAATGGGCACAAAAATCCAGCAACATATTGTGAGAAACTTGTGGAAGGTTACCAAAACATTTTAAAAGGCAATGCTACCAAATACTAACAAAGTGCATGTAAACTTCTGACCCACTGGGAATGTGATGAAAAAAAATTAAATAAAAACTGAAATAAATAATTCTTTCTACTCTTCTGACATTTCTCTTCTTAAAATATAGTGATCCTAACTGACCTAAGACAGGGAATGTTTTCTATGATTAAATGTCAGGAATTGTGAAAAACTGAGTGTAAGTGAAGGTGTATGTAAACTTCTGACTTCAACTGTAGATGGATATATTGATATATTGATAGATGGATGGATAGATGGCACCTTTTGTAACAAAAACTCAAACCTTTGCTTTTATTGAACTGAATCATAGTTTATGAGAATGTGATTGGACAAGACAGAGTTTGTGTGTTTTAAAGTTGTTAGGGTAAAGATGAATTCAGTAATTCCCAGCTGCATATAGAGAATGGATCCCTCCTTAAGAACAAACACATCTGTGCTCGCAAAACCAAACAAACGCTGATCGTTTGGAGACACGGAATCCAAAGTAATGACACCGTAAAGAGACACGTCCACCTCTGAGTCAGCAAGAATATCTTTCATCGTTGTGAGTCATCTCTAATCTTCAGTGTGTATCTACCATTATGCAGATTAAGTAGAGGTGTGCTACTACTTAGAAAGACATAATTACTTTAGACTGTATATTGAAGGAGGGACACAATCTTTATCCAGGGAGCAGAATATCAAATAGACTTGGGGGTGCATCATGGCAGCAAGTTTTGCAAGCTCACATTTTTTCAGAAAATCTAGGGAGAGTGGTTATATGTATGGTGTCATACTAGTATAGTCTCTGACACGTCGCAGAACTGACTCACTGGAGCTCTGCTCTTCTCTCTACAGGTGTACAAATCCACCGGTCCTGATGGCGCAGCGGGCAGAGGGCAGAGAATTCACATTCAGCTGTGGGACACAGCTGGACAGGAGAGGTAAGATTCAGACTAGAGTAAGCCCACTTCTGTACTTGCACTCATTCATATAAGAGTAGATTGCTCTTTTATTAACTCTCATCCCTGGACATGTTTGACAGCATATAAAGTGCATAATGTTTATGCCTTTAGCAGCACCAAATGGAATTGCAACATCTGTCATCAGTTGGTTAAACGGATAGACCTGCCCCTAACTCAGTTTCTCATGTAATGTTTACTTTAATACACGTCTTCTGTAATGGGCCTCATGTCAAAGAGAAGAGCGAATCCGATTTTTCATGCCATGTTGCATGCCATGCTATGTTAATGAAATGGGTTTTGTTTGTTGTTTTGGTACATTTTTCACTGGTGTAAGATCAAAGTCTTCTTAACACCGTTTCAGATTTCGGAGTTTGACCACAGCGTTCTTCAGGGATGCCATGGGCTTTCTGTTGCTCTTTGATCTCACTAGCGAGCAGAGCTTTCTCAATGTTCGGAACTGGATGAGTAAGTCCTTTTATACATTATTGAAAGTGTCATATATTCCAATCTAATTATTTCAAATAATGAGATAAATATTATTAACATTCCTTAAATGTCTGTCGTAGGTCAGCTGCAGACGCATGCGTACTGCGAGAATCCCGACATTGTTTTGTGTGGAAATAAATCTGACCTGGAGGATCAGCGTGCTGTGAAATCGGATAATGCTCGAGAGCTCGCAGAGAAATACGGGTGAGAATGACATTCGTTTATTCCAGCTGGCCTTAAAGGGATAGCTCACCCAAAAATGAAAATTCTCTCATCATTTACTATTTCTCATCATACCATTCCAGATGTGTGACTTTCTTTCTTCTGCTGAACACGGAAGAAGATTTTTAGAAGAATATCTCAGCTCTATAGGTCCATACAATTGAAGTGAATGGTGACCAAATTTGAAGTTCCAAAAAGCACATAAAGGCAGCATAAAAGTAATCCATATGAATTCAGTTGATAAATCCATGTCTTTATTAGCGATACAATAGGTGTGGTTGAGATGCATATCAATATTTGAGTCATTTTTACTATTATTACTCGGCGATATGCTCAAAGAATGCTAATCACCAAAAAACAAAAGAACGATGTGAAAGTGCAGATTTATCGTAAAATGGACTGTTTTTCACCCACACCTATCATATCGCTTCAGAAGACATTAATTTAACCACTGGAGTCTTATGAATTACCTTTAGCTTTTGGACCTTCAATGTTATGGCCACCATTCACTTCACTGAGATATTTTTCTAATAATCTTCATTTGTGTTCAGCAGAAGAAAGAAAGTCACACATCTGGCATGGCATGAGGGTGAGTAAATTATGAGAGAACTTTAATTTTGCGGTGAACTATGCTTTTAAGAGACTAACCTGAAGTGTGTGTTTTTATTAGTGTGTGCAGTCATGACCTCATCTGCTTCGAAAGTAAATAATTGTTTATTGGAAGCTATAAAATAAACAAATTAACTGGCTATATTGTGTTTAAAATGTAAGTTTCTCGATATTAACTTCTTGTTTATAGAACCGTTTTTGTGTAAAGACAATATCACACTCAAAATCATGCTTTAGTATTGAATATCAGCACCGCTGTGATTGCCTGAGGCCATGCTGATATTGGGTAAATCACACTGTTACTCTGCTGATGTATTGGTCACAATTACTTCTTTGTAGAATGTACTATCGATTAAGATAGTAAGGAAAGCGATTATTAGGTATTATTGACTACCACACCTGGAGTCACAAGTTCGAATCCAGGTCGTGCTGAGTGACTCCAGTCAGACTTCTTAAGCAACCAATTGGCCCGGTTGCTAGGGTGGGTAGTCACGTTGGTTTAACCTCCTTGTGGTCGCTATAATGCGGTATGTAGTACCTGGTATGATCTCATACCAGGAAATTATTATTATTAGTTCAATGTCATTGCCTTTATATGAAACCTATGTGATGTATTTAGAAATACTGTGACATTTTTTTGAATAAATTATGTTAAAACCATCATCAGGGAAGTTTCCCTGGTTTGTCAGACAATCTTGGAAAAATTCCTAGCCATGCAGAGTCATCCTATGTGAGATTATTTGCTGGTGTGCATGAAGGTCTTCATACGTGTTCACAGGATGTGTGCGAATCAAGGTGTATGTGTTTTAAGGGCCGTGCCTGCACTCTTGTTTGTCTTAAGATAAGGACAGCTCTCGTTAAATGTTGCATGTTAAGATGGTGGTACACCGAAAGCTAATATTTGCTGAGTTTATGTTAAGAGTCTTCCGTTTGGATAAGTACTCCATATTGCTTCAATTGTAGCATATTCCAAACTTTGAGGGCATCTCAATATATATTCATGAATATATTTTCATGTATCAGGAAAAGTTTTTTTTCTTTCTTAATTATATTCAGTACAATTGTGCATGATATTTGGTTTAAGCATACAGGCCTCAGGCTAAAATAAGTACTGAGGTTATCTTCTTGTCCTATATGGACTGGATTGCCTGTTAAAGGGATAGTTCACCCACAAATGAAAATTCTCTCATCATTTACTCTCCTCACGCCATCCCAGAAGTGTACGACTTTCTTCTGCAGAACACAAAGATTTTTAGAAGAATATCTCCGCTCTGTAGGTCCATACAATGCAAGTGAATGGCGACTAAAACGTTTAAGCTCCAAAAAGCACATAAAGACAGCATAAAAGTCATCCATATGACTCCAGTAGTTAAATTCATACCCTCAGAAGTGATATGACAGATTTAGGTGAGAAACAGATCAATATTTAAGTCCTTTTTATAAAAAAAAAAAAAGGAAATGTAAATAATTATATTTGCAAAACAGCCCAGTAGGTGGCGATATGCACGAAGAATGCGAATCCCCCAAAATCATCTCATGAACGCACATACGAGGGCTGGTCAAAGTGTATATTTATAGTAAAAAGGGACTTGAATATTGATCTGTTTCTCATCCACACCTATCATATGGCTTCTATAGATATAGATTTAACCACTGGAGTCATATGGATTACTTTTATGCTGCCTTGATTTTATTTTATTTTTCGGAGCTTCAAAGTTCTGGTCACCATTCACTTGCATTGAAAGGACCTATAGAGCTAAAATACTCCTCTAAAAAAATCTTTGTGTTCAGCAGAAGAAAGTCATACACATTTTGGATGGCTTGAGGGTGAGTTACATTTTTTTGGTTGAATTATCCCTTTAAATTGAACCTGACAAAAATTGACAAAGTCATCCAGGATATTTGGATGCATTGAGATATTTTGAGTGCTCAATAATACCCAAATCAGTGTGTTTTCAAACGGAGTTCAGATGGAGCAGAAGCAAATGTTTATTTTTTCAATTTTTGGCTTGTTCTCGCACCACTGTAAAGTAAGTTTAAAGGGGCGTTCACTCTGATGACAGTTCAAGTAGAGAATGCGTGACCAATAGAAGATTGATACATCACACACTGATCTCTTGGCTCAATCCAAAGAATACATATTTCAAAGCTGCATGTTTAGTTGATGAGGGAAGTTAGTAGACAATATATTTTAACATTTTGATAATGATATTATTTGTTGTGTACTGTTTACTTACACTAGAAGCCCTAGCACATGACATCATATCCTGGTCCGTTGCATTGTCTGTGTGACCACCCCTTATTGTGAAATTTTGCTGTGACTTCTCTGTTAATTGTTATTGTAGTGTTCATTGATGCCGTTTGCTGAAACTTGCATCCAAGGTGTGTCTTTGTACAAACAAAAGAGAAATGAAAAGTTTCTGTCATGGGTGGCACTTGGGGTGGGCTTCCGGTGCCAAAGCCTATATATCTCTGTCTGTCTGTCTGTCTGTCTGTCTGTCTGTCTGTCTGTCTAATATTATTTTGTAGTAAAGCCGTGAATGGTGTTTATTACTTTGTTTGCATACTTGTGTGGATGAGAGGCATAAACGTAGCTAAATCAAGTGAACGAGACTTACAAATTCAAACAAAGGATGGCTAGTTAGACAAAACTAAAATAGAACATAGTTGTGATTTACCATTTTGTTTCCAACATAATTCCCATACTTTAATGAGACAATAATCCTCTGCAAACGGGCCCCTGACCCGTTTTTTTTTACCCTTGCAGCATCCCGTACTTTGAGACGAGTGCTGCGAATGGTGAGAATGTGAGTCATGCCGTGGAGGTTCTGCTTGATCTGATCATGAAGCGCATGGAGAGATGTGTGGACAAATCCTGGATCCCCGATGGAACCTTTCGCACCAATGGCCACAGCACCACCGACCTGGCAGAGTCTCGGGACCAGGAACCGAGCAAGTGTGCCTGCTAATGGTGTCAATGATGTCACAATCTGTTAACAGTAATAAACTTCCATGTTTGACTCAGAGATTCGGCTTTAAGAACAGCGAAGACTCTCTGATCTTTATAATTGCGTATAAATATGTTTCTAGATCAGAGAATCTATGCCATGTTAAAGCAGGATAGTCACAGAACTGCCAAGATTGTCACCACATTTTAGGGCTTGGAGTGCGTTTTACTTCAAATCCTTAATCTAGAACCTTTAATGGATCAGACGTGTATTGAGGGTCTGATCCCTCTCACTGTGTTTCACCAAGCATACACACACCAATGTAGTTTATTATTAGACGTGGACTAAATGCATGCAGTGGATATGAGTGTATATTTCTCTGGGTCTGACACTGTTTGTATACCATTTTTCTGAAAATGAGATTTGAGTTTATTTGTATGAAAAAATCTCAAAACAAATCACTTCTGCAAGTCGAACCTCTTTGTTTTTATCACTGTGTGAGAGGGCAGTTTGTGCTTGTCTCTTAATGTCACCAGGACCAGTTAATTGCCTTTTTGGAATAGTTAACCCAAAATGAAAATGGTCATTTTTAGGTGAACTATTTATGAAGAAGAAACTGAAAACCATTCACAATCTAATTTGTTGCCAGCTAGATGATTGCCATTTAGTTAGGGGTGTTTGTGGCCTGATGATTAGCAGCCATTTTGGTGCCGCTTTTAACAAATTTATTGAACAATTTTAAATGCATTACTTTGCTATCTTTATTTGTGTAGATGTTTAGAGAAATTAAATGACTATTTAGATATTGTCATATATGCATTTTGATTAGTTGATAATATTGTACATTTGTTTAGACATTCACCAGGTGATGGTTTTGGTGTCTCTGGATCGTCTAGCTTTACTCCTGCAATTAATCATGGGATATTATTGGAATATTGGTTAGCTTAAATCTTACCTAAATCCATACTGCAAATTATTATTGTACAAATGTTCACCAAGTTCAAACTTTATTTCTCAAAAAAGGTGTTGCAACATGCCAATAGGTGTTGTTTTTCTTCTTCCTGTGTCTTAACAGTCCCTCATTTTCAAAAGAGCAAAACAAAAGAATGTAAATTTCATTTAATTTTACATTAAAATCTTCTGTGGACCTTCTGGTTTAGTTTACAGAATCAATTCCAAAGTGCTTTATCCTTCTGTTACACTGTATAGTTGCCAAACACCGTCTCTTGTGCCAAATACTGAAACTCTATTTGAAAAAAATAAATATATTTTATTTATTAAAATGGTGTCGTCATGCAGCCTTGTTTTAAACTGTTTTACTTTTGAGCTGATGCCTATGTTGAAATATTATCTTCATGCATGCAATTTGAAATTGCAGCACAGACCCAAAAGTTACTCAAGGGTTACTCAATGCTTACATAACACACTGCCCCAAGAATTCGTTTATACAGTTGCAAGAAAAAGTATGTGAACCCTTTGGAATTTGCTGGTTTTCTGCATTAATTGGTCATAAAATGTTAAAGTCCAAAGTACAGACAAACACAATGTGCTTTAGCTAACAATAAACAAACACAACGGTGGGGGGAGCATCATGATTTGGGGCTGCTTTGAGGCCTGGTTCGCTTGCCATCATCAAGGGAAAAATGAATTCCCAAGTTTATCAAGATATCCTACAGGGTGGATATCAGGGTGGCTGTGCACCAGCTGAAGATTAGAGGAAGTTGGGTGATTCAGCAGGACAATGACCCTAAACATAGAAGTAAATCCACTACAGAATTGCTTAAAAAAAAAAAAAGAAAGAAAATCCACCTTTTCGAGTGGCCGAGTCAGAGCTGTAAGCCAATAGAGATGCTGTGGAATGACCTCAAGAGAGCCGTTCCCATCAGACATCCTAACAATATGGTTGAGCTGAAGTAGTTCTGTATGGAAGAATGCTCCAACATTCCTTTCTAATGTTGTGCAGGTCTAATCCGCAGCTACTGGAAACGTTTGGTTGAGGTTATTACTGCCAAAGGAGGATCATCCAGTTATTAAATCCAAGGGTTCTCTTATTTTTCCACAGCACTGTGAATGATTAATAGGATGTGTTCAATAAACGGGCAATAAAATAGGCACATTGTGTTTAAGCTAACAATAGTTAGCAAAACTATACTTGTGACTTTAATGAAGATGAGATCACATTTTATCACCAATTAATGCAGAAAACCAGATAATTCCAAAGGGTTCACCTACTTTTTTTTTTTTTTTACCCCTGTAATTTAAGAAAGTTGTTACAATACTCATCCTGTAGAGGGCGACAATGGCTTTTAAAACGCTTCCGAAACAGAGATTATTGGCAGAGACTAATAATATATTAAAATGAATGGAAGAAATAGAAACTCCCAATGGATGTAAAAAAAAAAAAAAGATTACAGGTTAAAGAGCCAATCATCTTTTTGATACAGGCATCGCCTGTCAATCAACTCGTGAACGTTCATGCGCATTAGCTATATAAACTCAAAATACAAAATATATAAAATACATTTTTGCGTAATCTGAAGTAAAGAAGCACAATTTATGATACCAGTCAGATTTAACTGATCATTTGAAATATGTTCTTTGATCTTAAACTTGACCAGCTGTTTTAGAGAACGCACGGTGGTAACTCAAAACCAGACACTTGCGCTCACACAAAGAATGTACATGAAACACAAGACATAGGATGATGATGTCACGGCCCCGTCAGAAACCCCAAAACTCCAACCTGACAGAATGACAGGACCGTGACATTACCGAAGAGCGCACGGCGGTAACTCGCACTCGGACCCATGCTCAACACAAAGATAGGATACAAAACACAAGACAGAATATGGGGTGATGATGTCACGGTCCCTTCAGACAAAAACCCAACCTGACAAAGTGGCAGGACCATGACATTAGGGCAGGGGAACAGCCTCCATGTCTGTGAAGACCGACATGGACTGGAGAACCGCCTCCATGGCTGTGAGCACTGGTAGGGGCAGGGGAACAGCCTCCATGGCTGTGAGGACCGACATGGACTGGGGAACAGCCTCTGTGGCTGTGAGGACCGACACGGACTGGGGAACAGCCTCCGTGGCTGTGAGGACCGACATGGACTGGGGAACAGCCTCCATAGTCGTGGGCAGTGACAGTGACAGGGAAATGACCTGCAAGGAACATTGTGAGAGGAATGCACTACAGGATCCTGCCTCACCTGAAAACTGGGTTGTAGGAGGGATATGAGCCTCTGAGCACCAAGAAACTCATGTCAAATATTAGTTCTGTTGTTTAGAACGGCAAAAACAAAGTGCAAAAATGTTTTAGAAGTGCAAAATAACAATTTCCTCCCCCATTTAAATTATGTTTTTTATTTTATTTTGTCTGAAATTTTGGCCTGTATTTACTGTTAGAATAATAAAATAGCTTTTTAACGCATTTTTAAAGTACAAATAAGGGCAGCAAAACAGTGATTTGATGACAAAATATATATTTCTAACCTATAGTTGGGTAATGTTAAATGTATAACCCTGAACAGAAACATTTTGATTAGTCTGAAATGGCAATAGTGTCAAATTTGTTAATTATATATATATAATAATAATTATTTTATTTTCTTTTAACTTTTTTTAATTTATGAACACATTTTCTTGCTCGGAAATTTTCCACGGACCCCCTAGCTCTCCCTCGTGGCCCCCTGGGGGTCCTCGGACCCCAGTTTGAAAACCTTTGATAAGCGTCATTCGAAGAGCACTGGGACTCTTTACTGTTTGTATCCCTCTGCTTGTCTGTCGTAAATTTCCAGACAAACTGTCTGTGTGTTGCTCAGATTTAACTGAATTCCTGTATTTTGGAGTATTCCTGCAACCTGTATTTTTTCAGTGTGTAGTCCTGCATAATCAGGAATTTGAGAAAACAGCTGTACAGACACTTAACTTACACTTTCCAATTGAAAGCAGAATCTCATGAGCCTTGGCACAAGGAGAAGACGAATCATACCCAGAACCTTTACAAACATAAGCACTCGCAACATCTTTGAAGCTATCAGTGAATTTGTATCCACATTATAATTCTGCTCCTGAGGAAAAATTAAACTTGCTTTTTGTTTTTTTTGAGAAAGGTAAAATTTTGCATTTTAAATATGCAATCTTATATTAAATTACCAAAATAATGATGATAATGTCCACAGGGAATGCAGCAACCAAATCCGTAAAGAACCAAGTGCTTAAGTAATCCTTTCGGATGTGTTTTGGATCAGGGACGGGCACCTAGACAAGAAACAGGAAAGCCATACCTTTCCATAGGAATTAATGCAATGCTTATCTCAATAAATAAATACTGTAGATAAATGAATGAATAAATAAAGACCTGATTATTATCTTAAAAACAGTCATTTCTTGTAATTAAATATTATATCTAGGCCTAAATATCACACTACAAAAATAGTGTAATGATAATGCCACACAGCTTTGTGGGCAACACCATGCATGTCTTCAGAAAAAGATTACCTTCGTGTTACACAAACAAACTGCCAAATATTATTCAAGTTTCATACGATTATAGGGAGACCGGGCCATTGTAACATTTTCATTTTCCTTGTTTACTCAAAGACTAAAATCTGCCTGACATTTATTGACATAAGAAGCAACTTGATCATAATGTTGCATTTAATATAATTTCCCAGCGTGGTTTAATCATGTTCACATATTTACACACAATTCACAAAAATCATGCCTTTTCTAATTTAAGACTGTTTTGGCCAAGATGTTTGAAAACAACATATGACAAAATAAGACTTTTTGTAAAGCTCCGCCACACTCGGTTACTGTTGATGGCTCTGACGAGCTCTGCAGAACTTCCCATAGGAATGAACGGGGGATTGCCATGGACGGCACGGTTTTTGGATTCAAAATAATCTCAAAAATTGAATTGATAAAATTCTTACATGGGCTGGAATGAAGAGTGACATTGTAAAGCATATTCATCTGATGTTTTTTGAAAAAGAAGTTGTTAAATTATACAGTAATTTGATTGAAAACTATGGAGACTGTGAATCTGAATTGAACTAAAGGATTATCACATTCACTTGGAAAGAGAAAAGCATAATTTGATGGCAAATACACACCTGATAACATTACAGTAAGTGTTAGTGAACAAAACTGCTCATAACATCTCATAACACCCTCAATATGATGCTATGACCTCTATATTTACCATTACCTTTATGTTAAAGGGATAGTTCACACCCCCAAAAGTCTCTCTTCATTTTACTCACCCTCATGCCATGCAATTCTTCTGCTGAACATGGTCTTTAATAAGAATATTTCAGCTCTGTAGGTCCATACAATGCAAGTGAATGGTGGCCAGAACTTTGAAGGTAATCCATACAACTGAAGTGGTTAAATCCATGTCTTCAAAAGTGATATGATAGATGTGGGTGAAAAACAGATACATTTTAAAGTCCTTTTTTACATTTTTACATTCACATTATTTTATTTTTTTGTTCATTTTTACATTTTCAAATTTTTTTGTGCATATTGCCAAATACTGGGCAGGGAGGAGAATTTATAGTAAAAAAAAAAAAAAAAAAGGACTTAAACCGTGGGTTTCTCACCCACATCTATCATATTGCTTCTATAGACATGGTTCAACCACTGGAGTTGTATGGATTACTTTTATGTTGCCTTTACGTGCTTTTTGGAGCTTAAACATTGAGGTCATTATTTACTTGCATTGTATGGACCAACAGGACTGAAATGTTCTTCTAAAGATTTTTTGTTTGTATTCAGCAGAAGAAAGAATGTCATACACATCTGGGATGGCATGAGGGTGAGTAAATGATGAGAGGTTTTTTTTATTTTATATGTTTATTTTGGCAACTGACATGAGTATAGCTCAAGTGAATAACCCTCATGGTCAGCCAGAAGGATAACCCTCAGAATATGTATATGAACTATGGTCATATAGTATGGATTAACTCCATGAACCCAGTTGGAAAGGAAGTTTATTTATAATTAAGTGCCTGTAAATTTGGGAACACAATGGCCTGAATGCAGGCAGTTGTGTAAAGTGACAGGGAGCCGTACTTAAAAAGAGGGACATAAGTATATATTTGGCCAATAAACTAGCAAGCCCTTTAGACAGAGTGGACTTCTTATGAGAGAGATCTTATGTCTAGGTTGTAAAACCTTGCGAATATGTTTTGAGAAGACCGTCCTGCTGCAAAACATGTCTTGCAAGGACACACTGTTCGCCCATGCTCATGAAGAGGCCACGCCTCTAGTTGAGTGTACTTTAACACCAATTGGGCAATTTGCACCCTGCGACTCATAAGCCACGGTGACCGTATCAAAGATCCAGTGAGAAAGTCTTTGCTTGGAGATGGACATTCCTTTTGTGTGTCCTTCACAGCACACAAAGAGTTGGTGAGACAGTTCTGAACTAGTGTGTGTGCTCAACCCATATGTGTAGTGCTCGCAAAGGGCATAGCAAATTCAAGGACTGTTCCTCATCCGAATTAAATGGAGGAGGGAAAAACGCTTGAAGGTGAACCACCTGTGCTCTGAAGTGTGTGGTCATGTTCTTAGGCACATAGGGGGATTTAGCTGCCCTGCCCCTTAAGAATTATGATTAAATCATGTTTTCCTATAGAGGTGCCGGTTTGAGGTGCATGATGCGCAGATATAATCGCCACATAAATTTTGAGCATAGACTGAGTGAGCCATGCGTCTGATCTCTCTTAAGAAATGTAAGAATTTCAGTTATGGGGCAGTTCACTGGGTCTTTGTCATGTGAAAAGCACCAATTAGTGAACACATTCCATCTCAATGCATTAAGGCATCTCGTAGACGGCGCTCTAGCCTGTAATATGGTGTTCATAACAGACCTAGCCAATTCTGGCTTGTCCGCTGTGCTCAAAGGCCACACATGTAGGCTTTGCAGCTCTGACTGGGGATGCCAAACTGTGCCTTGCGTTTGAGAGAGAAGATCTTTCATCAGCTGTATTTCTCATGGAGGCCGCCAAGTATTTCTACCACCTCCAGAAACCAGGACTGATTGGGCCATTTCAGCACAATTAACAGACCTGTTTCCATGTTCTCTCGGACTTTGCTGATGACAGAATGAAAGAGGTGCACCGGGGGAAATGCATACTTGCATTTCGCCGGCCATACGTGGGCCAGCGCGTCATGGTGACGTATATACACCAGTACTGTTGTGTTGTGATTCACAATATCGGAATGAAAGCTCTCAGAACTTGACAGACTTTCAGTAGCTCTAGGCGGTTGACATGTCACGGCTGTTTCGCACCTGTCCAGGTGTTGAAAATCGGGCATCCATTACACACCATGCCCCAACCTGTGTTGGATGCATTTGTGGTCAGCACTTTCCTTCTGAAATCTTGACCCAGCTGTTGGTAGAATGCGGGCGCTGTCCATGGTGCTAGAGCAACCAGACAGTGGCGAGTCACCGCGGTAAAAAATCTTTAGAAGAACATTTCAGTCCTGTTGGTCCATACAATGCAAGTAAATAATGACCTCAATGTTTAAGCTCCAAAAAGCACGTAAAGGCAACATAAAAGTAATCCATACAACTCCAGTGGTTGAACCCATGTCTATAGAAGCAATATGATAGATGTGGGTGAGAAACCCACGGTTTAAGTCCTTTTTTTTTTTACTATAATTTCTCCTCCCTGCCCAGTATTTGGCAATATGCACAAAAAATGTGAAAATTAAGAAAGTTCTTAGGATAAATTATAAGAAGTTCCCAAGAACGTTCCTAAGTGCAATTCTTGAAAAATTATTTTTTTCTTAAGAATATAAAGACTGGCTTTGACTTTGTCTGATCAGCCTGTTCATGGAGTTGCCTTGTCTAATAGGCTACAACAAATTCAGTACTTCAACACTGGTAAATAGTAATGATAAATGAATAAATTAACCCGTTTTTTAAGTAGCAAGCATCTCACAATCATTTATTTTAACGACATTAACCATCATAGGAGAATTTACTTAATGGTAACTTTTAATTTGACATGGAGGAAAAGAAAAGAAACAAGATCTATAAGAGCTGGATGTTCTTTGAGGAAATTACTGCAAGGAAAATGTTCTCCTTGGTTGCTTGAGAATTATATCATGTCAGAAATTAAGGGGTGGGTAAAAGGGAAATGGTGGCGAAGGCTGTGTCCGATGTGCCCATCTCCGATAGGGATGTGGATGGGGGGGTGAAAAAGAAAGACTCAGCTTTCTAATGTTATAATTATTATGTTTCTATGAGCTTTAAATATCGTGGTGAGAGAGAGAGAGAGAGCGCTAGCTGCAGCCATCTGTTTGAATTAGCATGATTGGTCACCACAATAAAAATCTTCAAAACAACATTTATTGTTTGAATTTGGTGATAAACCTTTTCATGGTTTACAACTGAAAATAAAAATATAAACACAAAACAGTTAAAAAAGTTTTTTGGGAAGTGGTTGTGCATAATGTGCAAACTTAATTGCATGTGATAGAAAGCAACATATTGAACAACATTTTGAACAATGATATTCCTTTCCTGACAAACAGCATTGGGGAAGAGAGTTCTCTAAATTTGGGGACAAAGGGGAGGGTTTTGTCAGGTTTAAATCCCAAGTTTTAATTCTCCCAAGCCAAGAATGTACACACACATTTATAGTTCTGTCTTCTCTATGCAAGATATAAAGCCAGCTTGTCAAAACTGGACGGTTAATTTTTGTTTTCATGTTTGAGTTTCTACTGTTTTGCTCATGAATATGATAAGTGACTCTGAATCCGTTCAAGCTAAACGAATAATGAAATTCTGTGGTAGATTGCTTCTGCTACTGTCACACAGATAATTTGTCATCGTCCGTTTAAAGGCATCAGGAGTCATAACAGAAAACTGTCTGGATGGGATTCTCCTGCTCATAGAGGATGAGCCCGTTATATGAATAATCAATCATTTTTGTGTAATGATGTGTGCTGGATAAATGAGAGCAGCCCATCCGCTGTCTCAATAAAGGGGTTGGGAATGACATCATGTGTGGAACGACATCATCCAGTAAACTGTCAGTGCTCCGTGTGTTGACAGTTTACACCAACTAAATCTGTTTAACCCTTGTGCGTCAACAAAACAAGTTACTCAAAGGTCCTTCGAGGACAAAAATGTCCACGTCAAAAAATGGGCATAGAAATATGATATATTAATATTATTTTCCACTTTCAATAAGTACATTTTTTTTAACCAACATCAGTCCTCCTGATCGTAACTAACAAATATTCATTCAGTTCCAGGATTTTAAACCAGTTTGTTTATAAAATGCCACTGTTGCTTTTTACATACACACACACACACACACACACACACACACACACACACACACACACACACACACACACACACACACACACACACACACACATGTTGTGTTTCCATGTTTTATGGGGACTTTCCATAGACATAATGGTTTTTATACTGTACAAACTTTATATTCTATCCCCTAAACCTAACCCTACCCCTAAACCTAACCCTCACAGAAAACTTTCTGCATTTTTACATTTTCAAAAAACATAATTTAGTATTTATAAGCTGTTTTCCTCATGGGGACCGACAAAATGTCCCCACAAGGTCAAAAATTTCGGGTTTTACTATCCTTATGGGGACATTTGGTCCCCACAAAGTGATAAATACACGCTCACACACACACACACACACACACACACACACACACTTTTAGCTGCATAATTTATTGAATTGGCCCGCAGTGCTCTATAAAACAGAAAATAGGGAAAAAAAACATGCTCCATAGGCTAAACATGATTAAAACAAATGGTATCATCTGGTGTATAATAGCATTCATGATTTTATGCTTTAGTGGCACTGGGATCAAATGCCATGACAATGTAATGTCAACAAACCTTACAACTCTAAAACGACTGTATAAATGATGATTTAAACAACTTTACCGCTCAAATGACATGTGTCTAACAGCAGTAATGTAAGTGTTTTTACAAAATAATAAACTTCACATTTCTGCCTTCAAACCTTTCAAAAATGTGTCCCATTCACTACCATTGTTAGTGCCTCACTGTAACCACAAATTGTGCTTTAAAAAAAAATATTTTTAAGAAAAGTGATGAATCGAAATAATGTTTTGTGGTTATAAACATTATTCCACAAATGCTGTCAACTATTGAACCCGGGAGTGTTAAATGTTCAGTATAGCCAGCAGATGGCGCCATTACAACAGCGTGTTTGGATGTGGCAGAGAATGGTGCACAGTAAAACATTGAGGGCATCTTTCTACGTATGTGCTACTTTTTGGGGCCACTTATTTCAAAGGCAAAAATGGCAAATTGAGAAAGATGATGCATCAGTCATCACAAAAGGAAATGAATAATAATGAATAAATACCTTGCAAACTGCATTTATTTGTTTCAACGGTAGAGGGAAATACAATATTTGAACTTCAAAGAATTTATTTTGCATTGAATTAATCAGCTTCAGCTTTAGTTTTGTAATATGCTGGTCTTCTTGCTAAATCTGGTATTGCGGCACTGCTAATATTGTTGGCTCCTTATGATCAATCACTTGTGTTTGTTGATTCTGAGTTGTGAGCAGTTCACCATGTTCTCTCTCTCCATTTCAGCAGGGTTGTTTAATCCGTAACTCTGGATACAGGTTACAAGCACAATCACATGCTGCTGTTCACACAGACACACAGAGGGTTTAAGGTATCAGCAATGTCTGAGTTCACAAAGCCAGAAATTCTGTGTTACAGTGTGGCACTTATAATGGAAGTGAATGGGGCCAATCTGTGAACATTAAAATATCAAAAGTATAGAAAAATTGCATACGACATTCAGTTGCATATACAATTGAATTGTAGAACTTTTTTGCCATGGCGACATAACGTTGTGAACCCTAAAACAACCATAAAGAAATTCAGGTCAAATAATAATAAATAAACAAGTTGTAATAGAAGAATGAATGTAAGTTTATTTTATTATTTTTATTATTAGCATCACATTTCTGCCTTTAAACCCTCCAAAAATTGACACATTCACTTCCAGTGCCTCAATGTAACCTTGATATTTGCCTATTTTAAAGAAGAGGAGGTACTAGTCGAAATACGTTTTTGAGGTAATCAGCATTATACCACAAATGCAGTCGATTGAGCTGAACTTCTAGTGAACCCGAAATATTCCTTTAAAGCAACTGTTTAGCATTTTCTTAACATCAAGGGTAAAGTGCCAGTATATTCGTTCTCCCGCTTCAAAACTCCATATTCAGAGATTTACACCAATCTTAAACATAATGCTGTTTCTGAACCACTAGTGGCAAAGTTGCAAAAAAAAAATAAACACGAACACACTCTGATATCTAGCCAATAGCATCTAATAGAGAACACGGGACTTTTTCTTTGCAATACATTTTCTGCATCAACACTGTATCTACAGTTACATAATATACTACGACAATAAATAATCACAGGAATATTAGCAGAGTTTTTTTACTCATTATTTGATCGGAATGACAAATGTGAAATTCTTGCACAAAATAACACAATTTATTCCTGAGATAAGTGGACAACTACTCAATGAATTAAACATGCAACTGTAGCAATCTACTGTTTGCAGCATTTAGCATTGCATAATGTGTTCTGTTTTGCATAAACATTTTTACTAATCTAAATCTGTATACAGTATATACTACACAGTATTAAGTACTTTAAGAAGTACTGTAGTAAAAGACACAAAAACAAAACATGATGGATAAATGTTGTTTCTACAATTACTTTTTAAGTTAGTGTGGAACTGTGATGTTTGCATGTTTTTTTGTCTCTTTTTTGTCTCTTGGATGTTTCAGTGAGACAAAATATACAGTAGTAGTTTGAACCTGCTGACTTTAAGATCAAATCAGTGCTCGCCTTCAAGTTTCTCTTCCTCTGAGAAAGAAAGCTGGAATCCCAGATTACATTTTCAGACTGTGCGTCCATCCGTTACTCCAGAGATAAGAGAGAGTGCTAAGCACCTTTTATTCTGTTCTCTCTCTAGTCCAGCTTGGCCATGCTGATCTCTAGAGTATAAAGGTTTGATGTTGTATTGCGCAAACTGCCAATACTTATCTTGTGTAGGCAGTTACTCGGTTTTCAAAAACTACAGCAAAACACTTCTTTATTTGAATGTGTTTATATTTTAACATATCTGTATCAGAAGAAAGAATGTCATACATGTCTGGGGTGGCATGAGGGTAAGTAAATGATGAGAGAATTGAAATTTTTGGTTGAACTAACCATTATCATTCATGACTGTAGCACTAGCGCACACAGTGCAGGACAATTTACATGCCTAAATGAAATACTTTGGTTTACGGGTTTGAACAAACCACTTACACAAAGCATGCGCAATAGTACTAGTGATGCTTGCCTTAGCAAACACTAATTATGGCAACAGTTGTCTGGTGTGTGTGTCTGTGCACTCTTGGAGAGAGATCAGGAAACCACTTCAATGCCGGAAGGGATGGAATGCTAGAGAAAATGTCAACACATATCTTTAAAAACTCAAAGACTGCACCCCTGAAGGTCAAAGCAAAGCAAATCTGTACACTGGGGCTAGACATGTCTGAGAATAGTGGACTGACATTTTAAGATATACAATTTTGTCCTCTTGATACTCAGAGCTTAGAGACTCTGATTGGATGAAGGAATTGAATGTGAACTGTTGATGTAAAGAGCACAACACAATCTCATAGTTTGGACAGCATCTATTGCCCATCTCATACCTGTATGTGCATGAGCTGAAGCTGCTTCATGGATGGATGGATTGATAGACTGTCCTCGACTAACCCTAACCTTACCTAACCTGACCTGACCCTGAAGCCTTAACTGATCCTGGTTAAATATTTCAGAGCTACAGTGAGTGTGAATGTGATTTTTAAAGTAGTTCTGCTACAGCTGTACTGAAATTAATTAATTAAATACACATACATTTATCAGAGTGTCTATTTACACTAAGTGCAAATAGCCATCTTGCTGGCAGAGGCTATTTACACTATCTCCACCCACCACTGCTCAGACCAAACTCAAGACAGCCGCAATGGATTTATTTGGGGTCAACTGCTGATCAAATGAAAGCAGGCATATTAGAATTGTTCTCAATGGGGCAGAGACATTAAACTGGTTAATGGGTTAGACAGTTAGTGGATTAAGAGATTGGATAACTAAGTAACTATTTGCACTCCAATAGTCTGGTGGAAACACATGATTTTACAGTTGTACAGTTGATCAGTTGTAAATTCAGTTGTGCAGTTGTAGTAGCTCTGGGTGTAACAATTGTATGTGTATGTATTGTCATGCTGGAAATGCAGGTTCGAATCCCACCCCTTGACATACCTTTTCCCATGTCTCTACTCTTAATATTTCCTTTAAAACTACTTAGTAGTTCTATAGTAATAAATACATAAAAGAGATTCCTCACAGTGATTTGGTCACAGTGAAGGTCAGGGAGTGGAGAGAAGGATTTGATTTGATTTTTTACTGTTTTACTGTAGTAATATTGTGTTTTGGTGGAATCTATACAGTTCTGATGTACTAACCATGGTGTTACTACTGTAACATGTTGTTAATAGTAACCATGTTTAATTTTGTGGTTACTATGATTTTACTAGAAAAATACCATGGTGATTCTATGGTTACTGTAGTAAAATCATGGTTCATTTTTGTAAGGTAGTATTAGGGGTAGGGGTTGGTGTAAGGTGTCTGTGGGACTCCAAATAAATGCATTCAAAATACTGCAGTGATGCCACTATACTGTATGTAAGCATATAAACAGGGGTGTAAGAGTATCTGCCACTATTTGCACTTGAGTGAAAATAGCATCTATCACTATTTGCACTTATTGCAAATAGCTTCTGCCTTAATTTATTGTCCCTGAAGGGAAATATGTCTTGGAATCATGGTGCTTACACATACACAATAACTTGTCATTCCATCAAATCATAAATAAGAAGCAATCAATAACTGAACAATAATACAGCCTAAACCATCTCACTGTGAGAGACATTTAATCTAATGAACTGTATATCTTACAAACATGTTTTTTTTTTTATAAGTGAGCTGGATGGCAATATGTGGGGCATATGGAAGAGCTCTCTGTGTCCAACAGCTCTATCTAATCACGGTTATTAAATGAGACCAGCTGCATAAACTTTACTTCTAGTGAGTTAAGTTAAATTAGCTGGATATATTTTTTTTATTCTTGATGCTTTATATTTCTTCACTATGGCCCTAATAACGTGCCCGATGTGGTCTTCTGCTGTTGTAGCCAATCCGCCTCATGGTTCGACATGTTGTGCATTCTGAGATGCTATTCTGGTCTCTACAATTGTACAGAGTGCTTATCTGAGTTACCGTAGCGTTTCTGTCAGCTCGAACCAGTCTGACCATTCTCCATTGACTTCTCTCATCTCTGATTAATTTTAATCGGCTCCTGAGATGCTGATTAATGTAGCTAAATTCAAATGAAAAAATAAATAACAATATTGTCTAAAGGGGCCACTTTAACTTGTCCTGACACAAATCTGGCTTAGCGGAACCATCTGAATCACACGTCAGACAGATGAAGATAGATTCACTTTGCTTCATTTTTGTTTTCTGCAGTGAATCAGGCTTTATGCAGCGCCTCTATAGCGGGGAGAGAAGCAACGTGTGTGTTCATCGCTAGGGAATAAGCGTGCATATACATGTATGCTTACACAATCACTTAGCCAGGTGTCCAATAACTAACAAAAAGATTTAGATCTTGGTCCGGACTGAACTGTCCTTTGGTCCGGATCCGGACCGGAGTCCACCTATTGAGTACCTCTGCTCTAGAGTCTGTTGTGTGTAAAAATCCCAGGAGATCAGCAGTTACAGAAATACTCAAACCAGCCCGTCTGGCACCAACAATCATGCCATGGTCTAAATAAAATGTTTTCCCCATTCTGATGGTTGAACATTAAAGTAAATTCCTGACCCGTATCTGCATGATTTTATGCATTGCACTGCCTCCACACGATTGGCTGATTAGATAATCGCATGAATAAGTAGGTGTACAGGTGTTCATAATAAAGTGCTCAGTGAGTGTATCTATTGTTTTTTACATTCATTTCATAAATGTATTGATAAATGACTGTTGCAATTTTAGTTTGAAAATAAATTATATTGATATACACTTGAATGCCATACATGCTCCCTATGATTTGAAATCTCATTTAAGCGGGCCAAGTACCTTTTAAAATCCACTTTGCAGGACACTATTGGCGGATTGGAACACACTCTTGAAATATAGCATGAGTCAAATTTAATTTATGAAGTCATGGACAACATTTATGATTTTACAGAAATGTCTTATTTTTGGCATTTCAACAGGTTAGCATTATGTCCTAATGATCTTTCAGGTCAAACCTCTCAGGATGGGATTTCATTTGTGCCACTGAGCCCTGAAGCTGTTGTAAGGAGCTTTAAGGGGACTCGTGGGTAAAAATGTCATGTGGTAGGCATTAGAGACAGTATAGCAACCCTGACACAAGGGGTCATTAAAGCAGGATGATGGACAGCGAGGAATGGGAGTGGAGAGAGAGCAGATGAGGGTGCTGCTGCTGTCAGTCGACTGTTCATTCTCTATTGCCCTTAAAGTCAAGAAGACATCACGTCCACAGAGAACATCCTGGAAAGAGTGGCCTGCATGCAGCAATATGCACACTCTCTTAACGCCCTGAAATACTACAGCCATAAACCCTTGCCTTAACACACACACACATACTGTGAAAGACTGAGTAGATATTTCATTATTTGCACTGAATCCTGTGTGATTACGGTGGGGATCTGATCTGCTTGCCATCTTTCTGTAGGAGATAAAGAAGTCTTTATCAGTTTATTAACGTTCTCATTCTCCACAATTTAAAACCATTTTACATAACACTGAATTTAAAATGCAAAATAACCATTTTACTTTACAAGTTAACATAACTGGACACTAATTAAACTTGCAACATGATGTGGTCATGTGACAATACTAGCACACTACGGTTTGAAACATTTAATATTGCATATACTTCACATACTGCACAGTATGTAGTATGCTAGTAATCCATTCCGAACACAATCTATTTTTCACAGCACAGACCTGCCTTCTACATTAAAGCTGAAGTACGTAACTTTTTCTGTGTTAAAATTCTTTCTCCTATTCCAGCTTAATATGCAGAGACAGCAATAAGTAAGCCATTCATAGGTTAATGTTCTTGAAAGCTGTAAACACAATCTCTGTGGCAATATGAAACATTCTCTGTTTTTTGGGCAACCCTTCTCATGAGACAATAACATTGACTCGTGATGCCTTCGGAGGGCAATTAGAAGGTAGAACAATCATGATAACAATGCTGTAAGATAATTCCAATATAAATTACTTTAAATGTGAGTTCCAAATGACCATTATTTTTGAGCCCTACCCAGGGCCGGTGTTGTATCGAATTGTGTTCCCCGTCGGAATCTGTTTCCCCCTAGCCACGATAGGGTATGTTATCGTTAGATACTTTTCCACCTATACAGATATGCTTGTGGAAAACAGATCCCAATGGGGAAACAGTGTTTGACCCAACACTGGCACTGGCCAAATTGACACCCTACAGACAGTTTTGCGATCATGGCGATAATCTGGTGAGCTGCAAGGCGATTGTCCGTATTCCGTGACTGCTATGGGGTCCTTGGGGCAGTGGTGGCTCAGTGGTTGAGGCTCAGGGTTACTGACCAGAAGGTTGGGGGTTCAAGCCCCAGCACCACCAAGATGCCACCGTTGGGCCCTTGAGCAAGGCCCTTAACCCTATCTGCTCCAGGGGTGCTGTATCATGGCTGACCCTACACTCTGACCCCAGCTTAGCTGGGATATGTGAAAACTAATAAATTTCACTGTATATAGGCAAAAAACTGTGTGTATAATGTGTGACCAAAATAAAGGATTCTATTCTATTGAATAACGTATAATATTTGAGGAAGGGCAGCCGGTGGAGTTTCTGGTACCCCCCAGGGATTTGGTGCGCTACACAGACTGCTTAATATGTGTATAGAGATTGGTGAATCGTCCTACCCTTTTTGGACCTCGAAAGCTCTCAAAGTGAATGGTAAATCTTCAAAGGGAATATGGCATAGAGACGATCACTTCTGCTCCCTAGTTTAAACAATTGATTAATGGTCTTTGGTTGGTGTAGGCATTTCATCAATTAGTCCAATAAGAACTGTTTCTGAATCAGGAGTGCATTTCATGCCAAAAATCTTTGCTTCATCTGAGTCTTTTGAGTGTTTTAGCCAGTTTGCTATCTAATCTATTAAGCTTTTTGCTAAGTCTTACATTTGTTTCTCTGAGAATTGTTTATTTCTAAAGCACAAATAGAGGTAGAACAAAACTAAACAGCCACACATGTAGCTTAAAGCCATTTTTAGAAATGCCAGCGAGACAATGTTTTCCAAGAAATCAGAACCGTTATGTTGTCTAGGCTCAAAAGAATCCCTGGAGATGTAAAAATATTTCACAGAATAATCACAGAACCTCAACTAAAGGAGATACATCAACTATTACACAAAACAAAGATTTGAAATGTTAGTTTTTTGTAAGTGTTACTGTGTACTTTTTATGCAACTGTTGAGCTGCCCAGGAGTCCAGTCTACTGAAGAAGACACCAAAACATGAGGAACAAAATCATAATGTGCCACAACAGTGAGTACAGACTTTACCCATTTAGGCGCCTATCCGCGTTTCTGCAAAAAGGGGTGGGAGCTTCAAACCCCCATTAAAGATATCAGGAGCCCCCTAACTTAACCCTTTCCCTAACCTAACCCTTTCTCTAACCTTAACCGGTAGTGGAAGTGATGCCCCTTTTTGGAGTTGGCGCAACCCCTTTTTGGAGTAACCACGCCCCTTCTGAAGTAAACCCGCCCTCTTTTGGAGATTCCTCGGACCTGCATACCTACTTGCAATTCCTTGAGCACTCTGTCAAAGCAGAGCATGCACATTTAAAGCTCGCACATACAAGCTACCTGTTAGACAAGCAGTCAAATAGCGTGTGAGAACCGAAACAAAAAGTGATCTTATTTGTGTTGTTTCTCTCTCTTTTCCTTTTGGCATCTTAACGACATCAACAATCACATAAAGGAAGCATAGAAGTAATCCATATGACTTCATTGGTTAAATCTTCAGAAGAGTTTAAAATTAAAATAAATAAAAAAATATATATTTTTTTACCATAAATATCTACTAAACAGGCACCACGTGTGGCTTTCAGATGTGAAAGTAAAGATTTAGAGTAAAAAAGATTTACATTTTGATCTTTTTCTCAACCACTCCTATCATTTCGCTTCTGAAGATATGGATTTAACCACTGAAGTCAAATGGATTACTTTTGTTTCCTTTATGTGATTTTTGGAGCTACAATGGTCTGATCACCATTCACTTGCATTGTATGGACCAACAGAGTAGAGATATTCTTCTAAAAATCTTCATTTGTGTTCTGCTGAAGAAAGAAAGTCATACACATCTGGGATGGCATGAAGGTGAGTAAATGATGAGAGACTTTTCATTTTTGGGTGAACTATCCCTTTAAATTTCGGTCTGTTCCTCATTCAAAGCAATCGTATAGCTTCAGAAACTTGGAATGTAGCATATTGACATTTATGGTGCTTTTTGAAATTTTTAGAGGTTGACAGAACATCACAGTATGGAAAGAGTGGCATCAATATTCAGCCTAACATTTCCTCTTGTGTTCTGCAGTAGAAAGTCATATGAGTTTAGAATGGCATGAGGGTGAATACATAATGACAGAATTTTCATTTGTGTGAATTATTGCTTTTAAAAATGCTCAGCCTGACTTTGAATTTAACTATTCAGACATTGCTGTATGAGTGTTTTTTGGTTGTACTGTGGCAATCTGCTAGAAACATTAGCATGCCCTAAAGCAGGTGTGTGTGTGTGTGCAGTATGTATGTGGTTAAAGGCAGTTTAATGGTCTAGAATCTGTGCATTTTAATGCAAAGGTGGCAGGTATAATCCCAAGTGGGAATGACCTGGAGGAACCAGAGTTACTGAAATCATAATGCTGCTGTTTCAGCATTGAACCCTTGAGCAAAACACTTTAAGGTTCAGGACTGTCCCTCAGATGCTCCATGAGAGTTTTGAAAGTTTTTATGAAATAAAATCCCAGATTTTTAATTCTGAGTGCTTGTGAGTGATCGTGCATCAGCTTTGATGTGTTTTTATAGACCAGTGTTATGATATTTAGTGGTTCGCATTCAAAGCCAGGAATGCATAAAAGCATTAGTGGTTTGTGGTTGATTCAAATTACTAATTCATATGAGCAGTAGCAATAGTGATGCTCGCCTGTAACATCACATGGCGGGTGAACAGCACTCTTTTGTATCTGGGATGCAGGTGTGTTGGTCAGTAAGTGTCCAGCCCCGTGTGTCAGTTACGGCAATGATTTAGTGTCTAGAGAGCCAATTTACTAAGCTCCACATAAATGTTTTTATCTGTTTGATGTAGATAGATTGAATTCTATATTTAATGTTTCTCTGAAGCTTTGGTGCTCAGTGTCAGCTTTCTATATTCATGGCTGCAATAATCCTGTGTGTATGTGTGTGGATGCATGTCAAATTCTCAGTAATCCTGTGTGTTGTGTACATATACATGTATGTGTGAATGTGTGTCAGTCCCAAAGTAATCTTATATGTGTGTGTGTGTGTATATATATGTTGAATGGTTTAGATGAGCGATTCTACCAACTTGGAGGAATACACAGCATCAGTGACCAGCTACATCAGCAAGTGCATTGATGATGTCACTTTCTCCAAGACCATCACCACTCGCTCCAACCAGAAGCCGTGGATGACTGCTGAGGTGCGCACGCTGCTGAGGTCCCGAGACTCCGCCTTCAGAGCAGGCGATAAGGCAGCCCTAAGAACAGCTAGGGCCAAACTGTCACGGGCAATCAGAGAGGCAAAGCGCGCACACGCCCAGAGAATCCACAGTCATTTCCAGGATAGTGGTGACACGCGGCGCATGTGGCAGGGCATCCAGGCCATCACCAACTACAGGACAACATCAGTTGCCTGTGACAAAGATGCCTCCCTTCCAGATGCGCTGAACGACTTCTACGCTCGGTTTGAAGTGCAGAACGACGTGATGGCGAGGAAGTCCACCCCTCCTCCCAACGACCAGGTGCTCTGTCTTACCACGGCAGATGTGAGGAAAACTCTACGTAGAGTCAACCCACGGAAGGCTGCTGGACCAGACAACATTCCTGGCAGAGTGCTCAGAGGATGTGCAGACCAGCTAGCAGATGTTCTTACCGACATCTTCAACATCTCTCTGAGCAGCGCCGTCGTTCCAACGTGCTTCAAGGCCACCACCATCATCCCCATGCCAAAGAAGTCTTCAGTGTCCTGCCTCAACGACTACCGTCCCGTCGCACTTACACCCATCATCATGAAGTGCTTCGAGAGGCTCGTCATGAGGCAGATTAAGACCCAGCTGCCCCCTCACTAGACCCACTGCAGTTTGCGTATCGTTCAAACCGTTCAACGGACGATGCCATCACCACAACCCTCCATCTGGCCCTCACCCACCTAGACAATAAGGACTCATACGTTCGAATGCTGTTCATAGATTTCAGCTCAGCATTCAACACAATCATTCCCCAGCACCTGATTGGAAAGCTGAACCTGCTGGGCCTGGACACCTCCCTCTGCAACTGGATCCTGGACTTCCTGACTGGGAGACCTCAGTCAGTCCGGATCGGGAACAGCATCTCCACCACCACCACACTGAGCACTGGGGCCCCCAGGGCTGTGTGCTCAGTCCACTGCTGTTCACTCTGCTGACTCACGACTGTGCAGCAATGCACAGCTCGAATCACATCATCAAGTTCGCCGATGACACGACCGTGGTGGGTCTCATCAGCAAGAACAACGAGACAGCATACAGAGAGGAGGTGCAGCGGCTGACGAACTGGTGTAGAGCCAACAACCTGTCCCTGAATGTCGACAAAACAAAAGAGATGGTTGTTGACTTTAGGAGAGCACAAGGTGAACACACTCCGCTGAACATCGACGGCTCCTCTGTGGAGATCGTCAAGAGCACCAAATTTCTTGGTGTTCACCTGGCGGAGAACCTCACCTGGTCCCTCAACACCAGCTCTATCACCAAGAAAGCCCAGCAGCGTCTCTACTTTCTTCGAAGGCTGAGGAAAGCACATCTCCCAACCCCCATCCTCACTACATTCTATAGAGGGACTATTAAGAGCATCCTGAGCAGCAGCATCACTGCCTGGTTTGGGACTTGCACCGTTTCGGACCGCAAAGCCCTGCAGAGGATAGTGAGGACAGCTGAGAAGATCACTGGGGTCTCTCTTCCCTCCATCAAAGACATTTACAAAAAACACTGTATCCACAAAGCAACCAGCATTGTGGACTGACCCCACATACCCCTCACACAAACTCTTTACCCTCCTCCCGTCTGGCAAGAGGTACCGAAGCATTCGGGCCCTCACGGCCAGACTGTGTAACAGCTTCTTCCCCAAGCCATCAGACTTCTCAATACTCAGAGACTGGTTTGACACACACGTGTCCTGAGTTGCACTTTAATAACTGTCACTTTATAACTGTCTGCTACCTCAATAACTGCTATGTGCATAGAACATTATCTCATAGTATGTTATGTTTACATTTTTAGAAACTGTCATCTTTTTGCACTACTGAGTACTGGTCGGCGCTGCACTGTCTATTGTCCTGTTCATTGTCAGTAATTTGTTGTACTGTCCTGTACTTTTTGCACATGTTTGCACGTGCACTTTATATAGGTATATATAGGTAGTTTATATAGGTATTTTATTTCGTTGTGTAGTCTCATGTGGTCCTATGTTGGTCCTTTGTTGTTTTTATGTAGCACCATGGTCCTGGAGGAACGTTGTCTCGTTTTGCTGTGTACTGTACTAACTGTATATGGTTGAAACGACAATAAAAACCACTTGACTTGACTTGACTTGATGAGATTATGTCAAATGTGTTGCAGGACTTGTGTGATATTGTAATATTATGCAGAAAGGGTTTTATTTTTTGAATTGCGCCCAGATTTAGAACAGAGACTCTGTCTTGACTTATGAATTGATGGGACTGAAGTGTAAATAACAATTAACTTCAACATTAAATTAAAATCTGACTCATTGTTTCATAATATTGATGCTATTTTGACCTACATGTTCTGACACTATCTGTAATACAAAACCATAATTGTCATCTATGTGAAATGTTATTGTTGTTACAGATATTGCTCGATCAGTTCCTACTCTCTTCTGTAAATGGTTAGTAGTAGAGTGAATATGAAAATGAAAATCCAGAAGGAGTTTGTAGGAAACAAATACATAAAAACTTTTGTCTAGGCCACAAGAGGGTAGTACAGGCCTTATGCATTTTGAACTTGTAGCATTTTCAGAGATGAATGTATTTCAGCTAAAGGAGCCACTCCCTTCATCCAGACACTTGTTAAGCATATGCTTTTGTTATCCAGTGCAGTTTGCAGTACACTCATTCCAGACTTTTCCTAAATTAACCTGTCATGTTTTCAATAAAGGTCAGTGTAATAAAGCAGAACTTTGACCTCCGGATCTCTCTTGGGTCATTTTCAGCTTCATTAGTGATCATTAGTCATTCATTATCATTAAACTATACTGCAATCACACACCATAATCTTCCAGAAGGAATTCAGATATAAATTTCCCTTTCCATTTTATTAAAACATAATCTGTGCCCTTTCTGTATAGGTTCTGTATAGGGCAAAATAAAAATGCATTGACACGCAGGGTGGGTTAATACGCAGGACCAGACATGCAAAAGTAATCATGAAAAAGGATAAACATCTGAATATCTTAACTTTTTTGCATTAAATTACTAATTTATTATTAGTAATAATGTTACATTTATTTATGTTAAATAACCTATATTTATTATTTGCATATATTTCTTTATATATTTAATATTTCATTTATTTATTTGTGCATTTTCTATTTCTTCACTTATTTGTCATTGGAGTACAGCTGCATAAATGAGTCTACAATAAAGGGTTTAACCACAGTGTGTGCTGCTGGTTTCACACTGAGAGATATATTGACTGGGGCAAAAGTTAATATTTGCTCAATATTTAAATTAAATCAGCACCAGTATTTAAACAGCACCAGCATCTGTTTTCAACAGAAGTCAATCTCTCAGATAACAGACTATGGCTTTTGGACATGGTACCATTATACCAGTATTCTTTGAAGTACCTTGGAGTCGAACGTAAATACCATATATGAATATGGCAATCATTCATCCATCATCGTGAAGTATAAGTACCATGGTAGATCCATGTGTTACTATCACTGTTCCATGATACCACACAGTACTTTTGGTAAGGGATGCTCCTTTAGTCTCATAGAAACACAACGTGCACTGAATAGCAATCAGATGCTGGACGTACACACACACACACACACACACACACACACACACACACACACACACACACACACACACACACACACACAACACACACATGTTAGTATGGCTATCTTTATGAGGACGCTCCATAGACATAATGATTTTTGAAACTATAGATTCTGCCCCCTAACCCTCACAAAAAACTTTCTGCATTTTTACATTTTCAAAATAAAAAACATAGTTTAGTATGTATTTTTAAGCGATTTGAATTATGGGGACACTAGAAATATCCTCATAAACCACATTTATAGCATGATACATGATACATAATTCATTGTCCTGTTTATTTTTAGTAATTTATTGTACTGTCCCGTACTTTTTGCACACGTTTGCACGTGCACTTTATATTGGTATGTTATTTAGTCTGTATAGTCTCATGTGGTTCTGTGTTTGTCCTATGTTGTTTTATGTAGCACCATGGTCCTGGAGGAACGTTGTCTCGTTTCACTGTGTACTGTACTAACTGTATATGGTTGAACGACAATACAAACCACTTGACTTGACTTGATACCCTTGTAATTACCAGTTTGTAACCTAAAAAAAGTCCTCGTAAACCACCCAAACCCACCCACACACACCTAGGTGTTCCCTTTCAGTGTCGGCAGTGCTTTTGGTTTAGGATTTATCACAGTGCAATAAATTATTTCTCAAGCAGGTGTTCCTCGTTCAGTGCAAGTGTTGCGGTTTGTGGTCTTTAGGTCTCTCCTGATGATATTCACACAGTGGACCCTGAGATAAAGGTTGTTCCATCTGTGTCCCCATACTTTGACAAGAGACGTTTTCCCATTGTTAAAGAAGTACGGTAGCTGAAATTTTTTTTTTCTATATCATTCAGCATAATGCTGTTTCAAACCTGTAAGACTTTCTTACCTGAATATTTTTCAGAATATTCCAAAAGCTCTTTTTCATAATGGGAACTGGGGGCTGTTGAGTTACAAAAAGGACATAATAGCACTCTACATATAGTGAATATGAATCGTGCATTATATTCAATGTCTACTGAAGCTATATGATAGCTTTTTGTGAGGAACAGACCAAAACTTATGTTGTAATTCAAGATGTTGTAGTTCAAATATGGCATGTCAAAACACATTGTGCCAGGTTTGACATTAACCTCCTGTTAACTGAAACTAGTACCTAATAAAAATGCAATAATAATAATAATAATAATAATAATAATAATTATTATTATTATTATTATAGAGCAAATACGTTTTCCTAAAAATTGATGTCCACATATGTGGACAGCAGGACTCATTTGTGAAAATGTTTAATAATAACAAGCTAGAAAGTCAATTTCTTTAAAAAAAAGTTTTAATCAAATTGGTTATTATGTTTCCAGGAATGTTGGTCATTCATGTTTTTGAGACGTTACGGACATTACAGCTGATTTTCTGTAAAGCTGCTTTGGAACAATGTGTACTGGGAAAAGCACAAATAAATTAAACTATACAAAAACTGTAAAAATAATTTTATTTGATTAGACTTTTATGTTACAATGTTTTTTTTTACTACTTTGGCAACAAAATCTCAATGTTCTCTCTTTGCACTGTAAAAACAAACAAGAGATAGCCAGTGCTGAAGCATTTTACCAATCAGAAATTAGGACAATTAATTTCTGATACAAGTATTTATATTTATATTTACGCATTTGGCAGATGCTTTTATCCAAAGCGACTTACAGTGCACTTATTACAGGGACAATCCCCCCGGAGCAACCTGGAGTTAAGTGCCTTGCTCAAGGACACAATGGTGGTGGCTGTGGGGATAAAACCAGCAATCTTCTGATTACCAGTTTAGTGCTTTAGACCACTCCTATGTAATGGCCAGCATCATCCAATCACTGCCAACCTTGCTAAAATAAAATTATACATTATAAATTCTGAATTTCAGCACTGATTACCATTGCCCCATGTCTGCCAACCATGTTGAGTGGTCCAAACATCATCAGTATCCTGAAACTGAACATTTGGTTGGATTATAGGAGCGAATGCACTTAGCTGCATAGAAAGCTGTAGAATGCTTTCTTGCTCCCTATTTAGTGAATTACTTAACCTCCAGTGTGCTCTCTGTCTGCACTGGTCTCAGAACAGTTCGAAATATACATTATTTTCATCCTAACTCCATATAAAGCCCCAGAAAGAAACAATGTGAAAATGCACAGTAAATAAAGGACTTTTAATGAAAATATTGTGTTTTGTCCGCTATAGTGTACATTGTGTTTAGATGTGTCAGCGTGATAAATATTAAAAGTGGCATATTGGATGAAACTAGAGACTCTAATCTTTTGATTCAAACAGGTTTCAATGTATAAACTTAATTAGGTTTCTTATCAGATGTAGTTTGGTTAGCATTTTCTCCCCTTTTTCTCACAATTTGGAATGCCCAATTCCCAATGTGCTCTAAGTTCTCATGGTGGCGTAGTGACTCTCCTCAATCTGGGTGGTGGAGGACGAATCTCAGCTGCCTCTGCATCTGAGACATCAATTCGCGCATCTTATCACGTGGCTTGTTGACCATGTGACCTCGGAGTTATAGTGCGTATGGAGGCTTCACACCATCCACCGCTGCATCCATGCACAACTCACCATGCACACCACCAAGAATGAACCATATTATAGCGATCACGAGGAGGTTACCCCATGTGACTCTACCCTCCCTAGCAACCGGGCCAATTTGGTTGCTTAGGAGACCTGGCTGGAGTTACTCAGCACACCCTAGGATTCAACTAGTGAATTCCAGGGGTGGTAGCTAGCGTCCTTACCCCTGAGCTACCTAGGCCCCGGGTTGGCATTTCTCCCAAAGACAAACTCTGCTGTGATTGGTGCCATGTTGTTTTGTCACATGACTCCGTATGTCAAAGTTTAACACTTTACTGACAGCACAGAGTCTCCTGAACTGAGATCAGTAGATTTATTAAAATAAATAATGCTCTGTGGCGAAGCCAAAATACAACGTCAGGGCCGCATGAGGTTATTGACAATGCAAGAAGATGTCAATTACATTCAACGTCATAGCAACAAACCTGGTGTGATGTGTTTTGATGCACCATATTTTAGTAATTCAAACCGTGTGAATGAGACGTGATAGCTATGGTAAAGGACCAACATTTTTGATGGATATCAGCTTAAATTTAAGGTCTATCAGATGGCTTTTAAAGACTTGCAATGCAGTGCAAGTGTCATATAGACTAATTTTATGATGCTTTTATGGTGCTTTTCAAATAGTTTTTTCGATCTTGATTTTCACTTTTCTGCTATTGATTTATTTTCATTGAATGCAAAAGAGCTGTGTAAATATTCAGCAAAACAAACAGTTTTGTGACACATCACAGAATCAAAGGCTGTATCGGTCACACGTCTTCTTGCTATCCAAATTCGCAGGTCACACCAAACTTGACCTTTCGTCTGTAGCGAAATTAGACATTTCTTCGCATGAGCTTGAATTTACGGTCTACCGCATTCTGAAGCATTTGAATGGGAGTGAATGGAACGCAAAGTCGAGTGTGACCGGGGCTTTAGACACAATTTGTCATAGTCTGTTGGATGAAAGTTTCCGGAGCTCAGCTTTCCTGTGACAGCGAAACTACTTTTGATTGATTCTCTTGACAGCTGAGTCTGTGAAGCCATCAAATGAATTATCAGTCATCTGATTTAAGATGTTGGTGGGTGATTAGTCCAGGTTCTTGAGCCCTCTTTGAGAATTACATTAAGATGTGCATTTAAAGACAGAAGGGCAATAGAATGATCTTCACCATTTTGTTATTGATGAAATCTACCAGTGCCATATGACTTATGGGCAAGATATTCTCTGAAAACAAGACTTCATATCTTATGTAATTTTGCTACTCAATTAAATGTATCTTTTGTAAACATCTAAAGGGTGTAAGATATTTTTTACTGGAAAACAAGACATAA
This sequence comes from Xyrauchen texanus, assembly GCF_025860055.1. Classification (NCBI taxonomy): domain Eukaryota; kingdom Metazoa; phylum Chordata; class Actinopteri; order Cypriniformes; family Catostomidae; genus Xyrauchen; species Xyrauchen texanus. The sequence continues at coordinate 7,381,924 of NC_068296.1, read as the reverse complement.
TTACTAGGTAAGAAATGTATTTTTGTAGGGATGTAACAATATATATTTTTGACTGATACAGATAAATAAAATTAATAAAAAAACAACTAAAAATACAACCGATATCGATATTTTGTAACTTAGTTACCTAATTTTGTCATCAGATCAATGTTTTGCTTAGGAATTATGCTTTACATTTTTTTACAAAGAAGTACAAAAGAACAAACAATATGATAGTATGATAAAAGTTAAGAGAGCCATAATAAAATATAAAAAATATATGACAAATGTAATATTGCATATCCAAAACATTTTTGCAATTCTGTTTTTACATATTATAATAAAACATTCATAATATGCATATTGAAATGCTTTTTCATATTTCATTTATTTTGGTAGGTGTTTTACTCAAAATTACACACAGAAATAAGATAATACTCTATACAATGGAATAAATTAACGTGATTAATCATAAATAAACCACTGGGTTTTCATATGCCATTTGAATTTGGTTAGTAATTGGCTAATAAATATGGGTGGCTGATATATTGTTGCATCCATCCTTTTTTGCAGTTTAGATAAAAGATCCACCTCCACTGCCAAGGCGAAGCATAGAATTCAGATAAGCCTAAATTCGGAAATTCCCAGACGACTGCTGGCTTCTGTGAGCTAATAAATTCCCAGCCAGCCAAGTGCACTGTATAGATCCTGTTGAGTTTGTAGTGGATGTTTGTTTCTGTACAGTAATTACTGTCCGTCAGGGCTTATGCTGATTCAAACAGTCACGTCAGCATTTCTGTAGACTGCTTAACAAGCCCCTGATAAATGGAATGAAAGCCAGGTCAAACTCATTCAGATGGAAATGTCCCCTGCCTGAGGCTAATGTAGGTCATGGAATTTAGACTAAAAATGAGCTTTGAGTAAATGGCACCATTTATTAGTGATTGAAATGCTCAAAGGTGTTTTTCTTTGAAGAAGAAATTTCCCTCCCTAGGTGACATCAATATTGACTGCGTAGATCAGTCATCCTTCTAAGGCGAAATAATGAAATCGAACTGAAGAAGCTAGTCAAATGAAAAAGGGTCAAATGTTATTTTACAGTAAAACAGACAGACAAAGCTTCTCTGGTAACACTTAACAATAAGGTTGTTAACATTAGTTAACAATATTAGTTGACATGAACTAACAATGAACAATACAGCATTTAGTAATATTGATTAATGTTAATTTCAACATATAATACATCTTTAAAATCAGAAGTTGTATACGATAACAAAGATTAATAAATGCTGTAAAAAATATATTGTTCATTGTTAGTTCATGATACCTAACTCATGAACTAATGTTAGCGAATGGAACCAATGTAAGGTGTTACCGCTTCTTTATATCAAATTACAAACTGAGCTTGTAAAATGCTGATTTTAACCATTTGTACATATCTAATAATTGGCATGTGTACAGAGGCCCCAAAAAGTATTTGGCCACTAAAGGTACAATTAAAGAAGTCTGAATGGCATTACATTAATAACAAAATATCAAAAGCAAGTGGCAAGTATTCTCAGAACTAATATCCATTTTTGTAGTGACATCATGGAGCAAGAACTAATGTGGTTTGATGTTCTCGCAGTAGCCATGCATATTTGACCTCAGAGGTGTTTATGAACCTTATAAATGATCTGATTTGATCTGAGAGTGAATGACGACTTAAATTACAGTGCATACAAAGTGATCATATGCCTTCAGAAAAGTTGGAATATGCTGCACAATTCATCTTGACTACTATTTAGTACGTTTTATGGTGCTTTTTGGAGCTTGAAAGCCCCAGCTCATTGTATGCTTTTGAATGGTCAAGTTTCCCCACAATTTCCTGAAAAAACTGCTGACTTAAAGACAATTCTGTAGGGGATTTTGGCACTGACTTGCTCTCCAAACTGTGCTTCTCCAGCATAGACCACAACTGTTTGATGCTGAATCTGCTGTGTGCTTGTGTGCATGCATGTATGTGTGTCTGCTTGTTTACAGTTGGGCAGCAAAATTAAGACTTATTCTTTAATTCTTGGCTCAGACTGGAAGGGGAATGAAGGATCTGTCACTCAGGTGCCTTAGAGTTGTGCAGGGGATTTCAGAGAGAAGAGAGGAGATTAGAGGATCATTGCTTTCCAAATGAAAGGATGAAAACACAAAGCAGCGCTGGTGTCTTGTGTCCTGAACTTAAAAATACAACTGAGAGCTGCTCACAGAGGGAATGCACAAAGCAGAACAGAACAGGAAGATGCAGCAATAGGAGTTATAGTGACCCTTTATTAAAAGAAAAAGCACAAAAAAATGTTTTCATTTGATAAATTAACATTATATTACATTACATTTATTCATTTGGAAGCACTTTTATTCAAAGCGACGTACAAAAGAGGAATACAACATAAGTGATTTACCTCAAAGAAACAGTAGTACAAAAAGTGCTGCATAACAAAGTTTTAATTGCATCAGAAATATACAATCCAAGACAGAGATTAGAGTGCAACAAGTATAAAATGTATGTATGTATATATATATATATATATATATATATATATATATATATATACATACATACATACATATTGCATACATAACTGTCATATTGAGTGTATGGTCAAATGCATCACATTACATCTACCGGGCTTCCAGCTGTTCAGAGCGGATCGCACTGCAGAGTTTACAGGGAAAACAAGAGGCGGTGGAATGTTTTTTTTTTTATATCAACGAATGTTGGTGTACAGATGTAACAATACTGAAGAAGATGTGCTGTCCTAATTTAGAGGCACACTTCATAAACTGTAAGCCTTTCTACTCACCTTGGGAGTTTTCCTCATGTATTCTTGTGAGTGTTTATATTCCTCCACACATGTGTGAGCTCAACGTTGCAACAGCTGGCTGATCAGATCACTTATTGTTATTCTTGGAGATTTTAACAAGGCAAATCTCACCCATGCTCTGCCAAAATACATGGCTAAAAGAAGCTATTCTGAAAAGATGAAAAAACTGTTTTCTGCTAACGATCCTGCATCAGGATGGAGAAGCCTAAAAGACTTTACCAAATACAAGACACCATCCCCCAACACTGTAGGGAATCAACTACTGGCTGACAACCTGAATGTGTTTTACTGTAGAATTTAAATGCCCAGTCACACACCCCACACCCGCTCTGACCTTCACAGCACACAAACATTTACACCTCTTGCAACCACCCTCCTCCCCTCTCCTGCTACTCAACCTGCACTTAAGATCTGTAAAATGGACATGTGCCGGGTCTTCCTGAAACAGAAGACAAGAAAAGCACAGGGCCCAGATGGAGTTTCACCCTCTTGTCTAAAATCATGTGCTGACCAGCTGGCCCCCATCTTAACACTTTAACAGATCACTGGAGCAATGTGAAGTTCCCTGCTGCTTCAGACACTCCACAATCATCCCGTCCCTAAGAAACCCCAAATCACAGGACTTAATGACTACAGACCCATCGCTCTGACGTCTGTGGTCATGAAGTCTTTTCAGAGACTGGTGTTGGCCTACCTAAAGGACATCACTGAACCCTTCCTGGACCCCCTGTAGTTTTCTTATAGAGCAAACAGGTCTGTGGATGATGTAGTCAATATGGGACTGCATTACATACTTCAACATCTAGACAGACCAGGGTCTTATGAAAGGATACTATTTGTTGACTTCAGTTTGGCTTTTAACACCATCAACCCCATTCTCCTATGGACTAAATTAACACAGATTTTTGTTCCTGCCTCTATCTGTCAGTGTATCACCAGCTTTCTGACAGACAGGCAGCAGATAGTGCGAATGGGGAAATTCACCTCCAGCACATGTACAATCAGCACTGGTGCCCCCCAGGTATGTGTGCTCTCCCCACAACACTTCTTCCTGTACACAAATGACTGCACCACCAAGGACACCTCTGTCAAGCTCCTGAAGTTTGCGGATGACACTACAGTCATCGGCCTCATCCAAGATGACGATGAGTCTGCATAAAAAGGGAAGTTGAACAGCTGGCCATCTGGTGCAGTCAAAACAACCTGGAGCTGAACATGTGCAAAACAGTGGAGATGATAGTGGACTTTAGGAGGAGCACCCCAACATAAACCCCGCTCACCATTATAAACAGCATTGTGGCAGCAGAGAAATCATTCAGGTTCCTGTGCACTCCCATATCACAGGACCTGAAGTGGGAGACCCACATAGACAAAATTTTGAAAAAGACCCAGCAGAGGTTGTACTTCCTTTGCCCGCTGAGGAAGTTCAACCTGCCACAGCCGCTGCTGATACAGTTCTACTCCACAGTCATTGAGTCTGTCCTCTTCACTTCAATAACTGTCTAGTTTTGATCAGCTACCAAGTCAGATATCAGAAGACTTCAAAGGATAGTTTGTACCGCAGAGAGGATTATTGGCACTCCCCTACTCACCCTGCTAAAACTGTACACATCTAGAATGACGAAAAGGGCTGGTAAAATTACTCTTGAACCCATTCACCCAGCACACTTTGAACTGTTGCCCTCTGGCCGGCGCTACATATCACTGAGCACCAGAACATCCAGGGAGAGATAAAACTTCCCCCAAATACATTCTTTTGTCAATACAACCATGTGCAATATTCAGTCCATCCATCCATTCCTACTTATATCCATATTTCATTTATATTCTTTAACATATCCTACCTCTTCTTCAACACATTACATCACCTGCACATAACTTTATTTACAACATTATTGCTCTATTGTATATTTATCTTTTTTATCTGTTTATTTTGGCCCATTCCCCCAAACCTCCATGGAGGTTTTGGAACATTAGCTTCTTCCTTGCTGAGCAGCCTTTCAGGTTATGTCAATGTAGGACTCGTTTTACTGTGGATATAGATACTTACCTAACTGTTTCCTCCAGCATCTTCACAAGGTCCTTTGCTTTTGTTCCGAGATTGAGTTGCACTTTTCACACCAAATTACGTTAATCTCTAGGAGACAGAATTCATCTCCTTCCTGAGCGGTATGATGGCTGCATGGTCCCATGGTGTTTGTACTTGCGTACTATTGTTTGTACAGATGAACGTGGTACCTTCAGGCATTTGGAAATTGCTCACAAGGATGAACCAGACTTGTGGAGATCCACAATTGTTTTTTCTGAGGTCTTGGCTTATTTCTTTTGATTTTCCCATGATGTCAAGCAAAGAAGCACTGAGTTTGATGGTAGGGCTTAAAATACATCCACAGGTCACCTCCAATTCAGTACACCTCCTATCAGAAGCTAATTGGATAATTGTCTAAAGGCTTGACATAATTTTTTGATTCACTTAAAGGCACAGTTAACTTTGTGATATAGTCACTAAATTTGAAACAATCTGTAAACAGTTGTTCTGTAAAATATTGTTGGAAAAATTACTCATGTCATGCACAAAGTAGATGTCCTAAACAACTTGCCAAAACTATAGTTTAATTCCTGGTTCACACACAAACACACAAAAGCAAACAGCAGCATTTTTCTACCATAGTGTGACAGCTGTAATATATATCAAGAAAGAGCACTGAAACAATAACAATTTCACCCATGATTCAGTGCTTTAAAAACATGTATATACACACACATACACTCATGCCACACATGCTTAATGATACTGAAGAATGTAACTGGGTGTTGCCTTAGAGATTTTGTTTTCTTTTTCTGGTTGACAAATGACATCAGAGAAGCATTGCCTTATGGGCTGAACATTGTCAGCTTGTACATCTATTACGAATGTGACTCATATTCAGGGTTGCAGTTAGGAATTCTTGGACCGGTACAAAATATTTTCAGCGGGCCCCCCTCCAGTCCATTGTCTGACAGAGGGGAGGAGCATTTTCACTAGCAAAAATGTTCTTCCCAAAATAAGTGATAAAAACAACTGGAAACGGTAACTGCATGCATTTGTTTGGAGAGTTTATTTGAACATGAATAATATAAAGTTCAGCAGGACACTGACCTAATGATTTACCTCACTTTTAGAATATCTGAAGGCAAACATAGCCAGTAAGAACAGGAGTAGGATATAACAAGGGTAAAAATGTGTCAAAACTGTGTCTATTTGTCCATGGAAATCCAGATTTTAACCCAATTAAACTTGCCTTCATGAAAATGTACCATTATTCTTCCATTTTTTAACAGTGGCATTTGTAATGATAAAGCCCATAACCACAGGTCAGATCATGAATGGCTCCGCAATACTGTGGGTAGGGTAATGTAGATAGACTTACTTAAAAATAAACTATAGGCTAGTAATTTATATGAAAATCAAACCCAAACATGTTTAAAAACCTTTAACTACAACTTTACAGTTAATCACTCTATGGAGTACAAAAGGTGATATTGGGTAGATTAAACTCATTCACCATTCAATTTCATTGCATCTTTATCCACAAATGGAAAAATACATTCATCTTTTTTAATTCATGGAAGAAAGAAAGTCCTATGGGTTTGGATCAAAATAAAGATAAGTGAATGACAGAATAATTATTCATAACAAAAATGTCTTATAGACTCGCCTTATCATTTTAATATGAATCTGTACAAGATACCAGTTAGTGTTACTGCAGTTAAAATCGTTTAGTTTGGATGTTGAAGAGTATTTTACAAACCTGGTAAATTGATGTTGATGCATTTCACACAGTTGTCTCTTCACGTTAATGCCAGGGCTGTCTAGCAATTTGAGAAGTTCAAATTCTTTCACATAGAGCTTTATACTAGAATGTTCTCTTTAGAATTGAAATAGACCACATAAGCCACGATATTGCGTAAAGCTTGACTGAATCACGCAAGTTTCGCCTTTAGTTTGTGTTACTGTATTTGCCAATGGGGCTGATTAAGAAGAAGTCTTAATATCTCATGCAGTTTTGCTTTTGGACAAAACTACTTCTAGTTTACTTGTTACTAAGTGCCTCAAACTACCTTGTGAGTGCCTTTCAAAACGTTGATGCCTCTAACCTGGCAATATTTGGAAAATTCAGTGACAAGTGAATCTCGGCAGATGCAGTATGTCATCTGGGTATTTTTCACCTACTGTTTCATGAGCATGATTCAGATATCCAGCTGAGATGAGAGTAAGCTGAGCACTTTTGGAGTGAGTGTGCTCTGTCAGTGATTTGAGGCACTGTTGCCCATTTTGAGGCATTGTGAAATGTCAGCGTGTTCTGACTGGCATTAGAGGCAGCATATTTTGGCACTATTACCAGCACTCGTATAGACCACTATCACCCAGCACACAGATATAGACAGATATGGATTAGTGGATCAGCCTTCTATCTCTCTCTAATGCGAGTGTGTGCATGTATCACACGGACACACACTCTCCCTTTGAAAAAAAATTCACCATGATCTGATAATGCGATACAAGTACATGCGGCTAAATTGGACAGATGGCTGCAGAATGATTTGAGAGCAAGAACTGTACTTTAACACACAAAAGAAAATGTGTGTGTGTTAACAGTTTTACCTAGAAATGCACAGATATATCAGGAAATCCGTAACGGCCGATAAAAGCAATTATCTGCACTATCGGACATTGGACAATTGTTTAAAAACACCCAATGATCATGGCCAATTATTTCCTGTCTAAACGGGGCATCGGATATTTGCCTAAAACTCAAGCTGTATGTGAAAGATAATGTCTCTTAAGTGGAATTCATAGTAATTAGGTTTGAATTGTATGGAGCCCCTTAGAGGACAGGGTGGGATTTATTTTTTTTTTTAGAAATATTTGTTTTATTTTCAGGGATTTATTTTTACAATCATTGTGTAAAAATGTGGCATGCAATGCAGGAAGAAATAACATGAATGGATGCCATGTCTTACCACAATTGTTTGTTGTTGTTATGGTTGTTCTTGAGCAGCGAGGTTTTGAGATCGACATGGTTCGATGTGGTTCCTGATCAGCAGATGTTTGAGATTGATGCAATAATCTGTGTAAAACACAGTGGAAAAAACAAATGCACTCAGTTGAGTCGCGAGATGTAGACAAGCAGGAAAAGAAAAAAGCTGACACGTTAAAAAAGCACGTGGTAAAATGGCAAAGGATAAAATGATGAATGTATTATTGAGAGGCAGCATGAACGGAGTCTCCTTGTGGACATACTTTGGAGAGCAACCAGAAGTAAGCAGAAAGTCATACACATCTAGGATGGCATGGGAGCGAGTAAATGAGGAGAGAATTTTTATTTTTTATCTTTCCCTTTAACCATGGTAATTATTGTGGTTACTATGGTTTTACTACAAAAACCATGGTCAGAATTCAGAAAATGTCAGTTAAGAGCATTCAAAATGTTTAAAATGTTTACCAATTTAATGTGATACTGGAGGCTATTCATAATTCACATAATGTGAAATAATGTTAATGTGAATAATGTGCTTTTTGTTTTAATTTTTTGATTATAACTGAAAACAGTTACTCATGGAAGACATATAGAGAAAGTAACACTATATTGTCAAATTTATTTCAAAGTTGTGTAATTAATTATCAGTGATTTAATGATCAATTATCATTTTTAACTATTCTCTTTGTAAATCTCGTGAGAGGACGTGTCTTCAGCAGGTGAAGTTATGAGAGGTTTTCAATGTGGCTCACAGAGATATAATGGCCAAAAAAAAAAGACTGATGTATCCAATTATCTATCACAAATCTCTCACAATATCCTTAGAAAAGTACTGTGGTGGTACACTAATGGTGTCAAATGGTAATACCATAGTACTTTGATAAATACCATAGTACTTATACCATGCTTGCCATATGTATGGTATGGTATGGTAATACCATAGTACTTTGATAAATGACGGGGCAGTGGTGGCTCAGCGGTTAAGGCTCTGGGTTACTGATCAGAAGGTCAGTGGTTCAAGCCCCAACACCACCAAGACACCACTGTTGGGCCCTTGAGCAAGGCCCTTGAACCTATCTGCTCCAGGGGTGCCGTATCATGGCTGACCCTGCACTCTGACCCCAGCTTAGCTTAGCTAGGATATGTGAAAAATAAATAATTTCACCATGTATATGCAGAAATGTATGTATAATGTGTGACAATTAATGAAATAAAAAAAATTAAATTAAAATTAAATAACATGCCACTGAATGATTACCTTATTCATATTCTATGGTACTTGCAAAGTATTTTTTAAGGCACTTCAAAGAATACGATGATGTTACCATAGCAGACAAAAAAACATGGTAATACAAGTCAAAGTCAGGTTTATTGTCATTAAGACATTGCAGGGGAATGGAGAAACACAAAATAATCTACCTGGTTTCATAAAATCACATAACTATACCTACATTTTTACAGAATTGTTTTGACGGGGCTTGTTGTCCAGTTCCTTTTGAAATGTTAAGTAGAGGCACTAAAACAATGACATTTATGTCCTTTCACACAAATCCCAAGTAAACGTCAAATTATCGCACAAGGCTATCTTTTAAAATCAGAAGACTTTTACTTTTATGTTCTGGAGTTTCACCTGTAGAAACAGATATTAGAAATGCAGCATCTTGGAAGTATCAATACAAGCCTCAGGTTTGTGTGGTCCATGCGGCTGCAGTACAGTTTGGGTTTGGCCTGGTTTGGATCTGCGGTCCCCCTGCAGGTCATTAATCATTATAAAGACAGAGGAGCTATAGCTGTATGCACCTCTGCTTCAGACTGGAGGAGCTTGGAGACCTCTTGCAACTCATAAATCTCCTCTGAACAGAATTTAAGGATGGTTCTGCTGAGCCAGAATCATTACAGTAGAAGAGAACGTTTGGACCAGTCTACAGAGTAGCATGTGGCTCATTTGTTACTATTAGAGTTTATTGAATGTTGTCAGCAATACTCAGGCGTTAAGTAAACAGATGTGAGGGATATTTTAGCTAGTTTATGCCGTTTTACATGCATTTACATTCTGGTTTTGACCTCACAACTACAACATATGGCAATTTACAGATGGGAAGGATTTTAATTTAATTAACAAATAATAGGACTTGCTTGGGAATGTTAAATGCTTAGAAAATTTTACATTATAGTTTTACACACCCAATGAAATTAACTAACCAGGTGTTTATATTTTGGAAATTGGATTCTTATATGTAACGTCTGTTACTTGGACTATTCAATCTAGATGCAGCACCACAACACATAGACTACAGCAGAAAGCAGGTGTCTCAAGATGCATTTTTAAAGTTGACGTTTTTAACTTGACGTCTAAAAAATGCTGCACTCCTGCATGATGAAAAAAAGAGTAAGATGAGCTGCATGTTTACAAAGGAAAATAATTTAAAAACAGCAGGGACAGATGTAAAAACACTTCCATGAAATATGTTTTCAATGGCTTTGAAATTAGCATTTTATGAATAGTAAAATAAAATCCTTGAAACCATAAAGTACTCTGAATACATATAAAGTCATTATTTGCTCTCCCATTAATAGGACCCCAGACTGGAGGAGTTTTTAAACTTAATTCACTCTTAATGAGGGGATTTAATGTCTTGCTCTTCAGAAGTGAGAACTCTGTGAGTTTGGACTGACTTCTGAGTTTGACAGAGTACTGTTCTCTTGGCTGCTTCTGTCATTAGACACATCATTAGGAAATCCAGGGTCCCAGATGTCAGTAAAATGTTCATGACGTTGTGCTGTTAGTAGCCAGGAAACTTGTTCTGAACAGTCAGGAGTTTTTGAGATGCTATGATATAATCTGGGGAAGATCTAGAGGAAGAGCCAGCTTTCTTTTCTTTTTTCAATACAACTATTCATGAAGACAGCCATGCCATCATTTTTTCCATGCCATTCTATTATTGTGCTATCTGCTATTTTAGACCAGTCGCATAATGGCACTAATAATATAACAAAATGTGTTTTTGTTATGTCAAATAAACCATATTTCAGAAACTTCTCTGACTGAAATTTTTGATTTTGTTAATTTGTCTTAACATAAATGATGATGAAAGTTAAAACATTAAATGCCATAGATCGATATTTACAGAATAATCCATTATTAGAGGGGGAATTTTCAACCATGATTAGACAACTTAGAAAGGTAGCAGTGTCATTGTTATTTTTACACAGAGATTGACTTCAGTTGTTTTTATTACTTATTTTTCCAAAGTTGGAGCACCTATAGCTCCAGAAGTATTTAAAGGATTATTATGGATTTATTACAAGTCAAGCTCAATCGACAGTATTTATGGCATAATGTTGATTATTCCCCAAAAATAAAATTAAATAAAAATGCACTAGTATGTCATTTTCTTTAAAAAAAAGCAAACATTTAATTTACAGTGAGGCACTTTCAATGGAGGTGAATGGGGCCCATTTCTTGAGGGTTTAAAGGCAGAAATGTGAAGCTAAAAATGTATAAAAACACGAATTGATTCTTCTGTTAAAACACATGTATTATTTGAGCTGTAAAGTTTAAATTGTAATTTTTACAATCATGTTAAGGTTTGCTGAAATCGTCACGGCAACGAAGATGTAAAATTGGCTATAACTTTACACAGAAAAGGTTAGTAAACAATTTTATCACCCTAAAATCACGTTAACACACATATTGTGGTTATATTTTTGAAATGGTGAGTATTTGAATATTTACAGATTGGCCCCATTGACTTCCATTGTAAGTGCCTCACTGTAACCTCGATTTTTGCTTTTTTTAAGAAAAGGAGGGCAACAGGAGGGTTGATTTGGTGATCAACATTATGCGACAAATGCTGTATATTGAGCTTAACTTGTATTGAACCCAGAATATTCCTTTAAGGTATATCTTAATATCCTTTTATATTCTGGTTCAGAACAAACTTTCCTTTTGGTACCTTCATATTTAAGGCCATATATGGTTAAATACCAAAGATGTGGGGCACCTCAGCGTGGCACCAGGTGTAAAATGATCTATGGTCAAAAATTAAATGTAGGTAACATGATATGAAGCTAGTTTATTTTGTCCAACAAAACAAAGGACAGATGTACAAATTATGTACCTTTATTTATTTACAATTGTTGAAATAAAGTAATGACGCTGCCCCCTTCAAAGGATATTTTTGACCTGTTGTTTTGCTCGAAATCATAGGCATAAATTGAAAACACAGATAATTGGTGTCACTCATGTGTCACTCCTCAGACAGAAAATACTTCAGGCCAAAATATAATAAATCTTAAGCTTTGGAATCACAGTTCTCCATAATTCCTCTGGATTTGCAAAATTGCTGTGTGAGGAAAGAAAGTACAATAGCTGCATGTCCTCAGAGAGAGAGAGAGAGTGATGAAGACTAGTTATTCTAAGAGGCGGTGATCACTTGTTTCCTACTTATTTAGTCCTTTGTAAGTGGATTGCATTCAGCTCACATCTGCTTCATATCTGTTTGCGCGTCCAACACATTTCCTGCTGTGACTCCTGGGACAGTTTGAGCTGAAGGAACAACTCTTCTTGACAATTAAAAGTGAGTGTTGTTGAAGACCAAAACTTTGACTTTTAAGACAAAAGAAGAAGATGTGCCAGCAGAAGTAAGAGGTATTTCACTCGAGAGGAAGGTCAGATTCGGTAGCCATGTTTTAATCTCTCTGTTGCTCTGAGACTGCGTATTTTCTCCTATAGGAGATCTCCTGCTGTGAATAAAACATGAGACACAGACTACTCCTTGCACCTTAAAAGGGCTTTGGTAATAAAGAGGATGCAGACGGAGAGGGAGAAAGACTCTAGACACAGCAAGCACACGTGAGAACTGCTAAAAGAGTTCTGCTAACAGTGTTTGAGGAGTTCCATGCTGACAGTATTTAAATGCTCCTTGTTTAGGGGTGTTTATTGAGACTAGACTCATTATTGTATTGCTCTGCTCCAAAACCAAGTGGGCTGCCTTGAGGTTTTCAGCCTACATTGGCAGCTACCCACTCAGGGGCCATTCTTCCATTTAAAAACAGCTAGACAGAGCACAACCATGGAAAAAGGAATAGAAGATAGTAGAAGTGGAAGACACAGGACAAGAGAAATTGCTTGAAAAATGCCTAGATCTGTATGGCTGTGCTTTTTAAAAATGTTATTTATTTTTTACTTTTCTCCCCAATTTGGAATGCCCAATTCCCAGTGCATTTTAAGTCCTTGTGGTGGCATAGTGACTCGCCTAAATCCAGGTGGCAGAAAACAAATCTCAGTTCCCTCCGCGTCTAAGATAGTCAATCCACGCATCTTATCACGTGGCTTGTTGAGCGTGTTACCGTGGAGACCTTCCATGTGGAGGCTTAATGCTATTCTCCGCGGCATCCACGTACAACTAAACACGCACCCTGCTGAGAGCAAGAACCACATTATAGCGACCATGAGGAGGTTACCCCGTGTGACTCTACCCTCCCTAGAACCCGGCCAATTTGGTTACTTAGGAGACCTGGCTGGAGTCACTCAGCTTGCCCTGGATTCGAACGTGCGACTCCAGGGGTGGTAGCCAGCGTCTTTACTTGCTGAGCTACCCAGTCCCCCCTGGGTATAAACATATGTAAATCTCACACCATCACTCCTGCATGAATATTCAGCTCTAGGGGCAATATTAGATATTGACAGGGAAATACTGTTCCAATCTGGGACAAGTCAGAGTAATTTAACAGATACTTTGTGATGCTTGATTTTTCCCAGCTGAAATTTCAAAGGTTTTATCCTTGCATTTTTCATTAACAAATCCCATTGTACTCCACTTCAAAGCCTTCTGCTGAATGAGAGTGTGGTTGTAGTTTTAATTACAGCAGTTTATTTGGCATAAACCAATGTTCATAATAGTTTATGATAAAAAAAATCTGCATCCTTCTGGCAACATTTTTTTTTATCATAAAATCATAGAAATTATAGATGATTGCTCAATTTTCATGTCCATGTAGTTTGAATACACATGAATGCATATCTGAACTAAATTCTGTTTTGATGGACTCATAGCTGTTGTAAAATGCAGATGATGGCCACATCCACGATTAGGTTTTAATTTGAAAACGCATGAAAACTGAAACTTTTTAAACTGCTCTCCATAATTTTGAAAGCGATGACTTTAGGAAACTGACAAGAGTCTTTTCAAACTTTCAAATGTCTGATTCTAGAGTAGAATACCACACATTCTACATTAATGCACAGAGTTGTTACGCTGTCTGGCATCCGTAAAGAACCTATAGTTACACAAATTAATTGTATTACTTGATAGAAGAAATAGTTAGGAGTATGTTTTTTCTTTCAAAGATAATAGTGAAATTGTACATCACAAGGTGTGCATGAAAGAGCAAAAAATGTGAAAGAACAGAACCCTCACACCTGCATCCCATAATGCATTTCTGTCCCACAGGGTGTTTAAGATGTTCATTTCCTTTGTTATGAATAATTTCTTGCCTGCATGCTTGTTTGCATACCCACCTTACGTTTGCAAATCTTTACCTGCTGTAGAGTTTGATAATGTTTTGAAACTCAAGGCCTCCTGCTATACTATTTTCATGCTGACCTCCAAAAACTTGGCATCTGTTTTAAAAACAAAAGTAACGGAAAAGTAAAATGTATCTGTTTCTAAATCAGTCATCAGTGACAATATTCATCCATATTTACACTCACTGAGCACTTAATTCAGAACACCTGCACACCTACTTATTCATGCGATTATCTAGTCAGCCAATTGTGTGGCAGCAGTGCAGTGCATAAAATCATTCAGATATGGGTCAGGACCTTCAGTTAATGTTCAGATCTACCATCAGAATGGGGAAAAATGTTATCTCAGCGATTTCGACCATGGCATGATTGTTGGTGCAAAATGGGCTTAAAAAAATGTATGGAGTCGCGTGGCGCCATGCGAAGTTTGGACTTGTGTATGGCGAGCTCTGCACACTTTGCTAGTTTTAATAATTTTTGTGTCATAAACCAATGAGATTCAATACACCCTGATTCTTATCTGTTCTAGGAAAACAACATGTCAAAGAATTCAAAATCCTCAGGCTCTGGATATATTAAAAGACACTTACGCTGAAGCCCCTAAGCAGTAGACCGTAAGCACGGGTGAAGTAAATTTAATTCAGTTTCAATTGATGAACGTGTCAGCAATGCTGACAAAGGTCGTTGCTGACTTGGAGTATCTTGCTGTAATACGTCGATCGATCACTGCCATGGAGACGAAATTCACTGAGATGGTTACAAGAGTGGCGGATGTTGAGAAAAGGATCGATTATCAGAAGTCATCAGAGAGGGAATCAGCTGCTAATCCGCTAGCAGGCTTACTTGGAGCACATTTGGGAAAAGTTGGAAGACTTGGAGAGTCATAACCGGCAAAACAACGTCCGAATTGTTGAAATTCCTGAGGATGAAGAAGGCTGAGATATGGTGAAATTCCTAGACAGCCTCTTCCTGAGTCTGCTACATAACAGGCCATAAACTGGAAATCGAGGGAGCTCACAGCATTCTGGCTCGGAGATCTGTGGAGGGAGAGAAGCCCCAATCAATTCTGGCCAAATTTCCGAGATTATTCGATAAAGATCTCGTGTTATGTGAGGTGAGGATTAAAGGAAGGCTTTCTTGTAAGAACCACAGCATTTTCTTGTTCCCAGACTTTGCGAGAGAAACGTGATCAATTCAAAGAATGCGTGATACTCTTACATCAATGGAAGGTCACTTTGCACTGATGTTCCTGGCCAAATTGAGAATAGATACTAAGGATGGCTGCAAAATATATACATGTCTACAGCAAGCGATGTCCTTCATAAAGTCAATGGAGTAAGTTGTTTGTGGTTCTCATGTTGCAGCTGAGTGGTCTTGACTCACTGAACATTCACTTGACTGTCCGAGGAAGCTGAGTGCCTTTTTTGTTTCTTTTTGTGCTGGTTCTGCCTAGTGGCTGGAGTTTATTTTGTGGAATAACACTCCTTTGGGACAGTTTGTGGATGAATCTGCATGTTATTTGTGCTTATGCTTCCTATTGGCTGGAGTTTGTTTTGTGGAACATTTCTTGCAGGATATTGGAGTGATTAGGTCAGTTGTTGCACTCATGTAACATCTGAATGAGCTGGCTCACTGAACATTCGTTTGACTGCCCAAGGATTCTGAGCACCTTTTTTGTTTAATTTTGTACTGGTTCCACCTAGCGGCTGGAGTTTGTTTTGTGTAATAACACACACTCTGAACAGTTATGTGGATGAATCTGCATGCTCGTTGTGCTTATGCCTCCTATTGTCTGGAGTTTGTTTTATAGATTATTTTCTGTAGTGTAATTCTGTCTCACAAAATGTGTATAGAAGCACCGGACTTAAGCAATCCAATGGCAAATTTGTTGCGGGGGCTCTCGTAGGCATACATGGACTGTTTGAGTTTAGAGGGATGGACGCCAGTTGGCGCTGTCATATGCATGGTTAATGCATATGTTTTCCTTTTTTCAGTTTTTTTTTTGTTCTGGGGGATGTTCAGGGTTTGATTATTGCACTAATGTTGGAATGTGGTTGTTATAATTTTATATTTGACACAATATGTCAAAATGTCATATGTTAATATGAGCAGATTGTCTCTCTCCATGTGGAATGTGAATGGTATGGGGCACCCCATAAAAAGAAGGAAGGTTATTTCATTTCTTAAACATAAGAAATATGATATAGTGTTTCTCCAATAAATGCATCTTTCAGGAAGCTGAAAGATTTGGGAAGATTTGGGGTGGATATAGTTTCTTTAGTGCTGACTCAAGTAAGAGCAGGGGAGTCATTACATTGATAAGTAAGCATCTACAATTAAAATGTCTCAAACAGATTAAAGATAAATTAGGAAGAGTCTGTAATGTTGCTGGCAAGGACAATGATGAAGATAATGACGAAGACGTGAGGATGAACCCAAGTGCACTTTTATTATAAAACGTGATATCCAAAACCCTGACTACAAATGTGAATCAAAACAAAACATAACCATGAATGGCTTGAGTAGACTTGACATAAACAAAACATGACTAGACTAAAACTTGACTATGACTTGACTATGGCTTGAACAAAGCACCAGTGTTACAATACCATGGACAAAGGCAACATGAGGGCTTAAATACATGACATGGGGGAACATAAACCAATGAACAAACAGAACTCTAAACAAGATAATTAAACAATAAATACTTGACTTGAAAAAGCGCTGGACAGTGGAGCAGAGGCGGGCCTGGACTGGTGAGCAGAGGCTTGCTTATGACAAGGCATGGAGCAGTCTGGGGATTGGCTGAAACATGGCATGGAGCATACTGAAGCTTGGCTGTGACATGGCATGGAGTAGTCTGGGGTTTGGATGAGACATGGCATGGAGCAGACTGTGGTTCAACTGTGACATGGCATGGAGGAGTCTGGGGATTGGCTGAGACATGGCATGGAGCAGACTGAAGCTTGGCTGTGACATGGCATGGAGGAGTCTGGGGTTTGGCTGAGACATGGCATGGAGCAGACTGTGGTTTAACTGTGACATGGCATGGAGTAGTCTGGGGCTTGGCTGAGACATGGCATGGAGCAGACTGTGGTTTGGCTGTGACATGGCATGGAGGAGTCTGGGGTTTGGCTGGGACATGGCATGGAGCAGACTGTGGTTCGGCGGTGACATAGCATGGAGGAGTCTGGGACTTGGCTGAGACATGGCATGGTGCAGACTCAGATGTAGCCATGACATGGCATGGAGCAGACTCAGATGTTGCTGTGACATGGCATGTCACTCTCTCAGCAGCTGTAATAGAAACCCCCTCACAGCCATGGTAATGAATTTTTTTAACTAATTCCAGGGTAATATAACACAAAGCCTAATGTTATAAATTTACACTCATTCTTTAAAAAATGTATAATATAAAAGAAATTGCAAGATTTACGCTGCTAAATAAGGCGAAAATGGTCTATTGTGTTGAGGAGAGGCAAGATATTACTTTTTAACCAATTAGAGCAATGATAAAATGGGTCTCTAAGCAAAAAATCTCAAAGCAACTGCCTAGCAATTCCTTAGCAACCATCTAGTGGAGTGGTGGTGGCGTTGTGGGCTAAAGCACAGAACTGGCAAGCAGAAGGTTGCCAGTTCGATTCCCACAGCCCCCACCATTATGTCCGTGAGCAAGGCACTTAACCCTAGGTTGCTCTGGGGGGATTGTCTGGGGAATATGTGCACTGTAAGTTGCTTTGGTTAAAAGCATCTGCCAAATGCATAAATGTAAATCAAGAACAGCCAAGCAACTGCATTGCAATGCCCTGGCAAACACCCACAAAATAATAGCATTGTGGAGGCGACTTTTGAGCATGCAAGAACTAAAGTACTCACATTTTTATGTTTTTCACTCCATTGTCAATAACCCTAAATGAATTAGAGATGTGCTGAGCTCCTGCATAAAATTCCACTCTGCCCTCATCTTTGCATCGTTTGACAGCTGGAGGTTTTCCTAGCCTTGCAGAAAACAGAATATTTTTGTGCTAATCTTTCTGCTCTGGAGAAGAGCACATTGCTAGTGGCCAGATTCCTGTGTTACTGTAATAGGGCTATTTTCGCCTTCTCTGGCTGGACTTATGGAAGCAAACCGTTAACCTCGAGGCTGATGTGAAGTGGAGTGGGATCCCCAGGGCCTCAGGGAGGTTCAGGTGATTCCACTCTGTCCTTGTGTGAGACACAATTGATGTGGGTTTGTGTTATTGAGGCTTCACTCAGGCCGTCTCAAGTGTTTAGCCTGAAACGGTAGAGTGCCATTAAGAAAAGAGGCAATCCATATTTATTATGAGAGTCTGTCCATTCTCAGTTTTCTGTTTTTATCTTCTCTGACTCTTTTGAACATTAAGTGTGAGAGTTTCATTCAGTTTCATTATTCCCATTTACTGAATTTTAAAAATAACTTAATAGCCTTTGAAGACAGATTTACCAAGAGCTCCAAGGTTGTTAATCAATGGTAAATGGATCTGTTGAAGCCATCAATCTGTGTAATTTTTAACTTCATTGTTTAAAAATTGTTTTTATAAACTACACTATCCATGATTCAGCAGAGAAAGATCCACCAATCTGAGAACTAAGGCCAACAAACCATGCCAAAATGTGATATCCAAAACCCTGACTACAAATGTGAATCAAAACAAAACAAAACCATGAATGGCTAGACTAGACTTGACATAAACAAAACATGACTAGACTAAAACTTGACTATGACTTGACTATGGCTTGAACAAAGCACCAGTGTTACAATACCATGGACAAAGGCAACATGAGGGCTGAAATACATGACATGGGGGAACATAAACCAATGAACAAACAGAACTCTAAACAAGATAATTAAACAATAAATACTTGACGTAGTAGGCGTGAGCTCTGGACTGTGGAGCGGAGGCGGGCCTGGACTGGTGAGCAGAGGCTTGCTTATGACAAGGCATCGAACAGTCTGGGGCTTGGCTGAAACATGGCATGAAGTAGACTCAGACGTTGCTGTGACATGCCATGTCACTCTCTCAGCAGCTGTAATAGAAACCCCTTCACAGCCATGGTAATTCATTTTTTATAATTCCAGGTTAATATAACACAAAGCATAATGTTATACATTTCCTTCTCAGTATTTAAAAAATGTATAATATAAAAGAAATTGCAATATTTACGCTGCCAAATAAGGCGAAAATGCGTCATCACAGTCTGTGAGAAAGGTCTATTGTGTTGAGGAGAGGCATGCTATTAGTTTTCTAAACAATTAGAGCAATGGTAAAAATCAGAACTAAGAACTAAGGCCAACAAATCGTGCCAAAAGAGCCCAGCAGTGACCACTCACTCCCATGAAGAACTGTTGTGAGACAATCGAGTCGGTCTCTCTTCACACTCTAAAACTGTATTTGTAGTAAATTTGCAAATATCTCAATATTTTGTAATAATATTAAAATACATTGCTTATTGTCAGGACAACAGCAAAGCAGCAATGAAGCAGCATTTGTTTTTTACAAAACCTAAAACTAGAGGTTGACCGATAACTAAGGTGGTGGAAAAGGTGGATAACTGATTAATCAGCTGATAGTTTATAAATTAGTTTATAGAATATTAACAGGTTTTCTTATTCTTTCCTTACTTTGACGGCCACAGACATAGAGACTACAAGAGTACAAAAGGAATAAAAGGAAGATTTGGTGCTTAATGCGGAACTTATAACTACAAACAATCTGCAAACACACCACAGACTCTAATTTTGAAATGATGGAGGCTTGGCTCTGTTAAAATGCTCTATAGGCAAATTAAGCTTTTAATAGCCTATATATTCACCAGATGAAGGATTTTGTATATATACTGAATTTTTTACCAGGTGAGGTTCAATGAGGAATAAGGTTATTATTATTCTCAAGATATGAAGTTGGAGATACTATGAATGAAATGTTTCCATATAGTCGCATTTTTCTTTGAATGCTCTCACTTTTATTTAGAAACTTGATTGTCTAATAAAAATAACAAAATATACATTTAAGTGAGGATAAAAAAGTCTAGAGTACATGCGGAGCTTGTGTTCAGGTCACTGTACAGAAATAAACCTTTTACCTCAGTGTCACACACATTTTAAATATTTATAAATCCACTCCACATAGAAATACAAAAGGGACAAAAATAGTTCAGATGCATGTTTGCAAGGAACATACATGCTACATACTTAAACGTATTTTACATGTCAGGATTCAATCATTAGAATCAAATCCTAGAATCCTTTATTTTGGTCACACATTATACACAAAGTTTTTTTTGCATATATACAGTGAAATTTATTAGTTTTCACATATCCCAGCTAAGCTGGGGTCAGAGTGCAGGGTCAGCCATGATACGGCACCCCTGGAGCAGATAGGGTTAAGGACCTTGCTCAAGTGCTCAACAGTGGCATCTTGGTGGTGCTGGGGCTTGAACCCCCGACCTTCTGGTAAGTAACCCTGAGCCTCAACCGCTGAGCCACCACTGTCCCTATGGCATCAAGGATACAAATAACAACACCTCCTCCACACACTGCGACTACCAATAATGGCTGATACAGAACAGTATCTGGCCAGCTGTTTGGCCTTCCTTTTGGACACACCTGTAACCTGTAATCCCCTCACTACAAGCCTGTGTACATGACCTAACCTCCCAAAGATAAAGATTAAGACACACACACACACACACACACACACACACACACACACACACACACACACACACACACACACACATACTAATTATTCAGCTGCTGTTGGCAATGTAGCAAGGTATGCTGGGAAACGGGGTCTAATCCTGCTGGTTAGTGTTTCAGCTTTGATGCACTATTGAGTGAAGTAACTGAGATGAAAATGTTTATCGCCATTTTAGCTTTGTTCAGTATGAAACGGCATTTGCAACCTTTTCTTTTATGTGATTTATTTCTAAGTGAAACTGGATATTTTGGCTTCTTTTTGGTTTCTTTTCTGTGGATTGTTTCTAAATTCAAGTCAAGTCAAGTCAAGTCAATTTTATTTGTATAGCGCCTTTCACAACACACATCCTTTCAAAGCAGCTTTACAGAAGATCAGGCATTAACAGATGATAAAACTGTAATATTAATAACCCCAGTGAGTAAGCTGAAAGCGACTGTGGCAAGGAACACAAAACTCCATAAGATGTTGATTAATTGAGAAAAATAACCTTGGGAGAAACCAGACTCTCTGGCTAAGATCATGAATATAATGTAAATATTACTTATGTATAGTTAAAGTCATGGTTTCAAATTATTAAACTAAGTAAGTGTTAAAGGTCAGTGTTTAAACATCAATTTAGTTTGAACTGTAAGATTAATGACTAATGTCTTTGAAGTCCATCCTGGATTAAGTGCAGAAGTTCACATAGATGCAATTGTCCTTGTTAATTGGCTGATTAAGTCATTTGCACTGGACCAATGACAGACTCCCATCATTTGCTTGCAGGGACATTGTGCTCAATATCATCTGGAATGTGATGTAAAATCACCATTATATTTTTTATAGGCAGCTGGAGTTGTTCTTTGTACTCAGTTACAATGTTTGTTTTGTTCTTCTATTAGTCAGATGCCCCTAAAAAGAAATTTCAGGGATAATTTGGACAAACCTAAAATAGCCTTTCCAACAATTGCTGATTAACAATAACAGTGACTTTCACCAAGCTAAAACAAAAAACCCAGAATTCAATCAGCTGTTTAAGCTTTAATTCTGTTCCTTTACTAGACCCAAGGTTAAAAAGACGACAGTTTATGTGTGTGTTCTCAAGGTGAACACTCTGCAAGTGTGTTTTTGTGGTGTATGTAAATTGTGTGATACACTGTGGTGAAGTGCACTAGAAAAGCATAATTAGCCAGGTTCCAACAGAGGCATAAATTTCCTCTCAGCAACTCACAATATTATGACTCTCTCTGCAGGCCGCACAGTGTGTTCTGATATTTGGTTTCCTAATAAGATCCTTTGTGAATGCCAAAATATGGTTGCCTTTCCCAGAGAGTGTGACGTTTATATGCAGAATATCTTTAACTTTAATA
Source organism: Xyrauchen texanus (assembly GCF_025860055.1). Lineage (NCBI taxonomy): Eukaryota > Metazoa > Chordata > Actinopteri > Cypriniformes > Catostomidae > Xyrauchen > Xyrauchen texanus. The sequence continues at coordinate 7,359,469 of NC_068296.1, read as the reverse complement.
ATAACAATAAATAATAATAGCAAATCAAACAGTGTAAAGAGTATAGAACTATTACATGATTGTGGAAAGCATAGATTGTAAGAATTTGAAGAGAGATATTTGAGTTCATATTGAGATCACTGACTTCAGATTGCACATTGTGGTTTGGTGGCAAATCTGAGCACTATCTGAGACATTGTTGATATCTCTTCTGAAACACATGTCAAGTAAAATATGAGGTTATGATTGCAGATTTATTTTTATTCCAGTCTCCATTTCCATAAATGGGAAACAAAACAAGTGACATGTTGAAAAGGTCTGACTTTTCTATGTGTGTATTTTAGGGCTTATGAAATTTGGCTGATGATTAATTGACAAAACAAAGAATTGCTATTATGATGATTAATTTTTGTTTAGGGCTTTCACAATAATGATAATTAATTGTCATGCAAATGGTCATACTTCTGAGGGTGTCTGTGTGCATAATACACCTTAAATCATTTATTCATATTTAACTTTATATCATATAGTAAAATGGGGATATATGATTTCCTTTAAGGCTTTAAAAAATTACAAAATGTTGCACAGATGTGCAAATGGAACATATATATTTTAAATGTCCAAATATTTACATTTACACTGTTGTTTTTGGAACCCAGCCAACCTGAATAGCTATTATGTTATATTATATTATATTATATTTTTCCTAAATTCTTCACTTTCAAGATATTTGAAAGCTCTCTGTTTATACCTACAAGCCCTTATTTCACTTGTGTGTATTTGAAAAGGTATTTCTTCAATCTTTCATCTCTACAAAATGAGTTATGTCACTGCATGTCATTAACACTGCATGTATGAACCAAAAAATGAACATTTGCCATTATGTCAATGTTAAATTATAGCGAAACTGGAGCGCTTTGCATTGACTATGGCAAAACCTCTGCAGACGGCAGGTATCACAACGCTTCAGTGGTTAATCTTCATGCATTCGGTGAGGTGCAGGTCAGTCAGATGGTCCAAGTTCATTTGAACTGCTCATATAATGCAGTTACACCTGCAAATTAGACACAAACATGTGCCTTTCATGGCATTTCTATTTTCACTTAAAATGTCCTTTTGGATAGTAAAATGTGATTGGAATGTGAAGTGCACAATAATTATCTCAAATAATCGCAGTTAGATTGAATAACCATGATCAGACGATTATTTAATAATCGCGACAGGCCTAGGTGCTTGTTTTTTGCTTGCCTGGTTTGGTTAACAGGTGAAGAATGAAGAATTAGCTCAAATTATGTTTGTCAAGTGTAAAAAGATCTAGCCCTTCTTTACACCATAAAACAACAATAGTAATACATAAATAGATTACAAATATTAATAAAAACACAAATACATAAAACAAAGTACATGAAGAAAATAATAACAAATACAATTAATTATCTCAACATCTGTTTTTGGTTAGAAACATGCTCTACGCAAGTATTCAAATGCTAAATTAATTGTGCTCTGACACGTGAGAATACGCTACATCATGTGAAATCAAACTTGCATAGCCAAGTGCTTTCATTCACGTCCTTGCATATAATATTACTTACCTTATCACATACCTCCCACTTTTCTCTCTCTCTATCATTCATTAAAATCACTGACAGATATGTAATTCTGTGGTAAAATTCATCCGTGTTTGGGGTGTGCCACTCTCCAGATCTACTGCTGATAGATTGTGGGTAACGGCCCCTGAGGGTGATGAATGGGCGAGTGAATCTGCACACACACAGCCTGCCAAAACCCTCACTGAAGCATGTTTGAGATCCTCTATGTGTAGGTCTATTTACCTCAATACCTGTTTTTCACAAACCATAATATAGAAAAATCACAGATTAAATCTCTTTAATATCCCAAGTGTTTCTCCTAGACAACAAAGAGATCAAATGGACACTTTGGCACCATTTGATTTCATTTGCTCCAGAAATCTACTGCTTTTCAGATTTACCTGGAAAAAAAGATGTCTCCTCTACAGTTTCTGAATAGATATCAAAGTCTCGAATTGTGCTCGTATTTGCCAAGATACCAAAGTCTGCAATCAAAAGTTGGACCAAATGATATGAGCTATACTATCTACATTCATTTGATAGCTTTATACTCTTTCTGTAAGTCAAAAATGTTATTTATATTTATTAATTATATATCTCCTGAGGCAAAGTTGATACTTAACAGTCAAATATAACTGAGAATAAGCCTCCCGAACTACGATAAAGCTAACTCTGAGCAATAAAATTGTCCTCTGCTGGGGAACTACATTTTTACTGACCCTTATGGAGGTGTTTTTTTATCTTTTCTAATGAGTCTCTTTGATGAGGTCATTAAACAAAATGCTAATAGCCTGCAGCGTTTATTAAATATTGAATCAACATCATTTAACCAACCTGTTTGAAGATGAAAGCAGGGCATTGCAAATGTGTTGGCTTCATTACTTCCTTTAAAAAGACATTTAATTGTAATTGGGGAACGGGATGCAGTGTTGAATAGATTGTCCTCATGAACAGTGTTCACATGTCTGTTTACTCAGAGGAAAATGTCATTGTTCGGAGATTTCTCTTTCATAGCTCATTCAGAAGAACGTCACGGTTACTGTTGTAACCTCCGTTCCCTGAGGGAGGGAACGAGACGTTGTGTCGAATGAAGTGACACAAGGGGTCTTCCTTGAGAGCCTTGCGTACCTCTGAACTTGAGAAATGGTCAATGAGAAATTGGCAGACAGAATTTTGCAAAATAAAGGGAAGCGGGCGTGTGTCTGTCAGTCAGGTTTTTGCACTGAGGAGCCGAGAATAAGGTACGGCCGTTTACAGTGGTAGGTCTAGTGTCATGGCAGAAGGGACATTCAGGGAACGGAGGTTACAACAGTAACCGTGACGTTCCCCTTCTGTCACACACTCGACATTGTGTCGAATGAAGAGACACACAAGGGGTCCCGTTCAAAAGCACCATGCACTACACCGTGTTACATGAACTGCTGACACAGGCGCAAGCAGGCTGCTGCGTGCTAGAAGCAACTGTAACGGCCGCACGTAACCCTCCCCAACACCCCCAGAAAAAGGTGTCATATACAGACCTTAGGTTCCCAGCACCCCTAAGGGGGGAAGACGCTACATGACCAGCATGGGAGCAAGCCAGCCAGCCGCGGCCTTTTCTCTCTCTATGTCTCTCGAATAGAGTGTAAAGTGGCTGGGGCTATCTTAACGCTATGAAATGCGTCAGGGAAGGCAGTCTTTCCTGATCCTATTCTTTCAGGGGGAAAAGACCCTGCAGAGACCACATCCTGCCCAGACAAGGTGGAGGTGATATGTGACCAATACACCACGTGGGTTGTCAAGCCACACATGGGAGCGGTGCGGTGGTAGGTCCTACCTGGTGAGAGAGGAGCTCTACAAACACAGCGACCGGGGGCAGTGGGACTGCCCAAGCGAGACACGGGTCCACCGGCAGGGGGATCGTATCATGGAAAATACATCACAGGGAGTTGCCTGAAAAGGGAATTAAGCCTGTGGAGCCCTACCCCAGTACAGAGCACATGCGGCACGTAGTGGGCCTGGTTGCAAATTCCTCAGCTGAAAGGCATCTCCTGAATAGGACGTTCAATGCCTGCTGTGTATTGCTCTTTTGTGAGTGAATAAAACTCTTTTAGAGAAATCAAACTCTTTTAGGAGGGGAAAACACAGAAGCACTGTCAATGCGCCCAGGGGTGTGGCCTGCACAGCGTGTAGAGAGAGAGAATGCCGCTGGGCGGGACATGCAAATTCTCTCTGCCAATTTCTCATTGGCCTTTTCTCAAGTTCAGAGGTACGTGAGGCTCCCAAGGAAAACTCCTCATGTCACTTCATTCGACACAACATCGAGTGAGTGACAGAAGGGGAACTAGTAGTTCTCAGTATTACTGTATGCTAGTCAAATCAACTCCTTAAATTAAGCTCTATTTGAAACATTGTTGAGATCTCTTCTGGAACTTTACTAGAGATTAGTGCAATTGTCTCCATTTGCTTATACGTTCGATCTCATTGCTGCCTACGAGACAGAATTGAGACGTTAAAAGAGATCTCATTTGTTAATTGTATTTTCTATGTGTGTGTTTGTTGGGTAAACAAATAAAGAATTAATGAATTTGCTTAAACGATGTTAATCAAGTGTAAAAGTGTTTCTGAGGAAATACTTAGAGGTCTAATTTAAATGACATGCAGCCTTCTTCGACACCATTCAAATCCCCTGCCCTCTCTGTCTCTGTCTCTGTCTCACTATCTCTCTCTCTCTCGCACGTGCGTGCTTTTCAATCAATCAGTAATTAATGGCTGGCTCTCCTTCCTCTCATTATTGATCACTGTTTACACCAATCAAATGGCATGTGTAAAACAAGAGCCAGATGTGTCAGATAATTGATACAGGCTCAAAAGTTTCTAATGCAGCCGATGAAAGATGAAATCTTTTTTTTAAGGCTTGGTTTCTGAATAGGTCGTCTGACATAGTGTCTGTGTAACGGTATATGTGAAGGGGTCATGTCAATTCAAACTAACTTTAACTTGTGGATTTTGGGTGAAACTTCCAATTTTTTTTTTCATCTTTGATAACTTACTTTCATAAGTATTGTATAGATTAACATTTTTTGTCTTAATCTGCCATTACAGAATTAAATCATTTACATGTCTAAATTTGGTCGGATCATATTGGCTTTAAAGGGATAATTTACCCAAAACAACAAGAATTCAGGTCATGTTGCATCAAAACTTGTAACAGTTATTTAGTGTCCAAGCTGCTCTTTTCCATACATCGAAATAACATGGGGATCTGTGGCTGTCAAGAGCATTTGCAGTCTGGCTTGGTTTAAACTACCTGTCAAATGTTTCGACACACTGGACTGCACTGTTTTATGTTGTTTTGTGTTTAGTTGAGTTTATTTTATTTTTCTTTGGTTTGGTCAAAGGCTGACAAACCGTCTATAAGAGAAATGTATGTAAATTAGCAGAATCCTCCCATCTGTGTAAGCCATTTAAAGAATGTCTTTTGTTTGAAAAATGTTTTTTGTGAGACTTCACTGATTTTTGTTTGGTTTGTCAAAAGCTGCCAAATTGTTTATTCGATAAATTTATGTAAATGAGTAGAATCCTCCCATCTGTGTAAGCCAGTCAAAGCACGATTGTCTCTTTTGTTTCAGGATTTTGTCTCTATCTCTCAGGACACGGGGTGAGCTTATGAAAAAGAGAGAAAACAGGAGATAGGTTATGGATGAGTGGACAGAAAAGAGGAGCTTGTGTAAGTGTAGCAGGGTAATACCACCATTTTCTATTTCAAATCACACACGCACGCACGCAGGCACACACACACACACTCTCTCTCTATCTTTCTTGATGTCTCTGAGATTGTGTGCTTCTCAATAACCCCTCCATAATCCTAACTCGTTCCTGCACCAGGGGTGAAACCCACAAGAAACAGACTGTGTCTCCTGCAGATTGTGCGTCCTTGTGATATTACTCAGACACGCTTACTGAACATGTTCATTCTCTGCTTTTCCTCCTCATCCTCCTTTCGTTCTCTCTTTCTCTTATCAAAAAATTTACATTTTCTCTCCCTGTCTTTTCTTTTAAACAGAAGCTGCTAACATCCTCTATATTACCTAGAAGTACATGCTAAACTTTGACTTTCTTCTTGTACAACGCAAAGAGTAATGTTGCGTTCCATTTAACTAGGAATGTCGAAATGTCCAAATTCCTACATGGAAAAGCATGTGGCAATAGAATGCCACTTGAAGTTAGACATCCACATTCCAAATCCACAATGTAACGTGAACACCTGCTGAGTCTTTTTATTGGTAATCAGCCATCATTGTCTTGTTAGTGAGCGGCAAGAAAGCAACACTCGAGGCCTGATGCGGCTTGCGCATTAACTCTTACGATAATGAGAAGAAAACAGACTTGAAGCATCGCATGGATATTTAACTGCAGTAAATCAGTGAAACATTTTGGTTTAGTTTAGAAGATTATATTATAGACACTATATTTTACATTATCTGAAGAAAAATGGGAGTGGTGCTTGTCAGAGCAAAACGTGCTACCATGATGCTAGGGTGTTGTGGGTGGTTGCCAGGGCATTGCTATGTGATTGCTCGTCACTTAATATGCAAATGCGATTAGTTCCTGGTTTCATATGCCATGTTGTTTCGCATGACATCTCATGTTATCATTTTGGGAGTTCTGAGTGGTTATGGTGGTGTTATGCAGTTGTAAAAGTGTTCTGGGAAACGCTTTCTCAATCTAATCAGCTCAAATCTGATTAGCTGGTTTGATGGACCTTAAGTGAGTATACGGCCACAGGATGTACCCCCTGGAAGCCGAATTGTATATCATTTTCTCCTTTGTTTACTTAGTTATGTCTGTGTAGTTCTCTATAAAGAGGATATCTGTGCTGTACTCAAATTTTATGCTATTTTCCCATATGTTTTCTGTGCATGAGGATCCCCCTCCCGTCAGTCTTTTATTATGGTATGGTAAATCTCTGAAAACACTGCCCCTAAACACCCCAAAATGACAAAACCGACTGTGATCGGTTGCTTTACATATCAGTTAGGTGACTTTTCCTGTTTAAATGGCCGATTCTTAGACAATTGATGCAGCTATAGGCTCCAGACCTATGCCTGACATGTAAAGCAACCAGTTTCTAGGATGTTCTGAGTGGTTGTTTGGGCGTTGCAATGCTGTTTCTAGGGCATTGAAGAGCTCTCGCAGAGCCAACAAAGTAACAGTGGAGTCATGAACGCCATGGTCAGTTCATATTTTTGAAATAACTTTGTACAAACAAGGTTGATAAGCGATTCTCCCTGACTAATCATGATAACCATGTAATTAAGTAGAATATTCATTTTTCTGAAAATACATTATTCCAGCAGGGCTAAATATTCCACTAAAGTGTGGATTCCTCTCTCACGTCACTGTGTTTAGTGGCATAAGCTGAAGAGACTTTGACACACTACAATAAGTGTTTGTGATCAATCACAACTCTCTCTTTACTTAAATACACATACATATAAATATTCTAGAGTGGTATAGCTCATATTGATTTAATCCTTCCATGAGTGAAGGCTATAAAATCATAGATGGCACCTGAGTTTGAGTACGAGCAGCTGTGAGTGTATGTGTGTGTGTAGGTGTGCATAGCTACTGGCAGCTTTGCTACAATAGCTCCCAAAGCAATAACACCTCCAATAGTAAAGCATCAACCTATTTCCCATGGGAGGACTGTGTGTGTATTAGGGAGAGGGGTTGATAAATGTGAAGTTCTCTAGTGTAAAAGCCATGCATACACATTACTAACAAAGAAGTATCCAAAAGAACTATACTAGGGTGTACCATTTTTATTTTGAAAATACCATTGTGGTAATGCCATGGTATTCTGTAAGTACCTAGTACCTATGAGTACCATGTGAATACCATGGTATGTGAATTCATCATGGCACATTATTCCATTGAAAGATAGGTTTGTCTGTATTATTTCATCAAAATATGATAACTTGCGCTTGTATAACTTGAGCTTTCCTACTCAGATGATCTGTTGCAGTTATGCAAATCTTACCAATAGTAATGCAGTAACAGCGTGGTCTCGTGAAATTTACTTGAGCATTGCAATGTTTTTGCAAAATTGAAATGACTTGGTTCATAACATGTTTGGATGCACTTTTCAAGTGGAATGTCCAGTAGGGGGCACTAAAACTGAGCAAAATGAGGTTGTAATCAGACAAGATTTTAAGGTGAATTTTAGATGGAGGTTTTAATAAAACGAATCTTCCTTACCTAAAACTTTACCATAAACATAACCAATAGTGTCCGAAAAGAGAAATAAGATAATTTTTTCTCCCCAATATGGAATGTCCAATTCCCAATGTCATCTAAGTCCTCGTGGTGGCGTAGTGACTCGCCTCAATCCGGGTGGCAGAGGACAAATCTCAGTTGCCTCAGCGTCTGAGATGTCAATCAGTGCATCTTATCATCTGGCTTGTTGAGTGCATTACCACAGAGACCTAGCACATGTCGAGGCTTCACGTTGCCCCACCGAGAGCGAGAACCACATTATAGCGACCACGAGTAGGTTAACCCAACGTGACTCTACCCACCCTCGCAACTGGGCCAATTGGTTGCTTAGGAAGCCTGACTGGAGTCACTCAGCATGACCTGGATGAGAATTAAGAGTTTAACAAAACAGACATCTTTACCCTTAACACTCACTAACCTTAATCAATAGTGTTTTAAAATGCAGAAGCGAAATGAAAAGCAAATTATTTTGGAATAAGTGTATATATGTAGAAACAAGCCAGGAAATTTTTTTTTTTTTTTACCGTCAACTGAGGTAACGGAGCAAAATTTATGATTACATTGTTGTCAGATTTTGTTGTTGATTTGAAATATGTTCTTTGATCGTAATCTTCACCAATCGTTTATGAGATTTCAGTGTTTCCCCATTCAAGTAGATAGGAGGTGCACTGTCATGAACGGAAATAGCCTCCCGAGAGCATTCCAAAGATGGGCGACAGTGGACTGACTTGGTAGAAAGACTTTGATCTCACCCAACATTTTTCTTCTCATTGTGTATCCTGTTTTTCTCAGAAATGTCACATTTTAGAAGCAAAATGGGTTCTAAATGCCATTTCATGTTCTCCTTGCAGGACTCAAAACATCAGCCTTCTGGTTACGAGTCCTGAGCCGTAAGCACCAGACCACACCATATACAGCATCTGAGCCCATTTTCTAGGTGACCTTTTAAATGCATTTTTTAAAGTGCTTTTGGATCAGCAGCTGTCATTTTCAGCATGGTAGTATCATTCTCTTGTGGAAAGGACATCATTGTTGTAATGGATTTAAAATGTCTCATTATGATACAAAAAGACTAAACAAACAAATTGTCTCTTCCTGCTGATACAGAGGAAGAGGAGGGGCATTGTATTGTTGCCTCCAACAACGATTATGAGTTTGGGGGCTGTATTTAGATTGTCACTGTTCAAACTCCCCGGGAAGTCACCAGAATCATGCTTTCAATGAGATTCCAAATACAAAATAAAGGAACATCTCGGGTTAATACAAGTTAAGGTCAATCAACAGCATTTTTAGCATAATGTTGATTACGACAAAAAATAATTTTGACTCATTCCTCCTTTTCTTAAAAAAAAAGAGGCATTTACACTGGAAGTGAATGTGGCGATTTAAAGGCAGAAAAGTGAAGCTTATATTTATTAAAATGTTAATTATTATTTTTATTAAAAGTACAGATTCTGTTGAAACTTGTGTATTATTTGAACTATAAAATTGTTTAAATCTTAATTTTTATGGTCGTTTTAGTATTTATGGCATATGTGCTCATAGCAACTAATTGGTACAATTGAAAACAACTTTACACAGATGAAGTTACTAAGTGATTTTATTTTTTTACAATAAAATCATGTTAATGTATATAATCTTTACGTCTTGTGGATTTACTTTTGAACAGTGAGTATTTTAATGTCTACAGATTGGCCCCATTGATTTCCAATGTGGCTTACTATAACCCCGATTTATGCTTTTTTAAAGAAATGGAGGGACAATTAGATTTTTTTTTTTTTCGTAATCAGCATATTGACACAAATGCTGTCGATTGAGCTTAACTTTTGTTGAACCTGTAATATTCCTTTAAACTTTCACATGGAGTCCTGAAAGCTGAAAGTTCTTTGAAACAGCTTTGTTATTTCTGGTTTGTGTTGGTGTATGTGTGTGTGAGTTTACTTAGCTATTCTTTGGGGACAAATTTTTTCCCAAGAAGTGAGCAAAATGTGACAGTTCTCCCTTTGGGGACATCCAGAGACAGCCTGTAATGAAAAAACGATTCATAAATATATTTATTTTTTTAGGGGTAGTGTTAGGTATTGGGTAGTCTATAGCATTTATAATTTTTATTTTCTATATTTATAATTTTTATTTACTATAACTACCTTCATATAAAAACAATAGAAGTCTACGTAACATAATGTGATGGTATCTGGTGGTAATCTGGTGGAGAGTGTAAACAACTTAATCATTCATTTCCAAAAAGTTTTGAAACACATTTTTCAAGATAAAATATATATATTTTTTATAAATATTGTGATTTTTTTCAGTCAAAAATATCAAGACGTTTTCTCAGGGTTACACGTGAACAAAATGTACCTTTTGCGTCCTGAGCGTGATATGCCATAGCTATGGCGTCAGTGACACAGTGGGCGATCCTCTGTTTGGAAAAAGTTCTCCCTTTTTCCGCTGCCCACGAAAGCAGACAAAGAGCTGCTCAGAGAGTCTAGAGCTCTGCTTGTGATCCAAATAAATGCGCAAAGCACGCATCGGACACAGCAACGATAAGGCTGGGTATGTCTCCTCCCGGGGCAGCTTCGCTTGCAGGATCACCACCTGATCCCTAAACGGGTTTGTGGGAACCTTGGACACATAGCCTGGTCGGGGTCTCGGGATTACGTGAGAGTCACCCGGACCGAACTCCAGGCACGTTTCGCTAACAGAGAACTTCTGCAGGTCCCTGCAGACGGCCTTCCTGATGGGGCTCACCTCAATCATGAAGGTGAGCGCCATCAGGAGGGCAGTCTTCAAAGAGAGTGCCTTTAGCTCAGCTGACTCTAGGGGCTCAAATTGAACTCCCTGTAGGCCCTGAAGGACCATGCAGAGGTCCCACGAAGGGATGACATATGGGTGATCTGGGGGGTTTTAACCGTCTAGCGCCTCTCAGGAACCTGATGATCAAGTTGTGCTTTCCTAAATACTTACACAGTGTACACTGTATTACGGTACGATCAGGGCCGGCGCTACCTATAGGCGAACTAGGCTGTTGCCTAGGGCCTCGGCCTTGGAGGCAGGGCCTCCAAAACATACACATGCTTATCCACCAATCAAGAGCAGCAAAATACTATGCTGTTTGTCCATTGGATATAACAATTGTCATTCACCTGTAGTTGAACCAATTAATATCACCGTTTACATGCGAGTCACTCCCAACCTCTGAATTTATGAATGAAGAGATTGTAGATGAATAAAATCCAACTTTTCTGCAAATTTATCTGATGGCGCCGAAGCGAACTCATCCTTCAGGGGCTGTTAAGCGTAAGGCTAAGCAGGCACGCAAAGAAAGTGCAGCTCGTGATTCAGGTATCATCTATTTTTGAGTGATCGTAATGTATTGTAAAAAATAAACTGATTCTAACGATCAGCGTCATTTTGAGATAGATCATTTGACGGTTATTTCCAGTTCAGAAGAGCGCGAGCACCGTTGATGGACTGAATTCGCTTCTGACACTTTGAATCCGAGCGTATGTAGCTACAATCGATTTCCAGCCCTAGTCAGGAGCTGACTCGCAAAATACTACAGAAAAAGTAAAGTTTGTCAGTCAAAGAGCAAACGCACTATACTAAAGCATTGTTTATTATGTTTTAAAACAGTCTGTATATCTTTTAAAACGCAAATGTTTAGCCTACATTAACTGCTCTAGTCTATCATAATAGACTATAGACCATAATAGACTTCATTTTTTTCGTTTTCCAATCATAAATACTGTTGCAATATTTATTGAAAATAAGTATGCAATCTTAAGCATATGAATAAGCACACAATTACAGTTGACGAAATTAACTTGTCTTTTCACTTCCACTAGCAGCTGATTTGTGTATCATAAGGTATTTCTCTACAATACATACCTAATATGACTATATTTAGTCTATCAAAAACAAAACTGTTCATTATCCCAAATAGTGGGTTAGTGTGTTACCATAAATAAATTACTGAACAAATTACTGCAAAAAACTTCCTGACTGCTAAAAAAAAAAAGATGACTTTTCAGATGATTTTTTTTTGTTTACCTTAATTAAAGTTACATTAATATGCACATTTAAGTAAAAATATAAAAATACTGATAACAGGGTTTGTATAAATAAAATGGTTAGGAATCATATTTGTTTTCAAGTCTTTTTTATTAAATGATGTTTTATTAACAAAGTTCGGGAGGAGCACATTCAGATAATCAACGAGATAAGAGGTATATATACTGCAGACTTACCTCTGTTCATTGACAGTTTATCAGCATCCCTCCACCACCCCCATCTCCTCACTTTGATTTTTAATAATCTCTTATTGGATGTAAACAACACAATCCAAAATACAATGCAATCCAATGTAATACTGTGTACATCTGGCCAAAATTCAGAGCCTGGAGCCCTCCCCTGGACAGCATGCCAAATACGCATAATCTTTACTCTATTTAATTTGATGTAGGTGTGAACTCGTGAATTCTGAAAGGTGGAGGGGAGGAGGGCATGGCGGGGGGCCTCCAACATACATTTTGCCTAGGGCCTCCAAATGTCTAGAACCGGCCCTGGGTACGATCTGGGGGGTTTTAACCTCCTAGCGCCTCTCAGGAACCTGATGATGAAGTTGTGCTTCCCTAAATACTTACACAGTGTGCGCTGTAATGCGCCGTTAATCCAACAGCTTTTGGAGATGAATGGATCAATGGAGGAATTCAGCTCGCAGAAACACAAATGCTCGGCTCTGAAGAAAAAACCTGAATGAGTGGTTGCATTCCAGCTCCTTTTATACCCATATGTCCGGGGGAGTGGCATGCAAATTCCACTCGCCAATTCCCATTGGCCTTTTCTCAAAGATCAGAGGTGTTTGGGGCTCCCAAGAGCGACCTCTAGTCTCACTACATCGACACAACTTCGAGTGAGTGACAGAAGGGGTTACAACCAATGACTTTGATTTGGTGGACAAAAGCTTTTTTAATCATATTTTAAAACACAATTGTTTCACTTTTTTAACTGTCTCTGGACACCACATGACATTTTTTACTTTAAGCCCCAGAAAAAATATCAATATGACTTTAAATTCAGCAAAAATGTTCATCATAGAAGAGGTGCATTCAAGTAAATGGTTTGTGTGAATTGCATTTTCTTTAATCGGTTTTTAATTTAATAGATCAGGACAAAAATTTACTTAATTGACCCCTCGGACACATGGCCATAATATGCACCTGTTACCCTCTGTTATTGTGTTTTATGATGAATCTTGTAAAAAGAATACACTTTATGATCATGAAAAGGTTTTTTTTCTAAATCGCTCGCCCACCGTCTACTACTTGACTATGTTTGAAAGTGCATGAAACATTTGAAAACTTGTGGCGTAAGTTTCATGTTAACACTAGAAAGGACAAGTCAACCCATTGCAAACTCTGACATACTTGCCAGTGTTTTCAGAAAACAGGCATCATTGGTGGTTTTATGAGGAGATGCTTTTTGATATTTCTTGCAACAAGGGGGATGGTATCCCCTTGCTCCCCCCCTCAACTCGAGCCCTGATTGAACTGTATACATATACTGTATACTATATAGTATTCATGTGGTACTCCAAGATACATTGAAGAATACCATGGTGCCATGTGCAAAAAACGTTAGTCTATATTGTACTTTTTGGTACTGTTTTGTTTATGTATATAAGCCACTTATGAATTTGCTAACCTTCTCTGACTTTGCTTGCGATTAAATATTTGCTTAAATATTTGCAGGAAGTGTTTAATTCAAATGTCCTGTCAAGGCAGATTTGCTTATCGAGTCAAGCCAGCTGGTTTTGAGACTCTGTGTTTGCAATGCCTCTTGTTCTCTGGAAAAATAAATGGGCACAGACCTCAGTCAGCAGACTTCATTTGTTTTGTTTTCCGATAGTATTCAGCAAAGATTCTGAACCAGCTGGAGATGGTGTGGCCTGACTAGAGCAGAGATATGGATTTATGGATCTGTCGTGAAGATATATATATATATATATATTTTTTTTTTCATTTTTACAATGTATTTCCTTACATTTTACTTGCAGGGCCAGACTTAAGTCGAATGCACTTTGGAACCTGTATTGGCCAAGAACTGTCCACTTTCATTGCCAAAGGGAGGGCTGTCTGATCGACATGTAAAATTTATGATCATTGCTTTTGATTTTTAGATCACTTTTTGTAAAACAACAGCACAAATCTTGAGCAGTATTTCTCTACATGGGGTTGTTTAATAAGAATAATTTTCATCATGATACTGGTTTATGTTTTATGAATCCAAACTGATTTACTCATGGGTGGGATTAATCATTAGCTTAAGGCCATCTACATATCCCTTTGATTGAAAATTTTACTGCTTTCATTTGCACTTCAATAAACACTACAGATATATTCTGAATCTTAAATATTCATCACAGTTATATTTCACACCAAGGCTGTACTGTATGATTAGCAATAATGTTCTAACCACTCAAGTCAACACATTTGAGTCCTAATAATCTATTAAAATAAGCAATGTTCTCCATCCACCAGCAAAGAGCCATTAATGATTGATTAGTTATTTTTTACTGTGCCATTCTGGGAACAGTACCAAAACCAGAGCTTTGCTGTCAATAAAGGAGCTTTAAGAATCATATACAATTAAGTAAACTATAAATGTAATTGCATTGACTCTAAGTGCGATAATAAATATAAAGTTAAGTTAAAGATGTATGTTAATTAAAGGAGCACAATGGCTTTGTAGGGTGATTACAGATTATTTTGCCCAGATAAATTGTGACAATGCTGTGAAGGTGGACCCATATTTAGAAAGTCGGGATGAAATCAAAATTGATCCTATACAGTACTTAGTCTTAATAGATTTTGCTTGTATTCTTGGACACAACACATCAATGCATGTTATTCCAAATAAAATACATTTGTCTTAGTCTTAGTCAATGTCTTTGCAGCTATACATAATGTGTCGTGCTCTAAAAACAACCTAATCTCATAGAATAAATGTTACTATAACTACAGGAAATTTGTGGAAACTGAGTTTTACGTGGCGCTTTCTACGTTTTGCTGCAGTTTCCTGGTGAAATTAACACTATAGAGGTGCTACAACAACTGTGCTTTTTAATCGCTTTCACTCAAATCTCGGGTACTAAAGCTTTTTATGACTTTATAATCACTTATTTTCCCCTCTATTACTCACACCCTGCTATGCTATTATATCAAAACACTTTTAATCTAATGCATCATTTGAAAAACTATACATTTTATTTCTTGAATTACAGACTCTGAAAAAAAAAAGTTAAAATGTAATGTTTTTCAATGTATGGTTTTTGTCCGCAATAGCTCACTTGATAGAGGGATGTACTTTGGACTTGGAGACCCAGCCTCGAGCCTGTCCAAGAACGCTCAAAACGAAAGTGGAGGCGACACGAATTGACGTGGTTGCTTCAGTAAATTTGCTTTTGAGGGTCCTGGGTAGCTCAGCAAGTAAAGATGCTGACTACCACACCTGGAGCCACAAGTTTGAATCCAGGGCGTGCTGAGTGACTCCAGTCAGGCTTCCTAAACAACCAATTGGCACTGTTGCTAGGGCGGGTAGAGTCATGCTGGGTTAACCTCCTCGTAGTCACTATAATGTGGCTCTCGCTCTCGGTGGGGCACTTGGTGAGTTGTGCTTGGATGCCGCGTAGAATAGCATGAGTGCAAGATGCGCATATTGTCTGTCTCAGACACAGAGGCACTCCGTCCCCCAGATTAAGGTGAGTCATTATGCCACCATGAGGACTTGGAGCGCATTGGGAATTGGTCAGGCCAATTTGGGGAGAAAGAGGAGAATGTTTTTTTTTTTTTTGCTTTTAAATGTTGAATTTGCTTTTAAAACACTATTGATTAGGTTTAGGCATTGGTTAAGTGTAAGGATGTCTGTGTGTTCACCTCTCATTTATCTTTTTGAACTGTATCAGTTTGGTTTAGGTGTTGGTTAAGGGTAAGAATGTCTGTTTTGTTCACCTCTCATTTATCTTTTAGGACAGTATTGGTTAGGTTTATGCTAAAGTTTTAGGTTACAGAAGTATGTTTTACTCATTAAAACATCCATCTAATATTCACTTAAAAAACCTTGTCTAATTACAACATCATTTCACTTGCTTTTGGTGCTCCCTGCTGGATAATTCACTGGGAAACTGCAACAAAACGTAATGAAGCGTGTAATTTTTGTGTGCAAAAATGTTGCCATTATCGTGTAAATTGAATAAGATCAGGCTGTCTAAAAATCTAGATGCAGCGCAGCTGTCTCAAGATGGTTTTCAAAAGTCTAAGTTATTTTAAACATGACAGGTGTCTAAAAATGTGCCACTCCTGTGCAACATGCAGTGCAACATACAAAGACGTCCATCTAGTGCATGTTTGCATATAAAAACAATTAAAAAGCAGCGCAGACTGACACAAAAGCCTGTTTGGTGTGAAAGGCCTCTTAGTTTGTTCTGCAACTATCAAGTGAGGAGGTATAATGCTGTCCAAACAGGGTGATGAAACACAGACAGAGAGAGTTCTGCCCTGTAGTGATAATTACCGCAATGACAGATGGCTTTAAACAGTCTGCACCTCAGTCTTGAGGGCAGCGATATACTTCAGATGCTTATTTATCATTCACGACTGCATTACTTTGCATTCAGCAATACTCATTCAACTCTAGGCCTTCTTTATTGAGTTAGCCTCCAATCTTTAGCCTTGTGGCGCTGTTATATGTCTGGTTGATCCAATTGTTTTAATGAATCAATGCATCATTGTCAGAAATCATTCTATACATTTATTGAATTTGACTAAATTAAAAAATCAAATCAAAAAAAAAAACGAGGCCTTTCCAAAGTCTCAGTGTTGTTAAAAAAGCAAACATTTGCACATAGAGGCCACTTGAGGATGTTATCACATGGGACAGTTCTCAGGGCAAGGATGTTTTTCATATTGTCAGGATGGGGAAAGTTGTCATATGTTTTAAATGTTTTTTTCTTGTACGTATATGTATTGAATATGTATTAATTGCTAATTTTGCTGGCAAAAACAATTGTTTGATATTTTGTTACCTGTTACATTTTTACTGTTTCATAATCATTTAAAGGTATACATTAGTTACACTTACATTTTTATTTGCTCAACCCATATGATTTCTGTGTTTAGTGGAAATGTAAGCGCAGCGTAGTTCTAGCGGGAAGACTAGCAGCTGTACATCATCGCACCATTAGGTAGGTAACTCCTAGCCAATCACATGTAAGCCATTGCCTTATAAATCTGCTCACAATCTATCACATTGCTGTATCAGTGTGCTAGCACTGCAACCTCCACCACCCCACCACCACCAGTTGAGTACCGTCCTGCATGGGGGTAGGCTCCTCGCCCCTGCTTCCTTTCTCCAGCTTCGGACCGCCAGACGGGGCTTACGCCAAAGAGAGACATTACATTCCTGTTTTATATTAATCAAATAAATTCATACATTGAATGTGAATGGTGACTAATGGTGTGTTCACATTCAATGCAAAGAAAATGTTCCCGCTGGATTATAAATTTGTGTAACGCGAACCCGCAAGCATTCCCCTTCTCTTCCGGAAAAGGACAGGAGGAGGGGCTTCTACGACTTGGTTCATAGTAAAGTACAACCAATAGCTGGAATCAAGTAGACAGGCATATTTTCTGAATTTACCAGGTAGTCCAACTTTCTCGCTCACTTTCCTCCAAGCGTTGTCTTTTTTCGTCCGGTCTCTGTACATGTATGACATTATGTCATAAAATTCCAGGTGCCCACACACCGCTACAACAATTTTTTTCATCCATTTTTTCAAATTTCTTCTGCTACTATGTCAGTCTGACATCCGGACAATCTTAATGCTGACAGGCTTTCGCGACAATGTGTCATGCCAATTTCGGTAAAAGTTAAACTCTCGCGAATACGCAAATGAAGCGAATGAAGCGGTTTTGCGTGTTCGAGTCGCGTCATTCCCTTCATTCATGCCGCCCCACACATTGACTTTGTATGTAATCGTGCCACGCGAAACGCTTGCTTTGTGTTATATGTGAACGCACCATGAGTCTGTCCTTCTGCCCATTATCTCCTTTGTGCTCCAAGGAAGAAAGTAAGTCATACAGGTTTTGAACAATATGAGTGTGAGTAAATGATGACGCAATTTCATTTTGCAATATCATTTCTTAATAAGAAGGCCTAAGGGGTTAAAAATACCCCCTCGAGAAACTTTTACTAAAAATATGTGACAACTAGTCCTAGTCTTCTCGTAACAGTTTGCTGTGTTGGGTAAATTACTTAAAAATAATAATCTACTACAAATGACAAATTATTTATCTAAAATTGTAATCATATTACTTAATTAAAAGGTTATCACATTACTAATTACTTTACTTTTAATTTACGTTCTAAAACACTTTTCCGCTCAAAAAATAAAACAAATGTCTATTTCATTCTTACTTATTGTTATTTGGATTACACCCAACACTGACAATATGTTTCATAAATCAGAAATGACATAAAAAAATCATGACTCTGATACCAAGCGTCTTGTCTGATATGCTTATTCAGGTTGGCACAGGCCACGATCAGTTTCCACGCTGACAGTGACAGCTGACAGTCTCCTGCTGATGGCAGATTTGGCAGTGATTGAACAGGAAGTGGACAGAGCTCTGTGTGATTAAACAGTACATGGATCCAGACAGTGAGTGTGTGAATGGATCAGCAGTTGAATGATCCGACAGTCCGAATGCACTCAGTGAGGGATCGGCCAGAATTTCTGAACCCATAAGAACACATCTCACCAGAATCAATATACTGAATAAGGTTCAGCTTAAGAGACACTGTTTAAAGAAGCCTATGATGTTTAAACAGGGAAACAGTCCTTTTGCTTAGCTATCATAAATATTAAGCTGTTAATCTGAGTAAATAAATATGTGTTTTGTACAGAGAGTAAATAAAACTGTTCAATGAATCTACACACTATTGCATAATCCAATAATTCTGCTGCACACTACACAACACTGCTGAAGGTTGCAATGAAAACGTAATATGTATTGACACTGCAACATTGTGGACCAACGCAACATAATCACACAGGAAATCGACATGTAGCTTCCAAAAGTTAATGTACACTAAAATCAACCCATTTCTGATGAATTATTGACAAGCACCATGCCCCATCAGGCATTTTTGCATGAATTCAACCGTAAACAATTTTAACTGTTTAACTGATTGCATGTTGCCCAAGCAGCATCTAAGACACGGGTTCTGGTCCCATGGAAACCACAAAGGAATCGGGTTTATATAAACAATGGTTAACGCGATTCAGACGTTATGTTTTCGGCTGACATTAGGTTTAGTGTTGGGGTTTGGGTTAGGGGGTAGAGTTAATAAAATATGCATTCTTGTTACCTCTATTATAATATTTACCTCTTAAAATACAAATGCTTTTGATGCCACACTGTTGACATTTCACCTGGAAACTGAAGCTCACATGTGGACCATACGTTCATCAAAATTTCCAGCTTCAGGCACTGGGGGGCAGCAATTAGAATTTCGGGTAGCACATACCGATTAAAAAAAAAACCCACACAGTTTAGCACTTTCGCTGTTTTTATTATAATTTTTTTTTACATTGCACAGCATGCAAATTGTATTATCTAAATTAATAAGTTGTTACAATTTTAATACAGAACATTGTAATAGAGGCGTTTCTGGCTTATTAGTTGAAGTTACTGTTACAAAGATTATTGCAGGGTTCTGTGTTTAAATGCAAAGAAGAAATTCTCCAGTAGCGAGTTAGAGAAGGCATTGTGCTCATACTCCAGCCAACCTGACACAAATAATTAGCGGTAATGGATGGTCTGAAATGTATGAAGTCATTAGTGTTTGAAAAAGCACAGAGCCTATAAATAATAGAGCTAAATATAATGGTGTATATTTTGATCTGTTAAAGTGTGTAAATGTATAGATCCTATAGAGAGGTTTTTATCGATTTGCAGGATCTTTTGTTCTTTCTGTTTTTAGAGTTGCTCAAAGTTGTGTCCTTTTTATTCAGGGAACTTTGTGAACTTGTGCTTGAAGGCATGCAGTGTGTACAGGATCTTAATGATCACTAGTCAAGGGTGAAACTCCAGCAGCAATTAAAACAGTACAAAAATGTAAAATACTGTTCCATATAGAGGTGGGTGGTATGGCCAAAAATAAAAAACTGGATGATTTAATACTGTATAAGGGTTGTTTCAAATCTCCTAACCTTAAGTATTAGAAGTGTGCAATTACTTTTAATTACACATGCAACATTATGAGGTCATGTGAAATTGTAGCATAATATTGTTTGAAACATTTATCATTGAATATTGCTCGAATATTGCTAATATTACAGTTTCTCATTCTGTTTTAAGAAAGACAGTATATAGTGTGCAGTACGCAGTACATAGCAACTGGCCCAAAGGTTGAGTGGGGGTGTTCGCTGTCCTTTTCTGCATACTGCGCCGCCATTTTGTGGTTCTTTCTGCATAACGCGGTGGCTCATTTTAGCTTATCGCAGCCCATTCGGCCGGTTTCGCGGCTGACCCACCAGCCCGCTCTGTTCTCCAGATGGCCAGTTCTCCCCTAATCTGCCCCAAAGTGCGTCGGCCCACCGGGGAAATGCCCGGTATGCCAGATTACCAGTCCAGCCCTGTTCTGAACACACACCCAGGTCACCTTGAGATGTTTACCATGTACAAATATTCTCAAAATATATCACTGCATGTGTAATCTAGAAGTGTCAATAGATTACAATACTTGTCACAATTAATTTTGTGTTTCTAGATGTTTTAGGGACTGTCAGCATTTTAAATGAAGTTATCATATTTCAAATTTGTTAAATTTATTTGTAATAATTTCAAAAACAAACAATGAACAATTGTATTTTTATTAATTAACATTAACAAAGATTAATTAATGCTGTAAAAAACATTGTTTATTGTTAGTTCATGATACCTAATGCAAGAACTAATGTTAACTAATGCAACCATATTGCAAAGTGTTACCCCATTTTTCCTTGACATTGCTGCAAAAATATATTGTGATATATAACATTATTGTGATATTACAACCCAAATACATTTCTGACAGTCTTATACTGTCATAACAGTTTTAATATTAGAACCATCCACTAGAAATTGTGATGCTTGTTAATCTCTCAGTAGCATCAGCAACAACACTCATTGAACTGTATATCAAATAGTCTTCTGAAAGATAATTGCTTTTGGGAGGGACTCAGGGTGAATCTGTCCTTTCTTAGGTGACATTGAGAAGATACTCTGCAATTCTTAAATGATTGAGACATACCCTGCGTCCGAAGCGTGTACTGTCACAGTATGTACTGTATTTAATGAAGGACGTATTTATCTGTCGGCAAAACAGTACGTTCCTTTAGGCATGCATGCATGCTAGTATAGATTTCGGACATACTTCATCCGGGGACGTGGGCATTGTCTCGTGACCCGCATATATGACGTAACAACTATCTGCTCTGGTTTTTGTTAAACAAGCACCATTTAAGCACAATTAACAATTATCTTTGTATATGGAGCACTTACAGTTGAAAAGAGCCATCTGACTCACAATTCACCGCCTTTCCTTTAAATTCAGCCTTTAGAACGTGATGTTGCCTCAGCTCCCAAGGGATTATGGGATTTTTAAGTGTTCAGTGGATCTGCATTTCAGAAATTCACTGGAAATAATATGTGATCTGGGTACTTCTCGCTTACTGCTTCATGAGTACTGTGAATTCGGACATACTACACCATTGGCATACTGTTTTTGGCATACTGTATATAGTAGAGAAGTATGGATATTCATACACAGCGACTGTCTCATTATAGGGGGAGAGTTCTCATCTCTTGTGAAACAGCTGTGAGTTTTGTATCAGAAGGTGAATGGGCGGATCTCTGTCATTCATAAAGTGCCCTTTCAAAATGATTACCAACCCGTAGAGCTGCATCCTGATGCTCGCATCTTCGCACGTCCATGCCTGAGATTTTCATCTCTGAAACACAAGCTCATTCGTTCTGCTTACAACTCGGGGATCTCTGCTTTCTAGAGGGAAGTCTAGCGTAGAGCAAAAGGTCTTTGTAGGGTTCACACATTGTGACAATAAGTTTAGATTGTTAATATCTCCCCTTAAATGACCATGATTTTACCAAGTAAGGAATGTCAACATCATCTAACCCAACTATCCCTACCCCAACCCTAATCATAAAAGCAATAGCTAATCCAAAAATTTCAATTTGTGTTGGGGCAAGTTTGATGTCATTGGTCACTTGCTCTGTTAGTCCATTCTAATCCTCATTTTTCGCAGCACCACTTAATTATTCTGGTTCCTTAATGGTTCCATTAATGATTCTTTTAGTACTTTTGCCAAAGAGATATTTGGCAATAGGAAATGCAATTCTTATTCGTTTTACTGCTCTCAGCAGCCTGTTACAAAACTATGAGATAATTTCATAGTTACCTATAGGGCTGGAAATTCAAAACAAAAAACACATACATTTCTGATTAATAGCTGAATGTTGAATGCCTTAAAAACTTTAATGCAGTATCCATTTTTTTCACTTCCTGAAACTTTATTAATGTTTTCCCCCACTTCCTGTGGATAAAATAGTAATGTATAAATTTCCAAGTTTGAATCGAACTCGAATCGACTGCAAATCCTATCACAGACGATTGTGTGGAGCAGTGCACGTTAATTTGTTACGTGCATCGCATTCATATACCGGGCATAATAGATTAAGATTCAACTTTATTGTCATTGTGCAGATTACAGGTACAGAGCCAATGAAATGCAGTTGTTTTCGCATATCCCAACTAAGCTGGGGTCAGAGCGCAGGGTCAGCAATGAAACAGCACCCCTGGAGCAGATAGGGTCAAGGGCCTTGCTCTAGGGCCCAACAGTGGTATCTTGATGGTGCTGGGGCTTGAACCCCTGACCTTTTGGTCGATAACCCTGAGCCTTAACTGCTGAGCTATCACAGGCCCGATGAGCCAGGTGTGGGAGAGATACAGGCAAGCTGCCATGTCTTTTCGTATCAGCCGAAAACACTCACTCACTTTCATCTATGCCAGTGTCAAAAAAACGAAACCATGTGAGAGATCCAGCGTGTGCAAGATAGAGACCAAGCAGCAGCAAGACAGCTTTCAGTTTGCTTTATATCTGTATGTTTCTTGTTTTTTATTGTATTGGCAATATTCACTTAATTTTATCTTGCCAATAAAGCTTAATATAAATTGAATCTGAACATTTTATCCTATTATGAAAACAAAATTCACTGTAAAACAGCAGAAGATTTTGCCCAACTTTACAGCGTGTCCATTGATTATATGGCATGTAAACATATAATTGTAACAAAACATTTGTGCATATAAAAATATGTCAAATTATCTCTATTTGCTAAAACTGAACATGTACATATTTAAACAATTAAATAAATGATGACTAGCCAATTCTTTGCAAGTTCTTTGAGACTTGAGTAAATATATTTAAGATTCAATTAAAATTTTTGTTTTAATTTGCCATATACCATGATTACTCACGCTTAATCACAGAAAAATGTGCAATTATGACAAATTTTGTATCGATTCACAGCCCTAATTTTAACAGAACAGATTTGTACAATTAAGATATATTAATAATGAATTAATTTTTATTAAATATCCCTAATAACAACACAAGTCATAATGTTTATCTTTAACTTCACATTGCCATATCAACAACAATTCAGTGATTACTCTGATTTAAGTCTCAAGAGTTATACACATAACACAGTAAAACACATCTTAGTTAATTTCGAGTCGGACATGACGAAATGAATGTCATTTGGGATTTATGTTTCTTGCTATAGATTCATAAGATTTTTTATGTTTTGGATTTTTTTTCTCCCCTTTTCTCTGGAATGCCCAATTCCCAGTGCGCTCTAGGTCCTTGTGGTGGCGTAGTGACCAATCTCAGTTGCCTCCGCGTCTGAGACTCTCAATCTACACATCTTACATTTACATGTACGCATTAGGCAGACGCTTTTATCCAAAGCGACTTACAGTGAATTTATTACAGGAACAATACCCCCGGAGCAACCTGGAGTTAAGTGTCTTGCTCAAGGACACAATGGTGGTGGCTGTGGGGATCGAACCAGTGACCTTTTGATTAACAGTTATGTGCTTTAGCCCCCTATGCCACCACCACATCACGTGGCTTGTTGAGCGCATTACCGCAGAGACATAGCCCATGTGGCGGCTTCACGCCATTCCCTGTGAGAAATTCTTCACGCGGCTTCACCGAGAGCGAGAACCGCCTTATAGCGACCACGATGAGGTTACCCCATGTGACTCTACCCACCCTAGCAACCGGGACAATTGGTTGCTTAGAAAGCCTGACTGGAGTCACTCAGCATCTCTGGATTCGAACTTGCTACTCCAGGTTTGGTAATCAGCGTCTTTACTTGCTGAGCCACCCAGGCCCCCCCATGAGATTAATTTGTTTAGGAATCGGACTATACTGTTAGTGCTGTATTTTTCACACCGCTGAATGGTAGTGCAGGAAATACTTGTCAGAGTATTTTAGTATCATGTCAATGGAAGAATGCACATTTGAGAACCATTAACGGAATCAAAAGTCCTAAAAATCTCTCTGCTCTAGTATTTAAAAAAATATCAAAATACTGAGCCGGATGGCCTGATGGTGGAAAAGTATCTTTTGATTATAATGCACAAATTATTTGGACTGCTTATATAATACTTTCATTCTGCATTTTGGTCCTTTTTTTTGGAAGGATATACACTAAATAACCATCAACTTTACCTGTACTGAAAAAGAGCAGTTTGAACATTCTGACAAACATCTCCTTTTCTGTTTCACAGAAAATCTATATGAGGTTGGAACAACGTGAAGGTGAGTAAATGATGACTTTTCCTTTAACCACCCCTACAACCAGAGGCTAATGATATGCCCATAAGAATGTTGCTGAGCCCTTAACCACATAGCCCATAAAATCTGATTGGTTCATGGAAATTTCACTCTAGGAACACGTCCTACTTGGGTATATCAAGGTAAGCTCGAGCTTAGAGCATATTGTCATCTTTATAGATGAGACCTCTATCTCCTGATGGAATGATAAACTCAAACCATATTCAGTTCCACTGTTCTTGTCCTTGAAAGCAATTATTACGATCCATAAATATGTCATGCGGTATTCACAAACATCATCTCATTGAACAGTCGAATGAAAGTCAACACGCACACACAGATACACATGCGGACAGATGAAAGTGATGTGACATTTGAAGTCCTTGTCTTTTTAACTGATGTGAGCAGACTTCAGCCTCGCAACAAACATTAAGAGTAAAGATGACAGAATTTTAATGCAACTTTACAGTATATCCTCTGTCTACCTTTCAACGTCAAAGTCCGTCTCTTTCTGTCTTTCTGTCTCCTTGTGTTTACGAGCAGATTATTATGGGCTGGAGGAGAGTTTGAATTGAAGGTTAATGTCTTATGGCTGATTGTGTATGTACAGTATGTTTCTCTGTGCTTGATGAAGCAAGACAGTTCACTTCCCAGAGACATGTCCAATGAGGACAATCAGCCGTCGGAAAATCGCTCTGAGACCAGTGACATCGGAGCGTGTCTTCCCAAGACACTTTCTGAATTAGAGAGCTTTCTTTCTGCCTGGTATCCGAGGCAGATTTGGTCCTAATAGCTAATCGAGGAAAGCCCTAAAGCCCAGCTTAGCCTAAATAATGCTGATACGACCAATGCTTTAGTGGAAACCTTGACTCAGCCTCTCTTTTAGCCTTAGATTTCACCAGTGTTGGAGAGGAACTACATAACTACAAGTAGCAACATTACGAACTTGAGCAAATTTTTTTAGCTGTGTGACAGTATCTCAGTTACTTTCACTATAGTGTTGCTTTTTCTAATGAGTAGCTGTTTAGCATCTCAAAATGCTACATTTGTGACATGCCGCAATACATCCAAGAGGGAATTTATACGCGCTCACCAGACTGACTCATTTTGTGCGGACAATTTACAGTATATCAATTAATTTAGTTAAAAACAATTAACAGAATCACTTTTGTAGTTTTGGGAAGTCAATTCATTTTAGTGAATCAATTAGTTCAGACAGTTCATGTAGACAAACAAGTTAAAATCAATTAATCTCTGATTCACTGGAACCCCTGCACAGATGTCATGTTAATATTTTGTTAATTGCTGTTTTCCACTCGGTTATATAAAATATTGTAAAATAAAATGTTTATAAAAACACTCAGTGCTTTGAGTGTAGTGTCAGAAAAGTGCTATAGAAATATAACATTCATTCATTTAAAAAGATTTGTCTCCTTAAATACCTTCAATGTATTTAGCTACTTTTTCTAAGTAGCTTGTAGTGTAGCTAAAAAGTTTCCACATAGCTTCACCAAAATGGATTTCACCAAAAAATGTAATACATTTTAGAGCAAATTTGAAAGGTGAAGTGTATAATTTCTGTGCCACTAGTGGCACAAGAGGGAATTTTAAAAATAGTGAAAGTTTTCAAACAGGGTTCCTGCCATTGGATCTACCAACAGATATTACCGCTCCAAAGCCCTGCCATTGGTTGAGCAAATGTTGATGTGTTAGGCTGGTCAGGATGCTTAAACAGAGCAATGTTTTGAGTAGTGCCAGAGAGCCACAGTGTGTACACTTTTTGGGTTTTAGGTTCCCCTTCTCTCACTCACTCAACGTTGTGTCAATATAGTGACACTAGGGGTCGCCCTTGGGAGCCCCAAACACCTCTGATCTTTGAGAAAAGGCCAATGGGAATTGGCAAGTGGAATTTGCGTGCCACTCCCCTGGACATACGTTTATAAAAGGAGCTGGAATGCAACCACTCATTCAGATTTTTTCCCGCTACCCACACGGAGACATCATTCATGGATGGTTCGTGTCCTCATTGCGAGAACATGACCATGGCAACGTTGCGGTCATGGCTTTCTTTCATCAGAGGGAAAGCCACCCAAGTGGCTCCCCACCTCGGCCCTTCTACCTACGGGTATGAGGCAGAGTCGGTTAGCACTGGCGGCGATTTGGGGACCTCAATGGAGCTTCTCCACCAGTATACCCCCCACAGACCTCCCATTCCCCAGCAAGCTCATATGCCCCAGTCGAATTCTGGGATGAGACCACGGGCCCGTATCAGGGTGGGTTTGCGATCTCATTCGGGGCTCGGGAAGATGATGAGCTCTTAGCAGCATCGGAGAGCGGGCTCGTCCTGTCTCCAAACCTTAAGATGCAGTAGCCCAGTCGTAGACTGACGTGGAGCTGGCAGCTATGCTTGGCCGGGCGGTTGCGAGCTTCGGGCTGGAGTGGAAACCTCCGTTTCCCCCCGAACCCTCGTGGCTCGATGATTGGTTCCTGGGCCAGAGAGCCACTCACGGCCGCGCTCCACTCCTGTTCCTTTCTTCCCGGAGGTGCAGGAGGAGCTCACGTGATCGTTGTATACGGTTCGCTGGCTCCTCCGCTCTCACTACCCGACGGCTAGGGGGTACTCGGTGATTCCTCAGAGGCTCCTGTCCAGGACCTGTAGACTTACTAATGCCTACTTTGCTGCTGGACAGGTTGCCTCCGCCCTGCATGCCATTGCTCTCCTGCAGGTGCACCAATTGATGCAGTGCAAAATTGTCCACCGTGTGCAATGGACTAAGTTAAAATTGTCCAAGGATTTTCAACACATATATCCTGTTGTGACTGGTGCAGATCTACCCCAGCCTCCCATGTACATATGTTTTGGTCCTGTATAAACTTAGGTTAGAGAGCGATCTCCCCTTGCCCGCTGATAGCTATTTTTGGAATCACTCCTGATTGATATAACTTTACAAAACTGCAATCTGATTGTATAGCTTTTATTATGCTCTTAGACAAATGACTGATATTGCTGAGGATTCGAGGCCTCCAACTTTTATACAGTGGATTTGAGATATCTTTTTTTAATTAGAAAAAAATTAAACATTCATTAAAAGGCTCTTTTAAATGCTACAATAAAGCTTGGGACCCTTTTAAGCAATATACTTGGGAACATGTTGTATTATCTGACCTAGACTGAATCTCATGCCCAGCATTTACTATAGCGATTTCTTTTTATCATACAGACTGTGTACCCTGTCTACTCTGTTAAGCCACAGAAGCATAATTGTTTAATTAATTTATATAACAATTATTTTGTTTTGTTATTTTGTTTATATGTATGTCATTTATATATTTAATTTCTTATATTGGTTTTTACTCTTTTTTTCCCCCTTTTGTAAAACTTTTTTAAAACTCATAATTAAAGTATAATTATATAAAATTATATTATATAAAAAAATAATTTTACACAGAAAAGTTTAGCACGCAATTTTATCAGAATAAAATCATGTTAACACTCATATTGGTTACATCTTGTGGCTATACTTTTGAAACGGTGGGTATTTTAATGTTTACGGATCAGCCCCATTGACTTCCATTGTAAGTGCCTCACTGTAACACAGATTTTAGCTTTTTTTTTTTAAAGGTGAAGCAAGTCAAAATGTATTTTTGTGTTAATCAACATTATGCCACAAAAGCAGTCAATTGAGCTTAACTTGGTTTGAACCCAGAATATTCATATTAAGTCTATAAAAGTTTTATTATTAATGTATCTCACTGTGTCTCTCTAAAAGATTTACCTCTTAGCAATAAAAGGTTCCTCTTGGCCCCTTTTAAAGCTGTGTAATATCCTGCCACATCCCCACAGATGAATGGCATATGCAAAATACATCTCCACCTACCAATTTGTGTCCTCAGCTTTGTGCACATTCCTAAATTACAGCATGTGGTGTATCTGACAGAGAAAGGGCTGCTCGATTAATCTTTCTGCAGTTACATTCTGTAGAGTTTTCAGAATTGATAATTCCATATGTTAATACAAGCTTGTGGAATTGCTTTGAAAAACACTTTTACCTCAGATGGAAATTTGTATTCCTCAGAGGTTGATCTTTCTTTGAAGTCAGAAACTTAAGCAAAAATCTCCATTTAATCTAATTCCTATCTATTTTCTAGCAGTAATTATCTGAGCTATGCCATCTATTTGAGCTCTATACTCTAAGTATGTCAACAATAGTCTCATTTGTGAACTTCTTTTTTTCATTTGTATTTATTTTCAATAGATGGCAAATCTTAGTACAGTTGGTGACATTGTCTGGATCTCTTCTATACATTTTGATGCAGTCTTTTTCTCGTCATGAGAACTTTTTAAGAAGCAGATGTCAGAAACCGTCTACATGCAGTCTAGGAGAAACAATTAAGATTATTAAAGAGATCTCATTTGTGATTTTTTTCTTCCTATGGGACTTGATTTGTCTTATACTAAATGAAGTGAAAAGGGTTGAGAAAATCGTTTTCTATTAAAAAAACATGTCCAAACAGCGATGGGCTTCAGGACAGTATTACAGTATACCTTTACAAAATCCATAGTATTCAGATCTATGTAGGTTCAGAGGAAATGCTGCCAGGGCTAAACAAACAGTCAGTTTTTATTCATTAGGGTGTGTAAAGGATTCAGCTAACACTTTTAACATTATTGCGAATTCTTTTCTAATACCTCTCTTTTTGCCTTCGAGATGCCTTCGAGATTGATGACTCGGGGTCAGCGCATTATAGACCAGAGAGAACAGAGATATTGGCTGATGGCTGGTTTGGTGATTTAGTTTTTTTGAAGATGTCAGTTTTTATAGTGGAAGCATTCGTAGGCTGAGATGCAGCGTATCCATAGCAACAGATTCCAATTCATCCGAGGCTGCAGTCAAATGCCTACGTGTGTAAATGCATTGAATATGTTTATACAGATTCAATAATTTATTATGTACTTATTCTATAAAATGAGTATTCCAGAAATGCGCTGATAGATCCGTGAGGTTTCTCCCAACCTGAATGCACGGTAAAATTGATGGGGTAAAAAATATGAGGCTAAACTTCGGTGAATAGCATGTTTAGATTGTGATATTTTTTACATGCTGAATTATTTATATATATAAATAATAATAATATATATATATATATATATATATATATATATATATATATATATATATATATATATATATATATATATATTTATTTTTATTTTTTTTAACTTTTTTTCATTTTATAGAGGTTATTAAAATGGGATCAGAGTTTCTCTCTGAATTAAGAGCTGCTTGACAAGCAGAATTCAAGAACCATATTTTAGATGAGCATGGCACATGGTGAGGATTAGGGTTGTCACAATACCTTAATAATATCTACGGTACGATACCAGCTAAAGCATCCTGATACCACTCATTTTGTTTGAGTAATGGGCTGAATAATACAGCTACTCTGTTGTTGTGTTAATTCTTCACAGGTTTAATAAAGATACTATTATTAGTACTGTATTAAACAGAATGTTTTTATACAAAATAATGTAGTTCTGAACTACTATTTTGTTACTTCTTCATGCAGCGTTGCAAAACAACAGTCTCTTAATGGTCCAAAAATGGGCTTCATTTTGTATATTTAAAATATTATTTCATAATTTTTGAGTGAAATTTTTGAGACCCAGCACTGAGATTCACCCTTCCAGATGTATAGATTTTGAATTTAGAAGAAAAAAGTTGTTCAGTTTTTTTTTTTGTTTGTGTTTTGATTTTGAGGTGAAATGTGACCTGGATATATTTTCATAAGAACTTCTTAAATGTTCCTCTGATTACACATGAATGTGCGGTGATCACCTGTTTGAAATTATGAAACAGGAATTATGTAAACAATGGACAATTCTGATATCAGTTTTGGGCATATTGCTCAAAAGGTAGTCCATTACAGATTACCAATTACTTATCTAAAACTGTAATCAGATTATTAATGTCTTCATGGGAAAATGATCACATTCCTAATTACTTACTTTCAGTTACTTTCTAAAACCACTTTTAACAGAAAAGTGTTTGTTGTCTGTTTAACAAATTCTAAATAATGTTTATATTTCCTCCTCTTCCATTAATACACACACTATTCTCTATTACAATGACTCATTACGAGGAGTACGCACTCATAGATACATAAATAGATGTACGTGTGAGCATAATTGATGTTTTAAAGGAATATTCCTGGGTTACAGTGAAGTGAATGGGGGCCAATCCATTAAAATACTCACTGATACAAAAGTATAGCCAAAGACATAATGCGTTCACATGATTTTACTTTGATAAATCACTTACTAACATTTCTTGTGTAAAGTTATATCCAATTTTACAACTTTGTTGCCATGAGGACATAAACCCTAAAACAAAATGTAAAAATTAAGATTTAAGCAACTTTACAGCTCTAATATACACACGTTTTAACATTAGAATTAATGTGCTTCACAATTATGCCTTTTTAGACCCTTCAAAAATGGGTCCCATTCACTTCCATTGTAAGTGAGTCAAAAAGGAGGGACAAGTTTAATTGTTTTTTGTAGTAATCAATATTATGCCACAAATGCAGTCGATTGATCTTAACTTGTATTGAACCCTGAATATCTCTTTAAATGCATTCCATGTAAATATTTTTAGTAATATTTGTCACCCAAGTAATATTTTGAATTGAAATCGAAAGTCAGTAACCATACTCTGATTACAATTGAAAATGTAACGAATTACTTTGCAATTGCATTACATTACATCCAACACTGTCTGATACATACTATAATAGAGTGAGATGTTGAAAAGTTGGCTTTCTTTAAAATGCAAAACAATGAGACTTTCATTACAATATCTCACTAAATATATTTACATGACATACAATTTGCCATCAGTGCAATACATATGAATGTTGCATAAATACCAATACGTTTTTCTCTGTAAACAAAAATAAATGACGGCAATCAATAAACTTTTCTGTAAAGCAAACATTTACCACCTTCGTATCAGATAAAACAACTTCACAAAGATCCCAAATTAAACTCAAAACCGGCCTATGGACAATCAGATATGATTTAGCAGTGCTAAAAACTTAATGTATATATACGTATGTTACACGTGTACATAATATTTACTGATTTTCATACAGATCATGGATTGCTTTTGTATGAACATTTTCATATATAACTTTGGCAGTTTTTTTAATCAAACGTTTTTGAAAAAAATAAAATAAAATATATATATATAAAAGATGATATTAAACAGTCAGCAAATGTGATGTACGTTTGCCTTCCAGAGCCCATGTTCACAGTGATAATTCAGAAAGGCTAGATGCCTATGTTTAAAAAAATTTAATAATATAAGAACTCAAAGGAACTAAACCTATGGAAAAATTAAAATGAAAAGAACATTTCACCCATTCTGCCAATATCGGCAGCACACAAGGTGGGGTTCATAGTTGTCAACGACTATAAAATTACAAACACTTATGAAGAGATTATAGCAGTCATCGCCATTTAAAAAAATGGTGTCTTTTTAAAGTCGGCTCAAAATACAAAAGGCTATAGAGGAAAGGGTTCGAACCTGACGCCCACAGTCACTGTGAACACATGGGAAATACGTCACCAAGGAAACAAGACATGCACCACCAAGTGCCGTTGTGAGAGACGGAAAGGGTGAGGCAATGAAAACTAAAAAAGTAGGGTGCGAATGAAAAGAGAAACAAAACTGCTACGCACTTAAAAAGAGGATGATATACACCGGACAAAAGAATCGAGCAAATTTAAAAAGACATGACCATATGCAATCATATGCATTTATGTGTCTATTGTTTTTTTCCCCCTTCTGTTTTCTGTCATCAGGTTTGGCACTTTATCTGAACAAATACACAATCTGTTCAAAAAGACTAATCGTCATACAAAACTGTATTCAACATCTCTCGAACAACTTCATAGAATATAATATTTGATAGAGCATACGGTAGGTAAACACTTTTGCACGTACTTGTAGTTTAAAATGAACATTCCAACAGATGTTTTACACACATGCACAAAAACAAACACAACCGTCTTGCGCTGTTGGGATTTCCCTCCGTTTCTTGCCGCTTTTTTCCCCCGGTAAACACCCCCAACCCAAGCCCCCCCCCCGGATTATTTTTATGACACTTCCTCAGTTGACCGTGTGTCTGATTTAAGACGTACAAACTCTTTGGCCACATCGTCATTGGTCCTTTGTGAGAGTATTCTCATAATGGTCAAACCGGTTTCATCCATCGTTACGTTCCTGATGAGCGGATAGCTTGTGTTCAAACTGCCCTTTTCAGCCAGTTCTCTGAGCTGCAGGACCGTCATGCCGATGATACGGTCCTCTCGGGCGAAGCAGTAGTCCTTCACGGAGATGTGAAGCTCGTAGGCTTCTGGGCCATGCTCGTTACTCAGAACGCTGGGGGGAAAAGGTACAAAGGGCATAATTGATTTTAATTTTATATCAAACTTAATTTTTTTAAGTATTTAAATACGTGCAAAAAATTAGGGCTGCAGGATTACGACAAAAATCATAATTGTTGATAATTTCCCTTGCAATTTCAGGTTACTTTCATTGAGGTTACAGTGAGGCACTTACAATGGAAGTGAATGAGGCCAATTGTTGGAGGGTTTAAAGCTTATTATTTAATAAAACCACTTACTTTAAAACTTGTGTATTGATTGAGCTGTAAAGTTGTTGTAATCGTAATTTTTATGGTCATTTTAAGGTTTATGTCATTACGTCAACCTGGCAATTTAGCTGTAAAATTGGATATAAATAGCCCAATTCACTTCCATTGTAAGTGCCTCATTGCAACCCTGATTTTTGCTTTTTATAAACAAAAGGTATATTTTTGTTGCAATCAACATTAAGATACAAATTCTGTCGATTGAGTTTAACTTGCACTGAAGCCAGAATATTTCTTTGAAGGAATATTTTGGGATCAATATAAGTTAAGCTCAATCAACAGCATAATATTGATTCCCACAAAAATGTATTTTGACTTGCCCTTCCTTTTCTTTAAAAAAAGTGAGGCACTTACAATGGAAGTGAAAGGAGGCCAGTCCGTAAACGTTAAGATTATTTTATTAACTATTTTAAAAGTATAGCCACGAGACATAAACTATATGCGTGTTAACATGATTTTAGTGTGATAAAATCGCTTACTAATCATTTCGGTGTAAAGTTAGAGATAATTTTAAAACTTCATAGCCATGACGATGTAACATCAACAAACCCTAAAATTACTGTAAAAATTACGATTTAAATAACTTTACAGCTCAAATAATACATGTGTTTTAACAGAAGAACTAATGATTAATGTAAATTAGAAGCATCACATTTCTGCCTTTAAATCCTCCAAAAATGATCTCATTCACTTACATTATAAGTGCCTCACTGTAACTTAGATTTTTTGGGGACGAGTTGAAATAATTTTTGCGGTAGTCAACATTATGCCACAAATGCTGTCGATTGAGCTTAGCTTGTATTGAACATTGTTAGCTTAGCTTGTATTGAACATTTTTAGTGGACTTAAATTCAAGCAATGGTCTAACCTTAAGTCTAGTCCTATGTTCTTTACCTGCGTTATTGCAAGTATTCCTGTAGCTCATCTGGTAGAGCATGGCACTATTTACATTTACATTTATGCATTTGGCAGACGCTTTTATCCAAAGTGACTTACAGAGCACTTATTACAGGGACAATCCCCTGAAGCAACCTGGAGTTAAGTGCCTTGCTCAAGGACACAATGGTGGTGGCTGTGGGGATTGAACCAACAACCGTCTGATTACCTGTTATGTGCTTTAGCCCCCTACTCCACCACCACTCTAATTTATTTTATATTATTTAAGTGCCATTTTTGCAGTAGCTGGTGGACCAGTAAAACTTAATTGTGATACTGGTCCCTGCATGGCCTTTCAAGTAAAGCTGGTCGACCAAGGCAGTGGGACATTGGCACACCAGCAACACAACATATGCTGAATGGGTTACAGAAACCAGCGCAGGGTTTCTGTAACCCATTCAGACTGTTTTATCAGCTCAAAGTTTAGCATTTGTCAGACACAGAAATTACATTCAAGGGGTAAAAAAACAGAGATACCCTTTTATGATTCATACAAAAAAGTCTTAAGACTCCATTAAGCTAACAGGCCCTTAATATCCAAAGTGGGCTTTGAGTTCATGGTATTTTATGTGGTTTTTAAGCGAGAGGTTAATACAGTGTCATTGAGTTTGATTCTAGAGAGCAATGCTTGGGTGAGACAATTTCATCACATTTGCTCCTTGGCTTTGCATGCCTCTATTGAAACGCCAGATGCTGGTCTTTTTGTTGAACCAAATCTTCAATAACGTCTTAATTCTCTGTTTCTCTGCACAGGTCTTTGAAGCTTTAAAAGAGATTATCATGGGTAAATATTAATGTTGACATTGGGTTTCTGTGCTGTTATTCAGGTGTATTTTCTTGGATTAATGGTGATCCGTCTATGCTGCTGGAGAAAAAACAGGTGGTAGACACAGTCATATTCTTCATCAAGATCTATCTGTCTCTTTCACAGGAGAAACACTTAAGTATTTTAAGCAGTTTGACAGCTCTTTTACCAAATACATTTGATGACTTTAAAGGCCACTTTGATTCTCAGGCTCCATTTTAACCTGGTATTAAGATGCGTCTCGGGTAATCGAATCACAAATGGTCAAGCAAGACACGTCACTGTTTAATAACAGTTTTATTTCCATTAAAACTTTAATGAATAATGTATGATTATTCCATGGATTTGAATGGATTTGTCATAATTTATACAGACTGACTTTAATATTCTGAGTAATATAAATAAACAGTTATATATATTTAATTGTATATAAACTGCACACACATATACAGTATACTGTATATACACATACATAAGTTATAAACAAACTAAATAATAACTATTCATGAGGTATAATTAGCCCAGAATATTGTCCATATGTGCTAACATGTTGGATTAAATGGGTACAAATGCATAACCCAATTTGCTGGGTTAGTTTAAGCCAACATGTTTTCTGTCCAATATTTACTAATTTGCCATTTTTAGAGTGCATTAATGAAGTCTTTTTAATGTAATGTGAAAGATTGTAGAAAAATGTAAATACATCATAAAACATGTTCGCATAATACATAATCAGCAGCGGTGTAAAGTAATGAATTACAAAATAATCACGTTACTGTAATTAACTAATTTTTTACCAAAAACTTTACTTTAAGTAGTTTAAAAATAGTATACTTTTACTTGAGTATATTTTAAGTGCTGTAATGGTACTTTTAATGCACTATTTTCCCACCATCTTTGTTCGCTACTTCCCTGTCCTGAATTATTTTTATTATTTTATATGATTGTCTAGGGAGAGTCTCGTGACTCCAGTCAAATCAAATCACACGTAAAAAAAACTTGAACGGCAGCTGTAGATCAGCACCAACTGTGGTGAATGCCTCAAGCACAGTTTAGAGCTGAACATCTCGGCCGCACCTGAAATTGCTTTTCACAGTGAAAAAGGCCAATTGCATGATCGTGCCATGTGAGTTGAACTTGCTCAAGCCACATATCAGCATTAATCCTGCCTCTAATTTGAAGAAACATATTGAGGTAAATTTCATATATCTGTTACTTGATTCTGTGTGTCTATAATGTAACCTGTAATTTTACTATCTATCACTGAGATTATTGTGCTGCTGTGAGAGATTTTATCAATGTTATCAATAGGACTGGGTGATAAAATTATTTTTAATCTTTGAATTTCTGTTATCATGTCTCCTTTTATTTTTTGGAATCAGATTCATGTAGTGTTTATCATAGATAAGTGATGTATTTTAAAAGTTGGCATACACACTACTCATGAGTACTTTTAAATGAGCTACTCTTTTACTCTTACTTGAGTAGTTTTTAGGACAGCTATTTTTACTCTACTCACACTAATTTGTTTTGGAAGTAACAGTACTTCTACTTGAGTATGATTTTTCAGTACTCTTTCCACCCCTGTTAATAAGTAATGCAAAATCATGCTTTATAATGTAAATTGCAATGTATTTATGCATCTGCACCATGGTGAAAAAAGGATAACTGGATGGACCAGATGTAAAGAGAATTCCGGGTCATTGTGAATAAATTATGAATATACTATATATTTGTATCAGCATAATCTCTAGAAAAGTTCAATACTTTATGAAATTAGTACTCACTACTGGAATGTTTCATTGTATTTTGGAGACCAGTTGTTGTTCTTGGTTTTGGTGCTAAACTTGCGTTTCTTGTCAGCTAGATGCGGTCCGATGGCGTTGATCTCCACAAATGGGCGGAACATGGCATTCGTCTGCCAGTTAATGTTGTTTACACCCACAACTGCAGAGAAGATTGTCAAAAAATCATGAAACACATACAACTGAGCCATATTAGTGACAACCTTAGTGCTGTGAATTGTGTGTAACTACTACTGCCTTTATGTGCTTTTGGAATTATCCTACTTCTGAAGTGGTAATTACGAGTGTCGCGTTCAAGTGCTTTTTATTTTACACCATAAAAAATATTACTCAGCTTGGTGACGATAATGGAATTTTGGTCAAACACAAGCTAATTTTATGGTGTAAAAATGTACAACATGCATCAAATGGTTGCTGTTATACATAATTGAATATTACCAAAACGGTAAGTGCTCACAATTAGCTGTATTTAGAAACATTTATAAACCCTGTCATTCACTACAAAAACCATACTGTCCTCACATGGAGTTCATTAATAGAGGCTGAGCACTGGATAAAGTGTCCATCTGAGAGCCATTACAGACTGAGGCGGACTTTAATTCTGATTATAACAGCAGAGGCAAACCCATCGCACAAACCAAACAAATTATCAGTCAAATTACACTAATTGATTCAGTGAATATACTGTCTGTGACAAAGAGAAATAATTTGCAGTAACCTCTAAATCATACCTCAGAGTATCTTCATTATGTGTTAACTGCTGTTTTGTGTGTTTGTGTGAGTGTGTACAGGCTCATAAATGGAATAAATCATGATTAAACCTACTAATATAAACAGATGCGTGTGGTCCGGAAAAATATATAAAGACCACTGCATATGAGGTCCTTACTAATATAGTAAAACAAACATGTTTTTGTGTTACCTTTCACGCTGACTTTGTGTTCTCCAGTACCGGGGTGTGAGATCAAGTCCACCTGGACAGCGACCTCGCCAACGGATCCAGACGTTGACTGACCTAGAAAGAGTTTTAAATCATGTAAATTTATATGTCACATAAAAGCAAGCATTACATACTGGCCCTCACATAACATTCATAATATACAATAAAAACATTCAAAACATTTACTTTTAAGGGATTTAGCTGATGCTCATATCTTACTAAATGTTTTGTAGCTTCACAAAAATGACCATTAGAACATTATCTGCGAGGAAATGAAGGGCTTCCTGTATAAAATTGCACTGGCTGCTAATGGTTGCTCACATCAAGTTAAAGACATTGATGCTCGCTTACAGAACAGCCACTTGCTCTGTTCCCCCTATCTACACTCATACTTCAAGTCCATGTGCCCTCAAAAAGCTTGCGATCGGCGCCTCGAGTTGCCATCACACAGAAAGGCACAAAATGCTTTCTCTGACTTTCACTTCCATCATTCCTCAA
The DNA here is from genome assembly GCF_025860055.1 of Xyrauchen texanus. Classification (NCBI taxonomy): domain Eukaryota; kingdom Metazoa; phylum Chordata; class Actinopteri; order Cypriniformes; family Catostomidae; genus Xyrauchen; species Xyrauchen texanus. Next base: position 7,320,978 of record NC_068296.1, on the reverse strand, counting down.
TGGTGGAAAGACCTACCAAACTCCACCCGAGGAGCTGATTCTCTAAACTATTTTCAAAATTCTAAAGATGCATCTCTTTCGTAACTACTTGACACAATCCTACTAATGCAATAACTCTGCATAAATCTTATTTCTTCACTGTCTATCCCCTTCCTCCCAAAATGTACTTCTCTGAGCAATTTGAAACTTTGCATTGCAGCATGTCTCATGTTATTGCCTCCTTGTGATGAAACGCCATTGCTGTATTTCTCATTTGTAAGCCGCTTTGGAATAAAGGATTTGCTAAATGAATAAATGTAACTGCAAAATTCAAACAAATGCTAATATATACATAGATACAATACAAATACAATAATACTAAATAGACAGTATCAAAATTGTTCATATCTGTTAGCTTTGAGGCCATCTACATTCTAGTGTACTTCAAAATTTTGAAAAAATTCACTTTTATCACATTTAGAATTTACAGTCCAGCAAAATAGACCAAAAATGATGACTATACAAATAGCGCGGAACCACAAATAGCTATTTAAATAAAAGCAACAAGCCCTTTGATAAGTCCCCCAAACTTCCTGTTTCAATAGGAAACTCAACAACAAATGTAGGAAAACTGTGCTCACCAATCCATTTCATGAGGTCTATAATTTAAAAAAAATATTTTGCAGAACAGGTAGTTGGATCACAATGTAGGATCTTATTTTTCAAAGTACACTTTGACAGAAACACACATGCACACACTCTAATAAGCAGATCATTGTGTTTGAATGCGATCTGCATTTTATAGGACCCTCTGGTGTGCAGTCTAAACACCCAAAGGAGCCATAACAGCGTCTAAACAGAATTACAGATGTTTTGACGGCGATGAGAGAGAACACACACACAGACACACACTTGGTAAGATGTAATCTGTCGCTCTAGTGTAATAAACAAACATGCACACATGCATTCCAATAAATAACCACCAAAGCAAACAAGACATATTATATCTGACAATGAATATATAGAGGGACTATACTGTTGCTTTGTTCCAAACTATAGTGAGCTGCCTATCTAGACAGCATTTTGGCCACCCAAAACCAAACAGTGCTTTAGCATCTACTGTAATTTCCAAAACATTGACATTAATGGGGGTTGGTCCTCCATATCAGCTTCCACTCCTCTGGGAAGATTTTACACTAGATGTTGGAACATGGCATTTAGGATTTGTTCCACTCAGACAAAAGAGCTTGACGGAGGTTATTGTATGTCGTATCATTAAGATTTGTCTTAACTAGAATTAAAGGGCCTAGACACAAGGGGGTGTCCACACACTCTTGGCCTTGTAGTGTATTTAGGGACCATTCAAAACATGATTTAACAGACTGATCACACAGTGAATTCTGCGACAGTGGGTCAAAAGTTTTGCTGCTGACATCGGTCTGCGCAAACGAAATTCAAATAACTGCCCTTATTGGCCGAAGCTGGAAGTATTGTGGAACGTTTTGGCATTTGTGAGCATCAGTTTCCTAGTTAAATGTCATAAGAGTCGCATCGATATTGAGATGTATTTTTTGTGGTTAATGATTGTAAGGATCTCCTCCAAGGGATGACACTTGACGCAGTGGCTCAGAGGAGAGGTTCTTTATTATTATTAGTAGCAACATGCACAGAACACTTTTAAACAGCGAGCTTAATGAAACACAAACACAGTAACTCTTATGTCACTCTCTCTCTCCCTCATGGAGGCCCTCTGACTGCCTTTTATGCCGCTCTCCCCGTGCTCACTGAAATTAGAGACAGGTGTTAGACATAATTTAGCTCAGGTGTAAGCGCCCTTACCGCTTTTCTCTCCCAGACGGGCGCTTGACCACGCCCCCGCTGCCACAATGATGTTATAAAGTCAACAGGCACATGTTTAATTAACCATCCCCCCTAACCCAAACCCCAACCCTAAACCTAACTGTCAGCACTAAACATTGTTTATTTATGTGAACATGATTACTTCCTGGTCCAGTAGTGCTATACGGAAACTAATTTACACTTGAAATGTCTGCAGGGGAATGGTCCTTTTCAGTAATTCAGCTGAATGAGGTTGATTTCAGGATAAATTAACTTTTTGAAAGCAACATGTGGATTTCCTGTGTCACATTGTTTAAATATCTAAATTAGATCAGAAAAATACCCAAAAACCCCAGGCATCGGTCAACAAAACACTGATCAAACACAGCGTTTTTTACGAAAGGTCAGAGAGCAAATAAAAATCAAGACAAGGTTAATCTGATCTTGATTGATTGGTTATGTCTCCCATCGACAGGTACCTGTAGGTCATTGAGTAGTCATTAATTTAGCTAATACTTGTCATGGGCTCTTGAAATTGTTTGGGCAAATGTTGGCCTGACAGTTTATCTGTTTGCTGTAAACTTTGAAGGACAATTGAAAAGAAACCAAAACCCTTTGACGACTTTTCTGTTTTTCACCTGCGTTCTCCTAATTAGGTGCAATCTGTCTGTCTCTGCTCCTTTGAGAAACTCCAGTAAGAAAAGAGTTAAATTTTTCCAAAAGTATACAATTTAAACCAACAATCTACAGTTAAGGAATTCTGAATTCAGGATGTATGGCAGACTCCTGCTATTAAAAATGAATTGGTGAAAAAACTGTTGCAGGACAGATTGTATTGACTGAAAGACCTCTCATTTTTAAGCATTATTTCAAAATAAACCCAGTGCAGTGCAGGTCTCCAACTTTCTCTCTAATAGAGTTAAACAACTTTTGTTTTGCTTTTATTTTTTTTCTCGTTTGCAGTCAGCGAGAATTATAGCTTTTATATCCAATATAATCACACGGGAAATCGACATGTTACTTCCAAAAGCGCAATTCGGAGGTTGCATTTTTCGCTCTATAATTACATTTTTACTCCACTGACAGTTAGGCTTAGGGTTTGGGTTAGGATGGATGGTTACTAAATTATGCATTCCTGTTGACTGTATTATATCATTTACAGCTAAAAATACAACACGCATTAATTAACTGTTGAATTAATTAAAATGCACTATTTTAATATTTTACCAAATATGTGCTGTGTATTTTTAAGGACGCTCCAACACTAGAGAACAGCACTAGACTACTACACTAGAGCTCTTGATGGTGAATTCGACAGATAGTAATGTGTAAGCTGCATTTTAAGATTTTAAGTGTGTGGAAAGATCCGGACCGGTACATGAACACATCTTATAAATTAAGACAAAGTAAGCTGCTTTATATTTCTCAGAAGTTTAGCACTGATGATGTTATCCCCTCACAAGTTAAAATATATGGCCAAATTGTGTATCACACATGAGAGAAATCATATTCTCTCATTGTATTTGGCCTCAGGAGTTCAGATAAAGCATGAAGCAGACCTGCAGGAGTGAGGTTGTGTTCGGAATTGAATACTAGCATACTGCTTGCTGCATACTGACCATTATACAAGTATACTGTTTACTTTTTTAAGTTTAAGTGTTTGCAAGGATAAACATTTCTAACAGTAGTATGTTACATTGTTGTCACATGACTTCATTACATGCATGCTTAAAACAGTGAATGGCATTCAGTTATCATCTTAGAAATAATTTAAAAACAACATATTTAATCAAATTTTCTGTAATAATGTTTTAGTAATCCAATGAAATAATGGTCAGAATAGCATACAACCATACATACTACGTGCAGCATGAGTGATTGTGGCTGATATTACTTTCAGTTCATTCTCCACACTGAAAATGGAAAGTCGTGAGCATTGCATATTGGGACACAGTATTCAATGCAGTGTGCTCTGTTTCACACTGCACATTTTGGCCTAGCTGGTCTCATAGAATCACATTACTATACCTACATTTTTGCAAAATATTTTTATGTGTCTCATTCCTGATGCAATGAACACTAGAGGCACGAAAACAACAATAAATTTGACTCCTTTTCACACAAATCACGAGTAAAATGACAATACATTCAAAAATGCTTACTTTTCACCCTGCTCTGCACATAATGCTATATTATGATATCTTTTTATTTCATTTGTATTATTTATTTTTATTTGCAAGAATAAATGTAATTATTTGCAGAGAGACGCACTTTAACATTTCCAGTCCCTCCCCAACTAACCCAGAACAAACTGCCTTAGGAGTAATCAGTTAAAAAGTTCTAACATTTACATTTATTCATAAGGCAGACGCTTTTATCCAAAGCGACTTACAAAAGAGGAAAACATAAGCGAATCATCTTAAGGAGACAGTGGTACAAAAACTATCATACTACAAAGTTTCACTATCATCAGAATAGTATACAAAACAAGATTTAAGTGCAACAAGAATTGTAAATAATAATAATAATAATAATAAAAAAAATGTTTGTGACTGGTTAAGTGCTTTTGGAAAACAAAAGCTTTCGTTTTTTTGAAGACAGATAGTGAGTCAGCTTCACGGATTGAGTTGGGAAGGTCATTCCACCAACGTGGTATGATTAAACTGAACGTCCGGGAAAGTGTTTTGGCTTCTTTGTTTTGGTATGACAAGGCGACGTTCCTTAGCCGACCGCAGGCTTCTGGTGGGAACGTAGCTCTGCATAAATGTTTTTAGGTATGCTGGAGCAGACCCAGTGACTGTTTTGTATGCCAGCATCAGGGCCTTGAATTTAGTACGTGCATGACCTAACAGTAACATGTGCTCTCTTAGGTTCATTAAAGACCAGGTGTGTTGTGGCATTCTGGATCATTTGCAGAGGTCAAATAGCACATACAGGAAGGCCTGCAATGAGAGAGTTACAGTAGTCCAGTCTAGTTATGACAAGTGACTGAACGAGCAGTTGTGTGGCATGTACCGAGAGGAAAGGTCTTATTTTCCTGATATTGTAGAGTGTAAATCTACATGATCGTGCAGTCTTTGAGATGTGGTCTGTGAAATTTAGCTCATCATCAATGGTTACCCCTAGATTTCTGACCGTTTTGGAAGGCGAAACTGTAGTTGGATCCAGCTGCATGATGATGTTGAGCTGCACGGTGATGTTGTGTTCAACAGCATAATCATAATACAAATTTTAATATTAACAATAATAATCAACTAAAATACAACCATTATCGACATCAGAAATCGCTATTCTCTTGAACATCATGAGCCTTACACATATACAAGTAATAAATAAATAAATAAATAGAAATAAATAAACAACCATGAAGAGAGTTGCACCGGGAATGCCACAATTAACAACAGTTAACCACATTAATCCCCAGGAAGAAGAATGTTGCCAAACATAGGAGAATATATGTGACCCTCAAATTGAATATTTAATCTTTTCTAAATGCAAGTATAACATCATATCCTGAAGCCAGTGTGCTGCTTTAGGTGGGTTTGCAAATTTCCAGAACAACAAAATTTGCCTACGAGCTAATAAGGATGCTAATGCAATGGCATTTATTTGCCTATAGGTCAAGTTCAATTCCCTACTTGGAACCACCAAATATACCAATTCCAGCACACGGCTCCAACCGTACATCACAAACTTTAGAGAGTGTGTCGAAAACAGTTGGCCATTACTTTAGGGCAAGACCAGAACATGTGTGTTAAGTCTGCTACACCGGCATAACATCTTATGCATGTTTTATCAAAATTAAGATTAAAGGAAGATATTCATGCTCTGCTTAAATGCAAATGGTGCAGAACCTTGAACTGTATTAAACTCAGTCATGCACAAGAAGTACTAACATTCACTCTTTGCAGTGCGCCTCTGCAAATTTCATCTGGAAGCTCCATTCCAAGCTCTATTTCACAATTATTCTTAATTTTACCTGTTCCTACTCTGTTTATAGACATGAGTATTAAATCTATGCATGATATAAAACCTTGCAAGTGGAGGGGTGCTTCTAAGAGAAAATCTTCAGTAGACCTTGAAGGAATATTAGGGAATGATGGGCTGTTAGTATTAAAACAGTGACAGACCTGGGTGGCCTGGGTAGCTCAGTGGTAAAGACGCTGGCTACCACCCCTGGAGTTTGCTAGTTCACTAGTTTGAATCCCAGGGTATGCTGAGTGACTCCAGCTGGGTCTCCTAAGCAACCAAATTGGCCCAGTTGCTAGGGAAGTTAGAGTCACATGGGGTAATCTCCTCGTGGTTGCTATAATGTGATTTGTTCTTAGTGGGGCGCGTGGTGAGTTGAAGCCTCCACACGCTATGTCTCTGTGGCAATGCACTCAACGAGCCACGTGATAAGATGCGTGGGTTGATGATCTCAGATCTCAGGATCACTGGGATTTGTCCTCCGCCACCCAGATTAAGGCGTCACTACGTGACCACGAGGACTTAAAAAAGCGCATTGGGAATTGGTCATTCCAAATTGGGTGAAAAGGGGGCAGAGTGACGGACCTGAAAATAACGATAAAGATCTCTCTGATTGAGAACACAGATCATTAAAATTGCCAAAAATGACTCCTTTATAAAGATCCCCTAACTGATCCCTTAAAAGCAAAGTTTATTTTGGGGCAGCTGTGGCTGATAGAGTGCCACAGAGTTGGTAGAATGGGTCGGCCACTAATCGCAGGGTTGGTGGTTCGAATCCCGGCCCACACGACTCCACATGCTGAAGTGTCCTTGGGCACTGAACCCCAAGTTGCTCCCAATGGCAGGCTAGTGCCTTGCATGGCAGGTGTATGAATGGGTGTATGAATGTATGAATGTGTGTGTGAATGGGTGAATGAGTCACATTGCCTTTTTAACCTTTATGGTATTCAAAGGTTAAAAAGGCACTATATAAGTGCAGACCATTTACCATTTATTTACCATTTATTTTGGCTGGCAGGAAAGTATGATTATTATATATTGGGCTTTGAAGCAGTGTTTATGCAAACTGGAAACCCCCATCAACCTTGTGTTTCGTAAGGAACTCTTTCTGAATCCTAGGAGCTTTTCCATCCCATATAAATCTAGAAATCAATGTATCTACCATACTATAAAAGATTTTGGATAGAAAATTAGGGAGACACTGAAATAAATGTAAGAATAATTTGTTTTGAATCACAATTCACCCTGCCAACTAAAGTCAAGCGAAGAATCTTCCATTTTTGAAGGTCAGATTTAAGTTTAGTTAAAAGAGGAACAAAATTACAGACCCTTGAAATACAGACCCTTGAAATTACATGTAAAGTTAATACCCAAATATTTAAACCCAAACCTTGCTATGTGAAAGGGAAGAGCGAAATCAGTTATATTCCTAGCCAGAGCATTTACAGGTATACATTCACTTTTGGAGATATTAATTTATAACCTGAAAAAGTACCAAAATTACATAACACTTTGTCAGTAATACATGATATAGGATCTGAGATGTAGAGAAGCAGGTTGACAGCATATAATGAGAGTTTTTGATCCTCACCCCATCTGCATATACCACAGATTGAAGCTGTAGCCTTAAGTATCAGAGATAATGGTTCTATTGCAATAGTAAACAGAAGGGGGCTTAATGGGCACCCTTAACCAGTACCCATTTACAGAGATAATTTTTTTGGCCGAAATTTATTAGTAACCACAGAAGCAACTGGAGAAATATACAGAAGACAGATCCACGCCAAAACCAAACCTTCCCAGAGCAAAGAAAAGATAATCCCACTGCACCCAATCAAATGCCTTTTCAGCGTGAAATGACACTACAACGTCAGGGATATCATGAGATGAGGGAGTGTAAAGGACATTGAGAAGATGACGAACATTGGAAAATAAGTGCCGACCCTTTATGAAACCAGTCTGATTGGTAGAAATAATATTAGCCAAGGGGGACTCTATTGGATTGCCAATATTTTGCTAGAAGTCTGACGTCAGAGTTTAACAAAGAAACAGGTCTATATGAACTACACTTAGTTGCTTCCTTATCAGGTTTCAGTAAAAGTGTAACCAGTGCTTCTGTGAGAGACTTTGGCAAGGAGCCTTGAGATAGAGAATGTTCAAACATATTAAGTAGAGGGGCGATAATTTGGAAGAAAACTTCTTATAGAATTAAATTGGGAATCAATCAGGCCCAGGGGCCTTTCTACTTTGCATCACTGAGATAGCATTAGAGATTTCCTCAAGTTGAAGAGGTTGATCTAAATTCTCTTTTTGTTCAGAGTTTAAATGCCACAAGCAGTCATTGTAGTTTAAGGAAAAAGAAAGGTATAGTAGTAAAAGAGCATGATCAGATTCTACAATAGCTGAATATTCTACACCTTTTAATGAAGAGAGGAGATTTGTATACATTGCTGTGGGGGTTAAGAAAGCACCATTGGTCTACACACCTAGTCTGGCTCATAAAAGCTGAAAGTTTGATTGCCATTTTAGGCAAAGCCTGCGGTTTAGGATCAGAGCAGCCTAAAATTGGGTCCATTACACAATTAAGATCACCACCAAAAATCAAATAATGTGAATTTAAATTTGGCAGTACCAAAACAAGCTTATTCACCAATCCCCCATCATCCCAGTTAGGGCCATAAACATTCACTAACAAGTTGTCCCGAAACAATAATATAATGACCCTGAGGGTCAGCAATGATACTGGTGACTGGAAACTGGATTATTTTGTGTTTTATTATTATAGCTGTTCCTCTTGCTTGTGCATTAAAAATAGAATGGAAAATGTGTCCCACCCATGGTTTCTTTAATCTAAGCTGATCTGAATTATGTAAATGTGTCTCTTGTAGGATGTCAGTTTTAAGACATTTAAGATGAGAAAAAAATATTTTTATAGGACCATTCAAACCTTTAACATTCCAAGATGTAAATCTATCTGATGGCATTCCAGTCACTCCTCCCCCACAAGATACATCAGTCATAATTTACTGTAATAAAAATAAATATTGCACCTGCGACTCATGCATCAAAATGAATACCAGACTAAATTTCACAATATCCCTGATATCGACTAAAAACCACATCAAAACATGTAAAATAACCCTCAAAGATAACAAAAACAAAATGCAGAAAGGGAGAAAGGCAGTAACCAAACCCAGTATCATTAGAACACTCTTTCCTGTGTTTTCCTCCCCAACTGAGGCAAGCTGCAGGACTCCACTAATGCTCTTCCACTCCCATTAACCCTTCATGACAAACTCTACTATTGAGCTCCCAACAATGTAGATGTTATGTTAGCCTTGCTCAAGGACACAATGGTGGTGGTTGTGGGGATTGAACTTTTGGCAACCTTCTGCTTACCAATTCTGAGCTTTAGTCCACTATGCCACCACCACTCCTTTTTGCGCCACTCGGTGGATATTTCACCTCGGAACAGCCAAAATATGTGTATGGAACCATGTAATATCATTTTGCAAAAATGTTGCCACAGTCATGGAAATTTCATGAGATTGTGTTGATTTTGGCAGATGAACTGTAATAGGTCATCCAGGTATTGTACACATAGAGAAACATTTGCACAATGTACACAGTATATATTCGGCGTACTACTTTCGTTACAAGAATAGTAGGTTGTTGTGATACATTAAGTGCATTCAGCTGTCTCACTCAATGGAAACCTGTCTAACTCACCCCCTCTTCAGTCCTGACAGGCAGATGTATAATCTGATCTGCTGAGAGCATAAACATGGTCTCTTACCTTGAGAGGTCTGGGTGCATATATATTTCTTGATCAAGGCATCTGTGGGTTGAGTGTAAAGGCTGAGGGCATATTTCAAGGACTTCAGTTCAGGACTCTTTTCCAGGAAAGTCTTCTTCAAACCATTTCCCCCTGCATGGAAATATTGCTGAACAGAGAAATAAACACGCTGGTTACTGGCCAACCTCAGTTTGAGAGTTGTCGATTTAACACATTAAATCAATGCAATTATATATATATATATATAGACATGTTACAAAATGTGCTCAATTAATCATGTCCCCTGACCATAATAAGGAAATGAAACATGTCAAGCTTGAAGAACCACATGTTTTCAGCAGGGGGTAGTAGGCAAAACACTAGCTGTATAGCCAACATGCTGCTGTACATAAAACAAACTGCACTCAGGCTTGCTTGACACTAGTGACAGCACAAGGTGAGAACGTGTTTTGGCATTTAAACAAAGCTGGATGGAGCACAAATCAAAAGTAAGGATCTCAAGATGTGTTTTTCTATGTTTCAAACTATGTTTAACTTTACACAGCGAATTAAATACACTGCATTTATGATGGGATGCAGACATCGCGCATGATGCATGTGTACACTGACGCGTCCTTAGAAAAGCACTTATAATAAATCTATCTAAAACAGATTGATGAATTCAATCGCAAAATGTATTGTTGTGGACTGTATGATAGGCTTGTGTTCAGTAATATGAAAATAAACAATATACCGCCTTCAAAGGCAACTCTTTGTATTGACTTATCAATGCTTTTCTCTTCTGCATTGTTATTATCTGAATTATTATATTTATAATATATTATTTTTCTAATGATCTAAATATAACTTTTATAATTATTTAATTATTATGTATTCAATTATTGTTAGTTAAGGGCCTTTCTCAGCAAGTATTTATATATGCTGTTAATTAAACGACATATAATGTAATTAATTCGATAAAAATGTGAATTGATTGACCGCACTACTTTCAAGATTACATGCCAGGGACTTTATCTTCTAAGGGAAGGATGCCACTGAATGAATTTTCTTAGTAAAATACATTTTTTTTTTAAAGTTGGTGTCGTTAGTATTGTAATAGTGTTATACTGACAACACAACACACTTCAGCCATGACTATTCACAAAATAGCACAGCCTAGAGCCTACATATTCACTAAAGTATTGCACCACCATGTACACATTGTGAAAAATCAGTCATTCAATACAACAGAGCACATTAATTAAAATGTTGTTAATCAAATGTTCTCAGTGGAGAACCACAGGCTATGCTGAAGCAATTCTGTAAAATTCATAGCTACAAGTTATGCTAATTATGTGAATACCAAGTTATTGTTGAGACATAAGATGGATAAAACAGCTGGCACGTTCACCTCTTGTCAGCCAAGCATGATCAGATTGCGGTTAAACAGAAACCCAGAGGAAATGGCAGAGTAAATGGCACACTGAGATATCTGATACGTCTGCACATGGGTGTCTCTGACAGGTTGCCTTTTTATCAGCTCTGCTTTATTATTCCATTAGCGTAAGGGACAGTAAGAGAATGAACATTGTGGATGGGCTGGTGATGTTTTCTGGTTTGCTTATTGTCTGCTATGATTAAGACAAATACGATTTGCTTTGAGGAATCAACTTCTCTGGATCTGTTGAAAGGGCAAGTGTTATTTTGAAAGTTTACATTTACTTTTTGACCACCTCTAATTCATTTTCCCTGTTTCTCTACCTCTTAATAATTTATCAGGGCTGTCAATAGATGACAAGAATTAGTCACGATTAGTCTCATGATTTTTGTAGTTAATACAACCCAAATGTAGATACATATAAATCTCCTTTTGTGTTTTCTTTCTTTCTTTCTTTCTTTCTTTCTTTCTTTCTTTCTTTCTTTCTTTCTTTCTTTCTTTCTTTCTTTCTTTCGTGATGTAGTTAGCAGTGTGTTTTCTCATTTCAAAAAGAGTCATTTCACAGTTCCTCCAATTTAATTTTGTAAACAACACTTTATCATCTCTTTATTTTGCCTCTGGCTGCTGTGACATTCACTTGGACTCGGATTTATCCGATGATAAATAATTACTTGCTGAGCTGATGTTATTTGTCTCTGCTGTATTGATTGGTCATGTGGAGCATCACTTTGGTAATTCAGAACAAATAATAAACTAGCTGCATCATTAACAACATTTACTCAAACTCAGAGCAAAAGTTCTGTGGGCATATTAGAGAATATAGTATCATGTATGCTTCCAAAAAGTGCACTGAACTTTTATATACTGATAATTTTGGTTTTGGTGTTATGGAAATACTTGAAATGCTGTAGATTTCAAATGCATGCTCTTCCGGTGGCACATTATTTCAGCTGCATAATTCTTAGAGCATTTTTACTAACATGTATTTGAGATGGTAGCTAAGCTATTCATTTATGAATGTTTGCAAGCTTTTGTAAAGGAATGTTTCGGATTCAACATAAGTTGAGCTCTATTAACAGCATTTGTGGAATTATTTAAATTGCCACAGAAAATAATGTTGATAACTTTGTTGAAATGGTTCAAAATAGTTTTTCTTAAATTATGTTTACTAGTGGTTGGTAAAAAATATTGTGTGGCAGGGTGGAGGGCGGGGCCGTGTGGTGATTCTACACACCCGGTCCCTTATCAGGCTAATCAAGCCTCCGAGAGGGATAAAGGCCGACTACGGAAGATGGTGTGGGAGAGAGAGAGATCATTTACGGACATGTCCGTCAAGTGTGTGTTTGTGTTTTTGTTTAAGTTTATCATTAAACTATTATTTATATTGTCAAGCCGGTTCTCGCCTCCTCCTTGCCCATTTATATCGCTTTACATATTGATTTTCCGATGCATTGTGATTTTAATTTGAATGATCTCGATATCGATGCTTAAATCCCAAGATTGATCATTTACTCCATGCGCAGCCCTCTACAATGAAAGGAAATCACTTGCATTTGCAACCAAATTTAGCAAATTAATGCAACTAAAAATAAATTGTATTTGGCAACTGGCTGGTAAATGTTTAGATTTCACTGACCAGTTATTGTGTATTATAGCGGTGGAGTATTCAGCAGCGAGATACGTTCACTGTGTGTTGAGAGTAAAAGTTTGTATATGTATGCGTGTATTCATGTATATAGTCCATGTAAGGTGCAAAGATGAGATCCACACAACTCAATTGTCATTTAATAATTTTTTTATTATCTTTATCATCAATATTATTAGTAATCACGCATTGCACAGATGAATTAAAGCCGCTCGAGTATCTCTATTTAACATGCGCTTATTTACAGACGCTCTTTACAAAAATGCCGGTTTTCTTAAAGACACAGTGCCGGTTTGTAACGCGTGTTCAACAAATCAATGAAAATACTTGTAAATACTTATGCAATTGAACAATAAACATGTAACCTTCATTTTTAAACAGCTAAAATGTTACCAAAATGATGAGGAATTAATTAAATATAATTAGTAACATAAATATTTTTATTTAATCGAATAATATATCAAATCGAGAGCTTGTGAATTGTAATCAAATCAGGATATATATATATATATATATATATATATATATATATTTTTTTTTATTTCTTTTTTTTTGGTTATTACATAAAATGTTGTATTCATTAACATTATTTAATATACAGTATTATGAATAGGAATTAGCAATGAACAATTCTATAAATTATTTTTAATCAAGTTTAAAAACCATTATTAAGAAGACTGGGATAAGGATATTTTGATAGAATCACTTTATAATCTAGTCTGTCACTTTATAGCCAATCTTTCAACTTCAATGCTATTATAACGTAACGTTAGTAAACCTTGTAATTGTAGCACAACATGCACAAAAATAACAGCAAGAGACATGATGTAACTATCTACAAAGTACTATTTAAATGGATCAAAATTCACCCAGAAGAATTACATCAGTAATTCTTCTGGGTAAACAGATGTTCACCCATCTAGAAAAATAGTCCAACCTCAAAGGGACATTTTACACAACTTTACAGTTTAAATAATAAACAGGTCTTTACAGAAAAATGAATGTATGTCCGTACTTTTGACAATATGAGCTTCATGTTTCTGCTATGAAACCCTCTGGAATAGTGGCGTGGTTGTAAGTGTAAGTATAAAGAGGATTTTAATTAAAACAACAAAATTAAACAAAATAAATAAAAACTAAGGGACGAGTCAAAATTATTTTCTGTGGCATAAATGCTGTCGACAGAGTTTAACTTGTATAGAACCAAAACATTCCTTTAAGGCCTTTAATAAGAACAGTTGAAGACAATAAAACAGATATCAACACAACACTTCTCACATATTAATGAGCATTCTTGATAATCAATGCAGATGTCTTTTCTATCTTTGCCACATCAGGCAAATTATCCTGTGGCAATATGTAACTCGAGGCTTTTGTTAATCTTTTGTTAATTTGCATCTGTCTGAATACTGATGAGCAAAACTCCAACTCCATGACGAATCTAAACAGGGAGTGGCACATGTTTCCTTGGAGACGATGGAATCAATAGAATATCTGATGTTGCATTTAAGCGTGTTGAGCACACGTGTGAAACAGACTTCACCACGCTTCAAGACAATCAGCATTCTAATCACACCTGTGTGTCAATGTGCGAGTTTATGTGATGTAGGGATGACAGACTGTGTTAGCGTACTCATTCAATAGCTTAATAAATGTCAGACCTTAGTTTGAGTTGATTGTAATCGACAAAACATGTGGACTGGGAATTTAAAGGTAGCTGCTTTACTATCCAGTCAGTCAGTGATGCAGCAGATGGCTTTTTTTATTTGAGAACTGGTTCTAGATTGCCTTTGAAGGCACCATAATATCATGTCTAATGATCTAAAAAAAACATTCAAGTGAGATTTAGAGATTTGATCTTGTTTTGAGGGTCAGGTGGAAAGTAGAGTTTTGGTAAAAGTGTAGACCACTTTGCAGCTTATTCTGTCCAGTAACAGTACACTTAGACAGGGCTGACATGCAAAGTGACCAACCACAGTTTGCTTTGATATTTATGATTTTGGAAAGCTCTTGCATTTTTCATGTGGGATGTGGTGTGGATAGTACATGAAAAAAGTCCATGAGTGTGACACCTATAGCTGAGATGAGATAAAAACTGAGTGAAAGGGGAGAGAATCAGAACAGGAAAAGAGAAAGAGAAAGAGAGAGACAGGGAGAGATTGAGACAAATACCTTGATGGTGGGCAGCACTAAATCCATGGCAGCACACTGCCGAGGACTCAGACTCCGAGCATCCTCTCGGGTCACATGCTCCTGAGAGAAAGAGGGGAGAGAGAGACAGTCATTTACTGTGTTGATAACAATCAAAAACACTTTAACATTAAAATGCATTAATTAGTGGCATAGTTCAACTAAATCTTTTTGATAGAATATATATATATATATATATATATATATATATATATATATATATATTTTTTTTTTTTTTTTTTTGAATAATCTTTATGCTGGTCTTTTCCATACAACACAGTGCAACTGACCAAAGCATCATCCAAAAAGTACTAAAAAACACAATAAAAAGTTGTGCAAAACGATAACTTTGTGTGAGAAACGCCCAAAATGTTTGTCCGAAAATTAATTTACCTTGTTTACATGGACAACAGAAAGCTGTTTAAGTCAATTCATAACCTGTAGACCAGTCTGGCATCCAACAACCAGCCCAAGTCAGTTCACATTCGGTGGACCAGTCTGGTATCCAACAATTAGCCTAATTCAGCTTACAATCTATGGACCGGCTTGGCATCCAACAACCAGCCCAAGTCAGCACACAACCTGTGGCTCTGTCTGGCATTCAACAACCAGCCCAAACCAGCTCACAGTCTGTGGACCAGTCGAGCATTCAACAACCAGGTTAAGCCAGCTCAAAATCTGTGGACTAGTCTGGCATCCAACAACTAGCCCAAGTTAGCTCATAATCTGTGGACTAATCCGACATCCAACAACCAGCCCAAGCCGGCTCACAATCTGTGGACCAGTCTGGCATCCAACAACCAACCTAAGTCAGCTCACGGTCTGTGGACCAGTCTTGTATTCAATAACCAGCCCATGACAGCTCACAGTCGGTAGACCAGTCTGGCATCTAATAACCAGCACAAGTCAGCTTACAGCCTGTGGACTAGTCTGGCATCCAATAACCATCTCAAGCCAGCTTACAGTCTGTGGACTAGTCTGGCATCCAACAACTAGTCTAAGTCAGCTCATAACCTGTAGACCAGTCTGGTATCCAATAACCAGCCCAAGTCAGCTCACAGTCTGTGGACCAGTCTGGCATCCAATAAAAAGCCTAAATCAGCTCACAATTTGTGGACCAGCCTGGTATCCAACAGCCAGCCAAAGTCAGCTCATAGCTTACGGACCAGTCTGGCACCCAACAACCAGCCCAAGTCAGCTCGCAACCTGTGGAGCAGTCTGGCATTCAACAACCAGCTTAAGCCAGCTCACAGTATGTGGATTAGTCTGGCATCCATCAACCAGCCTAAGCCAGCTCATAATCTGTGGACTAGTTCGGAATCCAACAACGTTTGCAGTCAGCACATTCCCGTTACCAGTCTGTGGACCAGTCCATTGGTCTGCAGTCAGCACAAACTCGTTACTAGTCTGTGTCCCGGCCTATCAGTCTGCAGTCAGCACAATCCTATTATCAGCCCTTATAAGGATCTAGGATCTTACTAAAACATGGTGTAAGGGTATGGTAGGACAACAGTTCAAGGTACTGACTATAAATGTAATCCGAATATAACATATTGTGTATGTACTTAAAAAAAAGATATTACAGTTTCTGTAATAAAAAAAAGAAAGCTGTTTATTGTGAGAAAGCTGCTTTAGACTCAAAATCGGCATATGCATTTACATACACTGTGTTAGCAACTTTCTCTTTACTCCTGTACACATGCAATCAATATGCAGCATTTTTCAAAGCAATGTAATTTCTCCGTGATGCTTGTGTACCTAACAAACATTGCATTTGAGGAAGACTTCGCTATGTTATTCTCTGTTGCTTCGCGTTATTCCCAGATATTCCAGAGTTGTTGCTGTGTTTGTTTCCTTAAATGCGACCTGCGGTGCAATAGTGACGTTTTCCTCTTACATAAAACTCTGGGATTCCCCCAATATACTTCAGGGCATATGCACAGAAGTGAGGAACAGTTTTATTATTTTAAATTGATGTGAATTCTTTCCGCTGTGCTGACTTGTTTGATATGATGTATCGCCCCATCCTATGACATTTGTTAGTCTGTTCCACGCACATGCACACTCTTCAAAAACCTGTAAGAACGCCGACATGGCCATATAAGCCTTGTTCTCCAGGATAAGGTGTGTTAAACTAATTTATCTTAATCCCTTAAAATGCAGTAAGGAAACGGCGTTCTCGTTTACATACGTTTCAGAACGCAGCTTTCTGAAAAACCCCGGGAATAAACAGTTTTTAAGTGCATATATAAATGTGGTCACTGTCTATATTCAAAATATATTTTCTTATTTCTTTCTTTTGATTTTAGAGTGAAATAATACTAACAGGATTTGTGAGATTCACCCAAGCGAAGCTCATTAAAACCAAAAGACAATTATCCTTAGAAAAAATACAATCCTTACTGTGATTCAAGAAGGTGATTCAGGCAGTGACACTTTAATTTAATTTAATCTTACAGGTCAATCAATGGTTGAGCAAAATTCAGCTCAAATAAGAGTGACATTGATAAAAGGATGGCAATGTGAACATTAATCACATACCAAATCAGTTCAAGTTCATCTGTGTGTGTTTGTGGAAATATTAACTTTTGGATGATGTTGGAATGGACAGTAGAAACTAATTTAATACTGTCAAGTCTAATTACAAACAGACTATTTTACTTAGTACTTGTGTGTGCTGTGTATTTTTATGCTTATTAAAATATCACGTAATTTGCAACATGCTTACGTCAAACTCCAGTCCGTTTTTTGCCTACATAATGAAGAGTAGTCTAATTTAGTCTCTTGTGAGGTTCCATCCAGGTTGGAATGCTGCCTTAGAAGGCAATGTAGGCTGTTGGCTGAACGGCAGCTCACTAGATTTTGGAAGAGAGCCATGGAAATTAACCTATCTAACATAGTACGGTTAGTCCAGTGCAGAGTACAGAAGCCGTAATAAGACAGTTTTAGGTAAAGGTGCAATTGACCAGTGCTGTTTCAATGCGTTTAAAATGAGAAAGAGAGGAAAATTAGATGAGACTTTCAGCCTCTGGACTGTATAATCACGGGAAGCCCTCAATCTATCCGCCACACCTGCTCAGATCCAAAGCGTTCATCTTCCTCTGGACACAAACTCAGCAGCAGGGTGCGGGAGCAGATCTCTCATACCAGCATTAATTCAGAGAGATGGTAATCATGTTAACATATAGCCAAGCAGCAATCGAAGACTCTGACGGAAAGCTAAAAAGACTTGGCAGAGACTGGAAACAATATCCACAGCAAACACAGCAAAACGAGAGCTACATGAAAGAGCCTTGAGCCCCACTCTAATTTCTCAGGGAGGATTTCTACTCCTCTGAGCTCAGCCAGAAAGAGTGTTGCTTTCTAAATCTGACATATATCAAAACTTGCTGTCAGTCATAGACTGTTTGTCTTTCCCTACACATGCCAGAATTTAAGACAACACTTAAAATTAAACATACTGTACCTTTCTCCCACCTGATAACCACTCACATTCAGAGGCTTGTTTATTAAACCAATATCCTGCCATTTCCGGGGTTATGTTCACAGATGCTTACAGGAATAGTTCAATAGTTCAAAATTGAAAATTCTGTCATTATTCACTCACCTTCACTTTGGTAGTTTTCCATGGAACACTAAAGGAGATGCTTCAAGAATCTTCAAGCATTTCTTTTTAAAATAGTGACAGTTCATTGGTTGGAGAAGGACCATAGAAGTAGTCCATACAACTCGTGCACGATATTCCAAGTCTATATTCCAAGTCTTCTGAAAACATACAGTAGCTTTGTGTGAGCAACAGACCAAAATTTACGTTTTTATTCACAAATAATCTTCCCATTTACTGCAGCTTTATAAATCTAATTTCCTTTAACTCAAACTGGTGCATCAAGTTTGCTTATGACATATGCAAGTACCAGTGTCACTTAATGTCAGTGAATGACTTGAACATTGGCAGAAATGAGATTTGGCAGAGGGGAAGATTATTAGTGAATAACGGCTTAAATTTCAGTCTGTTTTTTAAACAAACTATCATAAGATTTCAGAATACTTGGAATATAGCGCATAAGTCACATCGGCTACTTTTATGGAGCTTTTCAGACCTCTTTTGGCACTTTTCCATTGCACGTTACAGTTCGACTTGACTCTGCTCACTTTACTTTCTGAGCTTGCTTTTCCACTGCAGTTTAGTGCCGCCTCAACGTGGGTGGGACTTCAGGCTTATCGTCATAGTTGTGCTGCCTCTAAAGCGACACAAACATTACTGACCATAAACAATAACACGACTGCTAGCTGTTAGCTACTAGCACATTGTGCTGCATAAAGCAGTTGTTGTGTGGTGATTTTACACAAGTGTAATAGTTAAATTGGCCTGGTTGTTTTAGAAGCAAGCTTTCCAGTAGCTGGTCAACTAAATATAGTGAAGCTGTCAAGTAGAATATTGAGTTAACGTAACAAAACGTACCATCCTCCATCGTGGACTCCAGCCGTGGCTGAGTCCAGGGCACTCTCGCTCCCATTGCTCGCCGGTCTATTGCCATAGATAGCTTCCATTTGATCGAACCACTTCCACTTTCTTCTGTTTGAACCACTCCGGCTGTTGTAGTCCTTGATGGTTCTGTATTCACTTTTACGTTTTTTTTCTCTACACTGTTATAAGGACCGGTGGTAGCCGTGTGCGGCCAACAGCTGAGACACTTCCTGAAAGACTTTTTCATTTTGCGTTGTTTAGTTCGTCGCTAACGAGAGGAACGTCTGCACCTTGTTTATTGGCCACGGTGTGGTTTTTTGTACAGCCATTTCTTTTTACAATTCGAAAGTTGTGTGAACAAATGAAACTGCTATCACTGTTGCTACCTTAAAAACTAGCAGGTTGATGTCCCATGTCGCAAATCCAGTGACACTGGTTGTGACGATTCTCTCTGACCAATCAGTGATCTGCAGGGTTTTGACATCACATTTAGTGTCGGATCGCTTGGAACCTTGACCAAGTTGGTACTAAAAAAAGTACCAGGTCCTATCTGCAGTGGAAAAGCCCCATTTGGAACTTGACAGATGTGGTTATTTTGAACTGCCCTTGTATGCATGAACAACATGAGTAATTATTATAAACACTGACAGAGTTTTCATTTTGATTGAAATAATGGTTTAAAATGAAACTTGACACTTCCGGCCTATGACTTTACTTACTGTAGATTACGAAATAAAATACTCACCTTCAGCTTGGAGAGTTGACCCAAGTCCTTTGCAGCACTGAAGATCATCTGAGCTCCTTGCTGTTAAACAAAAGCACGAAGCAAAGAGTTTAAAAGTATTTCACTCATGCAGGAATGAGCTGTCTTCAGAGACATGTTGTTCAGTGAGTGAAACAGAGATTGTTTAGTATGTTTGGCAGTCGGGACTTTGGGTGCTGATTCAGCTTCTTAAGGAGACAGACAGGAAGCTCCTGAAGGAACATTCTGTTTACTCCTAACACAAACTGTTCCCTAGACACTACATATTTTTTATCATCACCCATACCATATTTAACATTAAATTTATGTGGTGAAATTTTTTTTTTTTTTTTGGATGTCTAGTAGAATATGAGAGTAATTATGGCTTGACAAAAAAAAAAAAATAATTAAAAACATATATAATAAACAATATTTAGAGTGAAACTAAGTGAAATTAAGTAAAACATTATTTATCTATTTACCACTTCTCTTTTGGTGAATTTCGACTTGACTGTAACATTTTTTTTTTTTTTTTTTTTTGCCATGTCTATTAGAATATAAGCATATTTATGTCTTGACAAAAATGAATGCATAAATAAATAAATACAATTGTTTAAAAAATATTTAAGAGTGACTTTAAATGAAATAAAAACATTAAGTTATCATGTTGTGTCTACATACCATATTTAATTTATTTGGTGAATTTCAACTTGTAAAAGAGTGCTAGTGTTTTTTTTTGGTACCTTTAAAAAGCATTTTTTATCATCACCCATACCATATTTAACATTAAATTTATGTGGTGAAATTTTTTTTTTTTTTCAAGATTCCTTTTCCACTAAATAACACTTTGTATAAACTCTGACACCCATTTCAATCTGTGTATTCTAAGGCCACAAGCTGATCCCCTGCATGTTGTCTCCATTGTCTCCAACATTTCCACAACCTTCTGTTAGGAGCAGATGTAGAGGACATGGCGTGTGTGTGTTTGGCTGAGAGAGAGGTGTTACACTCACTGTCTGATCTGACAGTGGAGGAAGAACGATCTGTCGCTCAATTGTGTTGAGGACGATTTTCCACAGCTCCTTCAGAACTCGTTTGAGAACCGTCTTCTCGCAGATCTTAGCAAAGAGAATCAAGCTGGAGAGAAGAGAAAAATAATTTCAGGGGATTAAATATGACTACATCCAGAATCGCGGCATCTGTTGATAACAGTCTGTCAAAAGACATGTTATGTTTCTCATGAGCTTAAATACCTTTTGATATAAAGGTTTGCAGAGCTGTTTTCTAGACAGAGTGGGTACATTTAAGCAGCTCAAATATAAGAAAACTTTTAT
This sequence comes from Xyrauchen texanus, assembly GCF_025860055.1. NCBI lineage: Eukaryota > Metazoa > Chordata > Actinopteri > Cypriniformes > Catostomidae > Xyrauchen > Xyrauchen texanus. The sequence goes on along the minus strand of NC_068296.1, from coordinate 7,299,599 downwards.
TTGTTTTTGGTCACTAAATAATTCCCATACTTCCATATGTGCTATTTTTTCATAGCTTTAATGATGTTTCTATTATTCTAAAATTGGGAAGATAATAATACTTAATGAGTAGATGTGCCCACACTTTTAACAGGTAGGGTGTGATTTTCTTACTTCTTGTCCAGGAGGTCCATGAGCGGTCTCAGAGCAGTTTCTGCATCCATGGCTGCATGGCTCTTATTTCCTGGATTTCCTTTTATCTGCACCAGCTCCTGGTTCATTTGTTTGATGCAGTCCTCAATGACCGGCTTAAAACTGTGGATTTATTTACAATCAGTTTGAAACTATAACATTATTAGCAACATGTAAACACATATTGTTGGTTTTATTTTAAGAAGAGTATAATATTATATAGTATAATCTGCATGCCTCTGCTATTTGATGTCTTGAAAGTAAACATGGAAACATAATTAATTTCCTTCATAAATGTTGCTGGTCTTATTGTGAACGATTCATCAGTGCTCTTTCTTTCTGAAGAAAAAATTTGTTTTCTTTTACTTCATTAAAATTAGAAATGCACCGACTGTGAAATTCTGGGCCGATACCGATGTTTAAAATAACAAATTTACCAATAGCCGATACCGATTTTTGTTGTTGTTGTTTATTTTTTGTTGTTGTTATTTACTCCCGCTTTCGTGCCAGTGAAACAAAGAAATCTTCATTATAAAAAATAAATGAGCTGTTTTTAAGGCTTTCAGCCATGCATCACACTATTTTTTAATGAGCACAAATTCAATCATACAAATGTATGAACCAACGTTTAATATAACCTTCTTTCACCTGACAAATAACTTTTTCAAGAGCCTTTTTTGCCTGCTTTACATCTGCCTACACAATGAGAAGAATTTTTCAGTACATAGCCCAACATAAATTATTTTTGTGAAACATAAATGTAATTAAATGCAAATGTAAAATGGATTATAAAAGCAATAAATTATAAAATAAAAGATAAATATTAATAAATACAAACATAAATAGGGCTATCTGTCAGCTCTTTTGTTTTTCATACAGAATACAAAGTTCTTGTGTTTCCATTAAGCACAAACTTATAGTAGGTTGAAGCATTGGGGCTGAACATGGGCCTCTTTACAAAACAAAAATTGGCCTCTTTGGAAATATCTTCCCATACTTTTGCAAGCGAGTTCCCAGTGGCGGCTGCAGCTGTACGACTGTGTGTACCATGAGCGCTCCGACTGACCTGAGAAATATTTACTCTCAGAATATTTCACCAATCATGAAATGTGCCCCGTATTTCTGTTGGCTGTTTAAAAGAACTATCGATGACCAATTTGCAAATGAATAATTCTTTTGAGTTGGTTCTTTTCAGTGAATTGGCCAAAACGGGTTTGCAAAATGGTCTGAATTGATTCGTGATTCAGTCAGATTCATTCAAAGCGCTCTCTCTCTGAATCATTTGGAGCAGTTTTTCACACAGTAAAACAGCATCTGGATATTTATCAGTACAGTGCTGGATGCACTGTAAATTTACCTACTGTCACCTGTAACAAAAGGCTGTCTTTTTGAGAGGTAACTTTGAGAAACTTCAGCTAGTGCTGTGCAAGGGGATGTTCAAACATATTTTAGCGTCCGCTCGTGCTGTTTTTTAATCGTTTTCCATGTAAACATTCGCTAGATGGATGTCTTTTGACAACTGCGTCACATTTCACGGTGTTTTTAGCATCTCTCACAGGAGCGCTGCATTTTTAGAAGCTGTATCAAGTTAAAAATAACTTCTTCAACTGATATAAACGCGTCTCGAGACACATGCGTTCTGCTCTATTCATTTGTGGTGCGTTTTGCCTTTTTTTTGTGCTAAAATGCTTCTGTCTGAACGGTTACTGGAAGAAATGCTTCAGCCAATAGTTACATGAATGCTACTCATTCTCGAGAAAATAAATAAATGCTTATCTCAAAGTCACCAGAATTGAACACTTTGGTGTTGGTATTAGAGTACCACCTGTTGGATCTTCTCCGAATCTGCAGATGGGTAGGCAACTGTTGTCCAATTCGGCTGCAAATCACCAATGCGTTTAAACAGATAAACATCGGCCACTGCCATCGGTGAATGACATCGTATTTACCGATAGGCCGATGGCAGTCAACAAGGCGAATATCGGCCGATACCGATGTTTGGCTGATAAATCGGTGCATCTGTAATTAAAATGATTCCTTTCTGCCACTGACACAATTTTTCCTTTCTGCTGATGTAAACAAGATCACATTAATGTGGAAATATGATATTAACAAATAATATAATTGCCTAATATCCATAATCCTTCATTATTTCCTGCTGAACATTCTGTTTCACCTGGAAATCTGTCCCATGTTGTCTATACACAATATTTTAACATTTAGTTTCTTTTGACACATTTCTACATCCACTACCAATTTATTTTTCTTCATATGTGCATTAAAATATCACATGTCCATGTTTAGATCTGCTTTTATTATGTATCTCATTTGTAAGTCACTTTGAATAAAGGTGACCGTACATCCGTTTCCCTCATTTCGTAATAGTTCACCTGGAGCCGAAGACCCCGCTCAGCTTGTCCAGCACTGTGTTCAGTTTATTCTGCAGTTCTTTTAGTAGCTCACTGGCTTCAGCATCCAGCTAAAGGAGAGAGACAGAACCAATGTCACTGACTGACCATTACACACTAGATATGACACAAACCACTGGAGTCATTCTAATCATTCCATTTCAGACCAATTTGCTTCACAGAAGCTCAACCCAGTCCCAAATATGCAAGGAAAAACATCTAAATAATCCCATTGTAATAGGGAGAACTTACTGTATAATTGTACATATATATATATATATATATATATATATATATATATATATATATATATATATATATATATGTTAGGAATTCCTTGTCTTGTTTCACTGTTGCCCTCTGTCTGCCATTTTTGTCACCTTTGCATTCCATAGTTTTGTCCCTTGTTTAGCTCCACTGTCTCACTTGTCATTGTTTAGAACTACACTTCCCAGAATCCACCTGCCATCATCACTGCCATTTTGTTCATTGTTTTCACCTGTGTCTCATTCTGTCATCACTCAATGTGTATTTAAGCCCTGCTTTTTGTTCACTCCTTGTCGTTCGTTGAATGTTGTTAGCCTGGTGTGTGTTCCCTGCCTGTGTTTTCTAGTTTTATGTTTATTTCCCCATTGAGGGTTTTCCTTTGTGTTTTTTCTTGCTTGTTTACTTAATAAAGTTGAACTGCGATTGGATCCGCATCTCCTCGTCTGCTTCGCTGCCTCCATTCGTAACAATATATATATATATATATATATGTTTGTGTGTAAAAACTAAGAAATATTAAATGCCAGGAAATTTATCAATTGAATAGACTTTGGCAAAAGTAAATTTTGGACTCATAAAACATGGCTCAGATGGAGCTTTTTGTGGTTTTGTTTTTAAACAGGTTCAGAAGACACTTCAGGACAGGACAGAACTACGTAGCTGACAGCTTTGTCTTCAATTACATGTTTTGGTGATTTTATCTAGCGTTTCACAGCAAGATTTCAGTCAAGCATGCAGCTGTTGAAAAGGTATTGACGGAGGAATCGCTTGACTAATGGAGACTGCAAATTCAATACAAGCCTCTCGCCACATTACAGCAGATGAGCCAATGAGACGCAGGTGTTCTGCATTCAAATGTATCCATGGTGCCTGTGGCTGCATCTGAAAGCTAAGCATTTGATATGGAGGCATTTCCTAATAACATCCTTCCAAGGAACCATAACGTCAAGTTCAGGCCTATACGGAATCTGCATGCGCTCAACTCAGCATAAAACTGTCTCATCTGTCATTAATAACAGTTGTATGCACTCCCCACCCCTGGCATGTTTACTACATATTTGAGCTAATTTCATGAAGCTTTCAGCTACTAATAAGAGTCTAGGACTCTCAGATCCATTTAATGAATTTTACTATGTTTAAATGCTTTTTGCAGAATTCTGCAGATTTTCCCTCCAAATCAGCGCAGAATAGGTCAAAAGTCTGTAGTTTCAGTCTAGGCGTGGTCAAGTCTAATGATCTAAAACAAATTCCAATGGGCTTTAGATATATCAAGCAAGTATTTGGTAATGACAATACTTATTTTTTTACTAAAAGTTTAGTTATAAGTTGAAAAATGAAAGACAGGACATTCATAATAACTAATTACTGCTTTTAAGCACTCCTTCGGTTGCATTTTGATCAACCAACTACCGAATCGCACACCACGAGCAATGAATGGCACATCTATGCTGTCTTCAAAAACTGACCAAAGTAATTTGCCGAAGTGTAACAAAAGGTGTCCTTTTTGGAAATACCATCAGAGCACATCAAACAACCTCCTGGGATCTGAATCTGTCAACATTCATCCCAAATTTCTGTTATTTATATATTCAAAAGGGAGAATTGAAAAAAGGTCTAAAAACATTTCTTGTGCTTGCCTTATAAATGATGATTGGCAACATCCGAAAAGCCAAATTACTACAGAACAGGAAAGTAAGCACTGTTGGTGTCTGAAAACACATCTTAAATAACATCTTCAAACCAAGTCTTTACTGTACATACAAACTATACCCGCCCAAAACAGCAAATAGAATAACCATAGAATGACCAACTTCACCCATATTCCATTGGCCAAACAAAATAGGTAGTCCCACGTCGAACTCACGCCACTCACTGGTTGAGCCAAAAGTTGACAGGCCGCTCAAGCAAACATACAATGAATTTGAACACCATGTCAAAGAGTCACTGTGATAAGGAAGTGAACCTATGAATGGCTTGAAAAAGTATTTTAACACCATCTTTAAAATGAACCACAAAATATTCATTTCACCCAATAGAGTGTGTAGTAGTTGTATTTTGTCCTTGTTTAACACCATAGCTGAGCTCATGTGAGGCAGGCAGTGCATGTATCTGGGAATGGATGGCTGACTTGTGAATTGTAACAGTGTTTATGGTTCTCAATAAGCAGACGGGCGACCTGAACCATCAATTTCAGCTGCTGGCTGCTGCGCATGCATGACACCTCATCAGAGTAATGGACAACAGAGGAGAACTCTGACACAGACTGAGCAGCATGAGAAAATATTCAGCGATACAGCCAGTGATATTGTATGATGCAGGTAATTCTGATTGATTATATAAACACAACAGATACTTTGTGAAGAAACACTTTGAAGCATTTTATTAGTGCAACCTTTGTAAAAAATACTGATCAGTTGTAAACACTAATCTATTGGGGTGAATCTCACAAAACCATGTCAAAAAATGTACGGGTCGTATTTCACCACAAAATGTAAAAGGAAGAAAATACAAATAAATGTATGCATAAAATTTTGCATAAAAAAAGAAAATAAATGGTGCCTATTTTTAGGACCAGATAAGGTATTTACCTGACATTATATTGTTATGACAATTAAACACATTTCCCCCCAAATTTTCAAGACTTTACATTAAGGTTCCATTTTCTAACATTATTAGGTATCAGGAACTAACAATTAACCATATTTTTTAATGACATGCATGAATTATCTTGCTTAATGTACATTCATAAAAATGCAATTATTCATTGTTCATGTTAGTTTATAATGCATTAAATAATGTTAACATATGCAACTTTTAATTTTCTTATATATTTCATATCAAGATATATATTTTATTATTTGATTTTGAGATGAAATGTAACCCGGACATGGTTTCATGAGATTCACTCATTGAAGAAGAGAGAGAAGAACCTGATATCAATATACTGTGTATATAGATATTATTTGAGCATAATAATAATTCATTATTTAGCAATAACAAGAGAATTTTGTGCTAAATACTAGTCTAATACCACATTAAGAGGTTAAGAATATTACAATTGTTAAGACATAACCAAGTTCATCATATCTCTATTAGATTTGTAATTAGGGAATCATGATGTGAAATATTACAAAAGATTATTCGTGTATATTGCATCTGTGGTCTGCCTCGTATATTTAATTGGTCTCTGTAATAAAGTGAGGCAGATAACAGAATCTTTGTGGCGATCATAGAGGAAGAATTCTCGAGAGTTTCCTTTACGCTGCAGCCCATCAACGCCCGTTACACCCTGAGGTGCCCCATTGAAATGACGGATGGTGATGCAAACTCTCTGCTATCACAGCTAACTTTGACTTCCGCAATTAATTTTTCCTGGACAGTTTGGGATCTTTTATTTATAATTCCATGATAACGAGGCACTGTAATTACATTTTTCTTTCAGTTTGCTAATTGCTTTTGGAACTGTGGCGCTGCCAGAGCCGAGCAGGGTTATATTTGGAGTGTTTCACTTCAGCTTCCTCAGAAAGAATCGGAGTTTCATAAAGCAAGTGGAATTCATAAATTAGTCGCAATTTCTAACAGCTGGACTCTTTTTTGATGCACTGTAGCCTGTAGCTTTAATTTCACCAGAGGTAAGATATATAACCTTAACCTGATACTGTAGGTCTCTGTGCACCTACATATGTTCTTATCCTTTATTAATCTAAAACTATAATTTTAATGACTTTGTAGATGGATAAAAAAACAGCCTGTGAAAGAATTCACACTATAGAAAGGCGTTTAATATAACTATTGTTGTGGTTTTAGAGCTACCTAAAAACAAAACAGATGTCAAAGGAGTAAAGTCTGGACTAAACTTTGGAATAAAGGCGCAAATCCCATTCATTTTTTTTTCAAAGCGGAACTGATTATCAGCGATAAACAAATAAATCTTTAAAACAGACCGACCGTGAGCTCTGAGGTTGTTAATCGAAAGTATATGCTTCTATGTAAGCCACTAGTCTGCATTATTTCAAATTCCTTTTGAAATTTGTTTAAAATAAATCACATTTAATAGCGGAATTTGTGGTGAATAACTACACTACCCAAGAACCAGCAGAGAAAGATCCACCATTCAGAAAATCGTGACAAACGAAGTATGCCAAAAGAGTTATGCAGTGACCACCCACCCCCAGAAGGGGGGCTACACCCTCAAACTACTTATGTATTTGAATATATCTGAATATTTTGCAATAAACTTAAACTATATCATTTCAATACTTATTTAACAACAACTTTAAATCAACTGTTTTATATTTTTCATAATTTTTAATTGGCTTACATCATTCGCAATGCTTCATGAGATTGTAGTTCATTCCCTCATTGAAGACTTTAAAGGGATAGTTCACCCAAAAATGAAAATTCTCTCATCATTTACTCACCCTCATGCCATCCCAGATGTGTATGACTTTATTTCTTCTGCAGAACACAAACTAAGGTTTTTAGAAGAATATTTCAGCTCTGTTGTTCCATACAATGCAAGTGAATGGTGACTAGGACTTTGAAGGTCCAAAAAGTATATAAATGCAGAATAAATGTAATCCATAAGGGCCCATGTCTTGGAAGTGGGTGAGAAAAAGATCAATATGTAAGCCCTTTTTTACTATATATTTTCCACTTTCACTTTTACTTCCATATTCTTCTTTTGTTTTTGGCAATTCACATTTGTCATGCATATCGCCACCTCCTGGGCAGGGAGGAGAATTCATAGTACAAAATGACTCATCCGCACCATATCACCTCTGAAGATATGGATTTAATTGCTTGCATTGTATGGACCTACAGAGCTATTCTTCTAAAAATCTTAATTTGTATTCAGCAGAAGAAAGAAACTCATATACATCTGGGATGGCATGAGGGCGAATCATTAAATAATGTACATTTTTGGGTGAACTATCCCTTTAAGTACACAGTCTTGTACCTTTGTCTTTTTGTCCGATTATCAAATAATTGTTTTACTTCAAATCGAAGTTTGTAATGTTGTGATTTACATCAGAGCTGGTTGGTTTGGTTCATGGCTTAGAACTATTTTAAGAAGGATTTGATCCTATGGCAAAAAATGAATGGGAAAAATACTTGACAATACTTGAAAGTGGGTGGACATTGTTGCACTCTATTGGGGTGTAATTTTGTTCTGCCAGCAAGTCGGATTTTGATTAAAGCAATACGTTTTTGACTTTGTCTCAGGAATAAATCACCAGGATCAAACTACTAAACAACAGTCTGCTGGTACCAAAATAATCTGCTGAAAAATAAGTATCCCTGTGAGGTTTCATAGCAAAATCTTGAGTAGGTGCAGCATGCTCTTGAGGAAGAGTGACGTGAGGTGAGTTTCAATGGCAGTGAGAAGTCACGTGCTGCTCAAACTGGAAGAACTGGTCAACTGGGATGCATTAAGAATTTATACTGCAGCCAGAATCTTAAACCAGAGTTCACAGAAAATGCTGTCATCATTTACTCAACCACATGTCGTTCTAAATCCATATGACTTTCTTTCTTCCGTGGAACACAAACAGAGATTTTCGTTTGAATGTTAGCTTCAATCAACATTCACATTCATCTTTTTCATACAATAAAAGTGAATGGTGACTGACACTGAACCTTCTGCTTTACATATCATATGTTCCTCAGAAGAAAGTCTTATGGGTTTGAAACAACATGAGGTGAATAAATGGCTGAAGAACATTGGTCTTGGAGTGACGGGAGAGGAAACCAGTCCACACACCTTGCAGAAGACCACAGCGCCTTCCTCCTGGTGCAAGACCCAGAGGAGACGGGGACAAGACAAGAAAGAAGGAGAACAGGAAACAGGACTCAAGACATTTTCAAGACATAGTTAGAGACGTTCATCACATTTAGAAAAAAGAGAAAGCAACACATATGCAAAATTCACATGGGGATGATACAGCATGGGAAAAAACAAATTCTAGAATTTAGCTCACACAGACAGACAAAATGTTTGTGGGAGAACATTGTTCTGGTTTAGGCCCAAGACATACTCATAAACATATATAAGGTATGTATATACCTGTTTTCCTCCCATGGACTCAAACATCTTCTCCAGTTGAACTCTGAGCTGTTGGATGTTGTTCAGGAGGATACAGGGCTGTTGACAGACAAAATATGTTATGATTGATTCATTGATTTCCTTTGCAAATACATGCAATCTTCAAAAATCTCCGCCCCTCCTAATACATGAAGACATTTGATGAAGAAGAGTTCTTTAAAGATATACAGTACTGCACACACAAACAGTGATTCGTTCAGATGTTGATGGCGGTGGTGAACCCTTGAGCCATGCACGTTGCAGTTGCCGAGATGAGTTTGCATATCTTACGCTCACCAATGGCAGTAAATCTGAATTTCATTATGTGAAATCGATGCCTTCATCTGTCCAGAGCAATGCCAGAATAACACAACTGAAAACAGTTGTATTGATTCAAACACTCGCTCTCTTTTGAAAATGCCTGTTATTACATCGAGCATTCATTTGGTATTTGGGCACAGTGTTAGTTCGAAAAGTTAATTGATGACTGGTTTGCTTGTTGTGTTAGCCAAAGGTTGTCAGAATTGTTCTCCAAAACTTGATAAAAATAATTTAAATAACACATATTTACCATCATACCCAATATCAAAAACCACACCAGCAAACATGATCCCATATTCCACTTACTTTGATCAAAATCAAAAGTAACAGTCAGTATCTGTGTGGCCACCAGCTGCATTAAGTACTGCAGTGCATTTCTTCCTCATAGACTGCACCAGATTAGCCAGTTCTTGCTGTGAGATGTTACCCCACTCTTCCACCAAGGCACTTGCAAGTTACCATATAAGTATTATGCATTTTTAAACATATTTATTAAAAGATACAATGCATTATAATGTGTATCAGAAGGAATTGTGATGTATCTTTCTGCATTAATATTATACTATTAATATCATTATAATATTGGTAACATTTTACATCTTGGTTAATACAGTACAATTATTAAATCAATTGAACATATTAGGCTACTTTAGTTCATTATGCATTAACTAATGTTAACATATACAACATTTAATGTAAAAATAATTAGATTGTAAAAAATAATTTAGATTTACATGGCAAGAACAAGGTAAAATCAATCATTAAATAAAGCAATTATTTATAAAAATAGATACAAATACACAATAAATTAGACAAATGAAACAAACAAATCTTCATACAGAAAATATATTAAAATCTATATAAGATTCTTAAAATGTTTTTGTGATGAAAACTCCCTGGTTCAACTCTTGTGTAAAGTGTTACAATAATATCTTTATAATTAATATCTTTATAATGCATTAAGTTCTACCCAACACATTAGTGACACAGTATATTAATGAGCCCCATGGAAGCTGCAGTTAAAATGTTTTATCAAAACCTCATCAAATCAATTTATAGGATGGTGGTAAACTAACTAGTTAAGACTGTTGACTGGACTAAAAAGATGCAGGGTCCATTTCATTAGATCATTAGGTGAAACAGAGAAATCAGATCCAGGCCAGACTGTTTATTGCAAAGCACTTTGGGTGAAAAGTACATGTTGAATCGCAAACAACCACTAAAGAGGTTTGTGTTGACATAGAGATGAACTAGAGATAAGGTGTCAAGCTAAATGTCAAAATACAATCTTGTATAACGTCCTAAGTGTTAATTGGACAGGTAAGACTGCGTAATTAGCGCAGGAGTCCATAAGCTAATTAAAACCAGCTCTAACTGTCCACATCCTCACACTTCCTAAAGGTCACATGTCAACTCTGTGATAAATAGATGTACATCTCTGAATCTAAAATATGAAGCATCTGCGCTAATTGAACAGAGGTGCCATTGCCTCTCTGACAAGAGCTGGCGATTTTACACAGTCATGAATTCAATTTAAGCCAATGTACTATATATTAACTGACATGGCAGTTATTGAGTTGATTTAGGGGACATTGGATCGTTTAAAGATGTAGATATTCTTAGGATGAACCAGGCCGTCAATTAAACGATGGATGAGCCTAGAGGAGTGGTTCTATCTTCCGAGACAGCACAAAGATATATCTTTAATTACCGGCCGCACACTTTTCTTTCTGTGGGCCTGTCACGGCGCTTAAAAGATATGTCTGTCTTTCATTCTACCGCAGACATCCTGCATGTCAGGCTTTTATAATCATTACAGAAAGACTCAGAGAAAAATTTGAGGTAGAACAAAGGCAGCAGAGTTAGCACTCCGAACGTTGTCAATTTGAACAAAAGAGTTAAGTTAAAAGAACAGAGGAGGGAGACAAGATGTGAAACAGGGACACAAGAAGGTCTTGTGCTTTATTTGTCATCTTCATTTTCCCATTTGACTCTCAGAAACAAAGAGATAACACAGAACGTGGCTCCTGCCACATGGCCAATCAAATTCAACTGCAATGTCTCACTATGATTGCCTTGCTAGTCTCCATGGCAACGTTCACCGAGTACAGCCTCAGAAAATCAGATCAAGCCATGTTTGTACACTTGCAGGGTCATGACTTTAAAACACGCTGACATTTTATGACGAAGCATTTTCTTACTGTGCAATTTTACTGTAAGTGCATACTCCTGTATGTGTGTGTGTGTGTGTGTGTGTGTGTGTGTGTGTGCATGTGCTGTGAGTTCTGTAGACTCACCACTTTCTCCTTGCTCAGATGGTTGCTGAAGTCTTTCAAGATGATCGCCGCATACTGGAGAAGAACTTTGTTTATGGTCTGCAAATAGAATAAAACCACAAATTTATATTTAATAAACAGTACAGTTTAAAATACATCGTTCTCCCAAAAATGTAAACTCTGTATGACCTGCATGATTTTCTTTCTTCGAGGGAACACAGAAGGAGATGTTATGCATGTTAGCCTCAGTCACTTTAAGTTTTATTGTATAGAAACAAATATGTAATAAAAGTGAATGGTGACCGAAGGCGGTCGCATACCGGAACAGAAAGCCACGTCGCGCCGCTGCTAGGACACGGCACAGGTATCAAACACAGGGCACGTCGATGTGGTTCAGGTGTCAGACAGTACACACAAAAGTTACCAAGGTTTTTTCCCTTTTTCAAGAACAAACAAGGCTAGAGTAAATAATCTTTGTACTTTGATAATGTTTTGGGTCTAATTTAATGGAAAATATGCAAGTTGCGCTCCATGGCACTCCAGAGTCACAGTTGGGAGCCGCTCGGTTGTGCACGTAAATTCATAGAAAACACTTGTTTCAAATTTTTGAAAATGGCAAATGCGACCCCCTTGAGTCTACAATTCTTCCTAACATCTCCTTTAGTGTTCCCTAGAAAAGGAAAGCCAATCAGGTTTTTGAAAAAGAAAAAATGGGTAAATGGGTGACCTATTGCTTTAATTTTATAATGGAATAAATCATGTCAAAATAACACAGATTCAAAATTACATATACAAGACATTCCACTTCTTTGCTGAAGAGCTTTTTTTCGGTATTAGCTTTAAATAACTTGACAATATTCAGTTGTGTTTGCTAAGGCAAGCATCACTCTTTCTATTCATACTACTGTAGTTTAGCATATAAGCAATAGTAATAATGATGCTTATTAATAAATTACATTTACACATACAACTAACACAAATGGTAATCTTGTCTACCAATATAAAAACACTCAACAACACACACCGGATTTCAAGAATTATAAGTGATTTCCAAAAGATTTGAAACCATCTAATGCATTTTTCTATTCCAAATGTCTTTTGTGAATGCAAATGAACTGCAAAGGGCAGAAAGAGAGAGAGAGGGAGAGGGAGAGAGAGAGAGAGAGGGAGAGAGAGAGAGAGAGAAAAGAGAAATTCTCCAAAACCACTGTACTCATCCCAAAGGATTATGAGTAGAGAGTCTTGTAGGAGGCATTGATTACTTCACACAAACTCGACACGAGAAATCTATTACTGCACACTCAGCAGACACATATCATTTGCCGCCCTCATTTTTATATTTACATATTTATTACTATATCAAGTGTTTTATTAACTTTCCCTTGGCTCCAGGTAGCTAACCAGAGCTGGAGTTGATGGGTTTTTTGAATTGGGGAAATAAGTAACCACCTGGTTGCCAATCAGAACCCCCTAGCAATCGCATAGCATCGACAGACAAGCAGCGCTTGCATTTCTTTCAGAAAATGTGCAAATCTAGTTTTATGATTAACCTTGTCTATTAGGGCTGCATATTGATTCAGATTTGATTTACAAGCTCCCAATTGATATTGATTCATATGGGTACATTTCTGTTCCAATGTCCATTTTGCTTACATATAAAACAAATTCTCTCTCAGCCAATGCTCTTAATTATAAAGCAAACTTCAAGGCAACCCTTCTAGGTACAATTAGAAAATATTAATTTTACAAATTGAGATGAGCAGCGTAATTTCTTTAGCAAATCCATGTGTGATTAGAATTAAATGTCCTTTTTCTGTAGTTTTTAATCAACAACATTATTCAATGACATATGGATTGTGTGGATCTTGTCTTTGGACACACATAACAAGTTAAACATTTATCAGCCAGTGGCTAATAATAGACATTTTTGGTTGCTTTTTAGTTGCATTTGGGTTGCCAAATAGAGTGAAAGATCGATCTTGGGATTTAAGAATCAATATTGATATTGAGATCGTTCAAACGAAGGTTATGATGCATCAGAAAATATTTAATTTTTACCCAGCCTTAGTGTCTATTGCTTATTATAGTGTTCACACATCGTTTACATTTGTGACAAATTTTAAGGTTCTACAAACAGTTGATGTATTTTACACAGAGATCTTAACTATAAATGCAAGTGCAGACTGTCTCGATTTCATGTGAACATTTTTTAAATGGGTAGTGAAAACAGTCACATGACCAGAGCCATTTAGTTCCACTGTGCACCTCTGAAAGATGATGTCAGTATCAAAACTCCATAAAAGGAAATGTTATTTTTATACACATACAACTACCAAATTTAGTACATTTAATGTTTAAAGAGTATATTTACTCTGGCTTATAGTGGGAAAATACAGAGCCAAATTTTTTAATAGATAGCTGACTGAGTTCCGTTATTAAATTGCATATTTATTGTATTATTAGAAAACATTAAACAAAGTAAAATTGTAATTTATTTTATCCCAACAATAGCAACAAAAATTTTTTTTTATTACTTTATTGTTTGCAATATTCTGTTGAGTCTGTTTAAGACCTGTGCAAATGTAACTATAGTTTCCCATCTGTGAATAAAGCACTAACTTTTTACTCTTTTTTCTTTTTTTTTTAAAGGCATGTAGTTTGTTTCATTGAGCCATCTAAGAGTAAAATACATGTCTTTGCTTAGCTGTGAAAAATGTGGGATTAAATGGGCTAAAGTTTCTGTCAATATGTTTCATATATTGATTGAATGGGTCAGCTGTATTGTATGCAAATATACACGGCTGACTAAGTCCTGCCAATAAAGCACACTGGACTGAATTGTGTGTAAGGTGCACTGAGATGATCCGTATGTCTGATCAAACACTTTGCACTCAGAAAACACACTTTTTGACAGAAATGATCTCCAATTAATCTCAAAGATTCACCTTAGAAATTAACCCAGTCAAACACATGTATGCGCACACACAAAGTGCAATGTATAGTAAAGTTAAGAAGGTTAATCCACTCAGTGTAAACCTGCTCTGAGTCCTTTATCCAAACCACAATCACTTCCTCCGACAGTAATTGAGCTTTTCACTGCACACAAGTGCTCTTTAAAACTTGAGCACAAAAACATCAAGGATTTTCTCATTTCTGTTTCTAAATTTACTATTGTACATTCTCTCTATAGTGTTTTATAAACAGATAGTTCCGGATCTTAACTCTAATTGGATAAGCCACATTAAAAGCAAGTGCCCATTTCCACATACATGCTATATTAAGGTTCCAATCAACTCCCTACAGTTTTGTTTGTGGTTTATTATGATTATTAATATTAATTGAATTACTTATTGAACATTAGTGTCTTTTATCATACTGCTGCCAAAACCATGTATTATTGTGATTTTACCACGGTTAAGCGGGTTTAATCAGCTTTGTCTCGTGCAACACCCTTTTACCATGGTAAAATCACTGTAACATACAGTCTTGTAGGAGGCATTGATTACTTCACACAAACTCGACACGAGAAATGGTTGCTTTAATATAAACAATATACTTGTTAATTACAGGGCTCTCTGGAATACTCAATTCTGATTGGTCAATCACACCATCCAGCGGTCTGATACTTCTGAATAATGATCGCACATCCAGGGCGAACCAATCATCCAGGTATTGTGAGTCACCTTTCCAGCTTCTCGGATCATTGTGCAATCTCTACAAGTAGGCTAATTAAATAATTTCAACTCATATCAATATTTCATGTCTTTTTATTTATATATTCATCAAGCAATAAGCCAGATAATGAGCAGTAAGACGATCATTTACGAAAAATGATATAACACCAAAAGAACTCCATGGAGAAATTGAGCTGTTTCCAGAATCTCTGCAGTCTTTTTCTTCTCATAAAATAACATAGCTTCAGTGCAGTAGTTCATGTTCATTTATTTATTTGGTAAGGACCATATAAGAAGTGGCATAATTTATAGCAAAACAAACCATTTCGCTATGCATCGTGGGTTACAATCACCTTCTCTGGGTTTATTTAGCAATAATGACCAGTTGACTGTACATTATTCCTTATGCATTCTAGCTTTATTGTAGTCAAAGTCCAGGGATTTTATAAACACACTTGTAAAGAATTGCAATTCTGATTCTCTCTTACCTTTGCGAATCTGCACATGAAGTGAGCGAGGGCTTGTGGATTTGGACATTCCAGCTTCTTAATGATCTCAAAGCTTTGATTCAACTGTGTGAAAACATCCACCACCGAGCAGGAGAAGAGAGCGTGTTCGGATGTTGGCTGGAACTGCAATGCAAACAGGACATTTAAAACATATACAGTCATTTTTGCCATGCAGTAGAGCAAATGATCATTTGTCATATTCTGACTGAGCTGGAATATAATGTTCTACTTGAGCAGATGTTGAAAGCAGCTTTGTTAACCATGTTATCATTGCATATGTTTCCAAAAATGTATGCATTTACCTATTCTTAGAAATGAAAGGGTTTTGCAGCAAAATGCCATAGAAGAAACTTTAAAACTCTATGGTTGTTTAGAAAACAATCTATAGTGGTCCCAAAAAGTAGCACACTTTTCAAGCAAAACATTTCAATGCTAAAACAATAGATATACTATTCAAAATGTATTTGGCACTTTCTGGTTCACAAACATTATGTTTTCATATACTACAATTCACATTAATACAGGTTGTTTAAAAGCCACTGCAAAAATGGCTAGTTAGGTCCCTTTTGGGGGCCACTGTTTGCATCAAAAATGGTAAGAAGAGAATTCTTGTGCTTTAAAGGGACAGTTCACCCAAAAATGAATGATCTCATCACTTATTCACCCTCAAGCCATCCCACGTGTATGACTTTCTTTCTTGAGCTGAACACAAACAAAGATTTTTTGAGGAATATTTTGGCTCTGTAGCTTCTCATAATGCAAGTGAATGGTTAAGTCCTTTTTTACTATGAATTCTCCTCCCTGCCCAGTAGGTGGCAATATGCACAAACAATGTGAATCACCAAAAAAGAAGAAGAATGTGAAAGTGAAAGTGGAGATTTACAGTAAAAAAGGACTTAAATATTGATCTGTTTCTCACCCACATCTATCATATCACTTCAGAAGACATGGATTTAACCCCTGGAGTCATATGGATTACTTTTATGCTGTCTTTACTGGTCACCATTCACTTGCATTGTATGGACCTACAGCTTAGAAAATTTTCACAAATCTTTGTTTGTGTTCTGCAGAATGAAGAACATCATACACATCTAGGATGGCATGTCAGTAAGTAATTGATGAGAGAATTTTCACTAGTTGGGTCAACTATTATTTTAAAGAACCTTTATTTATCACGAAGACACTGCACTGATATGAGTCAGAGCCAAGGGGAATGCCTGCCAACATAACCTGTGACACAATTAACCTGTGATTCTGGCCCAATTCCCCGGGCACATCTGCCAGTTAACAAAAAATAATCATTAGACAATGAACTCAGAGTGCTTCTCCATCAGCAACTTAATTGTAAGAGTTGAATCTTGCAAGACTTGAACCAGAGTACATCTCAATGGCCAAGCACAGTTAGCAACCTGCCATACTAGCTATAAATAATACTCATGCTCTGCTGTGAACATAAATAAAATAAAATATATATATTTTTTTAATGTGGCTTTAATTTCTCTGCAGTGTAATCTAAGCCTGAATGTGTTCGTGTGCAATTATATTTCTCAGTCGCCCATCACCACAGTAACTATTGCACAGGGCAATATTAATGGCACTAAATGATCTGTGTTTTTATCGCAACTGGTTTTAGGTGAAAGCAATTAGCATATAAAATGAATTACGGTGGCTAGATTTGTTTTCATCCGTGTGGGGAACAGCGTGCAGGATAAATGTGTATTTTTATACTGTGATACAGTAACAGTCGCTTGTATTCTAATGACTTGAATCAAAAACATTTGTCCAATGTATACAGTTATTTCCTGAACACTCATCAGTCTAATGCATTCAATTTACCTGTTTATCAGCTCGTTTGATTCGATTCAGTGTGTACACTTGCTTTGAGAAAAAGTGTATTAATTATGAGTAATACTTTCTGAAAGGTATGAAAGAGAAAACAAAACTGTAATATTCACAATCCTATTCAAAAAGAGGGCTTATTGAAATAAAATTTGATGAAATCCGTTCTAATGATGACCAAGTCATGGTTTGATTAATTGTTTTTTAATTTTGATTACTATTTATTTCTATATTTTTATGCATTTTATTATTTCTTTATTCTCTTATTTTTTTTCCGTTTGTGCTCGACTTGTGCCGTTAAAAGAAACATCATCAAGTTTTCCTTTCTTTATATTAAACAAGATATGTTTTGGGAGCCGTGAAATCGCACAGGCTAAACCCCATGTCAATCACTCTCACCCGTCTTCATCGTTTGTGCTCCATTCTGGTTTGTGCCATGTTTGGTTTCAGTAAAGCATTCATTTTGGGGCAAATATTAGATTTTTCACCCCAACAAACTCATTCGTTAATAGCTATATCCGACATTGCTGAACAAAGCTGTACATAATTTTTATATTGACTAATTATTCAGAATTGTTTTCGTAAATAAACAGCCACATTCAGTTCTGAATTTGCTTTTATTTGTTTTAATTCTGCTAGAAGCTGGAGCAACTTGCGTTGACAGTGTTTGTGTAATTGCATAGGCCAATATGGTAGCTAACGGCTAATACCATTCACCAATGGTACCAAGTGCAAAATGTAGGTGTCTCGACTCGAGACGTACATTTAACATTTTAGGTTCTTTTAAATTGACATGGCATCTAAAAATTTGAACAAGCCGCTAAAGACGTCCATCTAGCACACTCTTACATTTAAATCAATTATAAAACAGCGCGGAAACACACAAAAATGTGATCAATGTGAACGACCCCTCAGTGCAAGACCAGAACTCTTTAGAAAAGTTTGATCACACTTGCCGATTTTGTATTTTAGAATTTAGAGTATAACATCATCAAAACTAAGAAGTAACACAAAAGGATGGAAATTATGCAGTGACCAAAACAAATTCAATCCAAACATGGCACAATCCAGAATGGAGCACAAATGATGAAGACGTGTGAGTGTGATTGACATGGGGTTTAGCCTGCACAATTTCACTGCTCCCAAAAGATATCTTGTTAAATATAACAAGGTTTGCACTGGTTTGGTGCGATTTGACTTCATAGGGTGGAGAGTGATGTCACTGCTCCCAAAAAGTTTCTTGCTATATCTAAGGAAGGAAAATAGTTACCATGTTTCTTTTAACGGCACAAACTGAGCACAAATGAACGGCACCAGTTTGGAGTGATTTGACTTCATAGGGTGGAGAGTGATGTCACTGCTCCTGAATACAAGCTGTTATTTCTAAGCAAGAGACATAGATACAAGATACAAAACTGCATTTGGCATAATTCCCTGTGACGGCACAATTTCTATGTATAATGTTCATAAATTAATTCTCCCATTGAACTAAATGTGACAATTTCCTTAAGAATGTTTTTAATGAAATATTTACACAAATATTCATTATGCTTCATGAATAAAGCCCTTGGAGAAAATGTACAAAATTGACAATGAATTACTACGATTTTCACAGAAATTGCTCATTTTTCATGAACAAGGCCCTAAAAGTATATCCTTTACTCTTCATTTTGTTGCACTAACCCTGAAAAAGTGTCCTGTCTTTGTTGGAAAATTATAAAAGTGAAAAAGAAATATGAAATTATCCAACGTGTCAATTAAATTGTACAAGAGTAATGTTTGGATGGTAATGGCAGTGTTCGACTCTTCACTAATTTTCAAAATGCTCTACAGAAACACAGTAACAATTTTAAACTCTCACCCCATCTTTTTTATCTCTCTCCAGAGCTCCATTCAGGAAATCCATGCTTACAACTTCATTTTCATCCAACCACTGAATAACAAAAGGCTCAAACCACCTGTATAGAAAGAGAGAAACAGCATTCACGAGTGAAACTAGGGCATAATGGTTGTTCAAAGAACCAACAATCAATGAAGATGACATAAATAACTGGATTATTATATATTCGGAAGGAAATGTGAGTGGTGCTTGTCCCTGCAAAACTCGCCGGCATGATGCTAGGTTGTTGTTAAGTTGTTGCGAGTCAAAAGAGCCTCTATGATATTCTGGTCTCTAAATATGGCTGGAGTTCCTGCTTCAATGTAAATCTAAGGGATTTTTTCATCCATTTCATCATCTGCCAGGTGAAAAGTTGACATTCAATTGCATGGAAAAGCAAAAGCACACCTCTCCTCTCTGTCATTGAGATGTCACTGATGTTAAAAAATGTGATGGGCGGAGCAGTTCTCCCATGCTGTCACACCCTCACTGCAAAATTAATTCTCAAGGTGTTTTCGATTGACAGCTGTGTGGCTCTTGCATGACGCTCCTTCCATCTGTCAGCCACCTCTCCTACAATCATAACTCACATTAATGAATGAGTGACTTCTAAAGCACAGAGAGCAACCAATGAGAGAATAGCATGTAGACAGATTCAGGACAACCGTATGTGATCAGGGTCCAAACTGAATAATCGCCAAGAGATAAAACTGGCTTTGGCCATTTGGTTTTCACATGTTTTCGATTTAGTGTTTTTTGTTTTTGTTTTATCACTTATAATAAGCATAAATGTACAGTATGTGTTCCAGTTTGATGAATTGAGATCCTCGCTGTTTTTGTGCCAGATAAATATTGCCTTTTACTGCCTTCCTTTTGGAAGTGAGTGGGGCCAATCTGTAAACATTAAAATACTCTGAAGAATTCATGCAAGTTATTTAATCAAACTATAAGCTTCACATTTCCGCCTTTAAACATTTCAAAAAGTTGCCCCATTCTCTTCAATTGCAACAAATGCTGTCGACTGAGCTTAACTTGTATTTAACCTGAAATATTCCTTTAAAGTCTATATGAAATGGCACTCACAACCCATTTTATTTACATAATGTGACATATTTGCAATTGAAACAGACATTCAATAAGACAAGGAAAACTATGGGATCTGTTTTTATTCACTGGGAATTAACTGGATCCAAAAAGGGGAATAGAAGAGTTACGTGATGTTAGACAAACAGGAAAGTTATTTCATAGGTGGAGAAAAGATGACGAAGACATCATTTTGTTGTCTTTGGAATAACATGCACTAATGGATTTTGTATAATAAGACCAGGAATGTGTATTAAGAAAGTAAATAGGGTCAATTTTAATTTCATGTAGACTAAATGATGAGTAGCTTGTAGCTTGGCAAACAGCAGCTTCAGAGTATCTTCCATAGCACTGATCAACTTTTGGAAAGTGTAAAAGTGAGATATGTGGACAGGGCAGAAACTGTTGGATACTTACAGGGAATACTCTGGGGGAATTCCTTTAAAGGCGGGCAGGTCTCGAACATACTCATTGTGGAACCATTTGACTTTGAAGTGCAAATTCATGTACTCTGTGCTCTTGCATAGACGATGCTTGTCGTGTTCTGTGCAGTACAAAAACAAGAAACATGATAGAGTTGTGAGATTATAGTGTTAAGATTCAGGCATGTTGTTTTCCAAGTAAATGTATTCACCTTAGGTGTCTTTACAAATAAGTTACAAATATTGTCAGTAAGTTATTAAAAGCTCATAGGAAAGATATGACCCGTGAGATCTCTTTAATATCTCGATTGTTTCTCCTAAAAAGCAATGCAATTAAATCTGAAGTTTCCTGATTCTCAGTTGTTTCAGAAGAGATCTCAACAATGTCTCAAACCGTGTTCTGATTTGCCATGATGACAAAGTCTGTAATCCAAAGTCAGACATTTTAATTTGAACAACATGCATTTCACATCAAATTCTACCAAATGATCTGAGCTATGCTATCAACATTAATTTTACAGCTCTACTCTTACTGTATACAGTGGCATGCAAAAGTTTGGGCAACTGTGATAAACATTTCTGTTGCTGTGAATAGATAAGGGAGCTAAAGATGGCCTGATTTCCAAAAGGCATAAAGTTAAAGATGACACATTTCTTTTAAAAAAAATTTCATATCCATCTTTTACAGTTTCAAAATAACAAAAAAAGGAAAATGGCCCAAAGCAAAAGTTTGGGCACCCTGCATGGTCAGCACTTAGTAACACCCCCTGGCTTGTAAAAGCTTTTTGTAGCCAGCTAAATTTGTTTCAATTCTTTTTTGGGGATTTTTCTTGATTTTCACCCATTCTTCCTTGCAAAAGGCTTCAAGTTCTGTGAGATTCTTGGGCCTTCTTACATGCACTGTACTTTTCATGTCTATCCACAGATTTTTGATGATGTTAAGGTCAGGGGACTGTGAGGGCCATGGCAAAACCTTCAGCGTGCGCCTCTTGAGATAGTCCATTGTTGATTTTGAGGTGTGTTTAGGATCATTGTCCTGTTGTAGAAGCAAACCTCTTTTCATCTTCAGCATTTTTACAGATGGCGTGATGTTTGCTTCCAGAATTTGCTGGTATTTAATTTAATCCATTCTTTGCTCTACCAGAGAAACGTTCCCCTGTGCCACTGGTATCAACACAAGCCCAAAGCATGATCAATCCACCCCTGTGCTTAACAGTTGGAGAGGTGTTCTTTTCATGAAATTCTGCACCCTTTTTTCTCCAAACGTACCTTTGCTCATTGTGGCCAAAAAGTTATATTTAAACTTCATCAGTCCGCAGGACTTGTTTCTAAAATGCATCAGGCTTGTTTAGGTGTTCATTTGCAAACTTCTGACACTGAAATTTGTGGTGAGGACACAGGAAAGGTTTTCTTCTCATGACTCTTCCATGAAGGTCATATTTGTGTCAGTAGAACAGTGCACCACTACTCCAGAGTCGGCTAAACCTTCCTTAAAAGGTCTTTTGCTGTTAAACAGGGGTTTTGATTCGCCTTTCTAGCAATCCTACGAGGAGTTCTCTCTGAAAGTTTTCTTGGTCTTCCAGACCTCAGCTTGAACTCCACTGTTCCTGTTAACTGACATTTCTTAATTACATTACGGACTGAGGAATCGGCTACATGAAAATGCTTTATTATCTTCTTATAGCCTTCTCATGCTTTGTGGGCATCAATTATTTTAATTTTTAGAGTGTTAGGCAGCTGCTTATAGGAGCCCATGGCTGCTGATTGTTGGGACAAGATTTGAGGAGTCAGAGTATTCATGAAGCTTTGAAATTTGCCTCACCTGGCCTTTTCAAATGATGATTGTGAACAAGCCATAGCCCTAACAAGCTAATTAAGGTCTGAGACCCAAATTTTGCATGGTGCTCCTTTCCTTTTTTTCCACACTAAAATTGTACAAAATAAAAATAATACACTATTAATGCTTAACATTTTGAAAAGAATGTTTCATCTTTAACTTTAAGCCTTTTGAAGATCAGTTCATCTGCTACACATTTAACTACAGAAAATTTTGACCAGGGGTGCCCAAACTTTTGCATGCCACTGTATGTTAACAATTGACTAATTTGTCTATTTTTATATCTCCCAAACATTTTAGGTGAGTCAAAGTTGATACTTAAATGAAATATAACTAAAAATTTATTCACAATCAATTATACTTCTATAATGCATCAAAAACATTGCTAAATAGATATTTAGCTACTGGTGCATGTTATTACATTTTTATGAAGATAATGAGGAAATTGTTTTTTCATTGGAATAACATGCACTGATGAATTATGCTAAATAAGTCCAGGAACATGTAATAAGAAAGTAAATAGATTCCATTTTGATTTCATGTTGACTTTTAGTCTTCTGAGCTATGAAAGAGCAACCTCTGAGCAATACACACAAATATTTTCCTTTGGAAAACCTTACCCTGAATAATAAGACAAGCACAGATGAAGCTTCAGGCACATTAGTACTTCCAAACATGAATATTAGGAGTACTTCTGGACTACTTTTATGATGCTTTTTGCAGCTTAGTCACTGAATATGCGTTTAATATGTAGAAAAAAGCAGAGTGAACATTGTTAAAATAAGTCCTTTTGTTTAACGGAACAAAGAAAATCATATACTGTTGGCTTGGAAAGACATGTAAATGAGTAAATAAATGTTTTACACTTTTGACACAGAATGAATGTACACCTTATATTAAAAGTTTTAGCATCCAGAAGTGATATTTCATTGAGCAGCTGTAAGGGTTAATCAGTGATTGGAGTCTATTGGACTATCAGTTACAACTGTGTGTGTGTGTGTGTGTGTGTGTGTGTGTGTGTGTGTGTGTGTGTGTGTGTGTGTGTGTGTATGTGTGTGTGTGTGTGTGTGTGTGTGTGTGTGTGTGTGTTAACAGTGGGATAAATAGGGAGGTGTTTTAAGTCTTTGTGAGACATAATTGAAGCCAAACATCAGGGGACAGCATGTGTGTGTTTACTTAGATATGCTTTGGGGGCAAAAATGTCCCCTGAAGTGATCTAAATCTGACAAAATCTTCCCTTGTGTACATTTGGGGATGTCCTCACTTTGAAAAACTAATTCTGATAAATAAATATCAAATTGTATAGAAATAAATATCATTCAGATATGGGTCAGGAGCTTCAGTTAATGTTCTGGGGAAAAAATGTGACCTCAGTCATTTGGACAGTGGCAATTTTGTTGGTGCCAGATGAACTGGTTTGAGAAATTTTTATGTCATAAAAATTTTATGAAATGTTTATCTCCTGAGATTTTCATGCACAACAGACTCTAGAGTGTACAGAGAATGGTGTGAAAAACATACAGTGAGCGGCAGTTCCGTAGACGAATCAATACCTAATATACATCCTTTGACATACCATCAGTAAAATCACAACCCTGTATCAATGAGCCATGTGATGTCATAAATTCTGTCTGGATGGGATTTGTTTTATGTGGGGCGTTGTAATGTTTGCCAGATCTTCTTATTGACTTTAATTGGTCCAAAACGAGCATATCACAACTTTTTCAGGGAACGTGCATGACAATACACATTACAGTGTTTTTATCTTCTATAAAATGCCTTAAAAATAATCCAAGTAAAGGTGGCCCAATGCGAATTGACATGCTGGTAAAAAGCCAGTGAATCTGTGCTGTCTGTCAGCACTTTATTGTTTCTGAAGTTCTGTGTCTAAAGTCATTGGTCACAGACACCAGAAAATGAAAAGACGCACTTCACATCCTCAAATAAACGCTTAAGAAAAACATGCATCAACCCATATACACAACAGCTAGCTTTAACTATTTAAAGAGAAAGGATCATATTTTCTTTTGGTTAGGAAAAGTGTAGCCCCGAATTTTTGTCATGGTCATCTGGTCACCCTAAATTTACACACAAAAATGCATCTCCCACTACAGCACTCCCAACATAAACCATCTTCCCACTGCCCTGCAGGTAAGTGTGTGTGTGTGTGTGTGTGTGTGTGTTGTGTGTGTGAGTATCTCATACATTAATACATGAGAACAATGTCTGGGAATTTGTACATAAACAACCTGTGTTCTGAGTTAAACAGCTGTGAGATCAATCACATTTGTGGTCTTTGAAATGTATATTTGGTTGCCAAATATTTCAAGGCTTTGCAGCTCCCCAAATATGACAATTCTGTCATCATTTACACACACAGGTTGTTCAAAGCCTGCATGACTTTTTCTTCCTTGCACCACAAAAGCATAAATTGTTCACAGAAATGTTCACACAGCTCTTTTCCATACAATGGCACCATACAATGATCAAGAAAGGAAAAAAAGGCATAAAAGTAGTCCCTATGACTTGTGTGCTATATTCCAAGTCTTCTCATCTGTTCAAAACCTTTTGTGTAAGGAACTGCACATGCATCCCATGTGGAACTGAATCCATTGGCAATTTCGCAAGAGTAAACCTGCAATAAGTGGAAATGATTCCGCCTGTGAAATTATTACATCAAGACATAATTTTCTGTGCAGGAACTCGGCTTGAATTGAAGCAGTGATTTCATTCTATGTTTAATATCAACCTTATCTCTGGGAATCAATAATGCCTCCCTCAAATCGTTCTGGAGAAAAAGTCCTTATCATAACTGCAGTTTCATTTGGCCGTGATCTTCATGAGCCGCTGAGCTGAAATATGAAGCTCAAATAATGAGATACCTTCAGACCGCCTCAATGTCCACTGAAGAGAGAATTAAAATACAGAGTCAGATCTAAGAGTCCCTTTCTTGAGAATCATTTGGTCTTGGTGCGTAATATGATATTTTTCAGCTTTACTGCTGTGTGAAATAATTTTTCAGATGAATTGATAGCTGACCACTGCAAAAACCAACTAGATAGAGAAAAAGATATAGAGGGAGGGTGTAGAGATTTTCCATTTGTGCTTCACTAAAACATTTCAAATGACTCTACGTTTCCTTTCGCCTTAGGCCAGTTTGTATAAGATATTCAGTTTTGAGCTTAGTCACTTTTCTTCAATGTCAAAGAGCTTTTCTTCAATCACCTGTGTAATTCATACTTTTACTTTCGCCATAGAAACAGCTATTGACAAGCAGGCCTCATCAAACACAGAAAAACGTCAGTTACCGACCCAGTTTTCTTTCAAGAAAATGAGCACACTGTCCACAAATATCTCTACCTTTTTTAAAGAGCAACATACATGCACTGTTTTAGTGTACACTTAAAATATCCTCTGCAGGTATTAGAGAGGCATGATGCATTACAGTTATATGAATGATAAAATACTTTCATACGCAAAGTCAACTATTAGGAAGTCATATGTATGTTGATTTCTTCAAAAAGTGTACACTGTGGTGCTATCAAAACATTGCTTTGTTTGTTTAAGTTTGGGCTAGACAAATTGTTTAGGCATGCATGAACTTTGAAAAAATGTGGTATCGTTTTTGAACATAAGAGTTTGCATTTGCAGCACTTACACAGGCGAGAGCAACGAATAGAACGAAGAGCTTGTGAGCTCCATTAAAACGCATTTCACTTTATTATTTAATTATCTCATCTTATTACTGCTGTACTTTTCATTCGGCCTGAGTAATTGTGCCCACCATCATGAATAGATGACAAGTTGTAATTATTCATAATTGATAATCATTACCACAAGAGCAGCGCTTTGCATTTATTGCATCTCTTCCTGAAGGCTTTATTGCAGGTGCATTTTATAAAGAATCTACAGTCTGCGGTCACAAATGAGAGTCTTTATCCTTCAAACAAACACCTGCTGGTTATCACAGCCCACTAACAGAACCTGACCTCCATCTGTCCCCTAGAGAGGAGCCCGCTTCTGTTTACCCACAATGTGCCCACATACTGTACAGTAGCTTTTGCTTGAGAGGAGGCGCTGTGTCTAAATCTGCTTCCTAGCTCTGTAGTGGTTGGTTGATATCGGTCTTTCAATGGCTGATGCTGATACAGATATCTATAGAGAAATAAGCAATAAGAGGCCTTGCGTTACAGTGATTTTACCATGGGTCCTTACCCATGCATTTGCAAAATTACAACGCACAACAGGATGAAAGCACTGTAACATACAGCCTTGAATGGCTTATTGGTTTCATAAAATGCAGGCGAAACCAATAAACACATTGCTAATAATTAGCAATTAATATTAAAATGAATATTAATAATCAGACCATTCTTCTGCTGAGTGAGATAGTTAATTAGTCTAACTGAAGAATGTTTATCAAATGTAAAGGCTGAATATGTCATATGGGGTTTGAGCAACAAGGGTGAGTAAATGTTGATTGAATTTCCTTATTTTTTATAATAATAATAATACCTCCTTAAATTTATATAGCGCTTTTCTAGGCACTCAAAGCGCTTTACATAGCATAGGGATGATGCGACAACAGCCATAGTTGCGCCAGAACGCCCACCACACACCAGCTATTGGTGGGGAGGAGAGAGTAGAGTGATGTAGCCAATTCAGGGATGGAGATTAATATGAGGCCATGATAGATAGGGGCCAATGGGGGGAATTTGGGATTTTTAATGACTACAGAGAGTCAGGACCTCGGCTTAACATCTAATCCGAAGGATGGTGCCTTTTTACAGTATAGTGTCACTATACTGGGGCATTAGGACCCACACAGACCGTAGGGTGAGCACCCCCTGCTGGCCTCCCTAATACCAATTCCAGCAGCAACCTTGGTTTTCCCCAGGAGGTCCATCCAGGTACCGGCCAGGCTCAACCCTGCTTAGCTTTAGTGGGCAACCAGGCAAGAGCTGCAGGCTTTTGTGAACTATTACTTTAACGAAAGAGGGAAAGTGCACGTAACAACACTCCTTCAACAAGGTGCCAGATCAAGGCAAAAAGTATTGATATAAAACTCAGTACATGGTTATAATATTTCCTTTTATTGATTTAAAAACAAAATCAATGTTGTTTCTAAATCAATAAAAGGGAATAATATAACAGTGTGCGGATCTACTTCTTCAGTTAACTGTCCCTTTAACGACATAAAATGTAATGTAAAACACCCCAATGTAGGCTACATAATTGATTTTAAGAAACATGAATATTACATTGAAATACAAATATATAATTTTAACAATATTTTACCATAAAAGTACATGTATTGTCTTGTTAAACATACTATAAATGTTCATTGTTAACAATAGGTAAGTAATGCTTTTTATTTCTATTTAAAAAACTAATTTGTCTTGTCTAACATACATTTTCACCATTAACTTAAAGATAAATAATAATTTGTACTTCTAAAAAACACTATATACATTATTTATTTATGTATTTATTTATGTATTTATTTATAATATTTTACCTTAATATTACATATATTGTTATATATAAAAAAATTGATTATTTCAACATACATGATAAGGTACAATTTAACCAATTCACATTTTTTTGCTATAGCATTTAAAAAAACAAACAAAAAAAACATTTTATCTCATGATTATATGATCTAACATAATGGAACTTTACCTTTTTATAGCTAAAACAAAGAGGCACATTAAAGGTGCTGTAAGCAATTTTTTTTCATGGAAAGATATGCAAAAAATCTTCCTATTCCCTTAAAGTTATATTTTTATGAAGTTAAATATTAATGAATGAAATAAGTGTCTAGAGATATATCACTGTCTCTGTGACAGCTGTAGACTTGTAAACAGCAAACGAAAATGTGTCCGTGGACAATAACGCTTTCTGCCTGTCAATAATTATTTGCGTTCTCATAGTGTTGTAGTTGCAGCAAATTAACGAGGGAATGGTCCTGAATATGTCCCATTCTGGAGGAGGCGGACAGACAGGGCAAAAAAAAAGAAAAAAGCAAACTGCCGCACTGTGTGGGTGGACGGCACTCGGGGCAGTCTGGCATTAACATTTCCCTGCCTTCCCCGAACAGCTCTTGTGTCTCTGCCGCCCCACACTGGCGCTCGTGTTAGCCTCTGGGTCAGATGACTAAAGTGGTGCTGTCAGAGCACATCACATCCCTCTTCGGGATCATCCACCTCTTCACACGACACAGAGGTACATTTAAAGGGGACCTATTATGCAAAATTCACTTTTACATGGTGTTTAAACATAAATGTGAGGCGGCAGTGTGTGTACACAACCACCTTACAGTGTTAAAAGTTCTCCCACTCTTTCTTATATTTCTATTAATCAAAAACAGTGTGTCAAAATGAAGGTTTTCGTTTCAGCTCTAAAGTGACGTCACGTTAGAGCAGGCCTCGCCCACGACTGGTGATGGACTCCACCCTCCTCCCCTGAGTGATCTACACACAGCACTTTTTCGGGCCGATTAGGGGGCGGACTGGCCATTGGGAGAACAAAGTGGGCAGGTGGGTCGGCCGCGAAACGGGCCGAATGGGCCGCGATAAGCTAAAATGCCGACGCATTATGCAGACTTATGTAGAACGGACCACAAAATGGCGCCACGATATGCAAAAAAGGACAGCGAATCTTACAACAAAAGGATGTGCAGCTGACATAGCACTCCACCCCCCCAAAACAACCCAAAACAAAAAAATATATATTTTGCATTATTGTATTGTATGACAATGTTTTTTTTCATTGTAATAATATTTTCATGATAATTAAGGACATTTCCCCCCCAAAATTCTCCAGATGTTTTTCTTTTAAGTTTTATTTTTCCTTTTTTTATGGTGATTCTCATTACTCTACTAAAGTCATTTTTACTTGTAATACAGTGTTTTTTTATTATTTAAATCAGTATACACTTAAATGGAAGACAGCACCAGGTGTTTATCAGGATTCTCTTTGTGGTTGAAAACTCCAGTTAAGTGTGAAATTTGGATTATGAACGCTTTGTTGTTAAAGTGAGAGAGGTTTTGCTGATGAGTTGCTATATTTTATACTGGAGAGAGAGACTCATTGACCAGTGCCTCTGTGAATTCATCTGATATCCCTCACATTACCCCCAGGACTGGCTATTCCCCATGAAAGACATGGGCCACAATCAAAAAACTAAACCAAACGTTTCTTTAAGATAAACGAGCAATTATCAGAGTGCAGCATATCCACACAACATGGAAACCAGTGGCAAAATTCAGAACAGCGCTCACAAATTAAGCCTCTCATCGTCATTTATTTATGAGTTCCAGGAAACAATGAGCTGCTAAAAGAGTCAGTCATTCATTTTAATAATTCATGCAGACGTGCCTCAAAAGCAGGTGTTATAAATGTCTTTCATTTGGAGTTTTGGGGAAAGGATTAAGCATTATGGGAAAGCAGAACTAGACAAATAAACTGAGACTAGATTTCCAAAACAGTATGTTAACGACAACATGAAATGGACTTTGCATCACATTTAACTTATGTATTGAAACAGACTGGAAATAATGTGGGACTTGATTTTATCCATCAGGATTTGATGGGATCGATTAGTTGATTTGATTGATGTTATTGGTTTATAATATTTGCCCCACCCACATGGCTTTAATCACATCAGCAGAAAATAAATGTTGTTTAAGAGGAGGAGAACGTTATTACATATTGATGAAAGATTATGAAAATCAGCATGTTTTTTTACATTAAACACAGGGACATTTATTAAGAAAGTAAATATTCATGTTTATTTTGTAGGCTACACAACTGGCCTTAGCTTTTGAAAATCAGATTAAGAAAATGTTATGCATTGCCCATAAAAATATTATGTCATTCTAATTTGATAAGGAATACGTTTTCTTGCCACTGAAAGTTGCCCTGGAGAGGAAAGTGTAATGCATCATTTCATGAACAAGATAAACGATTATCACTGTATGAAACTCACTTGGAATGTCGACAATTTATGACAAGGTTTTCCACTCGTAATTTTTTTAAAATTATTTCCTTGTATGTGAGCAGAGATAAATCATATAAAACAGTGAAACTGGCCACTGTAACATAAACTCTTCCATCTTGCCGACAGTAGATGGATCACATCTGTTCCACGGTTTTTACTTTTATTGGTGTTGGATGCATTGCGTCACAGATCATTTGCATACTGATAATCTGTTCTCAACTCATGCAATGTTGCTGGACACGCACACATTTGCTAATACCGGCTCAAATGAATTACTTCTTGTTTCTTTGTCCCTAAAAATCACGGTCACTGTGAACGCCCCTTACACTGTGTCTATATAGTCTATATACATTTATATATTGATATTATTGTATACAGACTATTTTCTTCAAGTATGCAATCAGCATAAAAGGCGTTCGAATCATTCTCTTTCTCTTTGCTTATAGGTTTCAATGGTGTTAAGTGACGATATTACTCACAAGTAACTATTTGACAGGTAAATCTAATTAAAAACTCAGCTGGACCATGGTTTTGGGTTTAACTGACCCATGGGTTCAGGCCTGGCACTGTGTAGAGAGCAGAAACATGCAAGCGTATATCTTATGCTGAAGGGCTTGAAATCAGGACTTCACAGTTCATTGATAAATTAGGTGAGCTAATGCTTTCATTAATTATTAACTGACACTAACACATCTAGATGTCGACAGCCACAGGCTGAATATGTTAAATTGTACTGTGACTATTTGGGCAAATGGCCATTTACTCATAGTCAAAATATATAATCATACAGTATCATGCACATAAACATAGCAAAGACGGAATATGTTGGATTTTTGGTTGTTTTGTTACACAGCACTCTATAATACTTCATTCTGATTGGTCAGTTAAGGCATTACACTGTGACATATTTGTGTACAATGGGCACTAAACTATATATTTGACCACTGTCCTAGTTCAGTGGTTTTCAAGCTGGGGCTGCTTACAAAAAAATTTCAGAAATGTCAGTTTTTTGTGAATAATGAATATGACTTTTAATGTTTGACTGCGAAGACATTTTAATTGCCCTGGATTTATTTTTCTTCAGGTTTATATATGTAATACATTACTCTAATAGTTGGTTGAACTTAAAACAAACTAAATGGTCTCCGGATAACATTTTTAAAATTTATTTTGGCTTTACTACAATGACAATATAAATGGCAATTTAATTTTGCAAACATACTTACTATATATTTTTTTGCAGAAAAGGAACGCGAAACCCCAGCTCAACAAGTTTTGTATCAATCAAATCATGTATCGAGTATGCAGAGGTGCGTTCTGTCCACTGGGGATCGGTCAGCCCGGGGAGGAGAGGCTGCCGTCTGCCTGAAAGGGTGGAGGAGTGATCGATGGCCACGTGACAGCGCATCAAAGAACCTTTCCCTCGCCTATTGAGGGATGACCCGCCTTCCTGCAGAATGTCGCATTTCAGAGAGCCACGTAATAATAGCAGTAACCGTACATAACATGGTCCTTACAGAACTGCAATATTTACATTACTATTGTTAAAAAATACAGTTTATTTTGAGGCTTGTATACCGTGATACTATTGTGTCACCGGTATACTGTGCAACACTAGAGTTGATAAGACTCTACGGACAGAAACATATTTTAGGCAAGCATGCGTATACAAATGTGTGCTTAGCCAACACACGGTCCAGCTGAACATAGTTAACGTGTGTTCTTGTGATTAGAGTCACATGGGGTAACCTCCTCGTGGTCATGATTAGTGGTTCTCGCTCTCAATGGGGCGCCTGGTAAGTTGTGTGTGGATCGCGGAGAGTAGCATGAGCCTCCACTTGCTGTGAGTCTCCGTGGTATCATGCACAGCGAGCCACGTGATAAGATGCGCAGATTGACTCTCTCCGAAGCGGAGGCAACTGAGACTTGTCCTCCACCACCCGGATTGAGGTGAGTAACCACGCCACCACGAGGACCTACGAAGTAGTGGGAACTGGCCATTCCAAATTGAAAAATGTCCCAAAAAATGTAATAAAAAAAGTGGCCAAAAAGAGTTACCTTCAAAAGTCTGTGCCATTAAACTGGATGTGTTATTATTCAGGTAAGTTGCTATAAATGTATTGACTTTAACTTCAAACTATTGCAAACTATTGACAGTAGTTTGGTTGAAAGAGAAAACTCGCCATAGAACTTGACAGTTCACACTAATGTCCACTATAGTGCCCCTTGCGACAACGTTAAGACTGTTTGTCTGTTTTGGAATGCAACATTGCACGAAATCAAGCATCTGCGTTCTCCCACTCGCGTAGTTTCGATCTTAAGTCTGTCAGAAGCTATACTGTATATCTAATTTTTACTGTCAGAGCTAAGAGGTTACAGTACATATATGCTGACAGCTTTCCTTCTGACGTTTGTCATTGTAGTTACATGTGATTTCCTGCACTTGACAACTGCAGAGGCACAATAAACTACTATCTTCCTCTCTTACTGTTTTCCTGCTATCATTTGTGTGGTATACTTCCTCTCTTTTTGTCTCCTTGCCTTCTCTAATGGCTGTCAGGTTGCTCTCGTCTCCTGTCTCTGCTCTCCCTGTGTAGTAACAGCAGCAGCTGTTATAGGTTAAGGCCGAGCCTCTCTCTACCCAAACTCCTCCGTGTCTTTTATTATGTGACCAGTCAGAGTATATCAAAGCCTCTCTGCCAGACGCCCCAACAGACCTGTGAGAATTTGACTCGGTCTGCACAGGTGCGCAAGTTTTTAGCTTGTTTGATGAATTTGGAGCAGATCATATTAAAATATTCAAATTATTTGAAGGAAAAATAAAACAGCAAAGGCAACATTTTGTAACTAAAGCTGAAATGGACTAGAATCAGGTCCCGTTGACAATGATCTGTCTGATGCAACTATGCTCAGAGAAAAAAAGATTCACAAAAGACTATTTAACAATCTAATTTGTCTAATTTTCAGTGTTGGTGCAGTTACTGCGTTTTGCTTAGGGCAGAATCAGTTAGATTAGATTAAGAATAGAGTTTTGAAGAATAGAAGGGCCTCCTCACATAGGCAATATTTTTGCAAAATGATATTACGTTGTTCCTTAAACATATCACAGCAGTTCAGAGGTGAAATGTCCATTGTGTGGCGCAAAAAAACAAAATAAATATTCTCCTAAACAGATAAGATTTTTATAGGTGCACTCGGTAACTTTAGTCTTTGTGTCATTTTGGACTTACACTGACATCTGTGACATCTGTGATGCAGCATAATTTAAAATCAGTAGTTTTCAGTTTCAGATGTCATTGTAGAAATTTAGTATTCACAGTCAGCCATGATTACTTTAATCAATAAGTGAAAGTGTCAAATAACAGGACAGTTACTGAGATTAAGAGAGTAGTATTCAGCTGGTCATGTGATTCTAACATGGCAGCCCCCATGTGCGGACGCTCTCCATGTAGAATAAAACCGCTTTTATAAGGTTACTGAAATGACTGAGTCTTATTTTAATGTGAGTGATCATGATTACCTTTATATGTTGTAAAATTACAATTCATGTCTTTAGGACTACAAAACTAGCCTCCTACCTTAAACCTTAAACCTAACCGATAGTGTCATAAAAAGCAAATGTTCCATGAAAAATGCAATTGCTAAAGCAACCATTTAATTTTGTGTTACTTCTATGCCACGTTCGACTCACGATTCAGGACTTGTTCCCGGTCTTTTGCATCGGAAGTGCAACAGTTGAGCTACTGTGTCATTTAATCAGATTTGAAAAAACTTGTAAATGTAGTTGGTTATGTTAAATATTGGCAAATGTTAAACTGTATCGCTTTACACGCCATGAACTATAGTGAAAGTGTTCTGATGTCCTAAGATAGCATTGTGTGAGGGAACTTGCATACGACAAACCACATAAAAATCATTTTGCACAAATGTAGGTAAAGTGATTCTATGAGACCAGGGCCCGTATTCACAATCTTAAGGATAAAAGTAGCTACTAATGCGGAAATTTAGGAGCAAATCTTAAAAATTTGGGGTGTGTCACTCCTAATATTAGGACTTGTAAAATTTTCATAAAAGATTAATTCATGAAGCATTTTAATGCTTAAAGTAGCTCCTGAACCCATGACAGCTTAGAATTCGTCCTGAGGACTTCTAAATCCCTAAGAGTTACTCACAAATGATCCAAAGCATGGCTGCTGCTGTCAATCCACATTAAAACAATGTATTAAAATGTTATTTTGACATTGATCTTTCGCCTGAATCACAACTGATCCAATGGATTTGAATAATATAATCATATAACATAATCTTTTGAGTTGTACAGAAGAAAGGTTTAGAATGACATGAGTGTGAGTAAATGAAGACTGAATTTTCATTTTTGACTAAACTATTCCTTTAAAAGACATTTTAAATTCCAAGAATTGGAATCATCAGGAATTTAACGATTCTGGTTCCTCTTAAAGGTTCCATTAACAAAGAAGTGAACTGACTTGCAGTTTAGTAAGTTTGATTCACTAAAAATAATTTTCTGAGAGTCATTTGTTCAGAAGAAAGCACTTCTGATTGCAGTATTGCAGTCAAAAGAGCCATCTCATAAGAGTCATTTGTTCGGGAATCAGACTACACTATTCGTGATTTAGTAAGTGTGTTGCAGTGCTGCTGAATTGTAGCACAGGAAACACAGTCTGAGTATTTTAGTACAGTGTTCCCTCCACATTGGTAGGCTCTAATGAACGTTCTTACAAAGTTAATAGAACCGAAAGTTATGAAAATCATTCGGTTCCAGTATTTTTTTTCAGTCCTGCTGAACCAGTTCTCGGTAACAACTCTAAAAATCAATCAACATAACTTGACTTTCATAAAACACAGAGAGTGGAATAAACACAGATCATTTAAGGTGTCTGGTGCAAAAACACATGCACACACTATCAGTCTATAATTAGTGACACATTAACTTGGTTCTAGTACTCTGTTCAATGGCTCTGTAAAATTACCCACCTTCATCTCGCAACCGACAGACCTTAGGGCACCAAACAGGAAGTACTTCAAAGTCTTCATTAGTCAAGAAACGCACAGACACGCAACATATATGGTGACAAACTGCTCTTGTGTTTTTCTAAGTGCTTCTGGGTAAGAGGTTATAAATGAGTCGATCGCCCAGAGTCAGACTTTGAATAAACAGGTCAGACAGAGTTAGCTCCATCCATTTGGAGGAAGTGACCCCTGGAGGATGATGGGCCAGCCTTTTAACTCTTCTACACTTCATTATGTCCTTTCAGCCTCAGATGTGACGCAATGTGCACACGACTCAGTAAACCATAGCTGAGCACACATCTAGTTGTAAAAATTATGATACTTGAGGCACCATTTGGGGCTTCACACTGGTAGAACCAAAGACAATGTGATGTGAGAAAGGTGATGTGACAAACCACTCATAAAAATGTGAATGGGATCAATTACAAAGCTCAATACACACCTTTTTCACATTCCCGGGTTCGGAATGCAAAAGTAAACTATAGCAGTGTACATCTGTAGTAGGTGAATGGGAGACCACAGAATTATTATTATTATTATTATTATTACTTTGCATTCACATTTCCGTTGACAGAAGAATAAAATCCACTATTACTTCCCACAACTTTTTCAAAAGAGCAAAATAAATATATACATAAATAAATAAATAAAATAGAGGGTGATGAATTAAAGCTGCCAAATAAGAGAATATGGCAAATTGAATGTCCTTCCCCCAGTAGTTGTATTTGAAATCCCATCACAACAGTGCTGTCTATTGTTTTTATTTTATTAATTAATAGCAGGGTAATATGAAACTAAAAATATAATGTTATAAATGTATAATAAATAATCATAAATTAAAAATACAATGCAAGATTTACTCAGCTAAATAAGGTGGAAATGCACTAGGTGGGGAAGTTCCGCCTTAAGCTTAAAGGACCAATTGCCTGGCAGCTGTAAAAATGTAAAAAAAAAGAAAATCTTTAGAACAATGGCAGTGGAATGGGCCTCATTTTTCAGCTTACAAAAGGACCCAAAAGTATCACAAAAGTAATCCATGTGATTCATGCATCATATTGTTATATTTCAAGTCTTCTGAAGGCATACAATAGGTTTTCTTCAAAACAATAACCTGGAATTTAAGCAATATTTTCTGTTAGAACTTGCTTTGTTTAGCGCTACAATCAGCATGAACGAGCTTATCTCATAGTGCTCATGAACATGCAAAATTTAGTGTTTGCCTTCAGAAGACTTGGAATATAACGTGCGAGTCACACAGACTTCTTTTATGATACTTTTTGTTCTTTTTTTAAGCTTTAAATTGAGACACAATCCACTGTCATTGTTTTGATGAAGCTCATTGTACAGTATAAGACGAACCGCAATATTCATTATACAATCTCCTTTTGTGTTCCGAATATGATAAAGGGTGAACTATCCCTTTAAGCAACAAATGCTAATAATAGAGCTTGTGTTGAACCCAGAATATCCCTTTAGTGCAGTGACAGTTACTCTTGATCTCTTATACAGAGAAAGCAAGAAAAAAACAGAAAGAATCTCCTAGAATCTTCTAAAGAATCTATCTATATAAAAGAAGACTGCCTTTTTCAGGTAGGTGTTTTTGCTCAACTCAACTTGCAGGGGTCTCCTTAGAAATATTCTTCTGTTGCAGAATGAAAGCATCTGTACACACACACACATGCACGCACGCACGCACACACTCATGTCTCCTTCATCGCCTCTTTTGTTGCTGGTGTGTTTGTGAAGGCTTTTGTGTGAAGCTGCTCTTTGAAGACTTCAGGCATCAGGGTCAAAAGAAGATCTTCACAGCTGTGTTGATGCTGATGTCAATTTGTGTTTGCAAAGGCAAGCATCAATATTTCTATTGCTCATACTTAACGTTAGAGATTTTAACAAACCTTTAGCCCTAATTATTTAACTTCGACTAGACTTATCTGACATGTATGATCATAAGTGTATTATGGACCGGGCCAGTGAGGCCATGCCCAGGGGCCCTTGATTGTTAGGGGACCAGGAGGGGCCTGGGCTGCAAGGTCTCGCGGCCCATCTAATTTGAAAAAAATATTTAATGTAAGCTAGAATTTGTGGGCCCCACAGCTTATACAAGGCCCCCTCAATAGGCCCCTGTGACTATGAGGGCCCTCAGTCCTCTTATAGAAGCCTTTTGCCTTCCTGTTTCTAATAAAACATTTTGAGCCACTGTTTAACCCTATAACACTGCTTGTGTCATATTTGATACATTACTTTCTCAACATCATAAAGCCTTCAACATGATTAAAACTAAGCTAAAAAACCTTTTGTATGCCATGTACTAGATGTTTACAGCCTCCTAGTGAAAGTTCCCATGCTATTCTGGAAGTAGAAGACCTAGTAATATATTTTCCAAAATGGCTACCTTCACATTGTGATGCACTTGATGTGAAATCTTTGCTGATTTTGATAAAGAAAAATTTACAATAACGATTATATTTTTACTGATATTTCAAAATGTGTATTTACTGAATTGAAGCAGAATGTGCTCACTTAAAATGTCATTATTTTTTAGACAAATCGTGTTGAAAATGTGTGTATCAAATATGACACAACAGGCTTTTGAGGTATATTTCTCAATCACCATTCCATTCCATGTAAGCGCAGCATAGTTCTAGCTGGAAGACTAGCAGCTGCACATCATCGCACCATTGGCTAGATAACTCCTAGCCAATCACATGTAAGCCGTTGCTTTATAAGTCTGCTCACAATCACATTAATGTTTCAGTGTGCTAACACAGCAACCTCCACCACCCCACCACCACCAGTTGAGCCCCACCCTGCATGGGGGTAGGATCCTCGCACCTGCCTCCTATCTCCGGAAGGATATGACGGTTCAGAGTACAACTTCTTCGGACCGCCAGACGGGGCTTACGCCAAAGAAAGACATTACTTCCTGTTATATATTCATCAAATAATGTAATCTTAATTTCACTCAAGTCTGCGAGTCTTCCTGATAGAAATTCCATTCCTTTCATGTCCACTACAATAAATGTATTTGAAGTGTGATTTATTGTTCATATGCAGCTTGCTCTGTCATTATATAGATCTCATGGTTTGTTATTTTAATATGATCTTACTATAAAAATGGTTTTACATTTTAACTTTTTTCAAACATCAATATTGTGTTTGGTGTATAAAAACATGATAATTGATTACAAAAATCATAGTGCATTTGAGGTGCTGAATTGTAATATCATACATTTCTATAGAGCAAGGAGAGGAAGTTGTCATGGCCAAACTCTAAAACATTTGGCATTTCTGAAAAGCCGAGGATGTCCTCTTAAGATACACAAACGATATAACAGCATGTTTGCCCTACATTACAAAAAATAACTTGTTTTAGGTGGTTGGGAAAAATATTTGATATTCTATTTTGTGTGATACAGAAGTATTGATTTAACTAGATCCGTAAAGTTTGTCAAGACAAAATATAATGCTGTGTAAAGGGATTGTGGGAAAGAAGGAGGCAAGAACTGGCTTGATAATATAAATGATTATTTAATAATAAATTGAACCAAAACACACACACACACACACACACACACACACACACACACACACACAAACACACACGCAGCTGTTGGACAGCTGTCCGTAACTCTCTCTCTGACGCACTGCCGTCTCCGGCCGGCCTTATCCCTCTCGGGCTTAATCAGCCTTATTAGGGGCAGGGTGTGTGGAATCAAGACCCGGCCACGCCCTCCGCCCTGCTACATGCTAGTTTGACAAACCTTGTCTAAAAGTTTTAAATGGTCTTAAATAGGGAATACATAGGGTATAGGGATGATCACTTCTGAATGGAATGCAGATGAGTTAGAAAAGATATGGCAGCGCAACCCAGAACTGTCTGAAGTCTTTGCAGAGTTTCACCAAACCCATGCATAGATGCTGTGCAAAATTCTTCAATATTTAAAATAATGAATTTATTTTCATAATGTATTATTGCCCCTTTAAATATATGCATGTTTACACATTTTGTTATATGCTTGTTTTTTTGTATTTACATTAAGTTTACATTGATATGTATAACAAACGCTAAAAATAGTACTGTCTCTTTAAGAACAGTGGCTGTTCAGCAAACAGTTCAGCAGTTTCTTTATCACATCCGTGCTGTGTTTAAATGAATCTGACTGTAAATAACAGAACAGGTATTAAAACAGACTTAAATAAATGAAAATTGGATTGCATGGATCTCAGCTTTAAAAGGTAATTCAATCTAAAAGTTAATTGGCCTGGGGGGTCCCTAAATGAAATTGTTGTCAAGTTTGGTTGAGGAAATGGCAGGGCTCAAATGCAGCGTAGCAATTAGGTCTTTTATAAACATAAATATAACAAAAACAAAACTACCCCGAAGGGGGAAAAACAAACACAGTCCAAGGCGACAACACAATGATGGGCTGGGCTGGAATGGGGAAAAAACAGAAATTCGAATGGACAGGAACACAACTGACAGAGACCTAACAGGGGACATAAACATAAGCAACAGCCCACAACTGGCACCAGACAGAGCACAAAGGGAAAGTACAAAGGGAGAGAAATCAGGAGGGAAACAAGGAATGTAGATGAAACTAATAAACTAATAATCAAACAGGTAACAAGGCAAAAGAGAGGGTGGGATTATAACTGAAGTCAAGAAGGAAATGAGAAAATACAAAACCATGTGCATTCACACAACACCAGACAAAACACAAGTGTCTGGACTCAGCCACAGAGTAAATAAACCAAACAAACCTCAGTGGCTGAATCCAGACACAAGACATAAAACAGGCATGCAACACATACATTGCAGGGCTGTGCCACAAAGTGGAAAAAAAAACAAACTAAGTGCAGAACCCTGCCAATTGGCCCCGGGACCCTTGCTAACCATAATCCGCCCCGTGTATGATAACTCAAATCAAGATTGCTGAGGAGAGGTGTGCTATTAGTTTTCAAAGAAATCAGACTTTCACCTGGCAGGATGATAAAACAGGCACAAAACAAAATTCCATTTTGACTCGTGCCAGTAATCAACCACCTTAAAACCACCCAGAACACCGTAGCAACCACAAAGCGATACCCTGCCAATCTCCCAGAACCACTCACAATTTTTCACATCTATATGGCGATGTACAGCTGCACTTCACTACTGGAACTCCTAATCTGAGCTGTACAGCCGTTCAGCCTGACGTCTTTCACATAAATGAACACTATCTCGCACTATATCAGATAAGCAAAGACAGCAGGGGAGAAAGCGAGCGAGAGAGAGAGAGCTGGCAAGCAATTGCTTCATACTCTTATTTACCAGATATGAATACATCATCATGGTAATAGATGTAAAACACCTGACTTTTATGGGAAGATCTGCCATGTCAATGTGTGAAATTATTTTACTATGAACATATAGGTCTATATTATATATATATATATATATATATATATATATATATATATATATGTCTGTTTGGCAGGTGGTGGCTCAAGGGCGCCAGAGCAGATTTGCTATAATCTGTAATTCAGTTTCTCTACTGATGTATACTGTACTGCACCACAAACTAAACCTCAGACCACCAAACACGCTGAAGAATCTTTATAAAATGAGATTTCTGGCTTTAAAACCTGACTGGATAAGCCAAGATTGAAGACATTGTAAAATAGCGGATCAGATCACACAAGTGTGACTGTGTATTAAATAAATTCAACAAAAAAGTAATAGTTTGTTTTCTCATGCCATTCCAAACCTATTTGACTTTGTTTTTTCAGTGGAAACCAAAAGGAGACGTTAGGCAGAATTTTGATGCAGCTCTTTTCCATACAATGAAAACATACAGTGACCATGAGCTAGTCCACATGTCCATATGTTTCATGTGCTATATTCCAAGTCTTCTGAAGCCATTTGAGTGTTTTAAATGATTACCAAACCGAAATTGAAATCTGAAATTCCACATTTTCAAATGTGGTGCGTCACAAATGGTCACGGGAAACGTAACAATCAATGGCGTATAGTATCACTAATATCAAACCTGGCATGATGCTTCCTCTAGTGCCATGTTTGAATATGTGCAAGCGCAAATTCATTGACTTTTTTTGTATGAAAAAGAACAGCATAAAAACAAAATTATGAAAAATGTCTCCTTTTGGCCAGTTTTTGTTTGAAAATGCAGAAATTACTTTACGCTTTTGCCTCTCATCCACACTATATTGGGGGTTTCCTCCACTGAAAACTGAGCATTTAAAAAATGCTCC
Source organism: Xyrauchen texanus (assembly GCF_025860055.1). Classification (NCBI taxonomy): domain Eukaryota; kingdom Metazoa; phylum Chordata; class Actinopteri; order Cypriniformes; family Catostomidae; genus Xyrauchen; species Xyrauchen texanus. Next base: position 7,257,540 of record NC_068296.1, on the reverse strand, counting down.
CTATAACCACATACTTAAGAAAATAATGACATTAAGAAACTGAAAACAGAGATTTCAAAAACTAATTTGTCAATTTATACAAACTTATATCGGGAAGGATGTGGCATTTGTGATCCACTGAAGAGATCATATGGGTTTGGAATGACATGAAGGTAAGTATATGATGACATATTTTTCATTTTTGTTTGAACTATCCCCTTATTGTGCCAAATTACTGCAAACCATTGAAACCGTATACAACTTGCATTTAGATTACAGTTCCATCAGCCAACTAAACTATATGAATTGGCAGGTGTTAATAAATATACTTAGGCACTAAACTTGGGAGTCTTTTGCTTGACAGGTTTTATAAAAGCAAAAAGCGAGGTTTCAGTTTGCATTGTGCATAACAACACCACTTAACCATAGTAAAATCACACTGCTTGTGGCTTACTGCTTTATGCATTAAAAATGAAATAACCCAAAACAGCGAAAGTCTAGTTTTCATCTGAACAACATAGTTTACACCTCCATATCTCACTTCCATATCAATCAACACATATACTCCACCTCAAATATTTCACTACTACCCGTACACAAACTAACCATTTTAGTCTGTTTATTAGACAAAAACCTTACTTTCTTTCATCTAAAACTATTTCATAAAATTTTGTGAGCACTTTAATACTTTTGTCATATTGTAAAAGTTTAAGGTCATGCCAATATAACTTTGCTGACTCTGCTAGAGAGACAGACAGAGACTGTAAAAGGTTTATTAGATCCTGTTAACTGTTGATCAGGTTATGAGTATGATATACAGTAACTCTAATAACCGAGGTAGTAATGTTCATCGCTCAATACTGCATGACACATATTTCTGATCTGATTAAAAGTGAGGGTTACCATCTGCAAAATACAGTGAACACTAAGTGTTGAATAAGTGTGCTTTTGGGAGAGATCCATATGGGCTACAGGAATTCAGACTTCGATCCAAATGAGATCTGAAACTCTGATCGCACATGTGCCAGGACAGCTTTGAGCTTACATATAGGCAATTTAGTTTTATTAAATCAGTAAACAGCAGTGAATACACACTGGGATTTCAATGTGGAGCTGCTAACATTATTCTATTGAGCAGATACAGTCAATACACCTTACACATTAAACAATGAGTTCAGATTGGATGTGTAATTCAAATGTGTAAATATGGTTATTTATGGGATATACTGTACAGTATGGCTATAGAGTAGATAAGATTAGTAGTCCTTCTATCATTTGAGGGTAAATTAACATATCATATCGGTCTAGCCTGAAAATGAATGCAAAGGTTTTTTAGAATATTTTCATACAATTACTTCCGTAAATAATCCCATTGGTCAGAAAAGCAGAGAAGTGTGCACTGTGTGAAATCCATAGATTGCCATGATCTAGGCACCTGGTTACTATGGCAACCTAAATATGGTTCAGAAACCTGTAAAATGCAGAGCCTGTGCCTGTGCGTGCGTGGCATTTCATTCTCTCGGCTTTCTGAGTAGACAAATCTGTGGTTAGGGGCATGGAAGTGTGTGTGTGTGTGTGTGTGTGTGTGTGTGTGTGTGTGTGTGTGTGTCATAGCCTTTGAGTACAGCCCATCTGTGATTAGATTCAAATATCACGAGTGAATTTGAAACCAGGATAGTCGGTTCCAAATGTAGCTATTAAACAGATGTCACACAGTTCTACTGCCATCAGCAACACAAACAATAACTGTCACCAATAACATCCATAAACCATTATTCTAAACCTTCACATGACCATAATCACCATCTTAGTTTGGTCAATTTCTACTTGAAACAGTTGATTTGTGATGTTTGGTGATCTCAAAAACAAACAGATCCAGCCGAAATCATGTTGGAAAAAACTCGCCAGCAAATATCTCTAAATCCACCGAGACAGTAAAAAACAAACTAATTACTCACCCTCCATTGCGTACTTTATATCCATAGCGAAGAGGTTCCACATGATTTCAGCACTAATTTTACCCATGTTCAATTCTTGAGGGAACCTAGAATAATAAAAAAAAAACAGACATCATTGTGACCATACACCAATCTGTCCAGCAGGTAATTCATTCCCCCATCTATGTCTCCAGCAGACATATACGGAGATATTCTCCTTTTAAATTATGGAGATTTCTTTGTTTTTGGAAAAAATGTACACATTCAAAATAAGGTGAGGACTGGTATATTGAGAGTTTGAAAATAATTTTGTAATCAATTGAGCATTTTCACTGCTGTTCTTTGAAATGGGCATCATGGTCCTGGACCAACATGCCTCGGTCTAGGTATGTTTTAAAGGTTAGGACTTGGTCTTTATATGGGTCTGATATTGGTTTTGGGTCTGGAATTAATGGAGTCGAGTTTTGTTCTGGGTCTAGATCTTAAGTTGGTCTGGCAATGGTCTGGGTCTTATGGTTAGACCTTGGTCTGAATCTGAGCTTAAGGTATCTGGTAAGGTTTGTATATGGGTCTTAGTGGTCTGCTATTGGTTTTGGGTCTGGATCTTAGGGGTAGAGTATTGGTCTGAGTCTAGATCTTATGTGGGTCTGATATTGGTCCTGTCTGGGTCTTAGATATAGGCCTTGGATTAGGTGCATCTGATAATGGTCTGGATCTTAGGGATAGGCATTGGTCTGGATCAGGACCTCAAAGGGTCTGGAACAGTCTGTGTTTGGGTCTTAGGGGGTCTAGTATTGGTTTGGGATCTAGGTCTTAAGGGTACAGTGTTGGTGTTAATCTTAGGTGAGTCTGAAATTGGTCTGGTCTGGCTCTCAAACTGTAAAGTCTTAGTCTGAATCTGGGTCTTAGGTAGTCATTATGGTATCGGTCAGGGCCTTGTATTGTCTGGCTATGGCTCTTAGGGGTTCAGGTATTGATCTGGGTCTTCATCTTGTCTTGGCCTGGGTTTTAGGGGGTCAGGCATTCATCTGGATCCTGGAGTTTCTGGTCTTTACTCAAACCCTGCTCTCCATAACACAAAACACAAACTCTTTAAAATATACAAGCACAAAAAGAGAGAGAGAGAGAGAGAGAGAGAGAGAGAGAGAGAGAGAGAGATGGGCCAGAGGAGTGTTCAGGCGTCCCGTCACATCTAAGACATGCATATCTTCCCATGAGAGCTTATTCATTGTACGGACACAAATTTCACTGCACTACCCATCACAAGAGCTGTTTCTATGGCAACCAGTGCATCAGCTGCCGTACCATATCAGTGAGTGAAGTGATCAGTTCTCCTCCACCCTCACTGCTCTCCAACCAATTTAGACCAGAGAAAATTGTATTTAGACCAAGATTAATTGCTTTAGGACATACAAAAAAGCAGAGCACAGGGATGGAAAGATGGACACTTATGGATGCATATGTTCATGGACTAGAGTGATTTTTTAGGAATTAATTTGTTAGTTTCCCATTGGGTCAGTTCCAAAGTCTACCAAGAGTCAGTGTCAGTGGTTTGTACACATTTTCTATTTTAAAATATTTTTTTTTGTGAATTTTGAGTAAATTAATTGTTTGTTAAATTTCAGCAATTTTTTGTACTTGCCTTTTGCTGATATGCAGTGGGGTCCAAAAGTCTGAGACCACAATGAATGTCTTTTTTTTTTTTTTTGTACATGTAAGCCAGCTGGTAAATGATAGCTGTGCAGTGTGTAAACTTCAATCTCCTGGCATTAAGAGATGCACTAGCGACCGAGGCTAGAGGCCATGGCTTTTATAGCCTCCTTGCTAGCGTCTCTGACACCCATGGTTGGGGATCGTCGGTTCGAATCTCGCTCGGAGTGGGTCGAGTAGGAAAGGTGACATACACATACTCTCAGATTTCCTTGCTTTCATTGAAGCTCAAAAAATGCTCTTTGGAAAATTCTCAAATCCTGCTGGATAACATGGATCATCATATTTTGACCAGACTATGCATGTTGTCATTAAATAAAAACCAAAGACATACCAAATACTAAGAAATGCTGAAATTCATGTAAATTATTAAATTAAACATTTCACTCAAATTCTTATGCTGACAATATAATAATGACAAAAAACGAGAAATAGAAACAATATCACAAGGGGTCTCAGACTTTTGGATCCCACTGTATACATATTGGTAGTACTGTATATCAGCTGTCGGTCACACTGCTCTCTTGATGTTGTTTTGGCCCATGAAAAAAGAATCGGTTACCTAACGTAACCTCGGTTCTCTCTAGATGAGGGAACGAGTATTGCGTAAGCTAGCTTACGCTACGGGAAAGATTCATCTTTTCTGAGATATTGAAGCCAAAAAATTATCCTTAATTTTGTATCCATTGTCAACGCAGTGCAGCAGCTGCATACCTTGAGCGGGCTAGCTAGCGAGCTCATTGGTTGCTCTGCGGCAACTGCTGCAGCCTATAGACGAACTTGAGTGAACTCTCGTCCAATGACAGGCGCCCGCGCCGTCACTGTATCAAAGCCCACCAGAATGGGCGTGGCTAGAGTGCATATAAGCGTAAGTTCGTAGGCTGGAACCCTGGTTTTCATTGAATGAGGCGAAAATCGCTCGTGGCGCGAGCACGGCCGGCTACGTAATACTCGTTCCCTCATCTAGAGAGAACCGAGGTTACGTTAGGTAACCGATTCGTTCTCTTACGAGAGGTTCTCTCGTATTGCGTAAGCTAGCTTACGCTACGGGAACCCATTGTCAACGCCGTGCGCGCCAAGCATCCACTGCATGAGCCCCGGGGTGGGGGACCCGGGGAGCCCTTGTGAGTGGGGAATAATATTTGGCCGGCAAGAGTGCGGGCCAGTGTGTGTGTAATACATAAGCATATAGTGGGAAGGGAAAGACAGAGCGGCGGTGCCGGTCTGTGTGGAATGTGTCCCGTCAGTGCAGCTCACCAGGGGAGCTGTAGCGTATTAATCCGCTAGTAGTTTTGCCTGTAGGGCGGGCACTTCCAGATTGTAAAATCTGACAAAGGTGGAGGGGGAAGCCCAGCCCGCTGCCACACATATGTCGTGAATGGAAATCCCGCTGGACCATGCCCACGAGGAGGCCATGCCTCTAGTGGAGTGAGCCCTAATGCCTAACGGGCATGGTAGGTCTTTTGACGCATACGCGGCAGCAATAGCGTCCACTATGCATCTAGACAGTGTCTGTTTCGAGGTGGCGAAACCTTTGGTGCGCCCTCCGAACGAAACGAAAAGCTGCTCAGAGCATCTGAAAGAGGCGGAGCGCGCAGTATACAATCTCAGTGCTTTGACTGGGCAAAGGAGATTGGCGTCGCGTTCGCTATCGGATGCTGGCAGCGCCGATAGGGAAATGATTTGTGCTCTGAAAGGAGTACCGATCACCTTGGGGACATAGCCGTGTCTAGGCTTTAAAATGACCTTGGAGTCACTTGGTCCAAACTCAAGACACGCAGCGCTGACAGACAGCACGTGAAGGTCTCCCACACGTTTAACTGATGACAGGGCAGTTAGAAAAACGGTTTTGAGTGAAAGGTATTTCAAATCCACGGATTGAAGCGGTTCGAAAGGGGGGGCTTTCATAGCTTCGAGAACTACGGAAAGATCCCTGATAGGAACTGATGCGGGGGGTTCATCCTTCTAGCTCCCCTGAGGAAGCGGATGACCAGCTCGTTTTTTTCCCAGTGACTGGCCGTGCAGGGGTTCAGCAACGTACACTTTGAGCGTGGATGGGGATCTGCCCTTATCCAGCAGCTCTTGTAAAAACACGAGCAGCGATGACACCCCACATGTCCGTGGGTCCAGGTCTCTGTCGGTGCACCATTTTGAAAACACAGACCATTTGGACGCATAGAGTCTTCTCATGGAAGGGGCTCTAGCATGTATGATAGTGTTTATTACTCCTTCTGGCAAAGCGACGGGTAGTCGTTGATCACCCACGCGTGCAGCGCCCAGCGCTCTGGGTGGGGATGCCAGATCGTGCCGCGAGCTTGAGAGAGGAGATCTGCTCTCACTGGAATGGGCCACGGGACTGTCAGTGACAGCTGCGTAAGCTCCGGGAACCATGTCTGATTCTCCCAGCGTGGGGCTATGAGGAACACCGAGTGACGTGTTTCCCTGATCCTCTGCATTACCTGTGGCAATAGCGAGACGGGAGGGAAGGCGTAAAGCGGGCGGTTGGGCCAGTCCTGGGCCAGCGCGTCCTCGCTTTTCGAGAAAAATACTGGGCAGTGAGAGTTCTCTTCTGACGCAAAGAGGTCTATCTCTGCTCTGCCGAATATGCTCCATCACTTCTGGACTGTTTGAGCGTGCAGGGACCATTCCCCTGGGGAAATATTGTCTCTGGACAGTCTGTCTGGGCCGTCGTTCAGGTGGCCTGGCACGTGCGTCGCCCTCAGCGAGCGTTGGCACTGGGACCAACTCAGTATGCGTTTTGTCAGATGGAAGAGGTTCCTGGATCTGACACCGCCCTGACGGTTTAGATAGGATACCACAGATCTGTTGTCCAAACGGACCAGGACGTGGTGACCCTGAATGACCGGGAGGAAGCGCACAAGCGCGTACTCAACCGCTATCATTTCCAGACAATTTATGTGAAGGAGCTTTTCCTGAACTGACCATAGGCCAAAAACTGGAGAGCCCTCGCATACCGCGCCCCAACCGGTGTTGGACGCGTCTGTCGAGATGACTTTTCGGCGAGATACAGCTCCCATCGTCACTCCCCGCTGATACCATTCGGCCACTGCCCAGGGCTACAGAGCTGAGATACTGGTCTGAGTCACTCTGATCGGCTGGCGGCCCGTGGCACAAGCCCGGCGAGACGCGCGGGTGTTTAGCCAATGCTGAAGCGGGCGCATGCACAGTAAACCCAGCTGAAGTACTGCTGCGGCTGAGGCCATGGAGTCTAGTTCTATTCCAAGGAAGGAAATTGCCTGACTGGGCTGTAGTGAGCTCTTGGTCCAATTGACTGCAAGACCCAAACTGTTCAGATGACTGAGGAGAACTGTCCTGTGAGACAGAAGCTCCGTATGTGACTGTGCCAAAATCAGCCAATCGTCCAAATAGTTCAGAATTCGCAAGCCCTGACTCCGCAGGGGTGCGAGCGCCACATCCATGCACTTCGTGAAAGTGCGGGGTGCTAAAGACAGGCCGAACGGAAGGACGGTGTATTGATAAACCTGGCCGTCGAAGGCGAATCTCAAGAATGGCCTGTGACGGGGATTTATCTGAATCTGAAAGTAGGCATCTTTCAGATCGAGAGAAATAAACCAGTCCCCCTGGCGCACATGCGCGAGGAGTTTCCTGATTGTAAGCATTTTGAACGGTCTTTTGCGAGCACCTTGTTCAAAACCCTGAGATCTAATATTGGTCTGAGGCCGCCGTCTTTCTTGGGGACAAGAAAATAACGGCTGTAAAACCCCGACTCGCTCAGAGAAGGTGGCACTCTCTCTATGGCCCTTTTGCACAGAAGGTTTGCTATTTCTGAACGAAGCATGCAGGCTGCTTCCGTGTTCACAGTAGTTTCGAGCCACGCTCTGAAGCGGGGAGGGTGGCGATCGAACTGTAGCAAATAGCCCTGTTTTATTGTGCTTAACACCCATTTGGATATCCCTGGGATAGCTTTCCACGCTTTGAAGCGTAACGCTAGAGGGTGAATGGCCAAGTCGCCCTGATTGCCGCACACAGCGAGCTGAACAGAATGTGTGAGCGCGCTTACTGTGCTTATGCATGACTGCTCGCAGACAGCAGGGACAGGCTGTTCTGTGAGTGACTTCCCGATTGAGGTGAATGGGGAAAGAGTCACATCTGTGAAGTGATGCGCGAGCATAGTCATGGGCATGGGACTTACATACAGAGAGGTGTTTGCTGGCCGTGTGACAGAGCGGGCAGAGAAGGGGCACGCGCACGGATTCGTGGACGCGTTTATTGACTCTAACACTCGAGCTGGCTGTGCCCGCTTTATGTGAGTGGGCTCTGATAGGGACACGGGAAGTGTAATGCTTGTGTGTAGGGGTGAACACTGGATTGTGGGCACATTTTCTACACATAAGGCATGTTTGCTTTTTACAAAATTTCTTTGGGTCGCCGTGAAAACGGCATTTGAGTGCAGGCAAGCGGGCAGTATCACCGGCTTGTTGGCTGCTGAATCCACCACTGCAGTAGCCTGAGAGAAGGGGACTGACAGGGGGGTCCGGCCGCGGCGGGACTGAGCCGTCGTTTCCTCAACAAAGCTAGGCGGACTTCGGTTGCTCAGGTTTCAGTGCAATCTTAGGCCGAGGCCCGTGGGGGCGGCGGTCTGCGGCGGCTGTCTGAGTGCGTTCTAGGGTGGCCGCCCTGTCGACGCTGAGAAGTCTGGCTTTGCTGAGCTGGGCGCTGTGAAGAGGCTCGTGCAGGAGGCTGGTCACGTGGGCGGCCTGCAGAGGAGCTAGCGCGACGAGGCAGGAAGAGATTCATGGCTTGGGTGGCTTTCTGGACTTCTGAGAAACGGTCAACAATGCCACTCACCGCAGAACCGAAGAGACCGGACGGAGAGAGCGGTGTTGAGGAACGTGGAGCGTTCAGCTTTTCCCATGTCGGCTAGCGTTAGCCATAGTTGTCTCTCGGTCACAGTCAGCGCGGCCATGCACTTCCCTAGGGCTTGAGCTGCAGCTTTGGTGGCGCAAAGGGCGAGATCCGTCGCGCTCCTTAGATCTGAAACAGCCTCTGGGTGCCTACCTTTCTCATCCCACTCTCGAAGAAGGTCCGCTTGGAGGATCTGTAAAACGGCCATGGAATGCAGAGCAGATGCGGCTTGGCGGAAGTAGTTCTGCAGGCCTTAGACGGGAGCACTGGCTTAGACCGCCATCTCGCGGAGGGCGGGCAAAGGTGTGCTGCTACCGAATCCTCGACCGGGGGGATGGAAGAGTAGCCCCTCTCGGTGGCGGCATCCACCGAAGCGAGAGAGGTGGAGACATGGGATCGGTTCCTGGCCGAGAGAGGCGCGTTCCACGATTTAGAGAGCTCGGCGTGGAGTTCCGGCAGGAAGGGAGCGGCCCGGGCCGCGGGCGCCACGCGGCGACGGCTCTGAAGAAAGCAGCCGTCGAGTCTGTTGGGAGCCTGCTCAGAGGGCGGTGACCACTCGAGCCCGAGGCGGTCGACGGCCTGTGTGAGGAGGCGCGTTAGTTCTTCCTTGACTCCGGCGCGGGTCCTGCTGGATTCCTGGGCCGAGGAGGAGGCTTGGGAGCCTGACCACTCCTCGCTGTCCGAAGCCATGATGGAACAGCAGCCCTTATCCTCCGCCTCGTCATCCGAGATGGCAACAGTGCGGCCGCTCGGCGGCAACTGCGCGTCCCGGGGGGGCGGGGAGGGTGAAAGCGAGGCTCGAGGGAGAGGCTCCGGCGAGGTAGTCGCTTCTAACACCGGTTCCGGCAGCCTTTGGGAGCGGCGCTTCTTTCTGCGCGGCGAAACGAAAGGCGGCGCGGCGGCTTCGGTTTTGAGTGCTTCGAGTCGAGCCCGCAGGGTCGACATCGGAAGCTCCTCGCAGAGGTCGCATCCGCCATCAGCGAGGGCGAGCTCTGCATGTTCCAGTCCCAGGCAGAGAGCGCAGATGAGGTGGCGGTCTCCGGCGCTGAGAGGGGCGCGGCATGAGGCGCAGGTGGTGCGAGGCATCTTTAAAAAGACGCTCGTTGCTCTTTTTGTGAAGTTCGCTGAGGAACTAGCTTGCTCTAAAAAGGATACGTCGCCGGATGGCATAGCTCGCAGGATGGCTGAAGGTGGCGAAGACGGCCGGCTTCTTCGAGCGCTGTCCAAGCTTGCTAGATGCCCCTCGAACGGCGACGCGGCTTCTGCAGTTCAGAGATGCGAAGAGCTTCGCTGAATAGATGAAAATCAGGGTTCCAGCCTACGAACTTACGCTTATATGCACTCTAGCCACGCCCATTCTGGCGGGCTTTGATACAGTGACGGGCTTTGATACATTGGACGCGAGTTCACTCAAGTTCGTCTATAGGCTGCAGCAATTGCCGCAGAGCAACCAATGAGCTCGCTAGCTAGCCCGCTCAAGGTATGCAGCTGCTGCACTGCGTTGACAATGGATACAAAATTAAGGATAATTTTTTGGCTTCAATATCTCAGAAAAGATTAATCTTTCCCGTAGCGTAAGCTAGCTTACGCAATACGAGAGAACCTCTCGTAAGAGAACTAATAAAACTAATTTGTTGTCCACTAGTTTCCACTGATTCTGTGATCTAAAATATGTTATTTACACTGTAAGGATGTTGCTCATTTGCTTTATTTCCCTTTTTTCCTGGTCTCATTAATTATGTTTAATACAACTTTTGAAGATGAACAAAGGATGCACACTTTCATAAACAAAATACATGTTGTTATCTCTACTCCATATGGGTCTAAAGTCACTATCAGAACTAATGGTACAGTTTAAAGTCCAGCCATTAACATCACACCCACACCCACCCACCCACGCACGCACGCACGCACGCACACACACACACACACACACACACACACACACACACACACACACAGACAGACACACACACACACACTCTTCTACAAAAGTCTCAACTGAGAAAAAATGGAAGATAAAAGAAAAAAGGCAGAGGACTTGAAAAGAAAGTAAAAAAAGAAAAAACATTGTGCAGGAAAGATGATTATTTACTCTGTTTGTCTTATGTGCTAAATTATTCAGTTCTGCTGCCTGCAAATCTCTGCTGGAGAAACACTATCAATGTCTCTTCAGCACACACACACACACACTGCATGTCACTGCACGGCACTTTGAAATATTATGACCTTTATAAGTGAACTTTGTAATTCTACTGACATGTGCAGAACCTGCCAAAATGTCTCAACCCAAGTTACTCTCATACTGCTGAAGACTTAAAGGAGTTCTCAGTTATGTTTAATTTAAGTATCACATTTTATCTCAGATGTTTTTCCTCAATTTCCTTAGGAGAGATCAAAATAGACACAAATGTCATTGATACATTCTGATGGCTTCACAATGCATTTTCCCACTGTAGTGTATGTGTGTGTGAGTGGTACTCACTGGTTAATGATGGGTGTGTAACCTGTTCTGTCCTCATCTATAACAGACACCATCAGCGTGATCAGTTTGGGCCAGAAATCCAGGTTCTTGATAGACGGGCCCTGCTCTTCCCGTGGTAAATCCTGCTTCTTAGCCTAGAGAAAAAGAAAGATTAAATAAAGATAAATTACACATTTTCCCTTATCTGCCCACTCACCGGCAGTGTTTTGTAGAGTTTAAATAATTTAGTCAGTTTAACTGATCACATGAAGGAGAATGTGAAAACTGTGCACTTGAATACAGGAATTGAAAACACACACACACACACACACACACACATAGATCTCTGACTAAAACAATTTACATTCAACACATTTTAACGTTCTAAGGATCTACTACTTCCTGCCCTTTAAGTTCAATAATGTCTTCATCTATTATGCAGTACTTTAGTTCTGCAGGTTTGTTACAACTCCTAACAGAGCATTTACTAAAGACCCAGATATGCTTTATACAAAATTGAAGAACGAACGGGTGTGACATCATTTAGATCTAAATCTGGCCAAAAAGCAGGTGTTTTTGCATTTGTTTCGGTGGTTCGGAACAGCTCAGCTGGGTGAACTTTTTGGAAAACTTCTAACTGGCTGCTAAACACATTCTTACTGCTATTGGTCCACATCATCAGTAGGTGTGATCTGAAACTCCACCTACTTTGAAGCTGACAGCTATTTCTGTTTACATTGTTCAGTCAGTCACAATCAGTCAACAAGAACACACCAGCGTGCAGTTATTAGCGAGCTGGTGCAAATGTACCTACATCGGTACGATCGTTCACATAGAGAAATTTTCCAAGACCATATCATGCATTTTTCTTTTTTTTTGATTAGTCTATAAGAGGATTCAAATCTACTCAAATTCTCTAAAGTGCCCATTCACTCATGTGCCATCTGCAGCGAAAACCATGTGAGATGTGACTGCACTTTATTTATTTATTTTTTTATTTTGGGACATTTCATCATGAGATTCATCAATTTAGCACTTCAAACAGGCCTAACAAATATAGAGTATGCTCTTGCTGTGTGAACCCAGCCTCAATCCACCAATAAACTTTTTATTAGCTTTGTTGAACATTGAGAAACCATTATGCATCTTAACACACTGCTTAATGTGCATCTTGAGCATCCATACAGCTGTAAAGGTATTAGAGACAATAGAATCAAGCTATTACACGTGAGTGCGATCTGCAGGTACTAAAATTTCTTAGCACACAAGCCAAAGTTCAATGTGGGGATGTTTGTTTATCATGGGTCTGGGTGGTAAAATCAGCACTCTCTCTTCCCCTCTTACTCTCCCACAATGCCTATCTGTCTGACATCAGGCCAGGTTTATTTGATGGACAACTGGGCATCATGCCAGTCTGGCACCTCTCCGAGCTGTACCATGACGATTCTCACGGAAACTCAAGATCTTTGCAATTCTCAGCTTCTTGGGACACTAGAATTAGAAATTATCTATTCTTAAAAGGATAGTTCACCCCAAAAAATTACAATATTCATTTACACACAGAATGTTAACGTTTCCCTTTTTTTTTAATAAAATGAATGTGAATTATGACCATGGTTGTCAAGCAAGATTTTCAGTGACTTATTTAAACTGATGAATTTTTTAGATTGTTCCTCACACAAGAGGGGCTCGAACATTCTGCTAAATTTCACCTGTTCAAAAGAAGAAAGTAATAAGGGTTTAGAATGACATCAGCGTGAATTTAACCCTTTTACTAACTCAATCATAACTTTGTATGTACATAAAAATCAATTAAAACTGTTCTGCACTTACAATTCTGCTCTTGCATTTTAAATGAATTGAAATTCCACACGGTAGCACTATATGCATTGTTTTCTCACTAGGATTAATCACTTTTGCTGTTGCACAACATATAACTTGAACATAGCATACATTAAAAAAAATCACTACAAGGACTGGGTATAATGTTATTACATAATAATATCCTTAATATTTGCAAAAAAATATTCACCTTATCCTGCCTACAGTATTATCTCATAATTTACTTATATATTTGTTACTTCTTGTTTTCTAACTTTCTTTTTCTTCCAGATTTTTAGTTTTATTTAAAATTTTCAATTTTCTATATATTTTTGTAAGCTATTTATTTACCATTTAAATGTAATCATTGCCAAACCTGGTCACACAAAGTAAGTATTTCATTGTATAATGTAAATGTTTATCCTCTGCACTTTTATACACTCATCTTTGCAGAAGTATCAGTGTCATCATAAATTACAATAACCGTTAGAGTGTAACCGACGCATATTATGGCCGCGTATAGCGTGCTAGCGCATTAGCATTATGAAGTCACAATGTAAACAAGACAAATTAAACATTTTCTAACATATATATTAATTTACATGTACCACATCACAGAAATAACTAATTACAGAAATAAATGATGAGTATGGATACTGAAGGAATTCTGGAAGAATATGAAATTAATAGAATGAATTATTGTAAAGTGTTGGCAACTTGACTTGAATAAATATAAATATACTGATAATGTGTGAATGCTGTATAAGGGTATGTCAACAGAAACACGTTAAAGCACATCCTTGGAAAATGTTCAATGCAATGATTATGACATTTGTCAGAATGCTTTATCATTAATACATTAATATCCAATGTGATATAGGCCTAGATACCATCTCAGATTACATGAGCCTTCTAAGCAAGTAAATGGATGGATGAAGGCTGCCGAGTTTGGTTTTCTGTGTCATTATACATAACTGTTTGCATCCATTTGACCAAAATAAGTAAATTGTTGTTTCTTTCTCCTTCAATTTCAATATATTAAGTTTTATTGCTTTATATCTTCATATAGAGCATTATTTTGCCATAAAATAGTCTAACCACGAATAGAACACAGCCTAAATAAATGTGAATGAGCGAAATCAATCACTTGTTCACTCACTCTCTTTATAGTGAATTCCACATAGGGCACTATATAGGGAAGAGGGAGTGATTTCAGACAGTTCTGAAGGGAACTAACTAGTTAAAAGTTAAATGGTGGTTAAAGTTGCCTCTGATTGGTAAACAAAAAAAAATTCTCCTTTTGGTTACACCACCGGACTTTGAATTGGTCGACAAAATGTTTTCAGATATTAATTACATATATATATAAATACAGGGCGGGACTGGTAATCTGGCATACCGGGCATTTTCCCGGTGGGCCGACACACTTTGGGGCCGATCAGGGGCGGAATGGCCATCAGTAGTACTGAGCAGGCCAGTGGGTCGGCCGCGAAACGTGCCGAATGGGCAGCGATAAGCAAAAATGAGCCACCGAGTTATGCAGAACGGACCACAAAACGGTGCCGCGATATGCAGAAAAGGACAGCGAACCCCCCAATATATATATATAAACATATATATAAACCACTGCTAAATATATATAAACCACTTTTTTTTTTTTTTATAATAATAGTAAACTCATTTTCTAGACTTTCAGCCTTTTTGTACTGCTTTTGGATGTTACATCACTTTTGATATTAAGCCCCTAGAAAATATATCAAAATGACTTTGAACTATTCAAAATTGAAAGCTTGTTGATTGTAGTAGAGGTGCATTCAAGGAATAGTTTTGTGAGAATTGGTGAATTGTATGGTATATGTTATTAGTAGTGTTTGCTAAGACAAGCATCACTATTACTATGGAGCCTTTTCACATATCCGGGTTTGGAATGAGAAATAAAACAAAAGCAGGGTAAACTTATATAGCGGTGAATGGGAGACCATAGGAAATAGCATTTTTGCTCACCCATTGTCTCCAACAGCAAACGAAAAAATCCACTATTAAACTTTCACAGCTTTCAAATGAAGGGAAAAAAAAATAGAGAGCGGTGGATTACAGTAGTCAGAAGAGAGAAAGGTACCTATTTTTTTGCCACTCCCTCTGCAGCTGTATTAGATACCTCATCGCATCTCTGGTAACACGTTATAATATACTTGGGGCTCGTACTTAGGGTCAGTTGTTTGAACAAGGCAGCCACCTAGCAACACCCTAGCAATACCCTAGAAAATGCCCTAGCAACCACCCACAACACTGCAGCAATCTGTTGCAATTTGCAACACAACACTCAAGCATTGTGGAGGTGAATGCTCTCACAAAATGTAAAAATCTAGTTAATTATTTACATTCCTCCCAAAAATGTGTTTGAAATAATTTAAATGTATTATTTTTGGCATAATTAATTATTTAACTGTGTGTCTGTGTGTGTCACATCGCTTGGGCAATGACAACACACAACGGCAGCATATGTCAGTCATCACACTGACACAAACAGGTCATCAACAAGAGACAAAGGACACACATTTAGACTACACAAGCACTCACAGACCACAATGACACATGCTACACACAGACTATTTCTTTGTCACACACACTCGTCCTCATAAACACACATAACACACAGAGCTGAGTGTCTCCCTCCAAATTAGTTTGGATGGGATGGATTTTCCTTAGGGCGTGTGTGTGTGTGCTTCAGTTGTTGTAAAATTGAAGATTGTTGTAAAAATGAGGATCAAATACAAGTATAAAAGAGTAAGAAATAAACATTTGATTATTTTGAATTAAACATGAGATTGAGATTTAGCTTTCTGTTAAATAATCAAAAAGATTATATAAAAATTATATAAAAAAGTAAATTTTTATTAGAAGGGTAAATTATGAAATCTTAGTGTGTGTGTGTGTGTGTGTGGGGGGGTTGGGTGGCTTTGAGGACATTTTTTATATTACAAATTGGTAATTACAAGGGTTTTATGCTATAAATGTGGTTTATTCTAGTGTCCCTATAATACAAATCATTAAAAAATAAAACCTACTAAAAGATGTTTAATTGAAAATTGAACAGTTTTTATGAGGGTTAGGGGTAGTCAGCTATCAGCTATCTTTATGAGGACTCTCCATAGACATAATGATTTGTATACTGTACAAACTATTGATTCAATCCCCTAACCCTAACCCTCACAACACACACTTGGCTGACGCTAACATTCTGAGCTCAAGCTTGCCTCTTCTTCCATGTGCTGAAAAGCGAGTGTGAGCGCAGTTACTTTTAATCCTCCTGACAGCTTCAACCCAATGTTAAAACAGAATGGACTCTTCTGTCATCTTCTTCTCACCTCTTACTGGAGAATGGAACATTCCAAGCCACTCTGTCTTTTTCTTTTCTGGTTATTTTCTCTGCCCTCAATAAAATTGCTCTGTTTGGTGATTATCTGGTGAAATGAGGCCCTGTAGCAAGCTTGGAGTCATTTTATCATTTGCTCCAAAGATCTTTAGATAGATCTCACCTCACCTGCTCATAGGTTGCTCTTTCCCAGCTTGGGAGTCTTAAAGCCAACAGCTTTTCACAACCCATTTTACTTCCATACTGCTAATTTATGGAAAGCAGTTTGCATTGATCAAATAATTTAGCCTTGGAAGAATTTTATTAAAAAAAAAATGTTTTGATTGCACAGTGTGAGACATCGTCGAGATCTCTCATTTGAAACTCCTCACTATATTAAAGAGATCTCAGTTGTGTAGATAGGTATGGGATGTCTTTGCATGCATGCACACTGCTAAAAGCTCTTGGTTATAAAAATATCACTCTACAATCTACCATACAATTTTTGGTTTTTCTTAAGTTTGTGTAAATTCACTTGGGGTTCAAAATATTATTGTTATTATTATTTTATTTCACATTAATTTCACTCATGTCTGGTGCAAATATGTGGTCCTATTTCATGAATAAAGCATATACTTTCTTCACCAGCTCCCTGGAAAAAAGGAAAGTGAAATGTTACAATGGTGTAACCGGTGAGGGGCACATAGTCACATGATCATAAGACATCTTAAAATCCCCCTCTAACAATTGCATCTGATTTAATTAAAATACCTACAAGATAAACTAAAATATGATGCCAATAAAAGCCATTATTAACTTATATATAATATAGTATAGCAATAATTCTGACACTTGACAATGAATACACACCAAAGCATTTGCCGAAACATTGTATGGATTAATGACATAATGTGGGAACACACACACACACAAAGATCACCCATTTAGCCTTAACAAACTGTAGGGGCAAGTGCTGTTAGCGAGCACTTATGAAGGCCGGAACGGTACACGAGGGGGTGGGTGGCCAGCACCACGCCCGACCGCCTTTGTCTCCCCAGTGACAATGTTTACACACCACACCAGCTACTCATTTTAGGCTGAGTCGACCTAGGGGAGGCCCGGGACTGGTTCAGATAATCGTCACTGGTGTTGGATATGAGCAGAAATCGAACTCGGGTCGCCAGGTTCATAGCGCACCGTGCTACACTACTGACACACACACACACACACACACACACACACACACACACACACACACACACACACACACACACACACACACACACACACACACACACACACACTCATGTAGTGTTTCCATGTTTTATGGGGACTTTCCATAGACATAATGGTTTTTATACTGTACAAACTTTATATTCTATCCCCTAACCCTAACCCTACCCCTAAACCTAACCCTCACAGAAAACTTTCTGCATTTTTACATTTTCAAAAAACATAATTTAGTATGATTTATAAGCTGCATGGGGACCGACAAAATGTCCCCACAAGGTCAAACATTTCGGGTTTTACTATCCTTATGGGGACATTCGGTTGAATGATTAGACAGATTGAAGATTGAAGATTAAAATGCTAAACATTATGCCTTGTTTTTAAAACAACTCTAGATGGAAACAGAGATGATCATGAACGTTTGTGTGAAATTTAACTTTTGCTTCTGTTAAATAATCATATCTTCCAAAATGATTTGAATTTTGCTGCAATTTTTTCTCTACACAGTGTTGATATGGCAACAAGTAAACAAATGAAGTTCCATCTAACCAGTCTGTGTGAAAACATTTAAACCATGCGTGTTGCCACTAGTCCCGCGTTAGTTTGTCTTCACTTCTAAGAACAACTCTTCAAAGAACATGAATGCAAATGTAAAGAACAAATCTCTCCCTTCTGTAGGGTAAAAGAGTGAAACTCAAACCCATTTTTTCATTACCGTAATGCATCCGGATTTTATATATTTTTAAGTTATTACTTTCAATGGTGATACTCATAAATTTTTTATCAATGTAATATACTACTTAACATTTTCACTTTTTTAAAATCAACATAAAAAAGCATTAAAAAAACCATCATGAATTACAAAAACAATATTTTTTGCATTATGGTAATGATAATTTGGAAGGGGGGAGAGGGTACTGAACTGTCATAAAGATATTAACAAACAGTCACAATGAACAAGAAAATCTTATTGGTCCTAAAAATAGACTTCATTTAAGTAAGAAATACTAAGTAAATTATTTTATTATTATTATTATGGGGTGAAATATGAGCCAGACTTGTTCTTGACAGCCTTCATGACATTCAACCCCAATACTTTTAAAAAGTATTTTTTATTTGTCAAGAAAATCTGCCAGTTTTAGGTCTCTGTGTTTAGTGTATCTCTCTTCTTGTGTCCCATCTTATTTCTCTCATCCTTCTTTTATTTTTCCAGTCCATCAACTCCTTCCAGTCTCTCTCTCTCTCTTTCTCTCTCTCTCTCATGTTTCCATGTATCTCCTTCACTCACATCACACTAACAGGATTTGGTTGTTCCTGAGCCCTCCACCCCCCTCACGTGTCTTAAGAGCTTTTTGACATGATTACATAACACCCAACCCCCCCACCTCTTGGTGGTGCTGCTATATTTTATATATAAGACATCCAGAGAAGGAATATTCAACGTGCCCACTCCGCTACCACATAACAAATGCTATTATTCCTCCACAGGACCTGTGCCTTATTTAAAGCAGAAGATGGGCCAGTTCTTCTGGAAAAAGCCACTAAAATAACCCTCTCCACTGCTCAGAATGAAACTTTGGCATTTTGGGGACTGCATGGGGACTCCGAACCATTATTTAGAGCTTTCAGAGGTTCCCTGGCAGCAATGGACGAGCAATTCTCTTAAAGAGCACTCGTGTTTCTGCAGGATAGTATCACTTGTAATTCAACTCATCTTGTCTGAGGGAATTCAGTAACAATTATTTGCGGCCACTGAGAGCATTGTTTATTTGCTTTGTGCTGTCTGTATTGTTAAATGAACAATTCCCTGTAGCACAAAGGAACAGCAAACACCTATAAATTAGTGCTGAAAAAAATAAAAAAAATGTTGACAGAAGAATCTCACAATTTAAATTGAAACCGCTGAAAAATGTACTTTAATGACCAAGCACTCAAGAGGAGTTTGAGGCAGTTTCAAGAGAGAAAACAGCACAGCAAGAGAAAACAACAAGGGTTTTATGAGACTTCTTCAAAGTGTGACATCAATCCTTGACAGCAGATCTGTGATGGAGTTCAGGAGTCATAGCATTAAATCATGTTTTGTGAGCCATTGATGTGTGTGTGTGTGTCTTTAAATGTATAGATTAATGGACCATGAGAAATCCTGTTGTCATGTCTGACTAGTGGATCAGATCAAGGTGGCATTCTAATTAGAGAGTCACTGTCTGTCCACATGCTCAAACACACAACAAGAGCATTGGAAAAAAGTAGTGTCATAACGCAACATGTATTTTACAGCAGGGGGTGAAAAGAGTATAAAAGATCTGTTTTTTTCTTTGCTGAAAAAGAGCGTTCTCTTTTAGAAAAGACACATTTTTCGTT
This sequence comes from Xyrauchen texanus, assembly GCF_025860055.1. NCBI lineage: Eukaryota > Metazoa > Chordata > Actinopteri > Cypriniformes > Catostomidae > Xyrauchen > Xyrauchen texanus. The sequence goes on along the minus strand of NC_068296.1, from coordinate 7,237,796 downwards.
CTAACTGATGATGTTTTCAAACACAAACACACACTTACTAGGGAATCGAGAACCTGTTTTACTTTTGAACTAGTTCCTTTTTGTAAGTTGAAAACCGAATAATTTTCATAACATCTGGTTCAGTTAACAACATTTTTGAATGTTTGAATTAATAAATGTGAACGGAACATTGTACAAAATACTCTGATGGCACTGGTTTTGATCAACAGCGCAATAGCAAAATAAATTATGCTTCATAGTACTTTAAAATGTTGTTTTGTTTGTTTCATATTTAGTTAGGACCAATTATTGGAGGTTTGGATCCATGCCCTTGGTCCAAAGGTCTGCTTGTTGACATTTGTTTGCATTTTTTTACATTTACTAGGGCTGGGAGTCAATTCCGTGCTCAACGTCTCATTACATTTTTGTGAGAGCGCAAATCTCAAGTGGGTGTGGGTTTTTGCGCTACCTGTGAGTGTGTGCGTGCAAACTTTGGGTTTATTGTATGTAAATAAAGTGGAGCAAATTGCAATTGGCTATTTTCCTGAAAAATATGTCATTGCGCAAAGACGTTTCTAAATTTGAAGTTTGGAGATTCCACCAGCAGGTTGTAATAAAGTTATTTTCCAAACTATGAAAATATAGTGGAACATCAAATGCCGATCAATGTTTTATGAAATAAATATTTATGTGATTTGAGTTAAACTATCTTTAGGTCATGGTTTATTTTTCAATTATTATGTTTATATTTACAATTGTATTTATGATTGAATTTGTATTGGTATTTTTCCACCTGTTAAGTCACCGCAGAGAGTAAAATGTTTGGATTTGGTATGATTTTTTTGACCACTTCGTTATTTTGATTGTATTTTCATTTAGTTTGAACTGTAATTTAACTTTTCAATAAATGAATTAAAATTTTCAAAATTAAAATCAAACAGAAGAATTGAAGTGATCTGATACAATAACTTTTAATACTTGACAGGATTTGTGTGTCAGAAGATGAAAATGATTAATAATACTTATATTTGGGTCCTGGGTAGCTCAGTGAGTATTGACGCTGACTTCCACCCATGGAGTCGCAAGTTCTAATCCAGGGCATGCTGAGTTACCCTAGCCAGGTCTCCTAAGCAAACAAATTGGCCCAGTTGCTAGGGAGGGTAGAGTCACATGGGCTAACCTCCTCTTGGTCGCTATAATGTGGTTCTCGCTCTTGGTGGGGCGTGTGGTGAGTTGTGTGTGGATGCCGCGAAGAATAGCGTGAAGCTTCCACATGCACTACATCTCCACGGAAACGCACTCAACAAGCCACGTGATAAAATGTGTGGATTGACGTCTCAGACGCGGAGGTGTTGTCTTTGTTTATATTGCTGGTGCATGACAGGGAATGGACCATACCATTGGACGAAGATGGTGCCAGAGAAGAACCTCAGAATTATATTGCACTTGACCCAGCCCATTAGCTCTTTGCACACACCATATCCAATTGCGCCTAGACTTAGCGCATGCTTGCATGAAAATACCAAAACTTTCTGGTCATGCCCATTGACTTTGAGTGTATGACTTATGAAGGCATAGTGTTGCACTTAGCACTAGTGCTCTTAAAATAGGGCCGTAAATATAATTAAAAAGTCTTAAACCCCAGCTTTGATATTGATCACTGTTACATGCAGAATATAAATCTGCTAAGAAATTAAAACGTTCAAAGAATTTTTTTTATTTTAAAATCATGGAATCGTTAAGGTACCAGAATCATTAAGTGGAATTGGAATTAAAGTTGGAACTAGAATCGTTACATTCCTCACGATACCCATCTCTAGCACTTCCTGATCTCATACACTTTTAGTAAACATTGCTGGTCGGTCTCTTTTCTCTTACCTGGTCCAGTAGTTGATTGTAAAGCTCATGGCAGTTGTCAAAGATGTACTTGTACGTGGAGTCCAAACATGCTTTCACACAGTCTTTTACAACCATACTGGCTCTGGGAGGACTCTGCAACTCCTGCACCTAAAAATCACGAAACCACAAAACATTAGTTAAACAAAACTCTCTAACATGCAACCTTAAACAGTTCATAACACAAAAAAAATCAGCAAATTAGATTTTCACACACTCATATTAAGGAAATGTGAGTGGTGCTTGCATGTGCAAACAAGGTGAGTTACAAGGGTGCATGTATGCGGTTGCTTAGGTGTACTTAGTGGTTTTTAGGACATTTGGTTGCAGGGTGTTTTGGGTGGTTGTTGGCTCAAAAGAGCCGACCTCAAGTCAAGATATTCTGCTCTCTAGATATGTCTTGGGTCCCTTCTTCAGTATTAGTCTATGGGATTTTTTTCATCTGTAAGTACTAGCACACCTCTCCTAAACAAGCGGTATGTAGCACAAACAGTGCAGGACAAGTTGCAAGCTGAAGTTATATACTTAATATTAGGGGTTTGTTGGGATCTCTAACTCAAAGTATGAGCAATAGTAATAGTGGTGCTTGCCTTAGCAACACTAACACATACACTTTTTTTCTCTCTGTCTTTCCATTCTCCAGTAGATCACAACATCATGAAGAGATGTCTTTCCTTGTACTTCCTTGTAGCAAGAGTAGTGAGTATTATCTAGCTCTACAGTACATGTAAACTAAATAAAAGAGAATATATTTTGTGTGTTTGTGTGTATATGTTTCTTTTTGTCTTATGTAACCAACTAATGTGTCCCATTCCTCTGAGCGTGGTGTGTTTGTGTTTGAATGCAAGCACTAAGGGGAGGCATAAACATCACCCTGGCATGGGCGCTCTTCCATTACCCACAATGCATCATGACAGTTGGAGTTTTTTTATTGTGTGCCTGGCGGTGCTCTCTCAGTGGGCGGGGCATCTCTGGCTCTTTATCTGTGCTTCACTGATTTGCCTGTGCAGACTTCCCTAGCTGTCACTCATTAAAGTGTCGAAGCGCTTTTTATAGGATGTGAGCACTGGGTAATGAAATGATAGCACTGCATGTGTGTGGCCATCCGCGGCTGTGACATCATCTCCTAACGCGCCTCAGTCCACTCTGACTGCACGACTCGGATTCAAATACACGACTTAATTCTTGCAGTTGACAGGCAATCAAAACTGTATGTGGGTTACAGAAAATAAAGGATGTCTGAAATAATGAGCAAGGAAATCTTTTAAAAATCCAGTTTGAAAGCACTTGCCAAGTTGTTTGAAATTAAATCTTTGTCTTGATTTTTGTTTCATGTTTTTCAAAAAGTTTTGAAGTAGATCTGAAACAAATTATGTGAAATTAATAGATTGTTAATTCAAATGAACACATCCGTCTGATTAACATGTAGATCTTTAAACAAAGTTGTAATAAATGTAATTCAAGATGCAATAAAAGTATTCGGTATTCTCAGCAGAGCCACATTTATAGGTGTACGCAGTCATTGCGTCCTTATTAAAAAAGATATACTCCACAATAAATTAATAGTAATTTTGAACCATATGTATAAAATCATGATGAGGAATCCAGTCATATCAGTAACCTTACAAAAGTAGTTTTAATCTACATGGAGAGGGTCCCCTCAAGGGAGCTCCCATGTTAGAATCACATGACCAGCCGAATACAGCCGAATGTCCATACAAAATCATACATGCTCTCTTCAAAATTCCAACACCACAATGAAAGAATGAAAGGACATACGCCACTCCAACAGCTGTGTTTACTTGACAATGGAAGTAAAGCCCATATTTCTCGCTAAGCATCACAGGATGTAGGAAAAAGGTGGCTAACACATCCAATTTAACAAAGCCTTTCTTGCAAGTCAGTCCAAATGCTCTAGGGAGGCTATTTCTAGTCACGCCACAGCAGCTCCTATATACTTGAATGGAGAAAGAGCAAAATCTCAAAAACGGTTGGTCAAGATTACGATGAAAGAACATATTTCAAATCATCAATAAAATATGATGCGCTCTAGAGTTGAATGACAAATGGTGTCTGTATCTAAAAGGTGATTGGCTCTTTTAACTGTATGGCGGAACTTCCTTTCTTCATCTGTTGGGCGCTTGAGCTCCTTGATTGAGCGTTCCATTTTCTTCCAATTTAAACATATTTCACAGTAAATCTATCACCCTCTTGTGTACTGAGGTTTGTTTTCACCGTAATGGCTCAAGAACGCAGGTTAATGGGGCGGTCACACTAGGCTTTGAGCATGCAAATTTATTTCCTACAACGCAATGGAGCAGGATATGATGTAACATGGGAGGACTACTGGTATAAGTAAAAAATACATTAAAAAAAACAAATTATATTATATAAAAACTGTAAAAATATATTGTCTACTCACGTTCCTGCAACAATAAAACTTGCAGCGTTGATATATGTATCCTTTGAATTGAGCTAAGAGGTTAGGGTGTGATGTTTCACTCTTCTATTGGTCACCGGTCCTCTCGTTGTGTGAATTCACGGTTCAGAGTTCACCAAGTTTAAACTTTGGTATGCAGCATAGTAAGAAATGTCTTCACATCGGTTGCGTTTCCAGTCTGCTGCATTCTGATACATTTGAATGGGAGTGAATGGGGCACAAAGTATAATGTGACTGCCCCATATGAATGTAAAACGCCGTTGAGTACCACCCCTGGAGTCACAAGTTTGAATTCATTGCGTGCTGAGTGAATCCAGACAGGTCTCCTAAGCAACCAAATTGGCCCGGTTGCTAAGGAGGGTAGAGTCACATGGGGTAACCTCCTTGTGGTCGCTATAATGTGGTTCTTGCTCTCGGTGGGGCACGTGGTGAGTTGTGCACTGATGCCGCGGAGAATAGCGTGAAGTCTCCACAGTAACGCGCTCTACAAGCTACGTGATAAGATGCGCGGATTGACGGTCTCAGACGCAGAGGCAACTGAAATTCGTGTTCCGCCAACCGGATTGAGGCGAGTCACTATGCCACCGCGAGGACCTAGAGCGCATTGGGAATTCCAAATTGGGAAGAAAAGGGGTGAAATTCAAAAAGAAAAAGAAAAAAAGCCTGTAAAACGGAATCTGGCGCTTGCAATGAATTGGCCAATAATTCGTGTGTGCTTTTGCAACTTGCATACAGCATGCTTTTTGAGTTTCCCAGAAGGGACTGAATCTGACAAAACTAAAAGACATGTGTGGTTATCTTTGTAAATGATCTGCAAGGGAAAAGCGAGGGGGGAAAAATCAATAATTGTTTATTCTCTGTATTGGAAATGAGGGCTTTTTTTTTACTACTAGTATTGACCTGCAATTACAATAGCCTGTCATATATTAAAATACATGCTAACTGCACATAAATAATTTATCTCACAGAAATCACAGAGGACCACCGCTGCTATGTTCGAACGCTGAGTGCATCTACGAGGACAAGAAAGTCTGTAATATTTGCCTACAACTCTTTAGTTTGATTCTACGCACATATTCACTCTGAATATATTTCCTGACACAGACACGGCTCCCCGACAAAGAGAAAACACACAAAAGGCCTGTATTCTCTCACACAGAGGAAAGCTACATGTTTTCAATTATTATTTAACTATTTATATTTTTCCACAATTTACAATAACAATGATGACTTTAAGACTTTACAGATATTACGTTTCATTTTCTGTTAAACATGATTTTCTGTAAAGCAGCTTTGGAACGATGTGTGATGTGAAAAGCGCTGCACAAATAAATATGACTTGACTCTTAGACATTTTTTATTGCCACGAGACCCCAAGAGACAGGCCAAACCTTTTCATTGTGCCCAAATAAATTCGACTTCAAGTACGTATTTCATGCAAACAAATGAGGAATCCTTCAAACCCTGCAGGGCTGGTGAAAAAAGGTTCATTAGAGAAACGCAGTCTGATGAAGTGTAACACGTTTGAAAACAATCTGGGAATATTCTTTGTTATATTCACCTTTATCTGTGTCTGCTCAAGTTAAACATTTCTGAACTTTTTCAATGCATGATTGTTATCAGGAACGCTGTGATTTGCAGCTTATTTGCACCCGAGACAATCAACACTAGATGTGTATCAGTACTGCTGTGAATGTATGAGTGAAATATATCAGACTGCAGAGCAGTATTTCCCAAACTTTTTTACCGTAAGTACCCCCACAACACCATCAGTAAGGATGAAGTACCCCATCATGGACACAAAACTAAAGATGCTCAAAGACTATATCATTTAACATTATCACTAATATTGATTATTATTAATGATAATTTCAGGTATATTTGAGTTATAATGTCCATTTTGCTGACATATGAAAGAAATTGTCTTAGCTAATGCTGTTAATTCTACAAGGGACCGCCTAACTTGGTACATTACGAAATATTTATTTTCTCATTAGTTTTTCATAATATTGGTTACATTACATGTCTACAGGAAACATAACTGATTAGTTCACCTGCTGACTGGGTCTTCGGATCTGAGTCTTTTATATGCATGCTGATGTCAGTATGACAATAAATGACATTTTATAATCATAGGAATTATCATGATGAATTTTTTCATGTATATAATGCAGGAAGTGTTTACAAGTTATTTTCTGGCAAGTGTGAAATCAAAGTAACAGTCTTAGATGACTATCAGTAAATTCAAAGGGCAATTCAGTAAGGCATTGATTTGGGTCTACAGTTCATAATAAGGACATACATAAGAAGGACATAAATCATTGGGTGCATCATGAAGGAAACATAACTTACTGTTCATTTAAATCAGTTCAATAGCAATAAAAGTAAGTCTATGTTATTTTTCCCATCATACAGATAAAGGTTAAACCATTAACTAACTCTTTATTACAAGATTCAGTATTATAGAAAATAACCAACATGACCGAAATATTCACACAGCAATAAAGAAAATAAATATGTGGCTGTCACATGAATGAATGACTCATACCTCAAGACTCAGTCGGGACATAAACTAATAATTCCTGTACAGAGCCCATGGGTACCTGTGCGGCTGTCACATTTCAAATGACCCAAACACGAACAAATCTTTTACTCTCAACATGCAGTGAAAAGATCTCAGTGCCAAACTTCTCATAGAGTAAAAGATCGATATTGGGATTGTTCAATTGAAGATCAAGATTAATTGGAAAATCAATTTTCAATATTCAACCTAGTAAAATCCAATTATTTTTGCATACCCCCATTAACCTGCTTATGCACCCCCTGGGGTACGCGTAATGCCGGTTGGGAATCACTGCTGTGGAGTAAAAGTATATACTATCATGGGTGATTCTCACGAAATCTTACAAAGCATACCCTGGTCATAGTTCATCCAAAATAAATAATTTATTTAAGAAAGACTGTAGGACCATTAAGATTTCTCATTACCATTAACTTTTCGTATAACTGTAATACTACAAATTTAATTCACATTACTGTTAAATTAATATATATATTGCTATTTGAAGTTGTTTACCTGCAGTTTAAATGGTAAATGGTCTGCACTTATATAGCGCCTTTTTAAGCCTTAACGGTATTCAAAGTGCTTTACACTGCGTCTCATTCACCCATTCATACACCACTGGCGGCAGAGCTGCTATGTAAGGTGCTAGCCTGCCATTGGGTGCAACTTGGGGTTCAGTGTCTTGCCCAAGGACACTTCAGCATGTGGAGTCATGAAGGCCAGTATTCGAACCACCAACCCTGCGATTAGTGGCCGACCCGCTCTACCACCTGAGCCACAGCCGCCCAGTTTAATTTATTCTATTATTTAAAGCAGTAAAATCCTGCAGTCTCTAGTGAACAGCTTTCTCAGTCTGAACAACATTCAGCATTCTGAGTGCCCATGAAAGCACCAGAGAGGGTTTCATTCACATTTTTGTTTTGAAAAATTCCTCTCTGTATAAGTCACATGAGGAGTTTTGTTATGTGTGTTTAAATGTGTATGAATCATGAGTCACACTGCTTTAATTTCTATTTCAGAGCCTGCATAATTGTGTGTGTGTGTGTGTGTGTGTGTGTGTGTGTGTGTGTGTGTGTGTGTGTGTGTGTGTGTGTGTGTGTGTGTGTGTGAGCGTGTATTTATCACTTTGTGGGGACCAAATGTCCCCATAAGGATAGTAAAACCCGAAATTTTTGACCTTGTGGGGACATTTTGTCGGTCCCCATGAGGAAAACAGCTTATAAATCATACTAAATTATGTTTTTTGAAAATGTAAAAATGCAGAATGTTTTCTGTGAGGGTTAGGTTTAGGGGTAGGGTTAGGTTTAGGGGATAGAATATAAAGTTTGTACAGTATAAAAACCATTATGTCTATGGAAAGTCCCCATAAAACATGGAAACCCAACATGTGTGTGTGTGTGTGTGTGTGTGTGTGTGTGTGTGTGTGTGTGTGTGCGATGCCATACCTTCATCCTGAAAAAGGTGATGCTCGTAAGCAGGTCAACGGTTGATTTCAGGTCCTGGAGTCTTTCTGGATTTCCTGCTGGGAAATTATCCTGCAAACACAGAAGAAATATGAGACGATGCGCTCCATTTCAATGTAATTTTCATGGTATCTTTGACACTGAAGAATATACATTTAGATTATAATTAAAGATGTGGCTATAGATTTGGTCAATAAATGTGTGCCATAATGTTCTACTTAAAATCTGTATGTTTGACAAGATCCCATTAAACCAGAATTTACACTTTGTGGCTTTTTGTACATGTCTTTCATTTTTGAGGCCATCTGTATGCTAGTGTGCTTCAAAAAGTGCCAAAATAAACGTTTAGCAGATATAAGCATTACAAAGTACAGCCTTTTTACTTTTGTCACTTTCAGGACAATAGAGAAAAACATTCTGATGACTTAAGTTCACAGGAGCATATAAACATTTTTGACCAATAAAATGTGCCCTATAATGAGAATGCCCCTCCCCCTGATACTATCATTGACCTAGCAATGGCCACATTCAGCAGAATGCGGTTGTCAGTCCTGTATTTGAGTGCTTAATACGTCCACACATAGTTTGGTTATATACGAGAGTGACAACCGTATTCTATAACTTAACTAACACCTGAACATTTTCAGAAATCCAACTGCATTTTTAGCAAACCCATGGTGTTGAAATGGAACCACCACTGTATGGTTGTCAGTCATGTCTAATAAAGTGAGAGCCACACTGCAGGCATGAGCTGTGTGACACAAAAGCTGCACTCGGTTATAAAGCATTCAAATATTTACATAATTAGTTAATTGTGATCAGATGGATGGACTCACACCTCGTTTGGAATTTAAGCGGTGTCAATTGTGATAATACATGCCGGTGTTATGGATGCCGGTTTCGCAGTATTTTATATTTACTTTAGTCACTTTCAGTATGGTTACAGCTGTAAGAATACGCTAAATGGTCTGCACTTATATAGTGCTTTTTTAACCATAGCGGTTTTCAAAGCACTTTACACTGTGACTCATTCACCCATTCACACTCACACTCACACACCAATGACGGCAGAGCTGACATGCAAGGTGCTAGCCTGCCATTGGGAGCAACTTGGGTTTCAGTGTCTTGCCAAAGGACACTTCGAAAGTGGGCCAGGAATCGAACCGCCAACCCTGCGATTAGGGGCCAACCCACTCTACCACCTGAGCCACCTGACTTCGGTTGTTCGTTCATTTAAGCCCTCATTTAAGAATGTAATCCCCTACTGTAAGCTGTTGTATTAACAGCTTGAAATAACAATTTCAAGACTTAAAATGTTCTGAAAAGTAAATGTGGTTGTAAACCCAAACAGTGACTGTGTGAACGTAGCTAGTAACAAGTATCAATAACACTAACATGATTTTGCCAGGCTGTGATGTAAATTAAAGGCTATTTTCTATTTTTAGATAGGATAAGCCCTTCAATATATAACGGGATCTTTAAATTAAAAGTCCTACTGATGTGGGATCAGTGTTCGGGTATATTAATGTGGCACTGATTGAATACAAGATCTCAGCTGGGTCCTGGTTTTCGGAAACAACCCTTGCCAGCGGACAAATACCCACACATGAATGGTGCTTCATCTGTTTATATGTCAAATGCCCTTTCTGGCATTTGGCAGAGATGTAATTGGTTGAATAGATGCCAATACGAGCCATCTTCATTTACAAAGCTGCTTTATAACGCAGTGTGCACTGCCTGAATGTGAAAATATTAGTAACCGAAATGTGTCCCATCGTCATGAGCACCAATGAAAAAATATATCATAATTTAGCAGTGGAGCAAAACCCGCAACAGACAGAGAAAATGTGTTCCTGGGCTGTAAAGCTATCAGCCTGCTCGCTCTAGCATGAAGGAATACAGTTTATTTCACTGTGTTTATGAAAAAAAGAGGCCATGTGTGCACAAATGCTGTACACGGGCACACTTGTGCATGGCTAGAGGCCCAAGTAACACGAGCGCAGAGAAAAAGCTTGAATTTTGTGGTGGAATGAAGTCATTTTGGGTTGGCTTAATTTTTGGATTGTGCTGATGGCAGCTAAAATAGACTGAAAAATGTCACTGAGTTATGAAATGGGGTTGTCTTCATTTTGTGAGAGTAAAGAAATACTCCTGTAGTCATAAAGAGATGTGAGATATTGTCAGCGAAGACCTGAGGAATGCTTGCTGCGGTTTTATTGATGCCAGAGCGTATAAGCTGCTGTAACTTTTGGCTTTTCTTTCACCACTGCTTGCTTATTATTCACATAACGTCATAGGGTGGTAGAGCTGTTTGTCAACAACAATAATGAGAAAAGAACCAAAAAACTTGATGAAATTCCTTAGTAAAGATTTGCAAATATTCTAGAATGTCAGTAAAAACGATTTAGCTTAGCTTTAACTCTAAAAGGCTACATTCACACAGCAGCTGAAAGCGACCCAAATCTGATGTTTTCCCTCACAAATGACGCAGCTCTTTGGATGAAAGTTTTTGGAAAATATTTGCATATCTGGTCACCAGCACATGTTGTGTTTTGAATTTGTGGCCACAGCATTGGTTGCTGGTGTGCTGGTGTCTCAAAAATGCTTTTCAGCTACCTTAACCAGCAAGACTTCCTTGGTTATTTACAATTTCCAGAAGAAGAAAAAAAAACTGCGTCATCAGTTTTGCTGGTGAACAATATGGCTTTGCTGGTCCTCCAACTGGACCAGTACTTACCATCATTAAACAAGCTTAGACCAGCATACACCATCCTAAACCAGCCTAGACACCAGCATTAACCTGCATAAACCTGCAAAGACATGTATAAACCAGTGCTAAAATGCATAAACCATCTTGGACCAGCACCAAACTAGCACAAGCCAGCATATAACCAGTCTAAACCAAGATAGACCTTCTTAAAACATCAATAACCAGCAGAAACCAGCCTACACCATCAGAAACCAGCTTACACCAGAAAAACATCGGCACCAACCTATCTATACCAAAAGAAACCGCATTAACCCATATAAACCAGGATAAACCTTCTTAAAACAGCAATAACCAGCATAAACCAAAAATAATCTGCATAAATCAGTACAAAAATGCTTACACCATGCTTACACTAGACCAGCACCAACATGCATAAACCTGACTAGACCTGCATTAACCAGTGATAACCAGCGTAAACCATCCTAGACCAGCAACATACCAGCACTAACCTGCATATACCAGCTAAACCAGGATAAACCTTCTTAGAACAGCAATAACCTGCAGAAATCAGCCTACACCAGCATAACCAGCACCATTCAGAATTAACCAACACTAACCTGCCTAGACCAGCAAACACTAACCTGCATAAACAGTAAAAACCTGCTTACACTAGCATAAACCAACACTAAACAGCATAGACCAGTTCTAGCCCACTAAACAAGTATAGTTTAGTGGGTTAAACAAGACCAGCACCAACATGCATAAACCTGCCTATGCCACCATAAATCAGCACTAATAAGCACAAACAGACTAAACAAACTCCAAACAGCATGAACCTGCCTAGACCAGCAAAACCGGCACTAACCAGCATGAACAAGCCTAAACCAAACCTGCCTACACTAGCATTAACCAGCCTAGACTAGCACCAAACCAGCATAAGCCAATGTAAATAAAGTGTCTGGAGTAGCTGTGCAGCACAACAAAAATAGAAACAGAGAGTTTTTCAACCGAAAACACGCCACATTGCATTGTGAATAGAACGTAGATGACCTTGTTGATTATAATGATGTATAGTGATGTAGCTTTGTGTGATCCAGTTTGGTTTTGTGTCTGTCTTGCCAGACTTATAGAACAGAACTCATGTAGACCAGTGATTCCCAACCACTGTGCCGCGGCACACTAGATCCAAACTCATCACCTATCTGAGAAATTTGCTGTTTTGATACCAAAATCGGTCACTTTTGTGATTGTGAAGAGCAATGATTAATGTACAAAAGTGAGTGATATTTATATGTTAAGGGTCTTTCACATGACTCGTGTCAGCGCTGCAGAATACATTGAAGTCTATGAAGTCTATGAAGTCACTTTACACCAAAGTGTTTTTAACACACGTTTTTGCTTCACCAACAATGTCTTTGAGTGTACTAAGCAACAAGAAATATTTAAAAACGGTCCAAATTTGTGAGACATTCAATGTCTCATAATTCTTTTAATTAAATATCACCTTATAGTTTACGAATATCAGAGACCCTAGTTATTGAACTAATTTAAATTCACCAAGAAAACGCTTCGACCTAAACATAAACGAGTCACTTTATTATTTTCTATCACAGCAACTGCAAGCTTCTTTCTCTCTTCCAAATACATGTTTTTAATGTTTATTGTACACATCCCGCATTTTTACATGGCAAACTCTTGTTACTCTTGTCATGTGGAGGGCAATGCAGGGCTTGATGCTGGGTTCAGCCTCCATAACCAAATTAAAACTACCACGAGAAGTTGTCTGTCCGAGCCAAAGACGCAAAATAGATTGACAATTGCCTCAGCATCAGTCTCCCTTGATGCGTTTCATTATGCACAGGCGGAAACCAAGTTTAAGTCGATGCGGACCAGGAGGAAGGTTTGAGTTGTTGATTGAGTTCTGTTCAGTAAAATTTTCACGTGTTTTGTTCATATTCTTCTGTTGTTCTTCTGTTCTCTTCATAAATAAATAAATGCATAATCTGCTGTTTGCTCGTTCTGTAAGTTCATGATTAAACATTTAAATGTGAATGAAAATAAAAGCTATTAAATGTCAAAATATGAAAAATAAATGACAGGTAATAATAGATTATGACAGAATTTTTACGACCCTCTCCGTCAAAATAACGGACGATGAGAAAGTCTAACGCAAGCACTGTATGTGACTTGTTTTATTTTTTTTGCATAGCCGAATTTCAAACATTACAATTAAACACACTACTAAGACGGACAGGAAACATGGACAAGTTCTTGAAAAGGAAAAATATTGACAATGGTTAGCCTATGTGGGATAGAGGTGTGCCGTAGACTTTTTTTATCCGTAAAAAGAGTGCCGTGGCAGAAAAAGGTTGGGAAACACTGATGCAGACAAACAAGCAGCCTACGGTGAAAATTCATCTAATCAAGACTCGGTGCTACAAACGCTACTGAGGAATGAAACCTGCCGCGGCCAAATCCATCCACTGCTGTAAGGAAAACCAAACTCACTTTGCTTCAGAATTTCATTACAGTCAAATCCACAGAGCCCCAACGGATATGCAGTGTATTACTGTCAGGATGTGTTGCCTAGAAGCTGTCGGGAAGACAGCAGCAGGTAACAAGGGCACAGAATTCCCTGGATGACTGCCAGTGGAAAGTAAGTGAGAGTGTGTGTGTGTGTGTGTGTGTGTGTGTGTGTGTGTGTGTGTGTGTGTGTGTGTGTGTGTGTGTGTGTGTGTGTGTGTGTGTGTCTCACAGACTAAGATGGGTTGTATAGATGTAGCGCACCATGTCCAACGATGTCTTCAGTCAAAGTCTAAAATCCTCTACGCGACTGCAAGACAATCTCTTAGAAGAAAGACTAGTAATAATTCTGTCTGATTCAGAGACATTTTCAGCTATTATTTATTTAGAGAGCCACAGCGATTAGTATAAAAGCAATAAGAGCATCATGAGTCAAACACAATCTTTGATTTTTTTTTCAGGCACTTTCTTAAATCACTGCTGTGCATAAAAGAAACAGCATGCCTCTTTCTGTTCCTTGAAGAGCTTGTAAAGTATTTGAACCTCATTGTAAATTAAGGTAGGGGATCACTAAAAGTGATAGAGAGGTTAAATGATCTCCATGGTGATGAATAATAGAAGAGAGTTTTTCTTTTCAATCACAGTGAAATAGAGCATTTATCTCTACCACAGTATGGTCTGAGGACCGAGCTGCACGTTTATAGTACATCAAGAGCGGTGAAGGGAGTGCTGCTTTTACTCACTCGATACTTGGAGAGATCGATCCTCAAAGAGTTGTGCAGCTGATCCAAGAGTTTAACAAACTTCTCTCTCTGCAGAAAAAGTAAAAAAACTAAATATTATCAACACAAAAAATTCATCTTTTCATACATTCACTGTTAAATTTATAAAATAATCCATCCATCCGTTCATCCATTCATACAATGCATGCAATAAATTATACTAAATCCATATCCAGTCATGCATTCACTCACTCATTCATTCATTCATACTATAATATATAAACCTGTCAGGTAATTGTTTCATCCATCCATCCATCCGTTCATCCATTCATACAATGCATGTAATAAATTATACTAAATCCATATCCAGTCATGCATTCACTCATTCACTAATTAATTAATTAATTCATGCTATAATATATAAACCTGTCAGGTAATTGTTTCATCCATCCATCCACCTGTTCATTCATTCATTCATTCATCCATTCACCCATTCATTCAATCATTCAGTAATCACACCTATATTCATCATTCATCCAATCATCTCTCTCTCTATATATATATCCATCTATGCATTCATGAACTAAGTCTACAGTATTTCCATTCACTCATTCATTAATGCAATTATCTATCCATCTGTCAGTTCATCCATCCATACAATCATTCATGCAATCAATTATCTACCCATGAATGCATCCACTCATTCATTCATCCATTCATCCAAACATTTATATATCCATCTACAGTATATATTCATTAATTCCATTCATTCATTCATGTAATCATCCATCTATTAATCATTCATCCAATCATCTATATATCTATCTATTCATTCAGTCAACCCATTAATTCATGCATTTCATTATTTATTCATGCATGTAATAAATATGTCTGCATTTATTAGTTTAATAGTCCAGTGATCTGTGAATTTGTTCAATTGGTCTTTACGTCATTCATTCGGCCCTTTATTCATTCAGTCATTAATTCATTCATTTCTGTAATCATCCACTTGTCTGTCTGTTCATATAGTTGTTCATCCATGCATATATTGTATATGTTCCTTAATTTTTTAGTTCATTCAGTCCTTGTTTATGTATTCATAAAAATATCCATCCATCCATTCATTCAATCATCTAAAAATCATCTATACATTCATGTATTCATTAATTTATTCATTCATCCATCTATTCATCAACATATCCATCCCTTAGCAGTGAAACTGACTAACCCCAAAGTTAGATGCAGCGAAGCGGTCGGAGGCAGAGATATTGGTTGTTGCCGTGGTAGTGTGAGCGAAATAGGCATTAATATTGGCAAGCAGGTTACTCATCACCGCGGGAACACCGGGACACATGTACTTCGATGAGAGACAGGAGAAATGACTGAACAAGAAGAGAAGAGAGAAGCATATGTGGGATTTAGTCATTAAAACTTGTTTAGCACTCATAGACAGATTAACAATCAAAAAACTATCATACAAATATATTTCACTTTAGATTAGAAGTGTGCACCAAAATTACAACAGCAACAATGAAAAGTTACTTTAGAATACAGACATTAGCACTGTTCCAAAATGTATTGAGCTACCTCACTGCCTACACTGGCAGCTGCCTCTTTAGGCAGCATGCTAACAAGTCATGGAACCTTGATTTTTAGTATCAAATCAAATGTATTTATAAACCTGTCCTACATATAAGATTTTTTTCTCAGTAAGTTTGTCGCTTATGGGACTGCCTTCTCAATGAAGAACGTGATGCTGCCTCACAATTTGTCTTGAAAGTGTGCCAATGATGGCTTAAAATACTGCCTTTTTTGGCAGCTCTCTACATTCTTATCATAAAAGAAAACAAATGAGGACATGACACACATGCAGATTAGCATTAAGATATGCAGATATAAAACATGCTGTGTGATATATCTACTATAGTCAGAATTAACAGACACCAAAACACAGTTCTGTTCTCGTGTTCAGCTGCAGGGCAGCACAGGAAATTGTGCGGTAACGTTGGCCAATGTAAGAGATTCATTAAAGAAAGATTTAAGAGGAGAGGAAGAGAAGAGAGACAGCGCATCACTAAAAATAGCACCCGGCCTGCAAGGCTTATACAAAAAACCACACACACACACACACACACACACACACACACACACACACACACACACACACACACACACACACACACACACACACACACACACACACAGAGCTCAGTACAATACAGCATCTCACACGTGTACTGTTGAGACACAAATACAATTCACAAATCTCCGTGGTAAATAATCAGTTCTAAATGTAAAAAAATAAATGTGTAGACTACAAAAAGAGCAGAGAAACATACACAATTTCTGCCTTTAAATTTAATTAATTTTCATCAAACATTCCAATTCATCTCTATTGACAAAGCACACAGAATAGTAGATAGATCCTGAACTTGAAGTCATTGTTATGATAGTCACAGAGAAAATACATTTCTGTGTCACAGTTTCTGTGCACTGCTAAATATAACTTAAATGCAAGCTGTGCTTGTGTATGTTCAGATGTTGAGCATTTACACATTTATTAGGGATAAACTGCCTTAAGCCACACCTGCTGACCAAATCCACACCCCATGATTAAAACTACACCCACTTAAACAAAATCCAGTGCCTGAAACCACACCCACAGACTTACTATGCACCAACTGACTAAAACTATACCCACTTAAACCACACCCACTGTATGAAACCACACCCACTTAACACTCACTGCCTTAAAACATACTCCTGACAATAATCACACCCCCTGACTGAAACCATACCCACAAAATGAAGCCACACCCACTGACAGAGAGTTCAAGTCAGAATTATCATCCCTATGCCCTTTTCCCTCTGAAGACCATCTACCATGAGAGCTTTGAAGGGCTGAAAGGTTTGGGGGCTCAAAAATTACTTTTTAAGTCAGTGAGCCCATTTACATGCACACCAATATGCTGATTACTCACTAAAATCAGCTTATTTAAAAAATCGGACAAGGCAAGAAATCCTCATTTTCATGACATTTGAAATAATCGCATTATTCTTTTGACGTCAAACCGCAAAGAGGCACGCGAGTCAACATGTGCGCACATGAGCCAGTAAGAACATGGTGTAAGGTGTTTATATGGCACACGAAATTGCCGTAATGGGCAAAAATCTACATGTGTCAATCGGGTTATTCATAAGTAATGTTCTTAAGATCGGTGTAAGAACATGCACGTAAACGCACATTTTTATTGGAAATGTTGTTTGAAATTATTCTGTTTTTGTTTGATTATTCTCCCTTCAAAGTGCCCTCTGAAGGCCTCATTTATGCCGTTTGAAATGCAGGGAGAGTCTACTGGCTATTTAGAAGAGGTGCCATTAAAAGAATATTCCAGGTTAAATACAACTTGAGCATTTCAACTTGTTCCTCAGTTTTTAACCAAAAATACAAGCTCCGCATTTCAGCTTTGAGAACGTTTTCAAATGCAAGAAGATGAAGCTGTGTGTTGTGATGATATGAGACTGGTGCTGGGCGGGCAGAACAGATTTCAACGCCTGTGCCTGTAGACATTGATTTGGATCCTATTAGTTTTGATAGCGTGACCTCTGAGCCTGAACGCCCCTCATCATGACACACAGGGAATGAAGAATTATTATGCCTGCAAGAAAAGGTGAAGAGTTATCCTCTCCTTGCTCTCTGTTTCCATCTTCCTATTGCAGATTTGATTGAAAGATGCTCCTGGCTATATCAGAATAAATGATAACTGATGGATGGTGTTGACTTCCTGTTGCCTGGTAACAGCTTCTTTTCCTTTCTCCTAGAACCATTTGCTTTAGCCTCATTTTTAAAATCATTTCTTGCTGCTCCAGTGGTCCATGGAGCTCCACTGTAAAGGGAAATACGATCTAACTGAGAGTATTGACTTGTCTTTTCTCTCTAGCTGCTGTCTTTTTTAACCTTTATGCGACTCCAATCCGGGTCAAGTATACTGTATGGATCTTCATTAGGTGTCATTCACACAATCTGTGCTATTTTGTTTTAATTGCATTGCAAACATGTGCTAAACTGACAACTTTTGACCATTTTACAGCATCTTGTGCCATGAGCATCACATTTTAAGACTTGTCAAATTAAATACTATTTAAGTAAAAAGATTATTGTTAATTTCCGCTGTGCTGCACCTTGTGGTTTTGAATGCAAGAATGTATCCTCTGTGCGTTCTTATTCCAAATAGAAAGGCTCCAATTTGAACCTTTACTATTGTGGTAGATACTGTATACTTGCTTTGTCAGTGTGCAAGGTACCTTGTAGTAAATGGAACTTTAACTAAATAATATATATGTATAGACAGATTAGCCAAAATATTATGACCACTCACAGGTAACGCGAATGATGATGATCTTCTCCTAACAAGGCCACATTTCAAGGTCTGGGTAGATTAGATGGCAAGCGAACAATCAGTTCTCATAGTCAACGTATTGCATGCTGGAGAGATTGTCAGGAGTAAAGACCTGAGCGACTTTGACAGGGCCAAATTGTAATGGCCAGTCTTTTGGGTAAGAGCATCTCTGAAACAGCAAGGCTTATGGAGTGCTCCCTGTCAGCAGTGGTGAGTACCTGCCAACAGAGATCCGAGGAAGGACAAACCACAACTGGCGACAGGGTATTGGGAGCCCAATGCTCATCGATGGGCGAGGGCAATGAAAGATATCCCGTTTGATCCAAACCGACAGAAGATTTACTGTGGCACAATTCACAGAAGATTTTAATGACTGGTCAGAGTGCCCATGATGACCCCTGTCCACCGTCAAAAGCACCTGCAATGGGCATGCAAGCAAGGATATGCGAGTGGACATCAATTTGATACGTGCCACCTTCCTAAACATTGTTGCTGACCAGGTACACCCCTTCATGGCAATGGAATTCCCTGATGTCTGTGGCCTCTTTCAGCAGGATAATGTGCCTGAGCATCTGTGGGATTTGCTGGAGCACAAGTCCGATCTATGGAGGCTCAACCTCACAACTTACAGGACTTAAAGGATCTGCTGCTAATGTCTTGGTGCCAGATACCACAGGACACCTTCAGGGGTCATGTAAATCCATGCCTCGGCGGGTTGGCACTGTTTTGTTGGCACGTGGAGGACCAACAGCATATTAGGCAGGTGGTCATAATGTTTTGGATCGTCGGTGTACATACATACCAAAAAACAAAAATAATTATATTTAACATTTTTGTTTAGCAAAAAGTTAAGCTTTTAATTAAGACAAATTAAATAAGTTAATTAAGACTAATTTAGCTTAAATAACTTTTTCAGAATCCTTAATGGAATCGTTAAGCAACCAGAATCATTATGAGGACTTGGAATAAGAAACAGTATCATTAAATTCCTTATCATTCCAATGCCTAGTCTTTATGCATAAAGCTGCTTTTAGAAAGCTCCAAAGAGTCTTCAGCTAATTGTAATGCATGTTCTGAATGAACATTCTGGTGATGGCCAATGATTTCACACTGAAATCATTATTTCCCCTACAGCAATAGAAATCGCTGAATAGTAGAAACTATGTGCTGCATCTCTAATAACGTCAGGAAGGATCATATGACTTTATGATTGCAGGGCTGAGAAAAGGTCATAAGGACAAATGTGAGGATCCTGTAGCTTCAGGAAAAAGTGCAGTGGCATTCTGGATATGATAATCTCTGTTTTAAGTTAAACTTTCAATTGCAACAAATACACATGTTAAAACAGCTTTCAATGTGTGCATACATTAATAGTAGACTTTAATAAGTTAAATAAAACACACACAATATTTCATACATTATATGAAACTACTTAATGAATGATGAAAACATAATACACATCTGGAGGTGTAGAATTAAGTCTAGATCAAATCATTTTGGTCTTTTCCTCTGATTCATTGGCTCAGTACTTATCAGACATTCATTGCTGGAAGACTATAATTTATTAAATTAATCAATATCCATTAACCTAAAACAGGAACACAAATCAGTTGATGTTTTAAGAGTCAGAAATCAACTTAACAGCAGAACAGAAGGTCTCTTTGGGTCAGCAAGAAATACTCAAGAGGCAGAATCCAAAATTAACACTTGCCAAACGCAGAATGGGAGTAAAAAATGGCTTTGGTGAATAAATAAAGTAGGTTAACCTGCCAATTGACTTTATTAGGAACAGTCATATTACAAGGTTTAAACTGAAATTATAAGAATTATAATCCGACCCTCACTTACTAGTATAAGTGATATAAGCGATTCAAATCAAAGACATTCAAACTGTCAACAAAATAACTTCTGTACTGATTCGCACGTCGTCTAGGGACTTTTACATCAGTGGAAATTTACCATCAGAAGTTTATTTCAAATGGCAATAGTTTTTATCCAGAATTCCAATATGTGGAAAATTCCTCAATCCTCACATTAATCTAGCAAAATAAAAATACAACAAAATCACAATGTGTCTGAGCATTTTTGTGAGGTTCTGTGACAGGTATATGTCAGGTTTTTGTGAGATCGAGACTAACTTATCTCAAAATTTGTTTGCTGTTTGCTAAACAATTATACAGTAAACATTTATGTGAAATATTACATATTGTAATTATATATATATATATATATATATATATATATATATATATATATATATATATATATATATATTGGGTTGATTTTTAATCAAATTAATTACATGGTGTCCCGATTAATTAATCGCGATTAATCGCATATACAAATATTTGCTGAGAAAGCCTCACATATAACAATAATTCAATATATAATGATTATACATATTTATATCAATATATAATTATACATAGTTATCTTTAAATATTTAAAAATTATATATATATACACACACACACACACACACACACACACACATATATATATATATAATTAAAAATATTCAGATAATTAAAATGCTTTACATTCTTGTAGCAGAAGAGTTCATCATTGATAAGATGATACAAAAAGTGGCTTTAGAATACAATGTATTGTTTACTACCATATTATTGATCATAAGTCAATCATTGGCACACAGTTCACAGCAATCCATTTCACAAGTGAATTTGTCAATCAGTTCGAGATTTATTATGAGGGCTTGTTTAAGGACCCGTCAATTGTCTACGTCAGACATATTTTATTTATTTTTTTATTAATGCTTACAAAACTTTTACATCTAGAGCCAAGAGGTATATTAAAACAAACAACAACAAAAAGGAAAATAAATAAATAAGCAGTTTAATAAAAATATCAAATTGTTTACATATTTCAATACACTTTACAGCTTTCTTGTTACTCAAATTGGAAATTGTTCTTAGGTGTTGCTGAACCTCTGAATAAAAAATTAAAACAAATGGTTTATAACCACCATAATTATATTTATGAATACTAATTCATAAAAAGGCAGAACATTAATCAAATAATATTCCTTATGAAGAGACATGTCATAGCTAAAAAAACTAAAACAAATAAAACATTTTCAAAACAAAGTTGAAAGCTGGGAATAATATGATCTCTAACAATCTTACAGAAATCAGACCAAACACAAGTCGAGTAGGGACAACTCCAAAATAAATGAAAAAATGTTTCCTCCTGCAGACCACAATATGTAGGCCTACAGAATATATCGACATCACAATTAAATCTCGCTACAAGAAAATAATTAGTGAGGTAGTACTTAGAAATAAGTTTGAAGGAAATTTCTTTGATTTTATTCGTGATTAAATATGTATGGGTAACTTCCAAATTTTGCACCATCTCAGTGTCAGTTTAGAGCTTCTTTATGCATTAAAATCATGTAATTTGATCAGACAACGTTTAGACCAAGAGCTCTGGTATTTACATTAAGACTGTTAAAACCGGGGGCCTATGTAGCTCAGCGAGTATTGACGCTGACTTCCACCACTGGAGTCGCGAGTTCGAATCCCGGGTGTGCTGAGTGATTCCAGCCATTTCTCCTAAGCAACCAAATTGGCTAGGGAGGGTAGAGTCACATGCGGTAACCTCCTCGTGGTCACGATTAGTGGTTCTCGCTATCAATGGGGTGCATGATAAGTCGTGCGTGGACCGCGGAGAGTAGCATGAGCCTTCATGTGCTGTGAGTCTCTGCGGTGTCATGCACAGCGAGCCACGTGATAAGATGCACGGACTGACTGTCTCAGGAGCAGAGGCAACTGAGACTTGTCCTCCACCACCCGGGTTGAGGTGAGTAACTGCGCCACCACGAGGACCTACCAAGTAGTGGGAATTGGGCATTCCATATTGAGAGAAAAGGGGATAAAAACCAAGAAGCTCTAAAAGTTTAAACATGAGGAGGCCAATAACTGCCAATACAAAGACAATAAAAACAAAACACAAAATCCCCACCCTTTGTTAGTAGCTTTTTTATACTCTAATGCAAATAATTATATTATAAAATTTGGAATCAATTTATTCTTATTTTAATTTAAAAAGATATTGCGTTCTGTTGTTTTGCAGTAATGAGAATAAGATATCTTTGCATTGCCGAAACAAGAATTTTAGGAGAAATTGTGCCCATGAAAATAGTCACAATCATAATGGTCCAAAAACGAAAAATTCCTTTATGAAAAATATATTTTCTTATTTATTTCTTTTGATTTTGGGGGTGAAAAATGACCCACATATTTCTTTTTGAGATTATAAAACCCTATAGTACAGTAAGCCTAGAAACAGGTAGAAACAGATAGAGAGACAAAGATTTAGAAATTAAGGGTAAGGACCCGTTAGAGCGGAGTGCCACTCATCAGGGGCCCAAATTAATGACTTCCTTCCAAATAGCCAACTGAGAGAGAGAGAGAGAGAGAGAGAGAGAGAGAGAGAGAGAGAGAGAGAGAGAGGAATAGCTAAGCATGAGAGTTTTTCATTGGAGGCTTCAGTCACTCTGGCAAAACAGTATGATTTATTAAGCCATCACGTTCACATACGATCATACTGTAAGTCATCGGTAGACTCGTGGAGATTCATTGCAAAACAAGGCTTTCAAAAATTCCTGTTGATGCCCAATAAGCGTCAGTCGTAAAAAAACATGTCAAGCATCATCTTTCAGCAGCACGAGTGCCAAAATAGCGTTAAATACCAGCACAACACAACAATACAGGACACACAGTGTGTATGTGAGCAACCAGCTGCTTTCAGTACAACAGCTTAGATTACAGTGTGCAATACTACTCATGTAAAATCCCCATTCAGTGCCAAAAATAAAACAAATAATAATGAAATAATAATAATAATTATCAAGGATTAAATGTTTTTTTAGACATTTGAGTACTGTGCAAAAGTCACAAGGACATATTTCACAAAATATGCCAACAACCTTGACAAATTGTGTGCAAGTGTACTTAAGAAAATTGGTGCTGTTTTAAAGTCAAAATGTGGTAACACCATTATTAACTTATTTTTATGTTTACTGCACTTTGTATGAAATTAAATGATAAATGAAAAATATTAATGACATCATTTTTTTTTTTATTCTCACTTAACAGCATTTCTCACAAGTGCCTAAAACTTTCTGCACAGTACTGTAATAACGTAATTATAAAAAAAATAAAAAATGACATGACCTCTGAGTCAATTGCATTCTATTGGACAATTAACACTCCAGTCTATGTCAGCACTATTTGCGCTGTTTAAATTTCCTTTTCTGTGATTCCTTTAAGAATCAGAAGCTAAAACAATGCAGAAAGTGCATGTAAATAAACAATGTAATCATTCTCATTGAATTCCCCCATGACTTTATAACGACACAACCTTAAAACTGTTAAATCTGCAGAATGTACATTACTGCCCAGTTTTAGAGGATACAAGATGACAAATTTTTCAGAAAGAGCTTTTACTCACGTCATGGCCTGGTAGATTGACTCCACGCCAAAACGCATCGCAAACTCATCTACTATCTCCTGAGACACGTCATCAAAATAAACCTTCCACGCATCATCACCTTTGACCGCTGGAATCTTCACCGCTCCGTTGTTCTTCACCTCCGTCAGGTAATGGAAGAGATTCTGCACCAGTCACAAGAACAAAAGATTCATAATGAGGTAACTCTGCTTAGGGGTCATTAATCCTGCAGTTCATTTTACCAACAGTGCATGTAATGGGGAAGCAGGTTTACAAATTATAACAAACTAGAAATGCTAAATGCAACTGTGTAAAATATTTTCAATATTAAAACACTTTCTTCTCTCCCTGTTTAATATGCAGCACCAACTACAGAATAAGTAAGCCATTCGTGGGTTGATTTCCTGTAGAATATAAACACTGCATCCCGACATCTCAACTTCTGATGCAACTAATGGAGTTTGAGGCGGGACTACCTTTTTCTGACCATTGCAGATAGATGGAGTGTTTAGGAGAGATGTTTGGAAAATCAAGAATGACAGAAATGACATATTTGATATAGAGTATGTTTCATCCAAACATATTATGATAATGAGAATGAGGCATTTTTGTACATAACACTAATGAAAATAGTGTGGGAATTGTGTTTAAATGAAAATCAAGTTAGCAATGTAGTGAGTATGTGTCTAAAATCAACTACCCTGTCGGGATATACCAAAACAAATGTTCAAATGTTTAGATTTTTATTGGACAAGGATCTAAAAATGGATAAACAAATTTACATTTACATTTATAATCTTAACATTTACATTTTGTTCACATAATGTTGAAAGATCATGATTGCGTAACTACTTTGATAGGTTTGAGTCTTCCCAATTGTCTCTGGCAAGACTCAACAATAATGATGTTTGTTTTTTTTTCTCCCCTATTTGGCAGACACTTTTATCCAAAGCGACTTACAGTGTGCACTTATTACAGGGACAGTCCCCCCGGAGCAACCTGGAGTTAAGTGTCTTGCTCAAGGACACATTGGTGGTAGCTGTGGGGCTCGAACCAGCAACCTTCTGATTAACAGTTTAGTGCTTTAGCCCACTACACCACCACCACTCCTAAACAAATACATTTGGTTATAAGATCCAGTTCTGCTTTGGACTTTGAAAAAGTCATACATGTGTTTATGTTATCCGGGCTCGATTACTGTAACTCTCTCTATTATGGAATCGATGCCGGATCATTAACACATTTGCAAAGGGTCCAAAATACAGCTGCCAGACTTTTGAGACATGTCAAGAAACATGAACATATTACACCGGTTCGGTTTGTTCATTTCCTTACATCGAATACCTGTTCATTTTAGAATCAAATTAAATCACTGCATGATCTTGCTCCCTCTTATCTTTCGAACACGTTGAGTACATACACTCCATCTAGATCTCTGAGATCAGAAAAGAAGAACTTGCTCTGTATTCCCAGATCTAAACAAAAGGGTGATTGCCATGGCTTTTGCAATAGCAGGGCCTAAACTTATGAACGATCTGCCATCAGATCAGCTAAATCACTCTCTGTTTTTGAATCCATGTTAAGAACGCACTTTCTCTCTCTTGCTGATAATACTGTATGACTTATTGTATTGTATGCTATATGCTTTTTACACCATATGTATGCTCCTTGTATTTGTCTTATTGTGTATGTTAGTGTTTTATATGATGGTCTTATTGTAAAGCACAATGGTCAACAACAGTTGGTTTAATTGTGCTATATAAATAAATAAAAATAAAGAAAGAAAAAAAAGGAAATAATGTCAAATGTAGAAAAAAAAAACAAAGCTTAAAAAAATATTTTTGTATTTTCTTAATGCAAAATATTATTGGGTGTTTCGTCAGTTTTGGACGATTTCAGATGCCAGGGATACATTTTTACTTTAACCAACAGCTTTCAACTTGTTTCTTTTTGTTTTATAAATGTCACTTTAAAACTGACTTGAAAACTTTTTACTAGGCCTTCATCATGTATTCTTTAATGCTTTTTATGTACAATTTATTTAGTTTTAACCTTGTCCCAGACTCAGACTTTCAAAACTGAACTATGAAAATCCATATACAGGGTGGCCCCCCAAAAACAGAGCCACTATGTTGGATTGCTCATATCTTAAAAGTGCATAAAGGTGTTTGCACGATTTTGCCATACTTCTACTGTCCGACTTTTTGTAACAACAAAATGATGTCACTGTGATGTCATTGTGAGCAACATCTTGCAAAAAAAAAAAAAAAATAAGTAAATTGTTTGATCCCCCCCAAAAAACAGGGTCACATGGCGAAAGAGAAGTTTGCTGCCATTGGCAATTTAACTAAACGATTTACTTATTTATTTGTAGCAAGTTGTTGCTCACGATGACATCACAGTAATTTTATTGTTTCCAAAAAGTCGTAGAAGTATGCCAGAACTCTTGCAAATGCATTTTTTGGGGGGGAGCACCTTGTAGAAATACAAATTATAACATGTTTAAAACATGCATCAATCATTAGATTGTCATTTTCATCACCATCATTTCCCCACAGAATTCTGTTCACCATAATACAGAATTTTAAATGTGCTAAAAATTAAGCTGTGGTGGAAAGTTTAATGACTTAATGAAAAAACGACAGCCATCTCCTGTGGTGCATGTACATACACTGTTGGACATTGCAAGCAGTAAACAATTAGTGATAGTGTGAAACTTTTTTTAACAAGCCTTCAGTCTGCAGTGCTAAAACTGCCAGAAATTGAAGAAACACACTATCATATTATATGTTCAAATTTAGGTTGAAATATGACCACCCGGAAATATCCTTGACAGTTTATTGAGATTCAGTATTAATATTTGTTTTTAGCACTGTTCACTTTGGCAGAGCAAGGACTGCTAATGTCAAGCATACCTCGTGTAAACATGTGTACTGGCTGTGGGGTGGAGCAACCTTCTCCTCTCCTTTCATCTCAACGCTGATCTTCAATCGGATGGCCCCAGACACCATCGACTTATCTGTTCTTTTCTCTGCAGAGGAGAACAAGAGTAGGAACAGAGAAACAATGTGATTGTGTGTGTGTGTGTGTGTGTTGAATAGATGATAGAAAAGACAAAAAATAAAATAAAAATAGAAACAGAATGAGCAAGAGATATTGAACAGAGTTTGAGCTGCAGGATTTCCTTCCCTCTGAACCTGACAATAACACATGTTATACAGCTGACCTCAGAACAGCGACATAAGGCAAACCTCATCAGCATGCAGCCATGTTCTATTACAAATCTAACCCCAGGTCACACTGCAAATGTAAGTCTCCCAAAGTCAAAATGTCTTTAATTTCAGACATGTGCATTGAATCCTGGAGACAGGAGTTGTTTTATAGCTAAACTTGAACTTGTAATTTGCAACCCATTTAATTTCCTTAATGTGGCATATTTTTGAGTGAATCAACAATTTAAAGGAGACCTATTATGCCCCTTTTACAAGATGTAATATAAGCCTCAGGTGTCCCCAGAATGTGTCTGTGAAGTTTCAGCTCAAAATACCCCACGGATCATAAATCATGATGTAAATGCCTCTTTTTGGGTGGAATAAAAAAAAAAAACCACTGATTTTGTGTGTGTCTCTTTAAATGCAAATGAGCTGCTGCTCCCGCCCCCTTTCCGGATGAGGGCTGTGCCTTTACAGCTTGTGCTTGGGTTACTACAGCAACAACAAATCAGAACCAATATGACTGACATCGTAAATACCGGAGTTCAGCCAGGGCTGGACTAGGAAGTGAAATCGGTCCGGGATTTTACATAGTAACTGGCCCAAAAGTTGAAAAAATGTGCTGTCTCTTTCTGCATATCGCGGCGCCATTTTGTGGTCCGTTCTGCATAACGCATCGGCTCATTTTAGCTTACCGCGGCTCATTCGGCCCGTTTAGCAGCCGACCCACAGGCCCGCTCAGTTCTCCCGATGGCCAGTCCGCCCCTGATCGGCCCCACAGTGTGCCGGCCCACCGGGTAAACGCCCGGTATGCCAGATTATCAGTCCAGCCCTGAGTTCAGTCATATATATCTGGTCTCTGAGAATACAATCAGAGACAATGGTAACTGACAGTAAGCGTTTTCAGGTGTAAAATGATTTGCACAAACATACACACATTTTTGTATGTTTTGTGGCACATTTCCTTCAAAAAAAAAACTTGTCCACTGTGTCTTCAGTGGCTCTGATGCCGGGAGTACATGAAGACTCTTATGTTCACTTTTACAGCCAACAACAGAACACTAATAACACTTACGAGCTGAGACATTATTCTTCTCACTGTATCTGCTCCAGAACGGAAATAAATGGCGGACTGTGTGTAGATCACTCAGGGGAGGATCTCTATGATAATAGGGTTGAAGTCTGTCACCAGTTGTGGGCGAGGCCTACACTAACGTGATGTCACTTTAGAGCAGAAACAAAAACCATTCATTTTGACACACTGTTTTTGATTAATAGAAATATAAGAAAGAGTGGGAGGACTTTTAACACTGTAAGGTGGTTGTGTACACACACTGCCGACTCACATTTATGTACAAACACCATGTAAAAGTGAATTTTGCATAATAGGTCCCCTTTAAAATAATAGTGAAATGAAAAAAATTGTGGGATGGAAATAAATTCCATCAGGAATTAATTGGATTGTTTTATTCTAAATAAATATTACCAAGACAAACATTATTTTTCTTAAGAATTGTAGAATATAATATCACTGATGAATATTGCACAATAAGACCAGCAATGTTTAAGAAAGTAAAAGTGTAGATTTTGATTTCAGGTTGACTTTAAATCTGATGGGAATTTCTGCAGATAGTATTAAACATTAAATGCAAAATGACACTTTGTAGATAAGACTCTCGACATTTCAGCTTTATAGCCATTAGCTGAATGCTCTAATGGATGTCTGGTTTGTGGCTGCAGTAGCCAACGGAGTTTGTGTCTGGATCATTCTCACATCTCGGGGTTAAAGACAGATGGAGAGAGAGAGAGCACAAATGTGTGAGGTTCAGTTTGGCCCGAGTCACAGCTCTAAAACCACACGCTTCTGGTCCAAGCCAAGGAAAACAATCTCACAATCCAACTCATAAACCATCAACAGAAACAGCAATGCTTCTCTGTGGAACCATAAAGCCATCTGCCTATGTACAAGAAAAAGAAATACCTTTTTGACTTTCTTTAGCAATTAATAGTTCAGCCAAGTATGACATTAGAAAACTTCTATCTAGCATTTTAACCCTTGTGTTGTGTTAAAACCTTTTGTGTTCCCGGTCAAAAATGACCGACCCAATAAGATTGTTAATAAATCTTTCATATTGCATATATTATCCCAAGACATTGCATTAGATATTTTTGTCAACTTCTTTTTTTTAGTAATTATGACTTTTGGTTCTTTTTTAAATATATATATATATATTAAAAATATAATTTTTTTATTGATAGAAGGATTCGTTGAACTGAGCTAATACACAGTTAGTGGGGGCATTCTGCAAAAAAAATTAAATAAAATTATAATAATTATGTAATAAATTAATAACCACTATTACACACAATAGGTGTAATTTTAAAGCTCAGAATCTTGACTTAACAATGCATATATCTGATCCTACCAATTCTTGAATAATGCTTTTTAATTTGTTAAAAAATTGGAACTGTTTTCTTCTCATAATTTGCTCATTTGAATTATATTCAGTGTTGATAAAACACTAAAAAGATCAGATTTGTGCCTTGTGTTATATATCGTTGGAAAGGTCTTAATTAGCTTAATGCAATGAGCAAAATGATTTTACTCAGAAGCCAAACTGCAGTGAGTTTTAGTGTATGAAATTCCGACTGGCACACATAAATATAATAAACATGTGTCACGTTGTTCCTTATTACTTCCTGTTACATACATATAACATAGACAATGACATAACGTAACTTACAGCAGACTATCCTGATTCAAACGAGTCCAAATACAACATAATATTATTAATAAATCTTGTAATATTCCTCAGAGCATACATGGCGAAAGAGTGCAATGTAAAGGCCCAGACGTACCAAGATTATACCAAACGTCCATCTCTCCACTCAGCATCCGCACCTCGATGATGGTTTGACCCAGGAAGTCATCAGATTCCTTCTTAAAGTGCTGCTTCACTCTGGATTTTATGTCGTCATCTTCATCCCATACGCGGACCTTTATACGATCTGTGGCATTATGGCACTCGCTGCAAAGAGAAAGGGCTGTTAAACACAGATGTTTCTCCAAGTTCCTTAGGATAAATAAAAATATACACTAATGTGACAATTTTTGACATGCATTAAGAGTATAGAGCCATACAATTAATGTGGATAGCATTAGTCTTAGAAGAATTTGCTAAGACATTTTTGAGGTCATATTGACATCTTTAACTTTGTTTGCAGACGCGGCATCTTGGTGAATCTGAGCACAAATTGAGACATTGTTGAAATCTCTTCTGGAAGGATTTAGCTCACTTCTGGGCCCTTGTATTGTATCTTAAGCAACTTAAACCCACAGAAACTCACACATATACAGCATACTACCAGAAGAGTTGCAAGTTGCATCTCAACTGCTTTAAAAGGTCATGTACTCAACTGAATCTTCAAACAGGGCACTTAGCCTTCCGGTCAGTCTACACACACATATCTTGATGTCTCTCTCACTAGTGGAGGGTTAATGTAAGCGAGACGGGCTGACAGACAGACACTCCACAGATGCAGGCAAAAACACAACTGCCACACAGCACAACAGACTTCAACATAGCCTGAATCCAAATCACATCACATCAACTTTATACTGACATAATCTGAAGGAAAAAAAAAGATCTAATATTACAAGAATGTTTAAAGTTAACGGTTACATTTGGCATATGCTGATCTTTGAGGGCCACACACATCCTAAACACTGCAGGTTTATCTAAAAAATATTTGGCCTTCCTTTAATTCCAATTACATGAATTGATGTATCGTTAATATGCACGAGTAAAGAAAGTAAGCCCTGAAATATGAAAACACTATGTCTCTCTGGCACTTTCAAAACATTGCCCTGTTTATTTTAGCATCATGACTGGCACGACAGCTATATTGGCTCGACCAATGGCATATGTTTGGGGCAGGACTGGTCAGTTTGGCTGCCTAATGGAAGACATGGCGAACATTCAGGAGACCAGTTCGAAACCAATCATTATTTTTGCTATTCGAGACATGCCCGTAATTCTCTCTCTCTCGAACCATCGTCACCGGCCGCCTTTATCCCTCGCGCGCCTCATCAGGCCGATTGGGGACCGGGCGCACGATATTCCGACACGGTCCCCCCCCCCTCCTCCGCTCCACATGTTAGTTTACAAAACTTCAATTGTTCATTGTTAGTTCATAGTGCATTAACAAACGTTAACGTATACAACTTTTGATTTGAACAATGTAGTAGTCGAAAAGAACGTCAAGATTAATAAATGCTGTATAGTATTGTTCATTGTTAATGTTAACTAATGTTGTTAAATGACCAAAGTTCAGCCATGCAACTCTATGTGGTGCAAGCTGATAGGTTCTTAGACTTTTTATCTGTTATCCAATCGGCTTGCTCATGTGATATTTTAAGCCAATCGGCACGCATGGCAAAAGCTGATTGGTTCTCTGACTTGTTATTGTGTAGCCAATCTTCTTGTGTGTCTCTCCTTGTGTTTTTTTTAAATGGCTCAATTTTGCAGCTAAGTTGGTTTCTCTGAAGTGTGCAGTGAGAGTTTTATTCTCTGAAACCCACCTCCAAACCAGCTTCCACCTGCCTAGATCTGCTACACAGGGATTTTTTATGTATATTTGTGCAGCAGCATGTAGCACATGCTTGATGCAGCATGTCTTGCATTTTGTCTCATTTTGCAACAGCAGCTGCATGCCCACATGATAACTCAACATGTATGTGTTTTTTTAGCAGTAGCAAGTCTCCATTCTATGCAGCAGCAGCATAGAAGTTCTAGTCCACCAAGAACAATATCCTATCAATACATCATGCCCATATTCACATGCTAAATCTTTCAGAGAGCTGGCACGACTGAACTAATTAACAAATGTTAACAAATGGAACTTTATTGTAAAGTGTTACCGAATTAAGATTTTCTCAAATCAGCAAAATATGCAGTTTCTACTTTTTTGAGGTCTAAATGAAATTTTAAGTATTACAATGAACACATTGCAGTGAACACAGTGCGTCCTTATTAACAGTCTTAGATCTTTGCAGCAAAACTTAAACATTTATTATTGAGTTAGAGAAATTAGCCCAATTTTCATTTTCTTTGAAGTTTGGTACAAGCACTAGTACGTTTTGGTTTAAAGCCAACCCAAAAAGTTTCTGAAACTGGCCGTACAGGCGCTAATGAGCTCTGGCCTGTTGCGTAACCAAGAGCTGTAATGGCAACAGAATAAACGTCAAAGGCTACAGTTCCATCTGTTTTATTTGTTGGCATGATGCTTTATGGCGCATACTGCACACTAAAATATTATGACTTCTGGGGAAAAAAAAACCTGCAAGAACAGAATGTGTCTTGAGATCACAGAGATTTATAGCTGCTCTTTGTCATCACTCATAAATAGATTTAAGATATGATAGATATAATGTGGACATGGACTGCCATCATTTAATATAGCAAAAAAGAAAGAAAGAAAGAAAGAAAGAAAGAAAGAAAGAAAGAAAGAAAGAAAGATAGAAAGAAAGAAAGAAAGAAAGGTGTGTTTAAATGTATATTGAAAGTATATCATTTGATTCTATTTGTATTTATTAGTACTGTTTTATGAGGCAAGGATCACTATTACTATTGTGCATACTTAGATTAGTGTGAAACTCATCCAGCAACATTTATAAAACCTCAAATTGTTCAGCTTGTTAAGTAAAAGTATGTTACTCCAAGCTTAGATCGAGAAAAAAATGAAAGGGCTTTATCAGTCATTTAAAAGCGTATATGAGGAGCCAAATACTTTCAGTAAGACAAATACTAGAAGAGATAAAGCATGCTAGAATCCCCAAGCCTTAGACAAAAGGAGTCATAAAACTCATCCATTCTTCAATTATAAAAATGTAAACAACTAAGAACTCATCCCATAATAGACATCCCTCCCTGATTCTCTGTAAGTCCTTCCAAATTCACCAATCCCCTCGTGCAACCCTGAGTCGTTCATCACCCTTTACACTGAGAAATGTGTCATGATCTCCTTTATTCCCCCGAATGAAGGAAAACACAGACACACAAAGCGACAGAGCAATTTCCCCATCGCAAAGATTCTTTCATTCACTCTGTGGTTTCATATATGCCTGTCAGTGCTCCAGCCTTTGAGCCTAAATGCTGCTCAAGCGCTGTCCGTGGTGCTGAATCTTTTATGCGAATTCTTGACGCAGCCGCTCTTAAAAAAGCCCTTTTTACCGTGACTACATTAACTACATAAACAGCTTCTAGCGTCGTCTTGCTTAAAGGGATAATTCACCCAAAAATGAACATTCATGTTGCTCCAAACCTTTATGGATTTCTTTCTCTTAGGCAGAATGACAGCCTCAGTCAACATTCACTTTTTTGGTTTGGAAAAAGACGCAATAAAAGTGAATGGTGACTGAGGCTAACACACTGCCTAACATCTCCTTTTGTGTTCCATGGAAGACGGAAAGTCATAAAGGTTTGGATCAACATGAGGGTGAGAAATTATGACACTGGATACAATTTTGGATATAACTTTACACAGATAAGGTTAGTGTGTTCACCACACTAAAATCATGTTAATATGTATAATGTTTAGGTCTTGTGGCTATAATTCTGAAACTATTTATATTTTAGCGTATATTGACTGGCCCCATTCACTTTCATTATAAGTGCCTTACTGTTATATTTTTTTATAAACGAGGGCCTAGATGAAATTTTTATTTGTGGTAATCAACATTATGCCACAAATACTGTTGATTGCATTTAACTTGTATTTAACCCAGAACGTTGCTGTAAATATAAATGTAATTTGTTTTTAAATATGGTGGAAGAACACTTCATTTCCATTGAAGAGAAGAAGTTTGATGTCAGTAGTAGGTGGTAATTGGTAATTGTGCTACTGTACTAACTGTATTAACAGTATTAAACATGATATCACTACTGAACTACACCAAAAAGAGTGGAAAGAGTGAAACTCACTCTCATGCCATCTCAGATTTGTATGACTTTCTTTCTTCTGCTGAACACAAACAAAGATTTTAAGAAGAATATCTCAATTCTGTAGGTCCATACAATCCAAGTGAATGGTAGAGAGAACTTAATGGTCCAAAAAGCATGAAAAAGTAGCAAAAAGTAATCCATAAGACTCCAGTGGTTTAATAAAAACATCTTCAGAAGCGATATGACACGTGAATGAGAAACAGACTATAGTAAACTATAAATCTCCACTTTCACTTTCCTCTCCACATTCTTCTTATATTGTTTCTATTGTCTCCTTCTGGGCAGGGAGGAATTTATACCAAAAAAATACTTTTATTATCTGTTTCTCACCCACACCAATCATATCACCTTTTTTGGGCCTTCAAAGTCCTGGTCACCATTCACTTGCATTGTATGGACCCATAGAGCTGAGACATTCTAATAAAAATATTTGTTTGTGTTCAGCAGAAGAAAGAAAGTTATACACATCTGGGATGACATGAGGGTGAGTAAATGATGAAATCATTTTCATTGTTGTGTGAACCGTGCCTTTAAAAATGTAATTATTTATGTCTGGTCGCAGAACTTCTTCCAATGTGTTCCAATTCAAATGACACTTCAGCATTCAATTCAAATTCAAACTCATGAACTGAAATGAAGCCAATACTGAATATTGCCCAATCCTGCTTTCTAAATAGCTTCGATGATCATCTTTCTTATTCCATCTGGTTGCTAATTGGATGATAGCTCCTGGGGGACTGTGAGTGATTGGTGCAGAAAGCTGTGGGGGTGGGAAGTAGTTTCTTTTAGAAGCACTCATACCACTATCAACATTTAGCGGAATGCTTCTCCTTTACAGTAGCTTGTTGGGACTGTCAGATTTATACATGTCACTGTATGATTCACTATGCAAGCAATAGCCGGTCATCTAGCCCGTACAAGTATTGCATAACTTCCTCTTTAAATGCATGACATCAGTCCGGAAAGTAAAGCATGCATTACACCACAGGGATTTATGATGCCAAATCATTCTCTAAGCAGTCTTCAACACCCATTAACAGTGTCATACATGAGAGTGGTTTGGATGCAATAACCATAGAACACCCCTAATGGAACACAAGACTTGAGATTCAGCAACATGTTTTGTTGTATTTGCTAAGGCGAGCATCACTATTTCTATTGCTTATACTTAGGTTCTGTGTTTTTAACCGACCTCTCACCCAAATAATCAGTCCACACCATTTGTGCCACAGACATGAACAATAGCTTAAATTGTCTTCTTGAAGAAAGATGTCCTGTTACTATTGAGGCAATCAGATTAATGATTTTTACATGTTGGAAGAAAAAACAGGAGGAAAAATCTATTTGATTTACATTGAAGGAGGGACCCACGTCCTTTCTGGAGGCCAGAACATAATACATTTCTTTGACTTGGGCCAGTATAAAACCACCTAGTAACCACCCAGATCCCCCTAGCAACACCCGAACAACAACTCAGCATAGCATCACCATGGAAACCACCTACAACACCCAGGCAACCTCGAAGAGAGATTTGCACGGGCAAACACCACTCATATTTTCTTCAGAAAATTTTTCACTTTAGTCTAGATTGCTGTCCTCAAAGATGATTACATGACCTATATAGCGTTGTTTGAAAACAGTGGGAGTGTATGAGAGAGATTTCTGTGGCTATAGGCCATAGACATATCCATTAAAGAGCCATTGCCGTTTCTCTCAGGGATTAAGATCGTGAACTCGTGCTGAAATGGAAAATTCAAGTGGGCAATGAGGATTATGGGTCATATAAGATGTACAGCTACAAGCTGTAATTCTAATCACTCTAATAATCCAGCAATTCTTCCTCACCGCAGCAAACACATCCACACACATTTAAGCTAAAGTTGAAAACAACATCGTTCCTGTTCTGATATCTTCTCACAGGATTCACTGATTTGATATTCAACGCACCAGCAATGTTTTTGGAAGATCTCTCTGATGAAAAACATGCTGGCTGTTCTCTCAGACCACATTTAGTGGCGTTTGAAACGTTGTTCCATCTGTGTGCGCTGTTTCTCAATTGTATTTCTATGTAAACATGCGCTAGATGGTCGTAATTAACATGGTTTCATGACAAGTCATAATTGTAGGAGATTTAATTCTATAGAGGAAAAGAAATGAACAAACAAACAATGTTATATATTTTTTTCTTCTATTTAACTTCTTACATAAGCTCTAATCCTATGCCAT
Source organism: Xyrauchen texanus (assembly GCF_025860055.1). Classification (NCBI taxonomy): domain Eukaryota; kingdom Metazoa; phylum Chordata; class Actinopteri; order Cypriniformes; family Catostomidae; genus Xyrauchen; species Xyrauchen texanus. Next base: position 7,201,186 of record NC_068296.1, on the reverse strand, counting down.
GATTTTAATAGGAAAGTACATTTTGTCAACCATGGATGAAAGTAAATATCGGGGTTTGGAACGAGACAAGGAAAGCATACGCTGAAAGAAAATTGGAGTTGGGTTTACTTAAAAAACCTAGGAAACAATTTCCATGCAGAAATTGCTAGTAAATTTAACAGATCATATTTTCAAGTAAAGGCTATAGATGATTCTTGGTGGCTTTAATTAGAAATTCTCAAGTAAATTCACTTTGCAATACTCTGTTTCAAGTAAACTTTACTCTTAGTTTGTACATTTTACTAAAGCAATGTAGCACTGAATTAAGCCACACTTTTAAATGTGAACTAGCATTTCAATGCGTTTTTAACGTCCTTAGGCCTTTACTACATGACACACGGAAGCCTTCCACATTGGAATCTTAATCCATGTTATGAAGTCTATTAGACAACATAAGCTTGCTTAAATGGTGATAGAAACAAGACACGAAGCTGCGCCTGAAAACTTGGTGCACAAAACACCATCACGGTCAGGGCTGGACTGTGAATAGAAATCGGCAGAGGTGGGACCAAGTCATTGTTTTCCAAGTCACAAGTAAGTCTCAAGTCATTGCATTCAAGTCTCGAGTCAAGTCCCATGTCAAGGCAGGCAAGTCCAAGTCAATTTACAAGTCCTCAACTTTTAGCTTCAAGTCTTAAACAAGTCATTAGTGCGCTTTGCACAAATTAGTGTCAGAGTATTAATTACTATAGTACATTTTATCTAGAAGTTTCTAATTTATAATCTAATTTTATCTTTTTTTTTTTTTTTTATCGATATCTACCTGTAAAGACCAAAGAGGGTAATAAAGATGATACATGATCTTATCTTTGGACACACATTAAGGCAAACCAAACTTTTACTCTAAACACACAGTGAAAGGACGCTGAACGTGCTGAACTGGTGAATGAAATCTGAAATATGACCAGGCAGTGGCTAATTGCAGACATTTAAGTTGCATATACGAGTTATATACTGTAAAGGGCTGTGAACAGAGTAAATGATCAGTTTTGTGATTTGTAGAACCATAACCAATATAATTAAATAAATATAGCTAAACGCATGACAGAGGACAAGCACGTCCGCAAAGGAATGAGTGTGTTTACATGCACGTTCTAAGCAGTTATGCTCAAAAAGCACCAATGTGTATGTGGTCATAATAAATGGCGTTCCTTTATCGAGGTCATACAACAGCGTAATAAAACACCGGGTAGATTTAGTCCATTACACCAATTGCTATAACTGTGGTGGTGTTCACTGTCCTTTTCTGCATATCGCGGCGCCGTTTTGTAATCTGTTCTGCATAACGCATTGGCTCATTTAGCTTATCCCGGCCCATTCGGCCCGTTTCGCGGCCAACCCTGATCAGCCCCAAAGTGCGTCGGCCCACCGGGTAAATGCCCGGTATGCCAGATTACCAGTCCAGCCCTGATCACGGTAACAATCAACAGATCATTTATTTGATCATGAACATGTAATTTTGAGTAGAACATTTACTTCAGAATTCACTAAATAACAAGTTCCTCAACGTAACATCAAAATCAACGATAAAAATGGCGTAAATCAACTGCAAGCAGTGAACCATGCAAGCTCATTAATTATGCATGCAAGGAATATTAGCTTCAAAAAGTATAATTAACAAAAAGTGAAATTTCCTCAAATTAGCAAATAAATGTAACAAGATTTAATATTTTCAAGTGCACGCTTAAATTAACTTATTCAATTTAGAAAGTACTTCATTTTTTCTGCTATGTATATGGTAGGTCTACTTTACCACAAATTTTTTTTTCTATGTATATGATTGGTTAGTCTAAAAGTCGTACCATGTCGTATGAGCCAAGTTGCACAATATCTTATGATTTTGCCATCTCGTTCGAATTATTACATGTTGTTTTTTCAGCGCACAGGAGCGGCACATTTTTTTAAAAAGAACAGCAACTTTTAAAAACGCGTCATGTGACAGCTGCGTTCAGTTCTATTTGTTGTTCTTTTTTTTTGACGATTTGATTTAGGCCACTTTTAAATGTGGTTCTAAATTCGATATGTATCTGATAGCTGATCATCTCATCTCCATCTAAACACTCTGATTCTTCAGTTAATTCGGCAAATGACTGCAATCAGGAATATAATAAGAAATAGTCCCATGAGGCTACGGCAAAGCAAAGCTTACTGGACTACAGATCATTTCCATAACGTGTCATTTACAATCAAAAAGCCTATTTCAAACTAACCAAAAAGCCCCTTTGAGTATCAACGAGAAAAATGCAAAGACTCATACTCGTAATGGAGGGGCTCTACAGAAAATGTAAAATTAAGGCTGCTTTGAATAATTCATAAGCCATTCTAAATGCCATTCATTGTTTGTGATTGAGTGACAGAAATGTTATGAAACAGAAATTATATCTATGCACTCAGCGTTCAACCTGATTTTATATTTGAAAGATTTACTGCATTAAAAAAATTCAATAATCCCAAATGAACCTGTTCATATATATATATATATATATATATATATATATATATATATATATATATATATATATATATATATATATATATATATATAAGTATACAGTATATCCCTTACCTATGACATAATGTTAGATACACTTGTTCAAAACATTGAATGTAAATAAAAGGGGCACTCACAAGAAGAACTTTTCATCCCAGATGGGATTGAGATTGCCAAAAACAGTTTTGGTCCTCCGTTTAGTCTTTCCAATTTGTACCGTGACATAAGGGTCGCTGGAGCCCGTCTTGTCCTTGGCTTGTAAACCTTGAGCGCACAACACTAGAGAAAGAAGACAGAAAAGTGTCAACTTGAGACAAATTGTTTATTCATGAGGTAAGCAAAAAAAAACTCAATGCTTCGAAATGCCCCTGAACAAGAGATAAAACGCTATTGTCTGAAGAATTGGGCATTTAGAAAGCTGTTGTAGAACAAAAAGCAATAAACAGGGCATCAGTCATGTTCTGGATGTTTGCGTGTGTATGTTTGAGACCCTAGTTAACTAATATGTCAATTAGGAAGATACAAATGTGCAACAGTACAACATAAAAACTGTGTGTAGCCTGACTGTAGCAATACACTCAGTCAATGGGGATGCCATCAGTGTCTCTATTCGTCACAGAGAAAATAGTAGGTCACAGGAAGCTCTCGCCTTTTTAATTATGAATGAGCAGGGTGTTAAATTATTCAGGGAACATATATCCTTGGGGTTGGAAACAGACAGAGTTTGGTGCAATGTCAAAGGTCTGCCTGAAAAGACTAATAAAATCCAAAGAGTTTAGCCAGAATGAAAGAATAGTGGTAGAAAGAGTGTATGAGTTTGTGTATAATGGGGTTTTTGCACAATGTGAGGTGTAATGCTAATTCAGTGTGTTTTACTGCAAGTGTGATATCTCTTCACACTGCATAAAAACATCTTTAAAACAAGATCCTTAAAACGTAAAAAAATCTTAATAGCGCTTTCAGCCACTACGTCAATTTGTAGGTGAACCCGGAAGGCTAATTCACCATAGGTTCCCTCTGGATTTTCCTATGTGTTTTTATAATTGGCTTTTTCAATTTCTGAGTAAAATAAGTAAGGTTTGCGCTAAACATCACTTGTGATGTTCTACAACATATATTACACACAGTCACACCTCAAATGTTTTTTTAAAAAAAAACGTTCCTTTGTACACGTTTAGGGTATGACTATGTGTAATTTATGATGTAATACCATCCAAGTCAAATAATGTTTAACAGTCATTATTATTATAAATCCAAGACAGCCATTGTAAAAACCCATTGGAAAATCCAGAGGAAACCTATGGCTCGAAAATGCTAATTCTCTTCCGAGTTTTAGATTACAACCAGAACAGCTCTATACAGTATAAACTGTAACAATGTTTTATTTTCTAACCTCAATGTCAAATATTTTTTATTATTATTTTATTTTATTTTAAGCAAAAACCTCACAAAATTGTGTTACATTTATGAGTAAAACCCAATTAAAAAAATATTTTTTATTGATATTTATAAGTAATTAATCATTCAAGATATACTCTCTGAAATATATAAGCATAAGTGGTAATACTTTGCAATAAGGGTCTATTTGTTAACATTAGTTATATGTATAAGGTATAAGCATTTATTAATCTTGGTAATGATAATTTTGGAAAATACAAATGTTCATTGTTTGTTCACATTAGATTATAATGCATTAACTAATGTTAACATATACAACTTTTTTTTTTTATGTATATGCATATGAAGAGATGAACATTAATGATGATTAATAGGTGCTGTAGAAGTGTTGTTCATTGTTAGTTCATGTTAACTAATGTTTTCAAACACTGCCTTATTGTAAAGCATTACCAAATACTGCTTGAGAAAATAATGGGTTTTTTTCAGTGTGGTCACTTGGTTTACACTATGCAATCTGTCAGTGCAAGATGCCATCAAACTAAATCTGAATTCATATATGCCAGAGTTTATAAAACCCCTTGATAAATAATCAGAAATGTATGAATACATTATAAAATGGGAAACTTGATTGTTAGCCAGGGTTAATTAAAGCAGAAAGCTGTTTGTCTCTCACTGTCCTGTTGACATTCTGGCAACACTGCAAGCTTGGCAATAATTCACAGCCTCTGTTGACCTACAAAGTCAGGTGAAGGTGCATCACATATACGGACACAAAGAGGAACAAACTTCACCTGGCAGACAGCTGTAGTAATACACCTTGTCAAAGTCTTGACAAAATTATAGATATATATGGAATAAAAGATATAGAATCCTTAGCAAAGTCACATGATGTCCAAACAGCAACCTAACAAGGAACTATGCTTCTATCCACAGGAGGAAAGCTGTAGGTCCAACCACAGAACTTTGAGATGCTGTTTGCAAATGTTCATTGGAACTATGGTTACGGGAAACACCAAATCATTGAACTATGTTGGTAAACCGTCTTAAACCGGTATAAGTTGGTTAGCTGGTCTCCCAGACTGGCCAAGCTGGTTACGCTGGCCTGTTTTGATGGTTTAACAGGGATTTTGTGCACTTGTCAGAAGGTCTGGCTGGGAGATCAACTGGCTAACCAGCTAAACACAAGATTAGCCAGGCTGTGAGAGCAGCTAGACCAGCTTTAATGAGCTAAGACCAGCAAATGCCCTTAGGCTGGTTTATGCAGGAATGTACTATAATATATTATCGTTCAGGCAAGCCACCAAACAGTCGATTTAAAAAAAAAAAAAACTAATGTTTTGCACATCCCTAGTAGATGAACAGGAAAGGTTCTTTATGACTCATAGAGACTGACATGACTGCCTACGTTTCTCTCCAGAGCAGATGGTTGCTGTGGTCTGGCGAATCTAGCTGTCAAGAAACAAGAAAAGTCCTCGGCATTTTTCCCAAACAAAACTGAGCAGCATTTCCATGTAGGGTCTGTTCCAGCCATATACAAACAGTAGAGCTGCAAATAGTGGACAAAGCCTTGGGGGTTTTGTTAGACCTGAGCTGAAGGAGCTGTACCGCAAAAAAAAATATTTTTCTTGGTCAGTATTTTTGTCTTGTTTTACATAGAAATATCTAAACAACCTTAAAACAAGATACATTTACTTGAGAAGCAAAATGACCAGATATTAAGTGTTTTTCTCAGAGAAACCTAGTTTCATATATGTTTCTGCCCCTAACCTGTGATGGTAATCTTGGCGGACCACTTGGACGTCCCCTCCAGCACGGCCTGTTTGGCTGTTTTCAGATGAGTGGTGAAATCTTCCTTCGAGAGCTGAAACATCTCCTGGATCACCTCGAAAACCTCGGGTCGGTTCTTCTCTCTGATCTTCATCCGTTCCTTCATTGCCATAATGATGTTTTGGGTTTTGTCCTCTGCTCCGTGTTTCGAGCTCTTCTCCACTGCACCTGTTGGGGTGATATGCTTTACATTACACTGTAAGGGAAATTTCAATCTTTCATGTGATACACTCAAGGCTGCATACTTATTTGCATAATATATATCCAAAATAGCATGCAAGATTAAGATTAATGCTCCCAAAATCATAGTGTATTGAAAAGAGTGTGTTAAAGCTGCCCGGATAACATAATATTTCCATTGAATTTTTCAGAATGATTCATTCATGCTTGAATATGGTGAATATTGTTCACACATTTATGCGCTACAAAAAATTTGTGGCAAAATTTGTGGCAGTTGTCTATCAACTTTTTCAGATGTAGAGAAATATTTGAAGAATTCGAGGAAAAAGTTGTAATGGTTGGTTTATGTATTTTGATGGTAAAATGTTTGAATCTTAAAGGTTAAATAATAATGAGAAGTCTGAAATCTGAGTGCAATCTGTGAAATCTGCAGACGTCTTTTCCATTTTCTTTGTTGATTTTGGGAGAAAATCTATGAAATTCTGTGGAATGCATATCTAAACATGTTAAAATGTGTTCACCTAAAAATAACATTTCCATTCACATCGAAAGCATCCTCGCACTAAACAAAGCTAGACATAGCACCACGAATAGAACAGAACGCAGGTGTCTTGAGACGTGTTTTAACCATTAAGTTTGTTTTAATTTGAGGCAGCATCTAAAAAAAACACTGCACTCCTGTACAAGACAATGAAAAACTGCTAAATGTGATGCAACGGTCTATGATGTCCATGTAGCGCATTTTTAAATAGAAAAACTATTGAAAAACATGTTCTACATTTAAAAAAAAAAACGAAACATGTTTGGTGTGAACAGCACCTTAGCCACCATTCGCTTTCATTATATGCACACACAAAAAAAGATGAGAGAGGATAACATAATGCTCAATATCTCCTTGAAAGAAAACCGAAAGAAAGTCAAACAGGTTTGTAACAACCTGAGGGTGAGTAAATGATGACTGAATTTCATTTTGGGGTGAACTATTGGGAGAATAAAAATCTTTTTAATAGCTAAGGGCACAATTAAAATACTTTCCCACCAGTAAAGTACATACTTTTATTAACTACTGTAGTATAAGTATATGAATTCGGATGTACTTCTTGCCATATCAACATAACCTTTAATGTAACCGAGTTCACATACATGGGAAGATGTCATATTTGACTGTCTACCATTAATTTAACTTTATATCAAACTATGCAGAGAAGATTCTTTGAATCAACACGTAACAAATCTCTCAAAAACCTTATCAGAATGAATCATTCATTCATAGAAGCATCGCAAATACCGTATGAATGCTTCATAATGTTCATGAGGCGCTAAATGAGTCAAATAGTATTACTGAGAGAGAGAGAGTCATCTCACCCCAGATATGATCACATAGAAACCTTTAACTAACCTTATTTGAATGGCTAAGCACCAAACCAGACAACACACTCCTACACTCTCACAAGTAAACACACACACTCTAAATATAATGAGTATGACGGCTCATTTAATAAATCTCTCTCTACATGGATCCATTTGTGTATTTGGCAGGAGGCCATATTTGAGAGGTTTACTAGAGAACTCAAGAGCGACCAATAACATATATCATACTCACCCACAGTCCTTTGGTGCAGTCTGAGATTACCACTCAACAAATAGCAGTGTGACAGTTTTTTTCTGTCAGCAAAATGAACTAAAGTGCAGAACTGTGTAAAATTCAGAGACAAAGAAACAAACAGCTGCCAAACGCAAATCATCAGAGTTGAGAGCTGTCAGGAGGCATGACAGACAATGCTATTTATGAATCATTAAGATTGTATATGGGTTTACAGCATGATAAATAGACTTTTACTGTATATTCATGTTTTAATAATGACTGAATAAACTCTCCATTGTCTAAAGATTAGAGATTGGCCTCCAGAACGTATCTGGAGACTTAAGTCGCACTTGATGTCATGTGTGTGAATGTCATTGCATCTGCAAACAAAGGCCACTAGAGATTTTCTCAGAACTAACTTTTCTGAGCTGTTTTTGCTCTGATTTGTTTTTAGAGCATTTCTGATTAGCCCAGATTTGGATGTTTAACAAAACAGGAGTGACATCTCAGGACATCTATTTCAGGTTTATTTGTCAGGATGAACACTTTTTGCATGCTATCCAACATTACTTTAAAGGGATAGTTCAGCAAAAAATGAAAATTCTCTCATCATTTACTCACCCTCATGCCATCCCAGATGTGAATGATTTTCTTTCTTCTGCTGAATACAAGCAAAGATTTGTAGAAAAATATCTTAACTCTGTAGGTCCATAAAATGCAAGTGAATGGTTGCCAGAACTTTGATGGTCCAAAAATCACATAAAGGCAGCATAAAAGTAATCCAAATGACTCCAGTGGTTAAATCCATATCTTCAGAAGCTATATGATTGGTATGGGTGAGAAACAGATCAATATTTAAGTCCTATTTTAGTATAAATATCCACATACACATTTGGGAATGTGGATATTTACACAAAAAGGACTTAAATATTGATCTGTTTCTCACCCACACCTATCATATTTCTTCTGAAGACATGGATTTAACCACTGGATTCATATGGATTTTATTATACCTTTATGTGCTTTTTGGAACTTCGAAGTTTTGGCCACCATTCATTTGCATTGTACGGACCTACAGAGCTGAGATATTCTTCTAAAAATCTTCATCTGTGTTAAGCAGAGGAAAGAAAGTCTTGAATGGCATGAGGGAGAGTAAATGATGAGAGAATTTTCATTTTAGGGTGAACTATCCCTTTAAGTGTTCATATGAGTTTTGGGGCCCCTATATAGAAGCAGTCAGGTATGGTAAAGTGATAGGATGAAGAGGGAGGATATTTGCAAATAAAACAAAATTATTTGAGGTTACTGAATAACAGACTCACGTTGAAGACAGTCTGCGTTCAGAAGGTCCTGGCATTTCTCGTGACATTTCACCCCACATTCTGTGCAGCGCATGCCTTGCCGGGCGATACCCCATAGTAGTCCCTCACACTCGTGACAGTAGGTTGGAGCGGTTGCTGTCCACACCTCAAAATTATGGGGTGTCGTGGAGGAGATGGGATAGATCAATGCCTGCAGGGTCTTTCTCAGCACATGCAGTTTCTGAGAGATAAAGAGAAAACAAAGAGTTTAAAGGGGAGTGTGGTAGGTGTAGCAAGATGCACAGTTGTTGTCTTCCCAAATCAATGGAGGTCGCAGAAGAAAAATGAGTGCATGCAGCCTTGTAACGCTTGTTCATTGTAGGCCTATGCATACTGTAGTGAACAAAGCAAAACATGGTTTGAACAAACAGGATGAAAAGGTACATTTTTGCAGTTTTCAGGATTACCTATGCAGTGTTTCTGCTGAATGCAACCTCGCCTCATAGAATCACGTTACTATACGTACATATTTGCAAAAAATACTTTTCTGGTGAAACCAACACTAGAGGCGCTACAACAACAATGGCAAGTTTACATGTACACCAATCCTCTTATTGTGTATATATATATATTAAACTACTTTAAAGAGTTCTTATCAAAAAAATCTTCCACGTTCAGCAGTGACAGCATTGCAGATTCTTGGCATTCTAGCTGTCAGATTGTTCAGATACTCAGGTGACTGTGGCAGGGCGGAGGGCTGGGCCGGGTCTTGATACAACACACCTGGTCCCATATTAGGCTAATTATGCCTCCGTGAGGTTTAAAGACTGACTGCAGAGGGCCGTGCGGGAGAGAGAGATCGTTAGCGGACATGTCCGTCTTATGTGTGTTTGTGTCTTCTTTTAAGTTTACCATTAAACCATTATTTATATTGAAAAGCCGGTTCTCGCCTCCTCCTTTCCATTGATCCCTTTACAGTGACATTTCACCCCACACTTCCTGTAGCACTTGACATAGATGTGACTTGATGGGCACTTCTCAAGCACCTTACAGTCTAGCTGATCCCACAAAACTCAATGGGGTTAAGATCCATAACACTCTTTTCCAATTATCTGTTGTCCAATGTCTGTGTTTCTTTGCCCACTCTAAACATTTATTTTCTTTTTCGGTTTCAAAAGTGGCTTTTTCTTTGCAATTCTTCCCATAAGTCCCCTCAGTCTTCTCTTTACTGTTGTACATGAAACTGGTGTTGAGCAGGTAGAATACAATGAAGCTGTCAGCGGAGGACATGTGAGGCGTCTATTTCTCAAACTAGAGACTCTGATGTACTTATCCTCTTTAGTTGTACATCTGGTCTTCCACATCTCTTTCTGTCCTTGTTAGAGTCAGATGTCCTTTGTCTTTGAAGACTGAAGTGTACACCTTTGGATGAAATCTTCCGTTTTTTGGCAATTTCAAGCATTGTATAGCATTCGTTCCTCATAACAATGATTTACTGATGAGTTTCTAGAGAAAGCTGTTTCTTTTCTGCCATTTTTGACCTAATTATTGACCTTAAGACATGCCAGTCTATTGCATACTTTGGCAACTCAAAAGAAGAACACACAAAGACAATGTTAAGCTTCATTTAAAAAAAACAAATAGCTTTCAACTGTGTTTGATATAATGGCAAGTGATTTTCTAGTACCAAATTAGCAATTTAGTGTTGGAGTGATGGCAGCTGGAAATGGGGCCTGTCTAGATTTGATCAAAAAGGACTTTTTTTAAATAGTGATGGTGCTGTTTTTTACATCAGTAATGTTCTGACTGTACTTTGTGATCAGTTTAATGCCACTTTGGTGAATTAAAAGTACCAATTTCCTTCTGAACAGCAAAATCTGTACATTCTTCCAAACTTTTGGCCGCCAGTGTACTGTACATATATATATATATATATATATATATATATATATATTATTACAAAAACAATTTGTTGCAAATATGTGCCATTAACTACAGCTTGGCATAAGAAAAATATGTCAGTTTGTGAGTCTTTTTGAACGACTGATTAAAAGAACAGGTTCATTAGAGTAATTTTTGACTACATTGGATGCCCTGTTTTGATTCTCTAAAAAGAAAACAATAGGTTCATAAGAGTAACTTGTTTGGGAATCAGACTACCCTGGGTGCACTGGATGTTGTTGTGTTCCACCCGCAAGGACAAGCGCAATAGAAAGATGTGTTTCTTTCATTCATTTACGGTATACAGTATTGTCTTTTTTAACTCACCAACATTCAATTCAGACTGCAAATGGACATTCACAACTCGGGAAAATATGTTTTATTTTGGCCATGTGGCTGTAGATTCTGTAGCGAGGGAGCACCACTGTTAGAAAACGGTGCAAGAAACTGCCATTTAACATGAAGCCAAGAAGAAAGTTCAGCTTCTTTCTTTTTTCCCTGATTTTTAAGAACCTGTGCTTGAGTGTAACATCATGCAGCTGCAGCACTGGCGCAAGTGCACTTTGGTCAGAGTGGAAGAAATGCGATTAAAAAGCAATTAAAATAGGAGTACTCCACTTATCTTACTGCGATTATCATTACTCTGATTATTAGCATAATGGCAATAAAATAATCACAGTATTCTATTAAAATGAGCTTCAGTTAAACCCAGTATTACCTTAATCATATTATAATCGCATTATGTGGGTACATGTAAACATGGCCAAATTACTTTATTTCCTTTCACACAAATCAGGAGCAAAATGGCAGATTATCAGTTCATAAACACGTTTCACACTGTTGCTCACACAATGCTGTTTTACAACATCAAAACACTTTTACAATAGCACGTGACTTGCAAGGCGATACATTTTTATTCTTGCAATTCATAACTAGCTACTTTTATAAGCTTGTTCAAGCATGATCAAATTGGGTAGCTCAACCGATAGAGTGTTGGACTTGCAAAGCAAAGGACTGGGATGCAGTGGACCACAGTCCTAAAAAGCATGCAAGTCCATATGAGAGCCGAAAGTGACAATGTAGAAGCACCACAAAATTATGATTATAAATTATTTTTAGTGTATTTAACATTTTAATTTTTTTTTTGGGAAGGAAGATAGGTTTTGTATAAAGCATTAACTTTAAAAAATGTCTTTTTTAAAGAAAATGTAACTTGCTTGTAGCACCACACAATGGACATTTCAACTCAGAACTACCGTGATACATCTAAGGAACCATTTACTGTAATATTGTGCAGAAATGTTGCAAAGTTACATCATTTTCATGAGATCAGGCTGGTTGAATGTTGAGTATACAGAGTAAATTTCAAGAAGAAAACATGGAAATGCAGGTGCTTGCCTATGCCAAACTCAAAAAGATTCAAGGGTGTTTTGGGTATTTGCAATGCAGTCCCTAAGAGCATTTATTGGTTGCATTCATAGAGTGTTATAGGTGGATGCTAAGTAGTTTCTAGGGTGGTTTCTCAAGGTGGCTTCTCAAAACAACCAAGTCTAAATGATATTCTGGTATCTAGATTTTGTATAGTTCGGATCCCTACTTTAATTTAGACTTAAGCATAATTATGCAGATTGCTTTTGCAACAGCCTTCACATTGGAATGATGCCACAAAATGCTGCCTATGTAGGCAGCTCACTAGGGTTTCAGAACAGAGGACTAATGAATTGGAGGGAGAGGAGGGCTGGTGATGCGCTTTTCTCGTTTCTAATGGTGCACATTTGCTGAGACGAGTGCTCTGCTCTCCACCCACATAGTCATTACGTTAAGAGCTGCCGAGAACTTTAGTCACATCCAAAAGGCTGGTAAATAAATAAATAAAGCAAACAAAAGTACTGCAGAGTGAAAATAGCTAATTAGCAAAGAATCCCTCAAACAGATAAAAGGATGAGCCAACTTAAAAGATCTCTAAGGAGACATTTACGTACAAAACAGCCAAAAAAAAAAAACGTGAAAAATAAAGTGGCCGCATCAAATGTAATATAAGCTGATCCAACTACACTTAATGATTAATGACAGTTGTCTTAGTTATAGGAAAAACTTAAATGAGCCATATTCTAAATGAGCCATATTTAATTATTATTTCTTTCCTGCTTAGGTCCACTTATAATTTTACAGCATAATTTAGTTTACTTTTGGGTCCAATATAGTTTTTCACTGCCCCAAAAAAAAAACTGCATTAAAATATCCTGCATAAACTTTAAAGATAAGGTTGAAATAATGAGGGAAATACACTTAAGCCACTTGTTTCTAATGTTGGGATTCTTCAAAAGGATATGCACAGTGACAGGTGCTAGACACAGCCAGAAAAAGCACATTTGACAGACTTTATCCCATTTCACTCCCAAGTTCTTCTGGTATTTAGCTATGATAGAATCCATCGATATTGGCGTTGTTGACGTTTAGAGATGTGAATTATTCCCACAGAAATGCACCTATACTGTACATTCTAATCTACAAGCCAAAATTGTCTCTACACAATGACTTATGTTATGACCAGCATTATGGGCTATGTCTCATAAACATGAATTAAGAGTTAAATAAGTTTGTCATATCAAAATCAGAACACATTGAATAGAAATGCATTCATGCCACATTTCGCGACTCCTGATGGGAGATTTCACAGTGACGACAATCACGTCATCCTTCTCAAATGAGAAGGATTAAAAGCAAGAAAAAACTGGAAAGGACTTTCCAATTTAATCCAGCGACTTCAGAGCACCCAGATGAGTTATCCTCTAAATTAAACACTGGCCTGTGAGCCGGAGAGACAGGGAATATTCGTAATCACTCAAGGCAAACAAAATGGTCAGCACTGTAACAATCTTTGGTAGAATTGAGGAGGGGAAAAATTAAACCATCTGTCAAACACACAGCCGCTAACCACACAATCCTCACACTAGAGACTTCATAAAACCAGGCCTTTAGTACATATAAGGGCCTTCAGTGTATTTAACTGATAGCACAGACATACAAGAGCAGCTCTCTTTCTCTGTGTCTTAAACTATCTCTATTTGTCTTTCTTTTCACAGAGCATTTGGATATATAATGTTTACACAAGCAGCGGGCAATTCCAGTATAAATATCTAAACACTGCAAAAACGTATTTTCTTACTCAGTAATTTTGTCTTGTTTTCCATTTAGTAGTAATATTGAAACATTCTTAAAACAAGATACTTGAGAAGCAAACATAAGATATAAAAGTCCCTATTTTAAGAGACCAAGCACAGGGCAATGCCTTAAGTCATGAGCACAAAGTCAATGGGCATGGCCATGAAGTTTTGGTATTTTTTTGCAAGCATGCGCTAAGTCTAGGTGCAAGTGGGTTTGGCGAAATTGCATGCGCGATGCGTAAAAAAGGTTGGACCAAGAGCAATTTAATTCTGAGGTTCTTCTCCAGTTATTCCACCATCTGCGACCTATTATCTAGTCCATTCCCTCAAGCGCCAATTATTTAAACAAAGACAGCACATTAATAAGATGTTGGTAGTGTAAATGGATTGTGTGCAATGAATTAGAAGAATTGAAAATGACTTTCTTTTGTGGATTAACTGTGTCCTTGATGAATGTCAGGCATATTCCTATGACAGCGACATGCTCCTTTTATACGCATGGAAAATGTGATTCTCTTCAGGATTTGGATGTATGCTTTGTTAAATTAAGTAGTTATTATGAAACATTTTCATCTACTGACACATAAGTCATAGCTAGTATTAACAGCGAATGTGTCGGCGTGCTCTTCACTTCTACCGGTCGATTTTGATTTTGAAACATTTTATTAATTTATTGAAACTTGAAACAATTAAACCAAACAACAATTACACTTCAAATGAAATGGAAATATAATAAAAAATTGTTTAAGTGGTCAAAAAAATCATACCAAATCCAAACATTTTACTTTCTCCAACTTCTTCCATCAGCCTCTTTTGCAGTGACTTAAAAATCCCTCTATGACAATTACTAGTCAAAATTAAATCATAAATACAATTGTAAATATACAAGAATAATAATACATATAAACATAACAGTAAACACAATAATAATAATAATAAATACACCATGCCCTCTAGAAAGTAACACAAATCTTTTCTTTTTATGGTTTTAATAAACGGATTCAACAGTGATTGAACGGACATCATTTGACGTTCTGTACTTTCAGAATTTGGACACGAACCACCTGCTGGTGGAATCTCCAAACTGCAAATGCAGCGAATGAATTTGGACTTTGCGCTGAGTTAAGACACAGTAGCGCAAACACTCCACCCTTGCCCACTTGCGCTTTCACGAAAACTGCACATAGAATTAGCTCTCTCAAAATTGGATAAGACTTTGCGTACGGTTGTAGTGTGTACCACTGAGCTTTGTGCACTCACGAAAATAGAGCTCACAGTCTTATTTTCAGAAAATCTTGCTTCAATAATGCTTGGCATTAGCAAATATTTTTTTCTAATTTTTCTAAGCATAAATCTCTTTAAAATATGTTAGATCTCTCTGAAAAGAAGATTTAATATCTTATGCCATTTTGCTTATCAAGTAAATGTACAGTATCTTGTTTTAAGGATGTTTAGATATTTTACTGAAAGCAAGACAAAGGATGTTTTTTTATGGTGTAAAGCTAAATCTACTTTGGAAGCAAGATAATAATACTTGTTTACAGAGACAATACACTGATCTTGAATTGTATTTATTTTCTTAATCAACTGGCAAATAGTTATTTGCATAAACCTCTGTAAAATGTACTGCAAAAAAATATTTTATTAGTATTTTTGCCTTAAAAATATGTAAAAATTCTTAAAACAAGATACATTTACTAGACAAGCAGAATTGCATCAGATAGTTTGTCTTGTTTTCAACTAAATTTAGTGAGGTTTATGCATAACAGAAGAAATAGAACTATTTGCCAATGGGGTAAAAAATATATATAATTAATTCAAAGGGAAAACAAGTGTATTGTTCTTACCCCATTGGCAGATTTTTTGTTTTTTAAGGCATAAAGTTGACTCAATTTTGTCAGATTTCTCTGAAAGCAAGACTTAATATATTATGCCATTTTGCTTCTCAAGTAAATATATATATTTTTAAGAATATTTAGATTTATTTATACTGGAAAACAAGGCAAAAATACTAAAAAGTTTTTTTATTTTTTTTTCGCAGTTTAGATTTGTGATTTAAAAACATTTGTTTTATGTAAATGCATCTTGTTTTCAGGATATTTATATATATGGGGGGTCCTGGGTGGGGTCCTGGCTATTTATTATATTGAAGCCATTTTTGGTTGCATTTCCAGCAAAAAATAACTATATTGTAAAATACTGTTATTGAGATACAGAATTACTCAGAATTATTACCGTGACAGGATTTGGGATGCCACTGCACTCTCTTGCCTGTGTTTTGAAAAACAAGCAACCAATTAATTGTCTAGAATGAGGCCTCTACACCTGGAGCTATCAGCTTCCAGAACCACTGTGGTGGCATCAATGGTTCAGCTCTGTTTCTGTGCTGGAAGTCACAGCGGTGACTTTGTGAGGCAGAACTTCCTCTCTGATCCACAGCAGGTGCTGGGAACGCTGTGATGCCAGTGACATAATCATTGTGCCTGGAGACAGCTGCTGTCTACACCAGTACGGATCATCTATTTCTCAACTAATAAACACAAATAAACTTCCAGAACTGCACAGATTATCACAGTTTTAAGCCAAGTTGATCTTTTGTGATAATTAAGTGTGATTACACCTATTGGGTGTTCCGAAACTAGGCCTGCCCATTAATGGTGAGGTTGTACTATGAAAAATGCTATTATTCCTAAACACTACAGTCAAACTTTGTGCTGTTTCTGGCTGTGTGTAGCACCTACAGCTCTGCATAGCCTTTTGAATAAGTCCAATGTTACCAACGAACAGTTGAAGTCTATTTTTAACAAGGTCCCTTGATCATTTTAGTCTGATCTTAACAGTTTGAGCAGCACATTTCAGCACAGATTGTTTTGTGAATCAGTCAGAGTAATGAAGCTTGCAAAGAGGAACTGCCTTTAGCAGGAGGCTTTCATGAGTGTTCTAGTGATATAACCGCTTCTGTCCCTGTTTTCTGGCATCATCTTAAGCATATGGACGCATGAGCTGCTTTTTGCACTCTTTCCTCAGAGGGATTCTTCCTCTCTAACAATTTCTCCATTACCCTCTCTCTTTTTTTAATTCTCTCTCTGTCCCCTCCTTTCTTTTTCTCTCGCTGGCATATTTGATGCCGTTAAAAACCCACAGACATCTGTTCAGCCTACTTAGAAATCTGCAGGCCAGCTTCAGCCTCCGTTCTCTATATCTGACATCATCACTTCTCTTATAACCTCTGAGAACCATACAATGTTCTTTTGAATCAGGTACATCTAAACGAGTGATTGGAGATTTTACATTTATGAATGGTTCTCAGTGGTGAATTTGCGGCAAAGGGTAGTTGACTATATTCCCCTAACAAAAATAGAGAGTTCATAGCAAATTTGCCACTGATAATTTTCACAGTCAAAAGAGCATTGTGGCAAAGTTGCCGCAAATTGTCCATTGTTGCCAATGGTTTGTCAGAGGTTCACCACTACTGGCGAAGAGCTGCAAACATCATGGAAACATTTTGTAGCAAATCAAAAGCTCATTTGCATGTGAAAATAACGAGCAGATAATTTGCTGAAAATTTCACTATCATCTAGTGCAAAGTTGCCTTCCAGCAGAACAACTCATCAAGTCAGGTATCATTGAGAATTGCAAGTTTCCGACCTGTAAATTTGACTTATATCTCTCAATCTTGCGCACAATATTTCCATATAATATTATATGAATAACAACGCATCCTCACCATTTGG
The DNA here is from genome assembly GCF_025860055.1 of Xyrauchen texanus. Taxonomy (NCBI): domain Eukaryota; kingdom Metazoa; phylum Chordata; class Actinopteri; order Cypriniformes; family Catostomidae; genus Xyrauchen; species Xyrauchen texanus. The sequence goes on along the minus strand of NC_068296.1, from coordinate 7,183,523 downwards.
TCGCAGTAATGCTAAATACGTTTTTTTGTCAGCAGAACACAGAAATAAACATGACATTTTAAATGCATGTATTTTATTACAACCAAAATCAACCAAACATCCATTAAAATGATGGCATCTTACAGTCAGATATCTAAACAGAGAGCTAAACATCACATCAACTCTGTCCTGTTTATTCAGCGGATAGAAATCAATTAATGGGAGGGAACGAGGATCAGAAAAAAGAAGAGTAATTATTATTTCATTGATTAAGACTTTCTTCTCTATCTCAGGGATTTGGCCCCTCTGTGGAACTAAAGTCCCAGTGTAAAATTAAAACTAGAATCATTGATCAACACCCAAATAAGGCAAATCAGCACATCAGACAAACCTATTAATGCACTTTTAAACACAGATTCAACCACAATCTCTTGTCTGTGAATGACCCTGACACACTCCTAAACACACTTAAACATGATAACAGATAAATTGTCAGTTAATATGTCTGTTGAACTAAATACTGGATGGAGAATTGATTTAAGCAACGGCTAACATGTTAGCAAGGACTGTTTTAGCAAGGGCTAGCATATTAGCATTGATTCGGTGACTGTCACATGCTGCTTTCTGTCCAGCCAAAAACAAAAAAGCACCATAAATGCATCATGAAACTAGTCCACATGACGTGTACGCTATAGGTATGTGCTAAATCTCTTGAAGCCATACGATAGCTTGGGGTGAGGAAAAGAAGGAAATTTGAAGTAGTAATTTTTCTTCTAGATGCACAATAGATATTGTGATCACCTACTCTTTAGTAATCAGGTGATCGCAACAAACAGGAAGAATTTAATAAAACTCCACATTTCACATTATAGATATACTTGAGAATATCATTAGAGCTCATAAATTGTCAGTTCTGATTTGTTTGTACTTGCCTCTGGGTCTTTGCCAAAGATGTGTGTTGTGTGTGTGTGTGTGTGTGTGTGTGTGTGTGTGTGTGTGTGTGTGTGTGTGTGTGTGTGTGTGTGTGTGTGTGTGTGTGTGTGTGTGTACTCAATGTGTCTTTATGCATGGAGCGTTACATTAGTGCCACATGATTGCTCTCCATTAGACTCTGACTGGCTGCTTACAGAGTGATTTATGCATTAGTCTATATGGTCTAACCACTGTGTGTGTATATACAATACATCTGTGTTGAAAACTCACCAGCTCCTCGTTGTTTAGAGTCGATCTGTTCACGAGGCCAAACGCAATGCCTGCCTTTCGAGCAGCCAAAGTCTGAAATGAAAAGCCAAAATTCAGAATTACAAACCCAAAACTCACAAACTGAACAATCTGTAGTTTTAAATTGAAAGCAAACCTGAGGTACAACGATGGAATGGTTAGACCATTTTTACATTGAGTAACTTCATTTTTAACTTCATTTTTCCATTCTGTACATGTCTCTTAAAAACATTCTCATTTCAGTTTGAACAAAAGAACTCCATGAAAATGTTGAATGTATTCTATTATGGGAAATGCAGTTTTATTTGATTAGGTGTAGAGTGATTCTGAGAGATATCACAAGACAGAAATTACTTTTCCACTAACAAGTGACAGAGAGACTACTACTTTCTATTATAGCGTCATAGAAAACTGAAAACTGTCACGAGCGCTTAAATACATCATGCATATTTATGACAGAGTTTACATTTTTAGATCAAACTAGATTTTTTGAAGAAAATGCAAGTGGTGCTCACCCATGCAAAACTAAATGCCATGATGCTATAGTGTTGTGGGTGGTTGTCAAAAAATTTCTATGCAGTTTCTAGAGCATTCTGAGTTGTTACTAAGAAATACCTAAGAGGTTGCAAGCCCCTAACCCAAAATATAAGCAATAATAATAGCGAAGCAAACACTACTAATAAGCAAAGCTAATGATTTTTTGCAATGTTGTGCAAAATCAGATGATTTATTGTGTTCCCACTCTTTGATTCTTCAGGAGGAATTGATTTCAGAAAATCTATTCTTTATGGTTTCACTTGAAAACTGCTTTATATACTCTTGAAAAGATTTTTAATGGTTCCTTACCACACCTTTTAAACACTTTCCGCAAGCATGCATGTGCATATTCGAGTGCTTGGTCAATGCATTGGGAAAGAATGGTCCGTTTGAAATGCTTAATGTGCGTTCTTATGTTACTGTGGCAGTAAAAAACCCAGAACTCAAAGGGTTTTGTTGATCCTTTTTCTGAAGATCATGTCAAGATGAATCAAACTTTCCTTGATATTTTGACATATATGAGGCCATTATATAAAAAGTGTTACATCCCATACTAGTTTTTGCTCTCTCACATTCTGTCTGTGTGTGGGTGTGGTTTGTTTTTGCTGTGTGCTCATTTCCAGGTGTAGCTGATCGGCAAATTGCATCACCTGTGTCTCTGATGGTGTGCCTAATAAGATCTTGTTGCAATGCTTCAGAGACGATCTGTCACGTCTACGGGATGGTTGTGCTGTTACCGAGTCCTTGCCAGCTGCCAAATCAAACTTTGCTCATGTGTTGTTTAGAGGCAATACATGATGTGTAGTGAGTGACCTAACATTTCAAGCATTGACTAGATATTTATCTTAAAAGCAGACAGGTGTAGGGGTGGCCTGCAATTTTTGGTTTGAAAATGGTTTGTTCCTGTTTTAGTCAGAATAGTTAGGTAAGCCTTGTTGTATTTAAATTTTTTATGCATTTGGGTTATTTATGTCTTCTTTTTAGATTACTTTTGTTTATTATTTTTGGCCAGGGGTCGCCTAAAGTCCTTAATCTTGCTGCCGTTAATGATGCTTGTATACAACAATACATTTATTGTTGAATTTTACAGTTTATTTTCTGTCATGTTATGGTTTGACAAGTGTGCGGGGGTTGTTTTAATTACCTTGTTGTGTCCTACCCCTAGGTGACGTAACAAAACTTACTGTACATTTTAGAAATCAAAACTAAAACCCCAGTGCTATAAAAGCATTTATTGAAACAAAAATGCCTCATTCTCTACTTCTGCGACCCTACATCATTCTGGGGCCCATTCTGATGTTGTTAGCCTCTGGAATAACAACATCAACATCTACTTTACGTCATTGCATCCTTGGCCCCGCCCACTGGGACTCAGTTTGTACACAGAGAAAGAGCATGACAAATAGGCCTAGTGTGGCCAAGGTATTCCTGAACACCAAAGCGTACCCATCTGGACTATTTTAAATTATGTTTGTATATAAACATAGACTAGAGCAGGGGTCAGAAAACTATGAAGGGGTAAGCAACGGCGAGAGAGTGATAGACTATTTTATTTATAAACATTCCGCACCTGCATTCCAATCTAATCCTTCCTCGTGATCACGCAGCGTGATTCGTGAGCTGAAAAAACTTCTTATAAATAAAATAGCCTGCTCCTCTCTCGCTGTTGCTTATTGCTTATAGCTGTTGCTAGTGATTACATAATTACAATGACATAATATAAGAACTCAAACTGTTATGCTGATAATATAATTTGTAATTAAAAATAAACAATGAAATTTGAAAAATAGAAACTATTTCACAAGTGGACTCATACTTCTGAAAATCGCATACATTTGCAAGATGTTTTTTATGGGGTGATAAAATATGGCACTCCATGTCAAAAAGGTTTCTGACCCCTGCACTAGAGAGATGTCTTTGACCGTATTGATGTATCTTGTGTCGCTTTTTTAAAAGACAAGTTGTCAAGTTACAACTCTGAAGAGGAGACCATTCTCTTTTATTCAGCTGCTCTGTCTTTTGCTGTTTTGAGCACAAAATGGTCCACAAACTGTTCTTTTGCCCATCTACTCGCTTCTTAATTGTTGGTGTATGTAAACGTGCACTAGATGGATGTCTTTGACCAGTTTGATGCATTCCTGGCTTCAGTGCACAATGATACTATATGTGTGTGTGTCTTCATTGTCCTTTGTGGATTGTGTTTTTTTTGGCTCATATTAGTGTGGATTGTATCATTTTTAGGCTCATATCAGCATGGATTGTATGTTTTTTCGGCTCATATATGTGTGCATTTTATGTTTTTTCAGCTCATATGAGTGTGAATTGTTTGTGAACCAGTCTGTAATGATTGAGCAGCGAAGGTAGACAAGGAGATGCGGATCCAAATGCAGTTTAACTTTATTATTAACAAAACAACAAACAAACAAGGCAGGAACACGGAAAACTCGGGAACAAAGGAAACAGCCACAATGGGAAAAAGGAAACTAAACACGATGAGACATAAACAGAGAACTCGGGCAGGGAACACATACCAGGCTAACAACATTCGACGATAGACAAGGACTGAACAAAGAACCGGGGTATAAATACATGAACAAGGGACAAAGGGGCCAATGAACAAACAGAACTCAAACAAGATAACAAGATAATAAACAGAAGCAAATGGCAAATTAATAAGGGCAGGTGCAAACAATGAACGGTGAACACGAAAGCTGACAAGGAGACTATGGAGCTAAACAAGGGACAAAAGTGAAAACTAAGGAGTTACAAAAGTGACAAAAATGATAAACAAAGGGCAACGGTGAAACAAGACAAGGTATACATAACACAGTCATTATTACAATTAAATGTTTTCAAAGTAACCATTATTGAATTATGGGGCAGTTAAAACACTGTTGAACCCAATCGCAAAACCATGAGTAAACAGATTCATTCATTAATAATTCAAATGTCATTACTTTTTGATAGTTACTGGCGCTGCTGTGCTAATATTGTGCGTTATGTGGAAACCCTGAAAGAAAATTGATGGAGCTGGTTCATTCTCTCGAGTTTCAAATATGGCTGTATTTAAGGGGCTGCACAATGTTAGCCAATCATAATAGTGGGTGCTTACACTGAAGTTTAAAGTTGTTTTGGTGCAAAAAAAAGATTATTACTAACAAAAAAAAGTGTTTTGTGTTGTTTTTCCAAAGTTAAAGTGCCTCTAAACTCCAAAAGTATCAAACATATCTTAATATCTTTTAAATTCTGGTTCAGAACAAACTTTCCTTTCTGTGTCTTTATTTTTAAGGCCCTGTATGGTTAAATCCTAGAGATAGAGTGCTCTCAATGTGGCTCCATCCAAACAATTTAACATTTTCATTTTCAATGGTCAAAAATCAAATGTGGGTCTCAAAGCTGTTTTTTCTTGTCCATCTAAAACAAAGATCTGAAACTAGACATGTACCTTTGTTTATTCACATAAAAACAATACTGTCAAAATCTAAATTTTAAAGAGTCTAAAATTACACTTTTACAAAGAACAAGCGACAAATATGACTCTTTAGCCACAATACCTATATCTAGTGTTTGAAATTCATAAATGTTCATCGGCAAAGCTATAGAATGCATCATTAGGCGTACAAGTACCAAAGGTGTTAAACTCCTACTGTATTTGTACTGTTTTTGATTACTCTGTCTTCACCCTAAAAGTCTCTGGACATCAGAGACCTTAAATCATAGAGATGCCAAACTTGGAAGGATGGTCCCCAAGCTCAAATATTACAGACAGGCATAAAACCCACAAAACATTGCTTTTGATTTCACTGGATCTTTAAAAAGTCCTCATACACCATCATCATAGGAACTTTCAAATGTAAATGTCTAATTCTTTTCCCATTATTATTAAGACAAAATATAATTCATATGCAAGTACCAGAGATACTTACCAAAGCCTAGATATCCAGACGCAGCGAAAGGGAGAAAGAACACAAAATGAGACTGTGTAAGAGAAAGCAGACTGTTATCTACTCACACTTCTTTTTCCTTCATACCTGCCGTCATGCAGAAAATCTGAATTTTGTTTTTTTCTAAACAGCAGAGTGAAAGCTGCAGAGGTTATGCATCTTGTCTAAGCCACAATCCTTTAATAACTCACCTCTGACATGCATTTACATTTCACTCATGCATTTGCTGTGCAATTGTTTGGTAAAGATACTAAGGTGCCCTGGTATACTGGTACTCTATATTACTTTCAGTGAGTACTGTTGCTATAACTGCAACAAAACAGACAAGACCAGATTGCAAATGTTAAAGCCAGCTAAAAACATGACCGAAACAGTTCAGGACAAAAAGATAGAGAGAGAAAGAACGACTTAATGGGGGGAACGGGACACTACATAACTGATCAAAAGTCAAAAAGCCACAATTAGCCATGTTTACATTGGCAGGCATGACAGCTGACGATACTGAAGTAGTCTTTACCATCTCAGTCCTCAATCTTATGGTGGTAAAGACCAAGTGGGCAGCGAATGGCCCCTTAAAGCAGGGGTGTATAGGAACATAGGGTAGACTTGACCTCTACATGAACGTTTAGTGTTTATGTAAGTGTGAACATGCACTAAAACTGCTGAAGGTTGCTGCAGGCAATACAATAGTACACTTGAGTTTGGATGTCAAGCGTTATGGTCTAAATTTGGAGATAATGCCCCCGCTGCAGGATTGGGCGGGTCCCTTGACCGACTGTCGCTGCCCTGAAGCAATCAAACAGCCCAAAAGGGAAAGAACAAAGGACAAAGGCATGATGGGCTAGACCAGATCAAACCCGGTACAGCACTGACTTCATCTACGCGTGTAAAAGGTTCTTTGCCGCACGTCACTTTTACATGATTTAAAAAGGCACAGTTAAATCAGAAGTCAATGAAGTCCTTGGATATATTTTTGGGTAGAGTTGTCAACATTTCAAGTTTTTAATGCTTCTAGTGTTCATTAATTGTGTGAAATAAACTAGTTCGTTTCGGCTTGAAGAGAAATCTGACAACTCACGGAAAAATATCACCCATAACAATTATGGGCCCAAAAGTGGGAACGGACCACAGAACACGCCAAAAAAAACAAAATAAAAAACTGAACGATGACCCGTACTTACCAAAACAGGGTTGGTTTTAATTTCATGCAAAAACATGGACAGATACAGCATCAACATTTGTCCTTCAAAGATGAACATTTGCACAAAACTGAATATAAAAATCGGTTAAGAAAATTTGCTCTATCAAATCAACAAGAAATGGAGACAAAGACATATAGACAGATTGTAAGAGTTTGAAAAAGGAGAAATGTAAAAAAAGAACTGCTTTTAAATGTTTAACAAATATAAAAATATTACTTTAAGCAAACAACATATTACAGAGACTGTGGATCAATCATTCACCCTCTAGAATTTCATAAATAAAATAGCACGATTAGCCACAACATTAAAACCACCTGCCTAATACTGTATAGGTCCCCATTGTGCCACCAGCACAACCTGCATCTCAGAATAGCATTCTAAGATGATATTCTTCTCACCACAATTGTACAGAGTGGTTATCTGAGTTACAGTAGACTTTGTTAACCTCTCTCATCAATAAGGTGTTTCCGTCTGCAGAACTGCCGCTCACTGGATGTTTTTAGTTTTTGGAATCATTCAGGGTAAATTCTAGAGACTGTTGTTACAGAAATACTAAAACCAGCGCGTCTGGCACCAACAATCATCTATGTGATTATCTAATCAGCCAATTGTGTGGCAGCAGTGCAGTGCATAAACTCATGCAGATACAGGTCAGGAGCTTCAGTTAATGTTCACATCAACCATCAGAATGGTGAAAAAATGTGATCTCAGTGATTTGGACCGTGGCATGATTGTTGGTGACAGATGGGCATGATTGTTATATGCCATTGGCCAAATTAAATGTTTTTTGAGTTTTACCTTTTTATAATCTCCTTCATGAAATGTTTATTTGATATATATTTCATATATTTATTATAGATGATACCTGCTTAATAAATTATATGTTTTTTATTTGTTTTGGTTTTTAACATCTCCTAATTGACATTGATGATTGACAAGGATCATCCATGTGATTATATAATCAGTCAATTGTGTGGCAGCAGTGCAGTGCATAAACTCATGCAGATACAGGTCAGGAGCTTCAGTTAATGTTCACATCAACCATCAGGATGGTGAAAAAATTTGATCTCAGTGATTTGGACCATGGCATGATTGTTGGTGCCAGACGGGCTGGTTTGAGTATTTCTGTAACTGCTGATCTCCTGGGATTTTCACTCAAAACAGTCTCTAGAATTTAGTCAGAATGGTGCCAAAAACAAAAAATATCCAGTGAGGGGAAGTTCTGTGGATGGTAACGCCTTGTTGATGAGAGAGGTCAACAGAGAATGACCAGACTGGGTCGAAGTGACAAAGTCTACAGTAACTCAGATAACCGCTCTGTACAACTGTGGTGAGTAGAATATCTTCTCAGAATCTTATTCTGAGATGTGGGTTGGTGCTGTTTTGGTGGCACAGGGGGACCTTCACAATATTAGTCAGGTGGTTTTAATGTTGTGGCTGATCGGTGTATATGAGTACTACACATTTAAGGACAAGACAGATGATTTGAAAACCAGGCAAGTGACCTACTTAAACTCTCAAAATAGCATCAAAACATAAACACGTGCCTCCATCTTGCACGGTTATCGTGTTGGCTGGGGGTGATTACTCACCAGGTCTCGTACAATAGGCATGGTCCTCTTTCGGCGTAAATCTGGCATGCTGTCAATGCCATAAAGAATACTGCCAACCCTGAGGACAGAGGCAGATTTAAAATCTATTAATACCATAATCATGCTGTACTGTATGAAATATTACCCAGCTAAAAAGCAGTCGAGTGATTTACAGTGGCGGCAAATAACATGGGACAGGCAAAAGGGGGGTGTGGAGGGGATTTCTCTTCTGTGGTCTCATACAACATGTACCTGTGAAATGACTGTTTCTTCTTTTGCAAGACTCAACAAACCATTTTGTTCTTGCGATTCATTGGCCCAAGTTGAAAATTTGACAGTTTATGGTCAGTACAGCTCTGGCTATGATCTATTTCAAAATTTAAACATACAAATACACAGGCAGCAACACAATACTTAGGTATAGAAAGAACAGGGACAAGGGCATTGTTCATATTGGCCTACTACCATACTACTCATACTATTTTTGCTGTATGTTTACAGTACAGAGTATTCATTTCTGTGAGCATGGAAAACCAGGATGACCTAGTTCACTTGGCAGAATGTGCTGTAAACTGTACAACTGGATCACGCTGCGCTGGGTACTGAATTTGTTTTTATTTTAGTTTTTTTAACATCTCCTTCCTCATTAATTTGCTCAAATTAAAAAAACATTTTCAAAACATATGAACAAAAATTGTTTTAAAAATGGTAAATAAATAATTATGTTCAAGATTATATTTATATGCCATTGGCTAAATAAAATTTTTGTTGATTTTTACATTTTATAATCTCCTTCACAAAATGTTTATTTGATATATATTTCATATATTTATTACAGAAGATACCTGCTTGCTAAATTAAATGTTTTTATTTGTTTTGGTTTTTAACATCTCCTAATTGACATATTTGATTTGACTGTCAAAAGTAATTTTTACACACTTGCATTACATTTTTTAAATAATTGTAGTTATTTTCCAGATAATAACTGGATGCCACTCATTTAATTACACGTGCAATGCAATAATCAATACTTTGACAACAATGTAGCATACTACATTTTAAAATGCCTATCATTGCATACTGCATGCTTTTTGTATATTATTTGAAAAAATGGTAGGCAGTATACAGTGCATTCTGCTGAATATGCATACAGTATATTCCATTCCAAACACAGCCAAGATCTGGAAAATAGTTCATAGCCTCAAACTATCCCTTTCTAAGCACCCCCTCTCTCTCTCTCTCTCTCTCTCTCTCTTACACACACAAAAATACAATTTTAAAGTTTTGAATAACATATTCTTGTACAAAAATCTTTCATTCATGCAATTTGGCTTTATTAGAGGGAAGACAATGACATCAGCAGCACTTAATGAGAGTGGGGCCTTTAATAAGAGTAAATGCCAACAATGCTGAATTTATTCATTTCTGGCAGCTCATTATGAAAAATGTAATTCATCCCCACCACATTCATTAACCCGGAGACATACCACTGCAAACAATTAACACCAGAACAGGTCCCACGCAAACCCCAAAATAACATTCCATGCACAGCCGTACTGTTATGCCTGTGGTTGGTCGGAGCAAAATAATATCAGCAAGTGTTTGTGTGTCAGTGATAAATAGAAGATGATGAGCTCCTGTGGCTGAGTCACACTCGAATACCAGTGGACCCTGAACCGCATCCATCAAACACACACACACACACACACACACACACACACACACACACACACACACACACACACACACACACACACACACACACATGTTGTGTTTCCATGTTTTATGGGGACTTTCCATAGACATAATGGTTTTTATACTGTACAAACTTTATATTCTATCCCCTAAACCTAACCCTACCCCTAAACCTAACCCTGACCATGATTTATAAGCTGTTTTCCTCATGGGGACCGACAAAATGTCCCCACAAGGTCAAAAATTTCGGGTTTTACTATCCTTATGGGGACATTTGGTCCCCACAAAGTGATAAATACACGCTCACACACACACACACACACACACACACACACACACACACACACACACACACACACACACACACACACACACACACATAAACGCCCATTTATAAATGTTACTCTTACATTTAAAGTTTCTATTAATAAAATAAGCCTTGTATATGCCTTTTCATAATAGCCTGATAATAATAATAATTATTGTTATTATTTTACAATTATTATTTAATTAAATTATTATTATTATTTTTCTGACCAGATGAAGCTAAATTTTTTGGCCACATTAACTGTGGAATATGTTGTTAAACTTTGGTTTCTCCTGGTATTTCTGATATTAATATCTGCCTGAATTTATGTTTGTCTGTTCATGTATAACAACATTATTCTGGAGGCAGGAGGTGTCAAGCCATATTTGGAATGTCAAGCACACATTTTGCAGTGAATAATAAATACAAATTCAAGTATTAAAAGAAATATAATAAATCAATATAGCCTAGAAACAGGTGAAAGTCCCGTAAGTCTATCAGGAATGTTGACGATAGGACACCATTATTTAGTTAAATAATAATGATAATAATAATAATAATAATGTTAATGTTCCTTTTCTGAGCTCAAGACCACTTAACATTCTCACATTTAGCACAGTTTAAAGAAGAAAGAAGTCAGAGCAAGTTTCAGTTTCTTTGTTTTACATAAGCAGGAATATTCTGAATAGATGAATACTATATGGAGTATTTAAACCTTTATGCAGCATTATAAATTTTTTCTGAATAAAGTCTTAACCAGATAATTACCTTAATCGCTGATGTAAATATAAATGTGGTCAACTTTGAGAGACTGCAAGATGAGCTCTGATGAGAAATCATCAGTTCAGGTAAGGAATTTAACATCACGCTCAGGTTTAGGCTTTTTATGAATATATGGGAATCACGTGTGAATCGTGTGATACATTAGCATAGACATTTCAAGAAGTGGAAAGTGTGCATGATATCATATCTTTGTTAATATTATACTTGACAAGCTCCAGACACGCACGATTTAAAGAGACCACAAACGGAGTCGAGACCACGGCCATCCAATCTGAAATCACACTGTGCACATTTTCATAAGGTTTATCTTTAGAAATATTGGCTGCACAGATTCATAAATTAATTGTAATTTTAAATATTTTCGTTTTTCAATGTCGCTTTATGCTTGAGTTTCTTGGATTATCAGTCAAACTAATATTTTAAATATTATTCGGATTAATCCGTTATTCATTTTGAAGTAATTATTCGTGCTTTTCCAAATAGGGTGTTTGGCTTCAGGCACATCCCTAATATATATTTATTTATTGTAGGGATGTGCCTGAAGCAGAATACCTTATTCAGAAAGGCAGTGTATGTAGGTTTAAGATGGTTGTACTCACCCACCACCAGTCAGCCCCAGTTTGTCTGGATCCAGAATATTTGCACATCCCTACCAAACAAGAAAACATGTGAACTTCAATAATCAATCAATCAGACACTGTAATTTACCTGTACATAAAATATCTATCTATCTATCTATCTATCTATCTATCTATCTATCTATCTATCTATCTATCTATCTATCTATCTATCTATCTATCTATCTATCTGTCTATCTGTCTATCTTGTCTGTCCATCTACAGTATCTATCTATCTATCTATCTATCTATCTATCTATCTATCTATCTATCTATCTATCTAGCTATCTATCTATCTATCTTTCTTGTCTGTCCATATACAGTATCTATCTATCTATCTATCTATCTTGTCTGTCCATATACAGTATCTATCTATCTATCTATCTATCTATCTATCTATCTTGTCTGTCCATATACAGTATCTATCTATCTATCCGTCCGTCCGTCCGTCCGTCCGTCCGTCCGTCCGTCATCTACAGTATCTATCTGTCTGCCTGTCTGTCTGTCCGTCCATCTACAGTATCTATCTGTCTGCTTGTCTGTCTGTCTCTCTATTTATCTGTCTGTCCATCTGTTTACAGTATCTATCTGTCTGTCTGTCTTCCTGTCTACAGCATCTAACTGTCTGTCTATCCGTCTACAGTATCTATCTATCTCTCTACAGTATCTATCTGTCTATATATCACCACCAAGCAATAAAACAGAACTGACACTGAAAAAATCATGCAACATTTTTAAGGACATTAAAAAATGGACAAACACACACACACACACACACACACACACACACACACGCACGCGTGCACGGGTTAAAATTAAATAACGAAAGAAGAAAGGAAGACCTCTGTATCCAGAGCTGTGCTGTCTGCAGGAGAGAAGCAGAAATACAGAGAGAAAACATTAAAAACAACAGCACATATCAACTCTTTCATCTATAAATAACTGCACTCACTTATAATGACTTGTACTTAATGGAGCCAAACAAAGCATAGCTCGCTTGCGATATCTCAGTCACAGTTATCCCTATAACACGCATGCACACGCACACACACACACACACACACACACACAGAATCCTTGAACCAATATATCATGCTTCTCTGATACTATATTAGTCATGTAGTGCTGTAAAAGCTTCCTGTGCCAAGCACTGAGAGGCCTCTCATGTTTATTTAAATACACTTTCAACCGATCAATATCCAAACACTACTTCTGCCAAATTATTGCCAGATTCAAACCTCAGTGGTGACGTTACACCAATGACCATTCCTGACTCTCATATTACATAAAATAATCCATAAACTTCAACTCTACCATCTGAAACCACAGACAGAGAGTCTCCCTGCATCTATATAAACATATTTATATACTACAAAGTATGGAAAAAGCAGCATGTGAAATTAATAGGATGTCAAAATATTTAGCATTCATGGCACAGTAGGTGAAAAATGCAACAATATAGTACAAGAACTTAATCGAATGTAATACATACTATAAAAGAAGGGAAATTTGGATGCAGCCCAAGTGTCCCTTTTACTGACAGGTCACATTAATACACTTTAATGTTGGTCAAGTGTTTTAATGTGATGAATTTGATTAGTTCAGCTTTAGTGTTATATCTGCACGGCTCACTGCACCATGAACGATAGACGGGACTGAGCCTTCAGAGACGTCAGAGGTCAATAAAGATACATGTATATATGAAGAATGGTCCTGGTGAGCTTAATTCTAGCTGGTTAATAGAGTGAAGAGGAGAATGGTCAAGCTGAGAATTGAATGAGTCGTTTTCTGTTGGGCTTTAGTTAAAAGTGGGCTTCCTGTCTCTTCAGTAACGGTCAGGTCTTGAAAGAACATCACTAAGTGTCAGGAAAACACTAAACTGAGAGCTAAACATGATATTTTTTGGTGTTTTAGTGGCCTGTTTGTTTGAAATCGATTTGCCAGCAAGCATAATTTAAAACTGTTTACTACAAGGTAAGTATGCAGGGGCAGAATTCCCAGGTCACATTTCACATTTCAAACATGCCCAGGTCACATTTCACCCCAAAAAAGAAAAAATATATATTTGCATTAAGATTTTGCAAGCCGTGGAACGACGGACCAGATCTTTACTCTCGCAAGGATCCTGGAGGGGGCCTGGGAGTATGCCCATCCGGTCTACATGTGTTTTGTGGATCTGGAGAAGGCGTATGACCGGGTCCCCCGGGAGAGACTGTGGGAGGTGCTGCGGGAGTACGGGGTGGGGGGGGTCCCTTCTTAGGGCGATCCAATCCCTGTACGTCCAAAGCGAGGGCTGTGTCCGAGTCCTCGGCACAAAGTCGAGTTCATTCCATGTGGGGGTTGGTCTCCGCCAAGGCTGCGCTTTGTCACCAATCCTGTTTGTGATATTCATGGACAGGATATCGAGGCGTAGTCGGGGTGGGGAAAGTGTGCGGTTTGGTGGGCTGGGGATCTCATCGCTGCTTTTTGCAGATGATGTTGTCTTCATGTCATCATCGGTCCGACCTTCAGCTCTCACTGGATCGCTTGGCAGTCGAGTGTGAAGCAGCTGGGATGAGGATTAGCACCTCTAAATCTGAGGCCATGGTTCTCAGCAGGAAACCGATGGAGTGCGTACTCCAGGTAGGGAATGAAGTTTTGCCCCAAGTGAAGGAGTTCAAGTACCTCGGGGTCTTGTTCACGAGTGAGGGGACAATGGAGCGGGAGGTTGGCCGGAGAGTCGGGGCAGCAGGGGCGGTATTGCACTCGCTCTATCGCACCGTTGTCACGAAAAGAGAGCTGAGCCGAAGGCAAAGCTCTCGATCTACCGGTCAATTTTTGTTCCTACCCTCACCTATGGTCATGAAGGTTGGGTCATGACCGAAAGAACTAGGTCAGCGAGTACAAGCGGCCGAAATGGGCTTCCTCAGAAGGGTGGCGGGCTTCTCCCTTAGAGATAGGGTGAGGAGCTCAGTCATCCGTGAGGAGCTCGGAGTAGAGCCGCTGCTCCTTTGCGTTGAAAGGAGTCAGTTGAGGTGGTTTGGGCATCTGGTAAGGATGCCCCCTGGCCGCCTCCCTAGGGAGGTGTTTCAGGCACGTCCAGCTGGGAGGAGGCCTCGGGGAAGACCCAGGACTAGGTGGAGAGATTACATCTCCACACTGGCCTGGGAACGCCTCGGGGTCGCCCAGTCAGAGCTGGTTAATGTGGCTCGGGATAGGGAAGTTTGGGGCCCCCTGCTGGAGCAGCTGCCCCCGCGACCCGACTTCGGATAAGCGGTTGAAGATGGATGGATGGATGGACAATGAAAGTCAATGAGAATGAATGTTTTCCCTGTGTGTTCCAAAGAAAATAGAAAGACATACAGTTTTGGAGCAACGTGACATTGTGTTAATGATAACAGAACTTTTACTTTTAGGTGAAATAACCAAAAATATTTTGGCATTGTAATATTATTTAAAAACAAAATTAAGCACACTTTCAGAAAAGTCATTAGAGAAGTATTGCAAGTTATCACAGGGACTGGTCAATGTTGGGTAAATTTAGATTTCATCTTGACTTTCATGTCCAAGTTCATGCACAGAACATTTATAAAGTCATAATTAATCATTATTTAAATATAGTGCTTACAATGGGAAACTGGGGCATGACTGCTTAAATTGTTTTGAACAGCCACTAAAGAAAGCTCAGTCTAAAAACCAAACAACAACCTAAAAATACAACCAGCAAAAGATATCATATCAACTGTTGATCAACAAAAAGCCATTACAAATTATCTGCAAGTGACAAAATCAAGTATTTTCAATTAGGGACTTGTTCTGCATATAAACGTGATCTTAATAAAATAATCAAAAAGCAGATAGATTGCAAGGTAACAGAGTTGCTGGGTCAGCTGAACTCAATGTGTCAGAGTGGAAAAATGAAATACATGCAATAAGTAAACACATTAGGAGGACTGTTGCACCACTAGCCTACCAACTAAACTGATATAAGGGTCCCAACAACACTGACCTGGTTAGCGAACGCCCTTGAGAGGGAGAATTAGCATGAAAATGCAGTGCAGGGCAGGTACTAAATGAAAATCGGATTGGCAGGAAGAATAAATCCTTAAAGACCTCATTGCAAAAACTTGTAAAATGTGCAGCTCACTTTTCAAATATGCCTGCTGAGAAATGTAAGCCCAGCATAGTTCTAGCAGGAAGACTAGCAGCTGTACATCATCGCACCATTGGCTAGGTAACTCCTAGCCAATCACATGTAAGCCATTGCTTTATAAGTCTGCTCACAATCTATCACATTGCTGTTTCAGTGTGCTAGCACAGCAACCTCCACCACCCCACCACCACCAGTTGAGTCCCGTCCTGCACAGGGGTAAGCTCCTCGCCCCTGCCTCCTATCTCTGGGATATGATGGGTTCCGAGTACAAATTCTTCGGACCGCCAGACGGGGCTTACGCCAAAGAAAGACATTACTTTCCTGTTATATATTCATCAAATAAATGTCATCTTAAATTTCCTTCAAGTCTGCGAGTCTTCCTTATAGAACTAAACTACAACTGACTTGAAATATATGCTCAAACCCCTCCATGACAGAGGTTCATATTTAATGCAATGATTCTCTTATTACCCAATGTGAAAATGAATTGTGTGTGTGAAAACAAGGTGCTAAATGCAGATGCCAGTGAAGAATCTCAACTTCAGTATGCTGTGGGAAAGTTTTCTCCATATTTTTGTTTTGTTAAAAGATGTGTGATCATTCAGATGCTGTGCATCTAACATAACGATGTAATCTCATTAAAAAATGTCTACATCACATTTCACCTCATAATCATATAAAAAATTACCTAATAAATTATTCTACCTATCATCTCCCTTTGCGTTCCACCAAAGACAGAAAGTCAATCATGTTTGGAACAACATAAGGGTGAGTAAATGAAGACAGAATTTTCTGTCATTTTTGGGTGAAGTAGCTTTGTTATTCACTATGATTGTTCATTGTCCAAAAAAAAATTATGTGTGTTTTTATGGTCCCCATTTTTGTGTTGTTTTGGGAGAGATAGGTTCTGGTCCATCACGAGTTACACAGAAGTTCAGAAGTTCTACATTTGTAATAGACTATAATAGTCCCACCGGAACCGAATTTTACTACATATAATGGATTAGTGTTCATTAATATAATAAGTAATTCCTGCAAATGTAGACATCAGAGTTTAACAAAAAAGAGAACGAGGGCTCACTTTACTGTGTGAATGTCATTTTGTTGCTGAAATGATAATTAAATTCCCAGCCAAGTATACATCTCAGTGTCAGCTGTACTTTCCTTTCTCCCACTTTTGTATACAGGGTCCTGTATTTCCACAGATTAAAGCTTGTGCTGAGTGTAGAAAGCAACCACTCAGATCTCAAAGGTCTCTGTCATCCCTTTGCTCTAAACATTCAGCTTTAAATTGATTGATAGGGATACAGCCAGTACTTTCAGGAACTCTATGTGCACTTATTTGATTAAATATATACACTATATGACCAATAGTACCCAAACACCACACCCATATGTGCTTGTTAAACATTCACATTTTAAAACCACTGTAATTAATGTAGAATACACACTTTTGGCAATACAGCTTATCTCAATTAAAGAAGAATCATTTAAGGAATCCGATTGTGGAATCATGCTAAGGCGGCAAACATCATTGTAATTGCCGAGCTGATCGGGTTTGTGATATGTGGCTAATGTTTAAGGGAATCAGAATCCACTCAAGCACACAGAGCATCTGGCTGTAACTGTGCAGCATGAATGAGCAGCCTAAAACAGCATCCCAACTGTACTTAGTATGGCAAAGTGCGGCTGTGGGTCTGTGACTGTGATTCCTACATCTAGGGCAAGAGCGCTTTCAGTGTGAGTAAGACTGGGTGGAAATTCCCCTGATTCCTCAGTGACTGTAAAGGAAACTCTGCACTTGTGGGGTGAAATACAAAAACTACTTGCATTGAGACAAACAGATGCAATGATTTAAGCTAACAATTTAGGCTAGCAGCATCAGATTTAGGCTAGCATTCGCCGCTTCTATTAATTATTCTGTTAATCATAAGTTAGCATCTGTTTTCTAACTGCTATTATGTTAAGATTTTTAGTATGATTAGCATGTTCAAAGTGACTTTAAAAAGACTGCTTTGAAACTGGTACTCTAGTTTCATGTCTTTTGCTCACTTCGACGTTGTGTCGAAGAAGCGACACTAGTGGTCTCTCTCTTGAGAACCTAGCTGCTTTAACTCTATGCGAGAAACATAGAGGGAGAAAAGGCGCGGCTGGCACGGCCTGCTCCCATGCTTGGCACGTCACGTTGTTCCCCCCCTGTGGGGTGTAAAGAACCAGCAGGCTTTGACGATTTTATGGGGCGTTGGGGAAGGGTACGTGCAGCCTGGCACAGCTGGTCGCTTTGGCACGTAAAATACCTGCCCGCTCCTATGTCAGCAGCACACTTACATGGCTCAGCGCATGGCGTGATTTAAATTGGACTCTATTGTCGCTTCTGAGTGACAGACGGGGGACGTCTAGGTTACGGATGTAACCTCCATTCCCTGATGGAGGGAACGAGACGTTGTGTCCTCGTGGCCACGTTGCTGAACCGAGCCACTGTTGTGGCCGAACCTCATTGTCGGCTCCTCAGAAAACTCCTGAATGAAACAGACGCATTTCCCTCCCTTTATACCCGTATGTCCAGGGGCGGGACATGCAAATTCTGTCTACCAATTTCTCATTGGCCTTTTTTCATAGATCAGAGATGCAAAAGGCGCTCAAGAGAGACCCCTAGTGTCGCTTCTTCGACTCAAATGTCTCGTTCCCTCCATCAGGGAACGGAGGTTACATCCGTAACCTAGACGTTTTACTACAACAGAAATGTGCTAAACATGCTATTAAAACATGCTTGCTGTTATGGAATAGTTTTAAAAAATTTTAATTAATGCATATTGCACCGATCCTACTCAACCCACTTCGAGCAGTATTCGAACTGGCATCTCCGGCATGGGAGGCGGGCATGCTAACAAGGAGGCTAAAGGCTATAGCCTCTAATGTCAGTCACTAGTGCGTCTCTTGAGGCTGGGCAGTGAGGTTTACACATGTATTCAACAACAAAATAAACAGTCATACAGGTTTGGAATGACAAAAGGGTGAGTAAATGATCACAGAATTGAACAATGTTTTTAACAAACTATACCTTTAAAAAAAAAGTATAATATATCTGGGATATATGGATCTATAATATATGTAAATATATACAGGTGAAACTCGAAAAATTAGAATATCGTGCAAAAGTTCATTAATTTCAGTAATTCAACTTAAAAGGTGAAACTAATATATTATATAGACTCATTACAAGCAAAGTAAGATATTTCAAGCCTTTATTTGATATAATTTTGATGATTATGGCTTACAGCTTATGAAAACCCCAAATTCAGAATCTCAGAAAATTAGAATATTACATGAAATCAATAAAAAAAGGATTTTAAATACAGAAATGTCGGCCCTCTGAAAAGTATAATCATGCATATGTACTCAGTACTTGGTTTGGGCCCCTTTTGCATTAATTTCTGCCTCAATGTGGCGTGGCATGGATGCTATCAGCCTGTGGCACTGCTGAGGTGTTATGGAAGACCAAGATGCTTCAATAGCGGCCTTCAGCTCTTCTGCATTGTTTGGTCTCATGTCTCTCATCTTTCTCTTGGCAATGCCCCATAGATTCTCTATGGGTTTCAGGTCAGGCGAGTTTGCTGGCCAATCAAGCACAGTAATACCATGGTCATTGAACCAGGTTTTGGTACTTTTGGCAGTGTGGGCAGGTGCCAAGTCCTGCTGGAAAATGAAGTCAGCATCTCCATAAAGCTTGTCTGCTGAAGGAAGCATGAAGTGCTCTAAAATGTCCCGGTAGACGGCTGCGTTGACTCTGGACTTAATAAAGCACAGTGGACCAACACCAGCCGATGACATGGCTCCCCAAACCAACACAGACTGTGGAAACTTCACACTGGACTTCAAGCATCTTGGATTGTGTGCCTCTCCATTCTTCCTCCAGACTCTGGGACCTTGGTTTCCAAATGAGATGCAAAATTTGCTCTCATCAGAAAAGAGGACTTTGGACCACTGAGCAACAGACCAGTTCTTTTTTTCTTTAGCCCAGGTAAGACGTTTGATATGTCCAGGACCCGTCTGTGTGTGGTGGCTCTTGATGCAGTAACTCCAGCCTCAGTCCACTCCTTGTGAAGCTCCCCCACACATTTGAATGGCCTTTTCCTGACAATCCTCTCCAGGCTACGGTCATCCCTGCTGCTTGTGCACCTTTTTCTTCCACACTTTTCCCTTCCACTTAACTTTCTATTAATGTGCTTTGATACAGCACTTTGAGAACATCCAACTTCTTTTGCAATTACCTTTTGAGGCTTTCCCTCCTTGTGGAGGGTGTCAATGATGGTTTTCTGCACAACTGTCAGGTCAGCAGTCTTCCCCATGATTGTGAATTCAACTGAACCAGACTGAGAGACCATTTAAAGGCTCAGGAACCCTTTGCAGGTGTTTAGCTGATTAGAGTGTGACACTTTGAGCCTACAATACTGAACCTTTTCACAATATTCTAATTTTCTGAGATTCTGAATTTGGGGTTTTCATAAGCTGTAAGCCATAATCATCAAAATTATATCAAATAAAGGCTTGAAATATCTTACTTTGCTTGTAATGAGTCTATATAATATATTAGTTTCACCTTTTAAGTTGAATTACTGAAATTAATGAACTTTTGCACGATATTCTAATTTTTCGAGTTTCACCTGTATTATAAACATATAAACAGCATAGTTGATGTGATGACTATTTTTGCTCCCTGAGGTTAATGAAGACCACAGCAAGGTTAAGTGCACTTTGGTCTGAACAACGAGACACTAGACTAGACAATTACACACACACAGACTTACACACAATCAATAGCCAATTCTCACCACTCAAAATCAAATACTGCCAATCTTCAACTTGCCCTTCAAAACACAACTTTGGGTAGTCTTGGGTTAGAGAAAGATATAATCTCTGAAGAACCTCAAAAGACTCAATCAATGTCAAAGCATATCTTGACCAAACTGTCATAATATAAACATTAAAGACCGCAAAGGCAAATCTATACAACTACCCTATCATATCCGTGCATGTAGGAAAACTTTAACAGTTAACAAAGTCATCAAAAAGATCGAGTCCTACCTCCTGCCAGGATTTGCTGTTCTAGCTCTTCCATCTGCTTCCTGTAAGCCCTCAGAGCTGCCTCTTTGAAGGTGGGCCGTATCCTTTTTTTGGGTGGTGCCGGCTCCACAGGAACCTCTGTAACGTTTTTGTTCTCATCCTCTTGTTCAACTGTCTCTTTTACCTCATCTGCTATCTTTGTTTCCATTGTTTCTTGACCCTCCTGTGCCTGCTCTTTTCCCTCTTCCTGCTCATCAGGTTCTTCTTCTGGTTCTTCAGTTTCTTCGACATACTCCACCATACTCACTTCATACTCTGCCGTGTCTTCAGTTAGGGGATTGTCATCATACTCCTCACTGTATTCCTCATCATACTGCTCATCAAGGCTGCAGTCATATTCTAGAACAGGATTACCCTCTTGCGAGATGTCGTATTCTTGTGAGACATCGAACAGCTCTTCTTGGAACTGTTCCTCAGCCTCGTTGGCATTCGTTCGGTTTTCAAGATTCGCCAGCACTTGTTCCATTACCTCAACATAATGTGTCTCATTGTCCACAGGTTTTTCACTGGCTTGTTCTTCTTCCTCTGCCTTGTAATAGAAAGGTTCTGTGTAGACATCAGAGTCAATGGTTGTGCTGGAGCTATTTGCAGTGGACTGGGACATGGTTCTGAACCTGCCCATGAACGAGGTGTTACTCGGTTCTTCAACTGGAGCACTACTGCTCTGGGAACCTTTATTCCAGACAAAATCCAAAGCTGACTTGGCTCTTTGTAGGGTGGATCCAAATCCAAAGCTGAAGGTTTTCTCGTTGAGGTCTATACTGAGCCTACTACTCCAGGATTGAGGGATTTCCTCCACTTTCTCATTCCTGATCTCACTCTGACTGCGGTACATAGATGAAGATTTCT
The DNA here is from genome assembly GCF_025860055.1 of Xyrauchen texanus. Classification (NCBI taxonomy): domain Eukaryota; kingdom Metazoa; phylum Chordata; class Actinopteri; order Cypriniformes; family Catostomidae; genus Xyrauchen; species Xyrauchen texanus. The sequence continues at coordinate 7,161,541 of NC_068296.1, read as the reverse complement.
GGTTCTGTTGGAGGTGGTTCACACTGACCTCATGTCGTTGCAAAGTTTGAGGAGCTGATTCAGCCTTAGCATGGACCTTCTTGGTCTTCGGCTTCTTTTCTGGCTGTTGTTTGGTCACAGGTGTAGTTACTGGTTTTAATATGGGTTCAATCACAACCTCTGGCTCAGGTTCTGGTTGTGGTAATTGTTCTGGCTCTGACTGAGTTTCTAGAACAAGTTCAGGTTCTATATCTATATATTGGTCTTGGCCTGTCTCAGGAGTGCTATCTAGTGTCAAGAAGGTCTCACCTTCAAACTGCAAATCAACCTCAAGGCATTTTGTAATTTTCTCAGGGAAACCAGGGTTAGCAGAAGGGTCAAATGGGCTACTGATCTCTGAGATTATGTTCTGTTCAGTTGAAGCATCCAAACCTGAATCAGCACCTTGTTCAAGGTTATGCCAGTCTTTCCAAGGTGAGAGGTCACCCTGTAGAGACAGCTGAGAGCCACTGTAATGGCTCCTGTCCCCTGATATACAAACAAGACCATTACTCACACCGCTGTCGATAGTCTCTGTGGTTTCAACTTCATTATGTTCCACATAAGGTTGCTCTTGGCTCAGAGTTTGACTGGGAGGACTAGCGTACCAGGAGGATGCCATGTCTTCTTGCTTCCTTTGCCAAAGTTCCTGATCCGAGGAGGAGAGCAGGGAGCTGCCGTTGACTCTGCTAAAGTACTGACTCTCTGAGAAGTCCTCTGAGTAAGACTGGCAAAGTTTAGAACAGTCCGATTCAGACCGACTGAGTTTAGGAGTGGAGTAATCACTCTGAGACAGCCAACCAGGTGTTAGGTCAGAGTAGTAAGACTTGCTTTGCTTGTCAGAGTCATCGTACACTGTATTATCTGCATAGTGCACCGAGTATGCTGTGTCATCGGCCAACCTTTGGTGATCATGAGACTTTTTCTTGTCCGATTTACTTTTTTGAGGTGGTTTGGACACAATTGCATATTTGTTCTTATTTAATTCATCTAGCTCTTTGTCACTTTCCATGGAGTCCCAATCATCACTTTCAGCCTTATCTTTAGCTGAAACCTTGATATCCATGCTTTCATATGTTTGTGAGGAGGCTATCGGCTTGTCCTTCCTTTCTTTTGAATCATGTGCTAGACTATCGGTTGAGATTGATATGCCAGTCCCTTTAAGTTTATAACATTTTTTCAAAACTAAATCCCTATCTTGTGAGCTTGAAAATATAACTACAATGGGGCGAGGTTTAGCATTGTAACATTCTCTTTGTTGCCCTAGTCGATGGGCAAGTTCAATTTTAAATGTCTTGCGTGCGTCAGCGAAACACATTTTTTCTTTCAGAATCTGATAAATAAGCTCTTCGGTTTTTTCATACCTCTCCTCAGGCACATTTAGAAATCTTAGAGTTGCTTTGTTGGTCTGTTGGCTAATCTGTCTGATGTAATCATGGATGTCTCGAGTCTCACGTCTGGACTGTACGAATCCCGAACGCAGCTGCTCGATTTCACTCTGCACAACCTCTACGCTGCTGGAGATCTCGTCAATGGAGGTTTTTAGGGCATTAACGTGCCCTCGCAGTTCTAAGAGCTCAGTCTCGATCTGACTGATTCCCTGAAGTTCTTTGAAGATCATCTCCATCACATCCTGAGTCTGACTGATACACCCTGTTGAGCTGGAACCCGGCTCCAAAGTTGTGGTTTTCTGTTGCCGTCCAGCCCGGTCCAGAGATTTACTCCTGATGCCAAGAGTCTTTCTCCAGTTGCTCGCCTCGGAATCCGAGGACACACATTCTTGACTCTTCTTCCATTTCCTCAACTTTTTCAGAGCGCCTAATCTAAGGGTATGGAGACTGCTACGCTCTCCCCGCTCTCCCTCTGAGCTGCCATCAGAGGGCGCAAGACTAATCAAGCTTTTTCTATTCCTTCTTACTGGCATTGTATAAGCTTTTTGTTCATCGAATCTATGGACAAGTTTGGCCTCGTTTAGGGAGTCAGAGTAATCACTATTAATTGACAAGACCTCATGAAATTCATTATTGTTTAGTAAGAGGGCATTTTGGGTTAGTCCATTGGCAATTGCTACACGATAACTGAATGTTGGAGAGAGAGAGGAACAGTCATTTTTTCCATCGTCCTCCTCAAGAGATATATTGCGTGCTGATGAGCATTTAGATATTTTTTTGACTGTGCTTTTCAATGTGGTTGAGAACGTTTGGTTCCGTGCATACAGTTCTGGGGAGGTTTTCGGCTCTTTTTTGTTTTCGCTACTCTCTTTCTTTTTTGTGGTATTTGCCAGTTTCTTTGTAAACATTCCTTTGCAAATCTTTACGATATAAGACGATAGCTTCTTGAAATGGGCAGAAACCATGGAGGGCGATATTTCAGTAGTTTTGCACTCAAAATGCAGCAAAGCAAAACTGGTCTTTGAAGGTGCTCAACAGGAATCACGCAAACAGATATGAGTTTGAAAGACAACCCTGAGGTATAAGAGGGTCTAGAGAAGATTTAATGACCTCAGATGCTCTGCAGAAGAACAACAAGAAGAAACATAATTTTAGTTGGTTTGCATTGAAGGTCAACATGTAAACTGCATATAACTGAATAGAACATAGCACTGAATGATTCACTGAAAAATGCTTCAGGCTAGAGGAACAATTTAATCAGCAGTTTCTCAAAGGGCTGTCAAATCAAATTCAGTTGAGCTCAACATGTCATATTCTTTGAGTATTATGGGAAGTTACTTATTTATACATAAAGCAAAGTAGAAATATTCTGGAGCATGATTGTACTGTTTTTTAAAGACCTTTTAAAGATGTAGTTCACCCCTAAAATGTAAATTATGTCATCGCTGACCCTCAAGTTGTTCAATCTTCCATGGTGCACAAAAAGAAATGTTAGGCAGAATGTAAAGTCACTATTCACTTTCACTGCTTTGGAATAAATAGGCAATGCAAGTTAATTGTGACTGAAGCAACATGTATTTTTATGTTGCACTGAAGAATGTCTCACGGGATTGAGACTACATATGGATGAGTAGATGCTAGAAGACTTTTCATTTTTGGGTGATCTATCCCTTTAAATCCTTAAACATCATGGTATCAATAATTGTGTTTGCATTATTATACAAGGTCATGTACAGTAAGTGTAAAAACAACCTTAAAACAATAAGAAGGATGCAGTTTGCTAGCTGCATATGCTGTTTATGCTGAGTTCATCAATATATATTTCTGTGTCTATAGGTATTGCAATATAGCCATTAATCACCCACTGGAAAATGTCTCACATGAAATCATGTTGGTATGACAGAGGCATACAACCTACATAATGATCACAGCTGAACTGTGCAGTTAATATGTAATAGAAAACACAATATGGCCATTAACCCAAACACTGTAGTTAGATGTAAAGGGCAACACTCTCTATATTATGAAAAAGAGGGATGCAGGCAGATGGCAGAGTCCTCCTCTTTGGTGCCCTCCCAGTAGGTGGCGCCCTAGGCAACCACCTAGTTCGCCTAAGCCTACAAACAGCCTTGGCAACCACCTAGCGACCAACCAGAACAACCTTGCAACCGCATATCAGTACACTTAAACCAACAAGAACACCTTAGCAACCGCATAGCAATGCCCTGGTGACCACCAATAACACTGTTGCATAAGAATAGTGAGTTTTGCTGGTTTGTTGTACTGAAAGCCCTTGATGTTTACAGATCTCACTTTCTGTCTCTCTGTTTCTCTCTCACAAACCATTGTTATTATATGTTTTGTATTATATGTATTGTTCAGCACATTTCTCCAAGGATACTTTTGAAAAATATTATGAATCCGACTTTGAAAATAAATATATTTTGAAAGATGGAGCAGTGCCAACAATATTGGACACGACAGTAATGCCGGTGAGAAACAAATTTAATACACTCAAAAAAATATTTTAGTCTATTTTTAGGATTTACACATTTTAATTTCATAACAAATTCCATAAAACTGAATTGTGCAATAAAAAAAATTATAAATAAATAAAATGTAAAATATATCGATTTTTATTTTATTTTATTAAAATTCAATTCTAATACAAAATCCATTGATTAAAATCCATACTAATACATTTTTGTTTGAAAATGCATTAATATCACTACGTTTATGCCTCTCATCACTAGAACAGTGTTTTTCTCCACCAAGAACAGAGCGTTTCGAAAATGCTCTACATTACTGTATTTTGTTTTTAAAAAAATACATAAAATGTAAAATATTTAGATTTTAATGTTATATTCAATTAAATAAAAACATCTATTCAATTCGATAGAATTTAAAAATATTAAAAAATATATATTTTTTGAGTGTATTCCTGGATGTCCCGTATTTTGGATGAAATGAATGCATCGGGACAGCCATTGTCCTGTATTTAAGCAGTGAAACAGTCTAGGGCGATCCGCTCCCCCGCTCGACCAGCAAAATAATCATTGGAGGGGTTGCACACTGACAAACATCCCATATTATCTATTATTTATTATTTAAGGACCATACATATTTATTAACCCTTGACATTTGCAGCTTGTGTTAGTTTGGACTAGTCTTATAGTAATATTTTATTACTATATCACCATATCTTGTATGCTTAATAATAGAAGTATTCGAGAGCAACATTTTGCAAACTTTGTTCAGTTTTCAGTTGTTATTTCAGTCAGAACAACTGTACTGTAACTGTAGTAGTTTGTGTGCCTATGTTAAACAGAATTAATCCACTATGGTCTTGATGAAAACAGATAATTGGAGCAAATCTTCATGGTCATGTGACCATGATTTCACTATTTACCCTTTGTAAGGACCTTTTCAGTTTGTTTGCTTCTTTTAACTTAGCAAAGAATTCCTAAGCATTTGTCTGGTACAACTCCAGCTCCAGTGGTTTTCTAGAAAGTGACTTAGACTCCGGACCTCATGGCATTTGTCAAGTTAGTTTCTGATGTCCACTGAGAAAGTTCAGTCTCAGTTGAGGAAAGAAATGCTGAGATTTCTAACTTCCTCTTTCAATTAATTTATTTTCTCTTCTGTGATTAATGACTGATCTCAGCATCTTTATTAAGCCATTACAGAATTACAGGCCTCAATCAATCATTCTGCTGAAAACCACAGACAAGACTCAGATGAAATCTGATTACAGTAACAGCAGTTTTCCCCATGATGTAAATGTGCACTAAAGCTCATGATAGAGTCCATTATGGAAAATGATGTATGTTTTGAGAACATCAGTTCTATGTTTTACATAAACTGGTATCATAGAATCACATTACTATAACTAAATTTTTGCTAAATGAACTTAAAGTGCCACAGTTATACATATCACAGCAGTTTCCTGGTGAATTGGACACTAGATGTGCTACAACAATGAGGTGTATTAACACAATGCTATTATGACATAAAAATTATTTTACTATAACACATGATTTGAAAGATGATACAATTTAACCTTTGCATTACATAACCGGTAGCTCAACTGATAGAGTGTTGAACTTGCAACTGTAAGACCAGGATACGAGTCAAGCAAAGCGTGCTCATCTACACGTAAACAGATGAGGTTTTTAAAGTCAATGCACTATCATGTCACATTTGATTTTTATGACACTGTTGGTTGGTTTTAAGTTTAAGGTTTAGGTTTAGGTTAGAGAAGTAGGTTTTGTTCATTTATAACGTGAGAGAGCACTAAACTTAAAAACATCATATGTTATGTGAGAACATTAAACTCGCTTTTAGTGCCCCTCACTGGAATTTTCACCTGAAAACTGCAGTGATACGTGTAATGCCGATAGTTCACCGACAAAAGCCTGAAAACGTAGGCAAATCGGAGCTTGCTCCCAGGAGTGACGATCGCAATGTTTACACTATCAAAGATGCGATTTGAAAGAAGTGCAGAGATATCTAGGATGTTAAATATCTGGACCTGTCTGCGATTCCAAATCGTGCAATGTGAAATATGTTTTGACTGAATACAACTGCAGCCAATGAGAGAGCAAGAAACAGGGCACGGGAAGTTTCAGTGGGAGGAGTCCTGATGTACCTGCAACAAAACATCATCTAACATTGCTGCGACATCACAAAAGTCTCATTGGACCGAAGAAATGGAGGAAAAAATTGGTGGAACATTGGCAGGAGCACCAGGGCCTATTTGATGTTTCATCTGAACTGTCCCACAACCGGGTTGAGAAAGAGAAGATTGGAGAGAAATTGCCAATTCTCTTGGACAGTCAGGTTGATTTTTCAGTAGGAGGTACTTTTTCATATTGTAACCAATAAAATATATAATTAAAAACATACTCATCATATTCTGAAATGCATAACATATGATCATGCATTTGTTTTCATATCTAGTATCATTTCTTGCGTGTACTCTGTTGTGAAACGTAATTTGGAGTCCAGGCAGAGTCGTCGGGGATTTGTCAATAGTGAAATGTTTTGAAATGTGTTCACCCCTGTCGCCAATTCGTTGTGTAATTTGAAAGCGCTTCGACTTCATGACAAGACAGACAGTTGTGTAATATGAAAGGTACCACAATCCGGCATCTTTGAAAGTCATGTAGTGTGTAGGAGGCATTAGAAACCATGTAATTTCATTAAAAAAAAAAATTTGGCCAAAGTTGGCAAATTTTCATGAGATCAGGCTAGTTTTAAGGCATTTCCACACTAATACATTTTTGTTTGAAAACAAATCACTTTCATATCACTACATTTATGCCTCTCATCCACACTAAAGCAGTGCTGTCCTCCACCAAAAACAGAGCGTTTACTGTATATGGAAGAGAATCATGCAGTTAGGAAACTGAAAAAAAATTTTTGTGTTGATTAGTGTGAATCTAATTCTAAGGCCATGTTCATACTTAATCAATACATAATTGCAAAGAGCACCAAAAAAAAAAGCATTCAGTTACTAAAAAACAACATTTAATGACCAATTAAAAACTTCTCTCTGCCTGTATATGCTTTAGAAACCCCAGTTTTTTTGTTCCAAACAATTGTTAATGTTTTCCTCATTAAAAAAAGACATGAATCATAATTTTGCATTATACAATATGTAGGAAATCATGACAACTCACATTAAAATGAAGACTCCAGTCATATTAGAAACCTCATAAAAGCTGTTTTATTCTACATGGAGAGGGTCCACACATGGGGGCTGCCATGTTAGAATCACATGATCAGCCGAATACTACTCGCTTAATCTCAGTAACCGTCCTGTTATTTGACACTTTCACTCATTGATTAAAGTAATCATGGCTGACTGTGAATACTAAATTTCTACAATGGTATCAGAAACTGAAAACTATTGACTGATTTTAAATGATGCTGCATCCAAGCCACTAGATGTCAGTGTAAGTCAAAAATGACACAAAGACTAAAGTTACTGAGTGTGCCTTAAAAGTATTATTACATCATCATGAATCTACATGGACATTTGCACCGCAACCCCTTGTGGCATAATTATGATGTTCTTTTACCAAGCTAAAGTAATTGGCTGAACAGTTTGGGGCTGAATATTTTTGTTGTTTTTTTTATTTTATGGGTCAGACACAATTTGAATTGAGTGATTGTTTTTTCTACGGGTAAGATTCCAAGATCTCTAAATTGTGTTTTCAATGCAACCCTGAGAAATATTGAAGCTAAGAAATAATAAATCACGAGAAATATTAGAAGAACATTCAAAAGGATGTGTAGATGTTCTTTAACGGGTTCTGCCAGTGTGGCAATCTGGGGAACCCCAAATGGTGCCTCACCCTTTACTTTTACAGCAATATAGTGTGAAAGCATAATGTTCCAGTCAGTTTAGCATTTTTTTTTTTTTATATTGATTATATAGCTGATTCAAATTATTGCGCTTGACAGAGTGTTGTGTAATTCTTCAAAAAAATTAAATACAAAATGAACAGCTCATTATCCTCTCTCTCTCTTGCCCAGTGGGAAGCTGCTTCTCATGTGTGGCTGTCCATCAGCTTCTAATGCAGAAGAGACATGGATTATTGATCCATTGCAGACGCATGAGGTCTGACCCCTTACTTTGCATACACACACCGCTCTGACAATCCTAGCCCCTCCTATTGCATATTTAAGACAGAGAGAGAGGACGAGAGGCAGACAGAGAGAGAGGTAGGAAGAGCCCCACCCACTAACACAATTACAACCCGTTGCTCATCTCAAATTCAGTCATTACCCCGCGAAAACCTTGGCATGCATGCATCACTGTACGATTATTCATTCTACATATAAATAGTGCATTCAGTAACAAAAACACAAGATTTTGAAAGAAGAACATGTCAGATACCTTAACCTCAGGAGAGCTGCGTGGCGGTCCCAGCATGCATGCATGCACAGTAATTTGTGTCATGTGTTCATTGTGTGATGCATCAATGCTCCGTGTGCATGCTTCACCCGAGAAATGCGACAGTCAGAGGAACACAAGAGCTGAAGAAATTAGAAAGCTCTCTCGATGATAATCCCGCAAGCGCTTCAATCATCCCTCCTCCTGCGTGTGCATACCACCAGATGTTGATGAGGGAAAAACACTCTGGGAGCATTAAAGCACTGAATGCATCGGACATCCCCCCACCCCCCTTTTTTCTCGCAGAACAACACACAAAGTCCAATGACATGGAATAATAACTGGCAAATATATAGTAAATCAAATCAAAACCAAGAATGCATGAATGCATGCAATGCAGCTTGTAAATGCACAATAAACTGGACGATCAGTTCCAGAGCAGGCTTCAGATGCAACAGCTTAACTTATCAAAGATAACCATGGCAGAGAAGACACATACCTGAATCACAGCCCACTTCTACAGCACGCCAAATCCATATACTACAGCACAGAAGCTGCAGATCCGTCAACTAAACTCTTAAATGTCCTGCTGTGGAGCACCAAGCATCCTTTCACAAGCCTCCAGACGACAGACTCAATTCCAAGTCCTCCTCTCTCTACGGTCCATCCCTCACAGTTTCCTGCTGCAGCGGTTGCGCTCGGTTCAACCTTGGGCTGAAGTCTGGCTCGGTGGGCTCATGCTGTTGCAAATCACAGAGAGATCCTGAGTAAAATGTCTCCTCTCTGCCTGTTTCTTCCAGATGGAAGTCGCAGCACTCGGCTGGGCAGCAGACAGTGTGTCTGGGACGGGTGAAAGTCCCCTGTCTAGATGCTCAGGAAGTGTGTGTGTGTGCTGAAAGAGAGTACGAGAAGCCCTTGGAGGAGTGCAGCCTGAGCCTCTCTCCCTCTCACACAGAAAGGGATGCACAAAGCCACTGCTGCGATTCACAGAGCTGCACACGTGACAAGATAGAGAGAGAGAGAGAGAGAGAGAGAGAGAGAGAGAGAGAGAGAGAGAGAGAGGGGAGGATGGGAAAGGATGAGAGAGACAGCAGGAGGGAGGGTACAATGTGTGTGAGAGAAAATCTACGCTTGACTTGCAGCTATTAAACCCTTGCGAGCATATCCTGCCCTCTTTCGCATTGCAATCGCTTTCTCTCTCTGTCTCACTCTATCTGTCCCGTTCATCCTCTAATTAGTGGGGTTTCCTACGACAAGCATCACTATTGCTTGGTCATACTTAGGCTTAGCGGTTTAAACAAAACCCTAACCTTAAGTATTAAACTATGGTGCAAACAGTTTGTTCCATGGGTATGAATGATACCTTGAATTGTGCAGCTTGGTGAGGAGAGTGTGCTATATACTTTTTAAGTGATTAGACTGATGATTTAACAGCCAAATAAATCTTGTTGACATGGAATGAAGCACCCAAGCCATATCTAGAGACCAGAATGTCATAGAGACAAAATAGAGGCCGTTTTGATTTGGGCCATTGAATGACCACCTAGCAACCACCCAGGACACTCTAACAGTGCCCTAGCAACAACCCAGAACATCCTATCTACCATATAGCAACGCCCTTGTAACCGCTCAGAATACCCAAGCAACTTCAAAGCAACAAAGAACATCCATACTAGCAACCACAGAGTAAGACACTAAAAACATCTCATAACACCTTGGAAACCACAAAGCAATACCCTAGTAACCACTCAGATCATCAAAGCATCTGTATAGAAAAAACTTAGCACACAATAGCAACCACATAGTAACATGCTAAAAACCACTCAGAACACATACGTTGCCACACAGCCAATATCCTTGCATCATGCCAGAGTTTTGCCCAGAAAGCACCACTCACATTTTCATTTCAACATGTAAAAATCTAGTTATTACTATAGAATACGATTCCCCTTATTATAACTACTTTAGTTTTTCTTGCCAGTTTGCATAAGAAAACGAGTTCAATATCTGCATTAATGTAAACGTTCACTGATATTCAATTCACGGTATTGAAAATATTAAAGGTCAGCTTCCACTTAAATAGGTGTGGATAACATACGGCCCTTTGCATAAGCCTTGGATATAGTTAGCATGAGAATTCAGTCTCGTTTTCTGTGTCCTTGCAGAATGTGATTATAATTTCTGATTCGTTTAGAGCTGAAAGCTATGCTTGCTTAATTTAGCTGCAGTATTATTTCCAATGCTTTTATTATGAGTTCTGCATCACACAGGAAACAGAAAATGTGTCATGTAATCCCACAAAAAGGCACTAATTTGTCTCACCTCACAGATAAATTGTGTATTTTGTGTAAATTGAGTCTTTCCCTGTGATTCACACACACACACACACACACACAGAAACAGTGTGTGTGAGTGTGTGTGTGTGTGTGTGTGTGTGTGAGAGTGAGAGAGAGAGAGAGAGAGAGAGAGAGAGAGGACCAGAGGGAAAAACACAGAGAGAGTGCATTTGAGTTAATGCTAAACATGGCTCTTCGTCGCCCCCTAGTATATACACAGATAATCACTACTCTCAGTGGGATGCAAAACAGATATAATCCAAAACTGCACGTTTATAAAAAAGGTTATTTTCCGGCACAAAAAAAAAAACAGCAATAAAGTATTTAGACAAATGCTCATGCTTTTCCATTAAATAAAATCTGCTCTGATATCTTCTTTGTAGTATGTATACAAACAGTATTGCTAAACACATACAGTGTACAAATGCTAATAGAAGAAGGGATATTTTACCCCAAAATGAAAATGAATTCATCATGTACTCACCCTCAAATTGTTCCAAACCCATACGACTTTCTTTCTCATGTGGAAAATAAAAGGAGATGTTAGGCAATATAGTTAGTATCAGTTCACTTTCATTGCATGTTTGAAGATCTTCTTATAGATGAATTATTGTCATATGCACTGTATCCTAAAGCATATGTGTGACAACATGTTTTTTTTATTTTTATTTCTTGGTTTTAACAGGGCTTAAAGACGAAAGAGGAAAAGTAAGCTTGTTGTTGTTGTTGTTGTTGTTGTTGTTGTTTTTAAGGAGGAAAAACAAAGAGAAGAAATTTCCACACAAAAAATCTGTGCTAAAGCAATTTAGGAAAATGCCAGACTTGGGACATTTACTCTCACATCTTTGTCAATAAAAAGGTAAAATCCTTTATATTGTCTCTCACTTTCTTATTTGTTCTCTTTCTCTTTCTCATACAACCCATCTGTCTTCCGCTGTCTCTCTTGTCCAGTCATGAAAAATCTGAGTTCTAGAAGAGACCTCAGCATTTAGGCATCCATCCTGGTTCACACTGAGTCCCTCCATGACCTACATACACTATAGCACACAAAACAGCGCATGGCCACAGGGCTTTCATGCACAAACCTTGTATGTGTAGCAGTCATAGAGCTAAAAGAACATATGATAGCAGCCTTATACAGTTGTATAAAATTAAAAATAACTGGAGGTAATTTATCATGAGTGCAGTCTTAGTATGCTCACATATGTTAAAATATTCTCAGCAACATAATAGAACCACGCCACCAAGGGTATTTTTTGTTTGAGTGTGTTGTTTGACTGTAAATGACAATCGTTTAGGATCATTTCTTGTTTTCTCTCCTCCAGCAAATGCTGGATCTATTATAGAAGTGATGTCTCATTTCATTCTGTAATTTTTCAGCAAACAGTGTTAACCCATAATTTGCCAAATGCACGAGCATGAAAAACAACATCTTAAGTTTCAAAAAGAAATTTATGAAAACGTGTCATTATAATTTTACTTCATTTCTTTTAAATACACAAAAAAATCACTATTACATGCTAATAACATATTTATAACACATTAATAACATATTTACTACAAATTAATAACATGATTTCATTTCAGTCATCAAAAATGCAGTTTTGTATTTGCATAATGATGTTTTATAAACAAAACAGAAGAACATCTCATTTACATGCCCCTCAAACGTGCCTGTGTGTGAAACCGAAACAAGAATCTCTCTTTGACATTTGAGAAAATTACAGTTTTAAAGGTCACAGCTGAGAATAATATGAGACACCTGAGACATCATCCAATATGGTTACCGAACTTTACTGTATAGGAGTAAACAATAAATGCAGAAACTGTGTGTGAGACTGGGTGGAGGGCGGGGCCGGGTCGTGATTTTATGGGCAGCTGTCCATCCTATGAGTGTGTTTGTGTCTTTTGGTTTATTTCTTCATTAAACTATTATTAATATTGTCAAGCCGGTTCTCCTCCTTTCCATTGAACTGCTTTACACTGTGCCTTCAGGTAAAATGGATTTCAGTATCTAGATTTCTAAACAAAAACATCACATTTACATAAGTAATCAGCTATTTTGTTGCACCAACATGCTAAACAAATCCAATCAACGAACGGGCATGGGTATATTTGCAGATCTGAGTAACTGTGCAGTTTGTGACTGACAGATCAACAGCAGGATATTGCAGAAAGAAGAGGCGAAAGGTGAGGGTGTATAGTGGGTAATGGGATTTTGGGCATGTTTGGTGTCACTCACAGCCGTCTGTATGTCACAGGCAGATCTGGGCTGCTGCATTGCAGTCAAGAGCTGTTTAACAGCCTGCCAAACAAACCCAGAATCTATCATGCTGAGAAAAGGACTTCAACACACCAGAGAAAACCCTCAAAGATGGCTTATGAAAAAGCATTATTATTCTGTTGCTGCTTGTGTGATGCAGATTTTAACATGTTCCTTATGAACTACATTCTACATTTGGCTGTGTAAATAATAACCAATTTGGCAACTCAGCGCTGGGTAAATATTGGACAAAACAAAAGTTAGGTTGCACATTTTAACTGGGTTGTCGATTTAACCCAACTTGTCTGCTCATATTGACAATATGCTGGGCTGATTTTACCTCATATATGGTTATTGTTTTAATTATTCTTACAACAAATTCTGTATGTATAGATTTTGCTGTAAGAAAAATGAAATAATAAATAACTAACCATTTGCATCACAGACGAATCTGCCCGATTCCAGCTTTGCTGAAGCACCCCCAGATCCTCACCATTCCTCCACCTGGTCATCTATCAGTTAGACGGAGACCTTCAAGCCACAGTGTCTCGCACCCCCTGTGAAATTTAGTGGAGGATCGGTGATGATCTGGGGTGCTTCAGCAAGGCTGGAATCGTGCAGATTCGTCTTTGTGAATGACGCATTAAGCCATGTGCAAGTTTATCCTGGAATAAAACTTGTTTCCTTCTGCTCTGACAATGTTCCCCAACTCTGAGGATTGGTTTTTCCAGCAGGCAAATGGTCCACCAGATCAAGACCCTGTCATGGCCAGCCCAATCTCCAAACCTGAACTCCATTGAAACCCTCTGGAATGTGATCAAGAGGAAGACAGATGGCCACAATCCATCTAACTAACACATTTTCGTGCCAGGAGTGGCATAAAGTCACCCAACAGCAATGTGAAAGACTGATTGAGAGTATGCCAAGACGCAAGAAAGCTGTGATTGAAAATCAGGGTTATTTCATCAAATATTGATTTCTTAACTCTTCCTAAGTTATAACATTATTATTGTGTTGTTTAACAATAAATATTAACTTACTTTTATTTTTATTTTGCATTATTTGAGGTCTGAAAACACTGCATATTTTTTGTTATTTTGACAAGTTGTCATTTTCTGCAAATAAATGCTCTAAATTATAATACTTTTAGATGGAATTTGGGAGAAATGTTGTCAGTATTTTATAGAATAAAACAAAAATGTCCATACCCATAATGAGTAAATCCAGAGAAACTGATAATTTTGCAGTGGTCTCTTAATTTTTTCCAGAGTGGTATATATATGTAAATATATACACCGATCAGCCACAACATTAAAACCACCTACCTAATATTGTGTTGGTCTCCCTCGTGGCACCGAAACAGTTGTGGTGCCAGGCGGGCTGGTTTGAGTATTTCTGTAACTGCTGATCTCCTGGGATTTTCACACAAACAGTCTCTAGAATTTAATCTGAATGGTTCCAAAAACAAGAAAACATCCAGTAAGTGGCAGTTCTGTGGATGGAAATGCCTTGTTGATGAGAGAGGTCAACAGAGAATGGCCAGACTGGTTCAAACTCAGATAACCACACTGTACAATTGTGGTGAGAAGAATAGCATCTCAGATGCGGGTTGGTGCTGTTTTGGCGGCACGAGGGGTACCTACACACAAACACTTGCTCATACTTTTCTTTAAAAAAAGCAAAAATCTGGGTTAAAGTGAGGCACTTACAATGGAAGGGAATGGGGCCAAACTGTAAACATTAAAACACTCACTGTTTCACGAGTATAGCCACAAGACGTAAACAATGTGTGCGTTAACATGATTTTAGTGTGATAAAATTGCTTACTAAAATTTCAGTAACACATGAGCTTTAACAGAAAAATATTTTAAGTGCTTTTATAAAATTATAAGCTTCACATTTCTGCATTTAAACCCTCCAAAAATTGGCCCCAATCACCTTCACACTTTCATTGTAAGTGCCTCAATGTAACCTCGGTTTTTGCTTTTGTTGAAGAAAAAGGAGGAATGAGTCTAAATAATTTTTACGTTGCTCCTTGTACATATCGTACCATTTTACTGCTGAAATGAACACTTGAGGCAAAATATCAACAATGACCTTTATTCACTTTCGTCCATAAACACTTAACACAACACCTGTTGATTTAAAACTCGATATAGCAATAACCTAAAAGTTCTGACCCCTTAATTGCAACAATAAAATAAATACAAAATTCCTCCCCTTTTCTCCCCAATTTGGAATGCCCAATTCCCAATGCGCTCTAGGTCCTTGTGGTGGTGTAGTGACTCACCACAATCCGGGTGGCGGAGGACGAATCTCAGTTGCCTCCATGATGGCGACCATCAATCCGCGCATCTTATCACATGGCTTGTTGAGCTTCACGCTATTCTCTGCGGCATCCAGGCACAACACCCCACACGCCCCACCGAGAGCAAGAACCCCATTATAGTGACCACGAGGAGGTTACCCCATGTGACTATTCACTCCCTAGCAACCAGGCCAATTTGGTTGCTTAGGAGACCTGGCTGGATTCACTCAGCACGCCCTGGATTCAAACTCACGACTCCAGGTATGGTACTCAGCGTCTTTACTTGCTGAGCTACCCAGGCCCCCCACAATAAACTATAAATTACATCTTTAAAACATTAAAATATGTCACTAAATTATTATGGTTTTGTATGGTGTGAGTTTAGGACCAATTTTGATTTGGAAGGGGACATAGAATTCCATTTTCTAGATACTAGAAACGCTGCTAACAACAGAGGTGACAATGAAAAATCTCCTACTGGGCCACAAGCTCTTATTGTTGAGGTAGCGTCTGTGATGTGTGCACTGAAGTCAATACTGCATTGACTGACTTTATCAAACGCAGCTTTAGTCTCCAGTATCTGTCACAAATATTCTCAAATTGTCCTTCCTGACTGTGAGGGAACTTCCACGAATTTTAACTCAATGTAAGAATCTATCTCCTGCTGACTTAAATGTCTGAACTAGTATGAAACGATCAGCTGCTATTTGTATAAACTGTGGTAAAGCAAGTGATGAGTTGTGTTTTTTTCTCTACAATGGGTCCTCCTTTTTGGCATGATTTGCTGATAAAATGTCATGTGTCTAGTGTAAAATAGGTAAAATATATACATTTAACTACAGCGCTGATGAGATTGCTGGTTGTCTTTGGTAAACACAGCAAATTTAGTGAGGTTTATTCTTTAAAAAGTGATATAGGGGAGAACGTGGTTAGTAGTCACACAGGGAAGATGTCACAATGGCTACATCTCAGTAATGATAAGAGTCAAAAGTCCAGTTGTGCAAATGTGTGTTTTCTCTAGCACAGGACGTGTATGTTGTATGTTTCAAACACCTAGTCAAAGCCCTCTTAAATTAGAATAATTTCTGTGAATTTTACCCTCCATGGTACATTTTCTTTATCATCATGTTTTAGTAATAGCTCATGGGTAAACAAGAAAACATAATCAAACCAGACTGACATACTTTCAGGCAGGGGGCAACTATATTATTGAAGCAGATTTTTACCAAGAAAGGTTTAAATGTGTTCTTGGGATAAAGGTATTTTTCATTAAAGTCAGAACAAGGCATGTTGTCACATTTCTATCAGGCAGGTTTTACTATTAAAGCTTCACTATGTAACTTTGTGCTCTCTAGCGACATCTGTGATTGAAGCCTAAAATTGAAAGCAACTTGCGGAAGAATACATTACGTCAGTCGTGTTCTAGCACTGCTGTTCTGGTGGTTAATCTCATGATTTGAGTTTACCTTGGGTTAAATTTATTTTCTGAGACTAAACTCAAAGCACATTTAAATAGAGGAGGCTGCAGGGGACTCTTCTCCGCCACCACCAGTAGATTTTAATATGATTATTCAAGTGTTTTATGTACTATGAATGTTTGAATTTTACTACAATTTTTTATTTAAGAGATTCAACTCATGATATGGCTGATACAAGTTCAATAGAAGATTTTATTATTTTTATACTGTATTGTCCAGCCTCAGTTACTACAATAGCACGTATATGAAACGCACACAATAACATGTAAACTAAAAATGTATTCAATAATGATGGGGATAAAATATACTTTATTAAATGTAAAAATAATATACTTAAATATGCAATATAACAATTACAAGTCAATTTCAGAAGTCATACATATTAAGCATGTCACAGTAATTTAACTGGACAACGTAGATACATCACGATCGGTTAACACACGAGTAGTGTTCGATTCATAAAGCATGACAAGCAATATAGGCTACAACAATCCTACCAGAAAACATATTTTCAAGCATTACAGCAGGTAAACAACTTCGCCAAACGGATAACAGATAAACATCCATCTAGACTGCAACGATGCTGTCCTGAACTGTGTAAGTGTTACTGAACTGAATTGAACTGCATAGCTAGTTTCTCCAGCCGGAACATGAGACAGCCGGCACTTCTTTCCTGTGTGTGCAGACATGACATAATGACGCAAGGATGAACGTCATAAAACAGCGATTTCATGCCAAATCGACCAAATACAAATAATTTTTATAGGCCTACAGTAGTGAATCAGTGTAAGGTAAGGGCATTGTTTTGAACACTGATTGTTGATGTACTCAATCAGTAATGGCAATTTGTTCATTTTTAACCAAAAAGCTTTAACTACAATATTTGTTGGCCAAAACCATTTTATTTTTAATATTTTTGAATGTTTACCTTGTTCCATTTTTTCCATGTTCACAAAACCAACCCTGCTGGTTTAGTGGCAATTTCCAGTGTGACAAATTGCCGCATATAGTGTGACGGTATGCCCCGTTATCAAAAAAGGTGTTCAGTGAACTGTATATTTTTTCCAGAGCAATATCGAGGGATATGTTAAAAAGCTTTTTGGTAGCCAAGACTTCCAAGGTATGTGACCATACATAAATTTACCTTCAAAAATAAATCTACAATGGGAAATATTCACTGGAGTACAAAGTGTGACAACTTGCCTCTCCTGTATAATTTTATTTTGCTTATTAGATGAACAAAAACAAACTACTGATTAAGAATGTGATTGTTTTGCAGTGTCGGGAAGTTCTGGTGCACATTACAGATTATTCTGGCAAAGAATCGCCCACTTGTAACATGTAAAGTTAAGGAAGCCGTGAAGTGCCAACTAAAAAAGAATAAAGAAATACATTATCTATTAATTTGCAAATAATCCAATTTATAAATGGACAAGTAAAGTCACAATAAAATGTGTTTATTTAATTCATGTTTAAAAATGTAACTATATTTATCAATAAAATTCTGCATTAATAATCTGCATTTGGCAATTGCTTTTCCTCATTCATTTGCCAGTTGCCAAAAGAATTGCCATGTTTTTTGGCAATGCAATTTAAAAGGTGCATTTAAAAATGCCTTATTTATAAGCAATTTTATTGTTACATTTAATTGCATTTTAAAGATGAAATAAAAAGTTAAATGAGAAACCTATCAATATTTAAGTATTTTTTTATTTTATTTAAATCTACACTTTCACATTCATTTTCAGACGTGAAAGTGAAACTAAACAGGCACTACATGTAGCTTTCAGATGTAAAAGTGAAATTGGAGATTAAGAGTAAAAAGTATACTTACATTTTGATCTCTTTCTCTCATACACCCATCATATCACTTCTGAAGATGTAGATTTAACCACTGAGCCACTGGATTATTTTTCTGATCCCTTTATGTGATTTTTGGAGCTACAAAGGTCTGATCACCATTAACTTGCATTGTAAGGATGTACAGAGCAGAGTCTTACAAAGAAAGTCTAAAACATCTGGGATGGCATGGGGTAAATGATGAGAGAATTAAAATTTTGGGGTGAATTATCCCTTTAATAAATGTACCTGTTATTTAATATGGAGTCACACCTGTTTGTAAATATGGAGTCAAACCCATTAGTAAATATGGAGTCACAGCCAATAATAAATATGGAGTCACACCTGTTAGTAAATATGAAGTGAAATCCATTAGTAAATATGGAGTCACAGCCATTAATAAATATGGAGTCAAACCTGTTGTATTGGCTCCATTTCCACCTGGTATTAAGATGTGTCTCGGGTCTACCACCCCTGGAGTCATGAGTTCGAATCCAGGGTGTATTAGTGGTTCTCGCTCTCAATGGGGCATGTGGTAAGTTGTGCGTGGATCACGGAGAGTAGCATGAGCCTCCACATGCTGTGAGTCTCTGCGGTGTCATGACTGACTGTCTCAGGAGCAGAGGCAACTGAGACTTGTCCTTCGCCACCCGAATTGAGGTGAGTAACCGTGCCACCACGTGGACCTACTAAGTAGTGGGAATTGGGCATTCCAAATTGGAAGAAAATGGGATAAAAAAATTAATGAAAAAAAGATGTGACTCTGTTTCATGATGACATACTGTACATCAGTCACTGTGCCAGTGTGTTACTGCAATATAATAAAGCGCAACAAAGTAAGTAAAGACAAAGAAAGAGCGAAAAAAATGGCACAGTGTATCTCCCAGATGTGGTTGAAATTTAATCTTAGCGCAAAATTCCGAGCAGAATTAGCCATTATTTTAGTGGATGACCTGTATTAAAGGAGCTTCAGGTGTTCTTGCTTGTCATCTGTGTTGATATCAGACACACTAAAGAAGATCCGTGAAAATCTCGTGTTTGTGCATGTATCCGCTATTAAATATTTTCATATTTTATGGTTAATTCCTTTTAAAAGCCGCTCGTAATTGTCAAACTTTAAACTCTTGTTTAAGCACAGCAGTTGATTGATAGGTGAGGGGCAGCACTTAATTGCTGCCAGGACACATACTGGATGTATTAGCGTTTACACCTCAAATGAGATGTGGTCAGATGTGTTTTTGACCACATTCGGATGTAGTTTTTGTGATCTGATCACAGTTTAGACCTGTATTTAGGGCTGACCCAATCTTAATTCCAGGTGAAAACGGGGCCATAGAGTCACACCTGCTAGATAATATAGAGTCATACCTGTTCATAAATATGAAGTAATGCCTATTACTTAATATGGAGTCACGCCTGTTAGTAAATATGGAGTCATGTCCATCAGTAAAATATGGAGTCACGCCTGTTAGTAAATATGGAGGTAGTAAAAAATAAAATGATACTTTTCTGTGTCTTCACTGCCTGCTTTCAATCAAATGTATCAAGTTGTTGAGACAAAAGCCGGGTAATTGTTTAAACAGCTTTGCCAGTGACAAGCTAAAATCTTTCAATTACCTAAAATTGCCATTTACGCTGGAAGTTACTTTGATTTGTTGTCAGTCCAGAATTAAAGGTGATTTTTCACATTTAAGCACCAATTTTCTTTCTAACGAGACACTGTTTGTCAGTAATCCATCATAACAGACAAATACAAGCTCTTCATTCAACTGGCTTCTGTCGTACTGCCTCCATCTGTCTGTTACATGACAGCAAACCAAAGTGATTGGTGATTTGAGCTGGTATTGATCTGACCCGCACAATATCCCAGGAGAATGGACTAGGGAAATAAGGAACAGCTGGTACACTGATTAGTGATCAGGATCAATTTTGCCAACATAATCAGCGGCGTGGCTTGTGCTTAGTGCATGCACTCTAGAGATGTTGAGTCTTGGTGCTCATGTGGAAGACCCATTTTCAAATCTGGCCTGTGTCATGACCCAACCCATCATGTTATTAATAAAAAGAGGCAAACTGCCCAACCAGCATTAAAAATCAAAGAACAATTTTCACAAAGAAAAGTTAAGAGGTGCTTGCCTGTGCAAAAGTTAACATAAAAATGCTAAGGTGTATTGGTTTTCAGAATGTTACTTTGTGGTTGATAGAATTTATTGTAGTGTTCCATGTAAATGTAAGGGATTTAAGTCTGATCATTAAGAACAGTAATAGCACACTTCTCCTAAACAAGCTGCATGATTTGAAGAGCCAATATTGTCTGTAACACAAACAGAGCGGGACAAGTAACATGCCAATATTTTATACTGAGGGTTAAGAGTGTGTTCAAATTCTTTTGCCTTATCAAATGCCACAAATAAGTCTTAACATTACACTTTGCTAACACAACTCCTCTTGTGTGTTCTAATTTTATTCTCCTCCAAAGATCCACCCGCATGCTGTTACTGTGCATGTGCTGAGACACAGCGGAGGTGGATGCAGCCTACAGCCTACTGAAAGAATGTATTTACATTTGCATCAGACTCAATGTGGCAGCTGAACTGCCCCCAAGACATGCCAGTGCTTACCAACTCTATCCCTCAAAACATACATCTGTCTCTTTCTGCATAGCTCAGAGTTGTTTTCTTAGTCACATATAGGCTCTTGAGTTGGGATGAGAAACAGTATTGTAGGAATAATTCTCTAATCACTAGTCGAAAGCTACAGGCTGTTAGAGGGATTCAGTTAAGACTGTGAGCCAAGACAGAGCTTTTGTTCATTAAAGCCAAAGGTAATTATTTATTTCTGCTCTTACAGGGCAAATTCATCCAAAATAAACAATTGTTTTATTAAAAGTAATTTGTCATGAGATCAGGCTCTAAATTATTCAGAGGTTTTGAAATAATGCTCAAGTCATATGGACAACATTCAGGGTGCTTCGGGGGCTCAAGAGCTTCCATCCCCATTCACTGTCGTTATATGGACAAGAACAGCGTGAACATTCTGCAAAATATCTCTTTTTTTTGTGTGAATGAAATTCATACAGGTTTGGAATCAACATGATGGTAAGTAAATAATGACAGAATGACATTTCATTTCTCTCTTCACTCCAATCAACGTATTCTACACATTGTTCTTGCGTGCAACAGTGGATTTTTACAGGTAGGTAAGCTGGACAACAGAGCAGAGAAACCCCCTGTGTTTTCAACTGGCTGCTATAAGCAACTATACACACACACACACACACACACACACACACTCACACATACACATTTGTTTCCCCCTCAAAGCATCTTTTCCAACCTCATCAATATGCTCCTCTAAAAAAGAAAGCAGGCGTCTTCATACCACATCAACGTGAAGCTCGACTTAAAGAGACCTTTTTGATTAAGTGTAGACTGCAGAATATTTAAATGTGCCCTGGAGGGACTACCCTATTTTTTAGGATCTATGTTTTAGGTTGACAGTGCTCTCTACTAAATCGAATCTGCTGCATGAGAGAGAGAGAGAGAGAGAGAGAGAGAGAGAGAGATAGAAAGAAACACACCAACACATTGTTTGTGTTAACCTTTAGTTGTCTCAAACCCTCTTAGGATGTGTTCAGACCAAATGCTTTCTTGCATTAAAAAGGCTAGGTGCAACGATTAGACCGCAGGTGTCCCAAGACACATTTTTCAAAAGATCAAGTTTCAAGTTAACTTGACATCTAAAGAAATGCTGAGCAATGGTCAAGGATGTCTGTCTAGGGCATGTTTACATAGAAGAACACTTTAAAAACAGCACATATGGAAGCAAAAATGCATTCGTTTTGAACGGCCCCTTCGGGGGCAGGTCCTCCTCTTTTGTTCTATAGAAAATAACAGCTTGGACATTCTTCAGCATACCTCCTTTTGTGTTCCACAGGACAAAAAATAATAATACGAGTTTAGAAACAATATGAGGGTGAGTAAATAATGACAGAATTTTTATTTATATTTTTTTTGGTGAACACAGCACTGCAGAGCCCTAGGATTGATAGTGCTTGTTCATTCACAGGGAAGCCCTTACAAAAATTGAAAATTTGCTCCTGCTCAGATCATGAACACATCCCACAGTGCTACGATGCAATTGCACTGTGAATTCACGGCTCTAGATGACTCTGTCAAACTAGGCAACACCCATGGGCAATCAACTGCCATGCTAATCGCACTCCTGTGGGTAAACTGAAATGAGCATGCCCATTTCTTCATTCCATTTGTGTGCTTTCTAATCTTTTGGTAGATTAAAAAACACCCTCATCTAAAACACTAGAGGCATGTGAGGACAAAAAGACTTTGTTCCGGCTGTTTGCATGGACACGGCAAAATGTCAAGGGAATGAGCTAAACTGTTTCTGGAGGAGAATGGACCAGAATTGCTACTGACCTGCTCACAGAAAAAGAAAAAAGAAAAATCTACAATGGCTAATCCTGCTAAAACAATGTTTGTTTTCTTAACTTAAAAAATGTGAATTAGTTTGAAACAATTCTATTTACTTGTTAACATCAAATGCTAATAGGTGTGTAGATGAACTAGCACTCACTACTATTAAGATTAGCAACAAAACCTGCTGTGTACAAACTTGTTGTCCATATAAAGTTTTAACTTCTAAGTCTGAACAGAAATCTTGTTTGTGTGGCATTGTGAAAGTGTAACAACTTAATTATGACTCTGCAGTTTGACAGTGATAAATGTGGCCTATCATTATTAGCCTATATAGCTAGCAAAGCTAAAGTCCCTCAAGAGTCCAGATATACTGTATATTACACAGTAAAGTCATAATTACCACAGCACATGGAACATTAATTATAGAGACATTGGTGCGGACACTGCAGACAACAGCCTGCAGTCAGGACACATAGTGGCAACATTAAAACACAATTACCATGGGAAAGGGATATACTGTATAGATACATGAGTTTTAGCATTTAGCCTATGGTGTAAAAAGCACCTGCCTTTATTTTACTTATAATAATAAATAAAAAAAGAATATTAACGTTTATTTTCTTGCTGTGATTTGGTCACGATGAAGGTCGGGGAGTTGAGAGATTTGATTCGGGTTAAATTAACCATTGATTTACTATTGTAATATTGTAGTAACTTTGTTTTTTTTTTGGCATAAGCAATATATATAATGCAGTTAGCCATGGTGTTACTACTACAGTAATATGAAGTTAATATACTGTAGTAACAATGTATAATTTTGTGGTTACCAGTGTTGGGGCAAACACGATAAAAGTAATGTGTGTTACAAAATCAGATTACTTTTTCGAGTAACGAGTAAAGTAACGTAATTTTTTTTTTTTTTTAATAAATAATATCAGAGTTACTTTTTAAATAAAGTAACTCATTGCTTTTTTACACCTCTACTGTCCCTGTATTGCGAGAAATCAGGATTAAAATTGTGCAAACTTCGGGGAGGAGACTTAGTGCATGATAGGCATTGTATGTTTATAGAATATGAGGTCAGGGACTATTTAGCAAAGATGAATCACTTCTATTTAAGTTAATGGTAGAAAATGGAAAGCCCAACCAAGAAGCTCTAGCACCCAACAGTCAATGGAAGTAGATAGGAAGTCCTGCCTTGCCGGTAAAAGAGCCAATCACGTTTTAGATACAGACATCGCATTTCGTGTTTTAGCATTATATGAGGTCAACATTCGGTTGAGTGAAATGCGACTGAAATCAATAAACGTGTTTAGACAGAAGGATTATAAAACTATTCTTCCACTGGCCACAACATGGTACACAGGGTGAAATACTCACTTATGCAGCCGAAATGACGGATGTGCCAGCGCATCTGTCCCGAGAGGACCTTCCG
This sequence comes from Xyrauchen texanus, assembly GCF_025860055.1. Lineage (NCBI taxonomy): Eukaryota > Metazoa > Chordata > Actinopteri > Cypriniformes > Catostomidae > Xyrauchen > Xyrauchen texanus. The sequence goes on along the minus strand of NC_068296.1, from coordinate 7,137,136 downwards.
ACTTGAGAGTGGGCAATACGGGTTCTCTAGGGAAGCGAACACGCCTTTTATACCCGTATGTCCAGGGGCAGGACATGCAAATTCTGTTCGGCCAATTTGGCATTGGGCTTTTCTCATATTCATAGGTATCCGAGGCTGTCAAAAGAAGCCCCTTGTATCACTATAATCGACACAATGTCGAGTGAGTGACAGAAGGGGAACCACGGTTAATTTTAGTTAGGGAAGGTTAGGGTTAGGTGTAGGGTTATGGGTTGGTGTAGGGTGTCTGTGTGACTAAATAAATACAATAAACACGCTGCAGTGAAGCCCCTATACTGAATGTAAGTATTTAATTAGGGGTGCAAATAGTATCTGCCACTATTTTCACTAGGATTTGCACTTAGTGCAAAGAAGATGCTTTTTGTTGCTATTTGAAATTAGTGCAAATAGCCTCTGCTTTTATTTATAATCATTATTTATTGTACATTAGTCTATTTTATATTTTTTATATTTATATTGAGGGCATTTTATTAAAAAATAAAGGACCTTCTATAGGCCGTTTGCTTTGCAACATGCCTAAGAACACCCCGTGCCATGGTAAAATCACTGTAATGCACAGCCTATCCTGAAATAATTGCTCATTTAAAAAATGGATTTTCAGTATAAAGGAGTATAATCTTTATCATCTGCTCCACTTTGATTCTCATCCTCATCCTCTGCAACATTTCCACATTTAGGAACTAAGACGCCCTCATCGTCAAACAATTAGATCAAATAACATTTCTAATTAAATGTGATTAATGACAAAAGTGGCTTTTGGTGTTTTGATTAAGCCCAGTGAAGCATGCAAGCACATCAAAAACTTTTTTGAAGAAGAAGAATGATCTGTAATAAGCATCACTTACTAAAACAAATTGCTGTTGTCGCTTTTTCAAACAAAACCATTTTTCTGTCACAATAATTAGTTGATTAAAATCATGCATCTTAGCAGTAAATGCATTCACTAGCTTTATCAAGGACCATTCTCCTAAACTAATTAGAATCAACAAACATGTGACACAAATAAAAAGTCAACATGAGAAAATAACTCAATTGTAACGGTATAATCAGGGCAAATGAAATACAAAATATAATTGAGTGATCAATTTATTTCATAAACACACAAACACACTCAAATTAAAAACCAAAGCAAACACACACACACACACACACACACACACACACACACGCTTCACACACTAATGATTTCATTATGGCTGCTGTCTCACACTGACAAATACAACTGACTCCAAAAACACTCTGTTAGACTGAGCGATCCTTCATCCAATAGTTCTGTCACACACAACATACAGGAAATTAACTTCTCCCCAAAATCACTTTTTTAATTCATCTGTCATTTCAGTCCAGAGAACAGTGTGTCTAGGCTCAAAAACATCAGTAGATTTTTGAGGGATCTATGTGAAATGTAAAATGACCCTTTATAAATTCTTAATTTTCCTGGACTTATCATGCATGATGTCTAATCTTTCATTATAATTTATTGTAATAATTTGCATTGCCTCTAAAACACCTTTCAATGTATACTGACGTTACTTAGGTCAGAATTAATGTTAATTAATAACCGAATAACTATTTAGGCATTGTTTTAGGCTACTGTTGGAGGTAATGCTGCCCTTCTAAAATCTTGCCAATAGTAAACGCAGCAATTTAATGCTCGTTAATGTAATGTAATAAAAATGGTGTCAATAATAGCAAATAACGATAGATTTGAAAAAGAGGCTTTACCATATTTACCATATGTTGAGATTCTCGGCCAATACCAGTAATGATTTAAAAAAACAAAAAAACCTATAAGCCAAAAATGACACTGATACATATATTTTGCAACTTACCTTATTTTGTCATCAGAACACTGTTTTATTATGACTGCTTTGAAAATCTACAAAGATGTACGAAAGCCTTTTCACTGGTCTAACAATAAATAATTTCCATTGAACATGGTATCTGTTGAACTCATGACAGGCCACAACTATAAAGGGAGCCACAGTGAAAAAGATCAAAGATAAAAGATAAAATGGCACAAAAATTATAACATGATGATTTAGATGAAATTTAAATCTTAAAAAAAAAATCACTTTACTGTTTTATCAGTTTAAAATAGCGTTTTAAGGTTTAGTAATTGCACAAGGCCATTGTGTGATTTCAATCTTAATTCAATCAATCATGCATCATTAATGGATGTCATACCGATATCTCAGACGTCAAAGTCTGCTGGTTTCAAAGCGTTTTGGATGGTTTCCCTCATCATGTAACCTATAGGTAAGTGCCACTTTCACAACTGTCAACCATTTATTTAACATTTATAGTTTTTCAACATTAATGTGAGAACAAGAAAAATATTGAATTAATTCCTGTTCTAAGGAGTGCCAACCATTCTACATATTGTGGTATTATTATTTCTGGATTGTGCATTTGAATTTTTACAAAATTAGAGTTTTTACAAAGTGTATTACTGATTCATAAACAAACCATCGGTTTTTGATATCAGTTTTTATCATATTGGGTGATAAATATTTGGCAGCTGGTACATCCCTACTTCTGCGGCAGCCTCCACTTCCCAGTCAAAAAGTCTCCTCAAAGGTGTTTGCTGTTTCAGGACAGGAGTAGTCCACCACTCTCAATCCTGATGGGTTAACAAAAATAGTTTTGTCAGGTTTTGCTGATTTATTACTTTTACATTTATGCATTTGGCAGACGCTTTTATCCAAAGAGACTTACAGTGCACTTATTACAGGGACAATTCCCCAGGAGTTCTTATACTTTTTAAGGACTCCTGTAGGGTATATGATTTTTTTTTACTACGCATTGTTTAAAAAGAACTTCATTTTTTATGCTGACTGGAGGAATATCATGACCTTCCTGTTTGATCTCAACAAATATTGGTCTTTGTTTCCCATGATCAATGACAGTGACTGACCTTCAAACGGACAACACACACACACACACACACACACACACATGGGCAGAGGGCTTCATTATTTCTCATCTCTTTCTCTTTCATCCTCTCACATTAATGGCAACAAGATGCTTTTTCAAACATCTCTCTCCCTCTCTTTCTCTTTCCACCCACAGCAAAACATATCAATGTCACAGATGACTGTTATATGTTCAAACACAGAACCTTTATCATCTACATCCAGGGCTATTTGGTTTGTGTTTTTAATACCAGAGGAATCAGTCATGGCTAAATCTTACATTTACTGCACAAGCATGTTGTTTCCCTTATAATCAGCCATGAAGATCTTCTCCTGTTCAATTTTCCAATCCTTTTCACCATTTCAGCATGTTATAAAATGCCACTGGTGCTTTATGGCCTCTTGCTCAATACAATTCACATAAATATTAAAAACTGATGTAAATAAGGGTTTCTCTAACATTTCTGACCCCTTCTCTGACCCAATCTGTTTGCAGACACGCATTGTGATGTCTTATGGCATCAAAACACTTTTACTATAGCGCATGACTTGTAAGGCGTACATTTTAACATTTGCATTGCAGAACCAACTACATCTATCAACTACTCATAGAGCGTTGCACTTATGATGCGCAAAGGACAGGGGTACAAGTCCTGAGGAGCAAGCAAGTTGATACAATAACATTTTTCATCTCACATTTGCTTTTTATCACCGTGTCAGTTAGGTTTAGGTTTAAGGTTTAGGTAGATTTGGATGAATTTAAACTTGCTATAAAATTAACCTTAAAAACCTAATCTGTTTGGATGAAAATGTAAGATGCTTTTAGTGCCACAGTGTGCATTTCACTGCAACCTAGTCTCATATAACGAACGATAGATAATATATCTACATTTGTGCAAACTGAGTTTTACGTGCTGCTTTCTTCATTTTGCTTTTTGTAAAATGAACACTAAAGGCACTACGATAATTGTGTGTATTATTCGTTTTCACAAAAAACATGAGTACAATGGCTGATTGATGACTTTATTAACACATATTATTCACTCTATTACTCACAATCTACTATGCTATGATACCAATATGGCATCATTTGAAAAACTATCAATTTTAATGCTTGTTTCACAGGCCCACCTGCATTTACACACACATTGCAACATGATTAGCTTCCACTGTAGCTCACTTGATAGGGTTGTATCCCAGCAAAGGACATTCAGATTGAAAGAGAAGCGAAATTGCCATTGAAGCATCACAAAATGACGTGGTTGCTTCAGTAAATGTGGTTTTCATGTCGAGTTTACTATTTAAACACTATCGGTTAGGTTTAGACTAGGGTAAGTATGTCTGTTTTGTTCATCTCTCATTTATCTTTGACACTGTCGGTTAGGTGTAGGCTAAATTGTTAGGTTAGGGAGGTACGTTTTACTCATTAAAACCTCCATCAAACATTCACCTTAAAAAGCATGTCTGATTACAACATAATTTTACTCGCTTTTGGCGCCCCCTCTGGACATTTCACTGTGAAACTGCAGACAAATGTGTAATGAAGCATGTAATATCGTTTTGCAACAGTCACATAATATTCATGGTTTTTCATACTTCACAACAATTAAAAATTATACAATTCAAAAATTTTACACAGAGCACACAGCTTGTTGTAATGCCCCCTCAGGGTTTGCAAACCTCTGAGATACAGTGATACAAATCACACCTATAAGGTGACAGTCTTCAGGACTGCAATTTAAATTGTGACAGTTCTGAATGTTAGAGACACATAATTTTAGGAAGATAACAATACACAGGCTGCTAGGAGAGCAGCAGATGGTATTATTGGCTGTGGTTGACACACAGATGGTCCAGGTAACGGGACGGGTGCCAGGGGCCCGCTGGGGAACAGGTCTATAAGATGAATCATGCTGCCTGGGGCCAGACAAAGGCATGAGACAGGGTCAATACCACAGTCCTTTCACTATCTCATTCTTTCTCTTTGTATTACTCCCCCAATGTTTCTTAGACGTCTTTCTTTCTTTTGGGATGTGGAATAAGCTTATTTTGGATGGACCTTAGGAGCAGCCAACACCTCTCAAACAAATGTATCAATGGCAAGCACAAATCAATTTTTTTAAACTGTCATTGCCATTACAAGGTGAAGAAAAATGAACTTTACTGCTCGACAGAGCCTGAAGGAGCTTGTATAATGAATCGAACAGAAAAGTTGGCTGACAGCTTCAGATAGCAATTCTTTATGTAGGAATGAAAAACTTTAAACAGTGTTCACATACAGTATGTAAGATCTTGCTGAAAGATAATATAATATAATATAATATAATATAATATAATATAATATAATATAATATAATATAATATAATATAATATAATGGAGACACTTGCCTGTGCAAAAGTCAGCACCACAATGCTAGGGTTCTGGATGGTTGCCAGGGCATTGCTATGTGGTTGTTTGATGGTTGCTTACTTGCCTTAGTCAGAAAAGCTCACCTCCATGTCTGTAATAATTCTGCAGTAGTCCCTAGATAAAGCTTTATTTCCCCTGTGAGCCTGAAATAAAAAAATCTTTATTTCAAATATGTGTAAAATTTTTAGTTTAGTTTTTTTGCTATAAATTTGATTCTCTATACATAAACTTCTGACTATTACATTAAACCCAGATTTTGACCTCTATCTTTTGTTTCATTCTACTTGTATAGTTGTAACTTTATATATCAAATTGTTTCACTATACTTAAGCAGCCCATACAATGCTGATCTGTTCAAAATAAAGTAGTTTGCAAGTACTATTCCACAATAGCCAATACTGTCTTTCAGTAGCAAGATAAAAAGGAACACAATTCCATCTTTTGCCTCCTCTATCAAATGTACTTTCCTACAGCTTATGTGCTGTTATGCTTACATTAATACAAGTTCTTGGAAAATGTTAAAATACTCATTTTAATTTGTAAAAACATTTTTTTTTATTTTGTATTACTTCTTAAAGGAATAGTTCACTCAAAAATGAAAATTTGCTGATCATTATATCACCCTCAGGCCATCCAAAATGTATCTGTGTTTCTTTCATCATCAAAACAGAATTTAAGATTTTTAGGATTTCATTTCAGGCCTCCTCCTTTAAACAATTCAAGTGAATGAATTTTTTTTGACGGTCCAAAATGCATATATAGGGTGCACTAAAATAATCCACATAACTCCAGTCAAAAAAAATAATTCTTCTGAACCCAAACGATTGATTATTTTTAGAAACAAAACCACACTTAAATACTTTTTAACGACAAATGTTCACTTCCGTACATCTCTGTGATGCACGCTTATGAGAGGGATGATGTTAGCTCATTGGTAAGGTCACGTGGAGGAGGAGGCAGGAAGCGTGCCATTGTTTACATGAGAAAATTGCACAGACCAAGTGTCGTTCACAAACCAAAACAGTCCAAAACAATTTCAAACGCGATGTCAGAGGATTTTGATTTTAGAAGAGGAGATGAGGAACTGAAGGAGATGGAGGAGGCTGCAGCAGTGGTGCAATCACAAGTCTCGGGGAGGCAGAGATCTATGGAGACATGGCGGTGCACATGTAGTAAATGCCAACCAAATCCAACAGAGGCTGTGCTGCCATGATTGGACCATAGCAATCTGACCGTTGGAAACAATTAGCAAGGCTGCCGGTAAGAACACTACTAGTCCTAGCTGCATTACCAGTAATAATGGTTTTCCACCATTACTGAGCCCCAGCATTTTAGAGGTGTTTTTCAGTTTTCCACGAATGAACTGGAAATGCCGTCCGAGGCCAGAAGGACCCAATGGCCAGAAGGACCCAATGGTAGAGTAAGTATCATGTTTTGTTTGTTACTATAGCTACTATATAGAAATATATAAAAAATGGAGTACATTCACTTGCATTGTTTAAAGGAGGAGGCCTGTAATTAAATGAAAAATCGTTTTGATGAAGAAAGAAATTCAGACACATCTTGGATGGCCTGAGGGTGAGTAAATTATCAGCAAATTTTCGTTTTTGGGTGAACTATTCCTTTAAGAGCAATTCTGTAAATGAAAACAACAACGTACTTTCAGAATGAACGGATAGTTTCCATATTAAATCTAGATAGAGCACATTAATCTCTTTGCTGTTTGTCCATGCGAGTTATAAAGACCCGTACAATCATATACATCACGGAAATATTGCTGTATGTTGTGGAAAACAGATTTACTCCTGTACTTTATCCCCTGAATGTGCAATGCCCATGGTGAAGCTCTTTATAATGTTCTTAGAAAAATGGTGATTAAATATCTGAACGCGTACTATAAAATGGCTCGTGCAATTTCAGCTGCACACTAGATGAGCTACAACTACGGTTTTATCATGTCAGATCTCTTGAGAACTGTATAATCCAACCATAAAGCAACAATTTGATTCACTGCAAAACAATGATGATGGTTTCAAAGAGCCACGTTAGTTAGTACTAGAGCTCAGAGTTGCTTGTATCAGCCTTTGCTGCATAGTTTTTATTTTACAAAAGAACACACACTCATCCACACCGTTAGCTTTAATCAAAGTTTCCTCTGACGTCCTGTGCATGACATTGCCTCCTGTACTGGTGGATATTAAGGTTGCACCAGCCACAGCTGGCAGGGAAAATAAGGTCATATTGAGGTCACTGCCAGTGAACTTTGACCTCACAATATGTCCTCGGTCTGCCTCATAACAGTTACGTCACAGACACTTCAGCCCTGATGCAAGACAAAATAACACAATGTTTATAATTAGTTGTTTTAAAGAAATGTCTTACTTTCATCTGTGGAACACAAAAGGTGAGATTTTGCTGAATGTTCAGAGAGCTTTTTCCATAATCTCATATCTCATAAGTGCTCACTTTCAGTTGAAATGCACAGCATTGACATGTTTACACTTTTCAGAGGAATCAACCTAAAAATTGCTTATAGTTGTCTCTGTATATTAAGCTGCGATACAAAAAAGTATTTTAACATACAAAACAATTACACTACTTCAGCTTTAATCCTACACTTAAATACAGAAGAAATGTCTCCGCTATCTGTTTTGTTAAAGATGGTGTTTGTTTATTTGCTAGTTATCCCATCAAAAGATATCATGACAGTCAAAGTGGTTCACATCTTTGTGTGCTGTATAATCCTTTTGCATGCTCAAGGTTGTTTTGCATTATTATAGAACTATACTTAATATGTAAATCACTGGGAGGCTGAAAATATTCCCTTAGAGGATGTGAGAGATCTCCACATCTGCATAAAATTACAAGAACTGAGAGTCTTAAGTGTATATTTCTACACTATTGGTGGCACCAGATGTAACTGCAAAAATCAGGGATTCAAAACTAAATGTTTTTCATTTTGGTTCGTCGAGCCTTCGTATTTAATTTTCTGGCATTGCACAACCTCCTTTTCTCACAAGATAAATAAGCGACCTGGACTGAAAAAACAAGCCCAAAATAAGTGACCTGGCTTAACAAAATAAGCAAAAATAAGTGATCCAATTTTTTCCTGTGTGAGGGGATCAGCATAGAAATCATAACAAGCATAGTACAGTAGCCAATATACAATCACTAAGCACTTTATTAGGAACACTGTGGTCCTAATAAAGTGCCCAATGTGGTCTTCTGCTGTTGAAGCCCATCCTCCTCAAGGTTCATGTGTTGTGCATTCTGAGATGCTATTCTGATCACTACAATTGTACAGAGTGGTTATCTGAGTTATCGTAGACTTTCTTTCAGCTCGAAACAGTCTGACCATTCTCAATTGACCTCTCCCATCATTAAGGCATTTCTGTCTGCAGAACTGCTGCTCACTGGATGTTTTTTGTTATTGGCACCATTCTGAGTAAATTCTAGTGACTGTTGTGAGTGAAAATCCCAGGAGATCAGCAATTACAGAAATACTCAAACCAGCCAACCTGGCACAAACGATCATGCCACGGTCCAAATCACTGACAAAATTTTTCCCCATTCTGATGGTTGATGTGAACATTAACTGATGGTCCTGACCCTTATCTGCATGATTTTATGCATTGCACTGCTGCCAAACAATTGGCTGATTAGATAATCAGAGTATAGTTATAAATTATAACAGTATTTCAAATATACAACTGGCCATCTAAAACAATGAATAAATCTCTTTGTTCTTTTGTTTCATTAAAAAGAAATGATCAGAAACATAATAATATATTTATTAAACTGGTTACCAGCATATAAATGCTCTCACTTCTGAACAATTGAAAGGGACCTCTTCTTCTTTTCTAGAACAGTTTATAGACCCTGGAACATTTTTTATTTAAACATTATATTCAGAAAACATGAGTGGTGCATGGCCGAAAAACATGGTTGGCAGGGCGTTGATATGAGGTTTCTAAGGTGTTCTGAGTGGCTGTTAGCACATTGCTATGTGGCTGCCACATTGTTTACAGTCTTCAAGTCAAGTCAAGTCAAGTCAATCAGGAAGTAAATCTACAAATAGCTTCCTTAAAGTTGTCTGTCTTTGCATATTAAGCTAGGATAGGAGAAATTATTTTAACTAGTGTTGTCAGTCGATTAAAATTTTGAAATCATGAATAATCAAATAATTTATTCGTAGTGAATCGTGATTAATCGAAGATTTTAAAAGTTCTGAAATGTTACTCTAAATATTCACTTATTGACTCGAAATGTACTTACTTCCTTCTTAGGGAAGAAAACAAAACAATAAGTAAAACAATAATGCTTTATTTATATTTTCCAAACAAAGCCTTCCACAGTATAAAGACAGAAATGCACTAAAATATCACCAATTCAAGTAACATAAACGTTTCTCAAAGTCTAACTGGTAGTTTGACTGACTGAAAGAACTAGTCCCCACATACTGTAGGTTGCATATTTATTGATATGGGCATTAAATCTCTTAAACTCTAATCTTGCACAATAATAACCAGTACTTTGTTACAACAGTCGTGAAACCCTGTTCATGTTTCATGTCAGAGCATCAAATTCAGCGTAAAGCATCGGTTTTAACACTACATGAAAAGCACTTGCAGACATAAACATCTCATTCTGCGTTTTGGTGATGGTTAAGACTTGGCGTTCTTCTTTGGTAATTAAAATGCACCTTACATAGGCTAAAAAATACTTGTTTTATAAAACCAATAGCGTTGAGAGCTCCTTTCCCCATCACTTTATCACTGATACTGAATCACCGCTGTGTGAAAAAGTTCTGCCCTTCCAACAAGTGTTTATGCTTTATAAACCATTTATTAATATTGAGAAAAATAATTGCATTTCAGCTTCAGTTTCTCATCTTAAATGCAGATGTCAAAATATTGATCTTGCAGGGTTGCATGCTTAGGGAATGGAGTGTCACAGTGTCAAAGAATCAGACAAGTCAGATGATTCGAAATGAAAGAGAATATGTCAGTGTGAAAACGTCATCAAATCCACTCCAGTTCTGTATGTTACTCTCAAAGCCATTTGTGTGTTCATCTGCAAACATCTACTTCCATGCACCTGCAGACATTCCCAAATGAAGCCCGAAGGGGATCTGACAGCATTCCACACATCTCAGCGGGGACCAACATCCCATTGCATCTTCATTAGAGAGAGATGCCTCTGGATCAAACCCTCCCTGACACTTTACGACATCAGAAACGTTGATCACACATGACACCCTACAGCACAGCACATTTATGATTTGTTTGACATATTATTATTGGTTATGGAAAATGTATGTTGGCTTGTGTGTCACTTGTGTGCTAGCTGCAAGAAATCATTAGTTTAAAGAGATGTTACGTGCCCTGGATCAACACAGAGCCATGGGACAGTTACATAAACCTATATGGCATAAATGAACGTGTCATCCTTTGAATTCCAAGCATACACTTATACTGTATGTGCGTAAACATAGTCAAACAGCCAGGGAATAACACATTCATGAGTGTACAGGTGACATAACTGCATTTATATTTGATATGACCAAATATTTACCCTTCAGTTAAAAAATCTTACCATCTTGTCTTGATTTGTGACATGGCTGAACATACTGTATCCGTGCGTTCAGACCAGAGGCGGCGAGAGGGTAAAAATTTGCTCTGGCTGCCCTGCCAACAACGATATGGAAGATTCGTGGACGCTCTGACGTAGTTGAAATAGGCGGCAACGTTCGTTGAGAATGCTGGGTTTTGTGAACTATATTTTAAGGGGCCGCAAAACAGCCAGACATGTCGACCGGTATCTTATTGCCGACATATCAGAAGTATCATATATCCTCATGAAATATTTTAATATATTATTATATAATATTATAGCAAACAGGGACAGATCATATATTACGGGAAAACCCACCACGGCAATAATCAGGTTCTCCTCCATTTTGTCTTTGGAACTAATGTTTGGTGGGAACCAAAGTTTACACGGTTGTGTTCTCTAGACTTTGCTAGAGCGGAGCTCTTCTATACTCCAACAGGTTGCCGCCAAACAGCGTCAAAGCTCATTACCATAATGTTGCCACCACTTGAACTTTCCACGTCGTTTCTCGCCGCCGAGAGATGCTTGGTGCCATAGATAATGAATGACTTCCGGTCGATTTGGTGCTCTCGATGCCTCTGGTCTGAATGCATGGTATGTCATTAAATATCAAATAACTTATAATAGTAATAGAATAATGCAAAAAGACAAGTGAAGCCGTGCATTACAATGACTTTACCCCAGGGAAAAGATATTAGACACAACGCGAAAGGGAGTAAAACCCACTTAACACTTGTAAAATCACTGTAACACATACAGTGGGGCAAAAAAGTATTTAGTCAGCCACCAATTGTGCAAGTTCTCCCACTTAAAAAAGATGAGAGAGGCCTGTAATTTTCATCATAGGTACACTTCAACTATGAGAGACAAAATGAGGAAAAAAAATCCAGAATATCACATTGTAGGATTTTTAATGAATTTATTTGCAAATTTTGGGGGAAAATAAGTATTTGGTCACCTAAAACATGCAAGATTTCTGGCTCTCACAGACCTGTAACTTGTTCTTTAAGAGGCTCCTCTGTCCTCCACTCGCTACCTGTATTAATGGCACCTGTTTGAACTTGTTATCAGTATAAAAGACACCTGTCCACAACCTCAAACAGTCACACTCCAAACTCCACTATGGCCAAGACCAAAGAGCTGTCAAAGGACACCAGAAACAAAATTGTAGACCTGCACCAGGCTGGGAAGACTGAATCTGCAATTGGTAAGCATCTTGGTGTAAAGAAATCAACTGTGGGAGCAATTATTAGGAAATGGAAGACATACAAGACCACTGATAATCTCCCTCGATCTGGGGCTCCATGCAAGATCTCACCCCGTGGGGTCAAAATGATCACAAGAACGGTGAGCAAAAATCCCAGAACCACACGGGGGGACCTAGTGAATGACCTGCAGAGAGCTGGGACCAAAGTAACAAAGGCTACCATCAGTAACACACTACGCCGCCAGGGACTCAAATCCTGCAGTGCCAGACATGTTCCCCTGCTTAAGCGAGTACATGTCCAGGCCCATCTGAAGTTTGCTAGAGAGCATTTGGATGATCCAGAAGAGGATTGGGAGAATGTCATATGGTCAGATGAAACCAAAATAGAACTTTCAACTCGTCGTGTTTGGAGGAGAAAGAATGCTGAGTTGCATCCAAAGAACACCATACCTACTGTGAAGCATGGGGGTGGAAACTTCATGCTTTGGGGCTGTTTTTCTGCAAAGGGACCAGGACGACTGATCCATGTAAAGGAAAGAATGAATGGGGCCACGTATCGTGAGATTTTGAGTAAAAATCTCCTTCCATCAGCAAGGGCATTGAAGATGAAACGTGGCTGGGTCTTTCAGCATGACAATGATCCCAAACACACCGCACGGGCAACGAAGGAGTGGCTTCGTAAGAAGCATTTCAAGGTCCTGGAGTGGCCTAGCCAGTCTCCAGATCTCAACCCCATAGAAAATCTTTGGAGGGAGTTGAAAGTCTGTGTTGCCCAGCGACAGCCCCGAAACATCACTGATCTAGAGGAGATCTGCATGGAGGAAAGGGCCAAAATACCAGCAATAGTGTGTGAAAACCTTGTGAAGACTTACAGAAAACATTTGAACTCTGTCATTGCCAACAAAGGGTATATAACAATGTATTGAGATAAACTTTTTTTATTGACCAAATACTTATTTTCCCCCAAAATTTGCAAATAAATTCATTAAAAATCCTACAATGTGATTTTCTGGATTTTTTTTCCTCATTTTGTCTCTCATAGTTGAAGTGTACCTATGATGAAAATTACAGGCCTCTCTCATCTTTTTAAGTGGGAGAACTTGCACAATTGGTGGCTGACTAAATACTTTTTTGCCGCACTGTACATACCTTCGAGTGGCTTATTGCTTTAATAATATGGTGCCAACAGCAATATGATAAAACACCATGAATAATGAATATTTAAATATTCACAATGAGCGCAACAGTGCTCGCTCACTTTTTTTTAGCCCTCTTGAATCCAGAAGTATTTTTCCTTTTCCTTTTTTCCTTGATGACGTAATTAAAAACGATTGAAAATGATAAAACTATTGATTTTTAAGTTGTTGATTACAAGCATAGAATCCTGGCACAAAGACTTCAGCAGCAGATCCTTCAAGTCCTGTAAGTTGGTAAAGCCGCCATGCAGCTGACTGGTTGGTCCAGGACATCCCACAGATGCACATTTGGATTGAGATCTGGGGAATTTGGAGGCCAGGGCAACACCTTGAACTCTTCATCATGTTCCTCAAACCATGCCTGAAAAATGTGTGCTGTGTGGCAGGGCACATTATCCTGCTGAAAGAAGCCACTGCCTTCAGGGAATACCATTGCCATGAAGGGGTGTACCTGGTCTGCAACAATGTTTAGGAAGGTGGCACATCTCAAATTGACTTCCGCATGAATGGCCGGACCCAGAAATCTCCAGAAGAACTTTGCCTGGTCCTAAGAGTCCCTCCACCGGCTTGTTGTCTTTCCATAATGCATCCTGGTGCATCACTTATATGAAGTGGTTAAGTGTTTGCTGTTTAACTAGGGAAGTGATGGCACCAGTGGATAGGGGTCATCATGGGCACTCTGAACGGTCTGCGGAGACACATTCCTCCCATAATCATCATAACCATTTTCTGTGACTTGTGCCACAGTAGACCTTCTGTCTGTTCGGACCAGACGTTATAACCTTCATTGACCTCACGCATTTTTGAGCCTTGGGTGCCCAAAAGCCTGTCACTAGTTTTTGGTTTGTACCTCCTCGAGCATTTAAGAGATGCTCTGACCCATTCATCTGGCCATAACAATTTGGCCCTTGTCAAATTCACTCAGGTCTTTACTCCTGCCTATTTCTCCAGCATTTAACACGTTGAATATGAGAACTGATTGTTCACTTACCATATAATCTAGTCACACCTAGACATGTAGCCTTGCTGGGAGTTGTCCAACGTTATTCACTTCGCCTGTGAGTGGTCATAGGTGTATATTATATATATATATATATATATATATATATATATATATATATATATATATATATATATATATATATATATATATATATATATATATAAAGATTCAGATTATTAAAATGCATTACATTACTGTGGCAGACAAGTAAAGCAAATAGTGGCTTTAGAATGCAATGTATTGTTTATTTCCATATTATTGAACATAAGTCAATCATTGGCCTACAGTTCACAGCAATCCATTTTGTAATTTAATTTATGAATCAATCTGAGATTTATTATGAGGGCTTTTCTAAGGACACATCAATGTACACCTGCCTCAGATGGGTGCTTTTGGAGCATTGCATCATAAACATAAAATTTTTAGGTCGCTGTGTCAAGTTAAACGTAGTATGAAACTTAGAAAAATGCATCTTGATAATGCATCTTGTTTGGATTTGCGCTGCAAGAATGTGTCCATCCTCATCTTGTGCTGTCTGCTGTCAGTAAGTGTGGTTTGTACAGCTGGAGTTCACTTATGGTAGGAAGATTAATTGCATTCATTTTTTAAACCTTTTTTTTTATTTTTTATTAATCGCACTGAATTAACTGTTAAATCAACATCCCTAATTTAAAGTACACAGCAAAATATTCAGATATATACAAATACTGAAAGTGTAGGGAGACCAATTCGAGGTCATTGCCAAGTCAGTGTTAGTGTTTTTCACAGCACGCATTCAAATCAGCTTTACGGAAAATTGTGCTGTAATGTCTGTAACGCCTTAAAATCCTCATTAAGCAGTTGAAATGAAAAACTTTTTTGAAAATCATGTTTTAAAAATTATTTGCATCCCTGAGTGGGGAGAACCTGTTCGAAACAGGAACAGGAGAGTGGTGTTGCTTTGGCTTGCGGCCATGCCACCGAGTCTTCACCCATTCGCCCAGCTGCCGGGGCTCTACTGCCAGAGCCCTAGAGTGTACATGGCTCACATCCGAAACAGTTCCTAAACACTTCTCTCTCACACAGACTTGCACTTGCGTTTGGATGCGTGTCTCTAACTCATTCATCTTGCAAAACATGTGGCGTGCAGTACAGGTGATGATAACATGTGGTGGTGCCATGACTTACCGCAGTTGTTTGATGAAAAAGAGCAATAATCTCTACACAAATCACAAAGGTAAAAATGAATGCACGCTGTACAATAATGCAAATAATTACAATAAAAAGCAAAAAAGTGGATGCACGCAATGAAAATGCAACAAACTGCAAACAGTGGGCAATCGCTGACGGGCTCTTTTGCCACAGTTTGTTTGTCTGCCTCTCTAGTTGGTGTATTTTCCATTTTGGATCATGGGAAGTGTTGTTCTTCATCAGATAGTGGAATTCCACTATTGCTATGCTATCTATGAACAACCTCGGAGCTCACAGGGAGTCTGTCTTTTAAGATTTATAATTTATTGTTAACAATAAATTATCATTTATGGATGAATGAAAGTTTTACTTCCAGGAACCAAACTGCTCTATTTTTATCAAGCCATTTGCTCCTTGACACCAAAAATAAGTAGAATGTGCATTCACATGTGTGTATTTATCTGCATTTAATAATGGCTTCAAACATGGCTCCTCTAATCAGAGTCGGAACTATCCGTTTTACAACAATAATGTTCATTTAATTTAAATATCTAATAATAAATACTATTTTTTAACAGTTAAACAAATTAAATGAAACAAATTAGATCTTCTCACCAAAGAGGAAATCACAGACAACTTTCTTCAGCTCACAGACAGGAGGAAGTTCAATATCCAACATTACAAACTACCTGTTTCTATCCTTTTCACAGAACACACACACACACGCACACACACACACACAAACTCAGACATGTACATCTGGGGTTACAGGAAGGGGAAGGAAATGTGTATCAGAATGTTCAATCAAAGCCTTTCAGAATCAAACAAATCAATATTTTTCTATTTAACTTATGGATGCATTTCAGTGTAGAAAGTGTCTCCGAATCATGAATCTGGGGCTGCTGAGCTCCTGTAACACCAGCTAATTAAAATCACACTGCAGGAAACTCCACCATCCGCTCTCACCACGATTATTACCAGAATTATCTCACATATTAGCCAATATATTACCAAATATATTTGTGTGGATTAGATTGACTAGATATACTACATGGACTGAAGAAAATGTGAATGGTCCTGTGCAAAACTCTAAAATGCTACGGTGTTCTGGGTGGTTGCTTGTAGAATCATCCATCATTCATTACATTCGTTACAGTAAGGCACTTACAATGTAAATGTGTGAATGGGACATTAAACAATAAACATAAACATAAAAATACTCACTTTTCCAAACATATAATGACAAGACGTAAACATAATAAGTGTTAACATGATTTTAGTGTGATCAAATTTAAAATATTTTAATGACTATGTACTGGCCCCATCAGTGGAGGATTTAGGTATGACAGGGCAAGCACGAGGCGGCAGCAGCACCTCCCCTGTCAACAACTTTGGGGGTGCATTGAAACAGGTTTCGCCCAGGGCACCAAACAAGCTAGAACCGCTACTGGGCGCCATTCACTTCCATTGTTAGTGCCTTACTACAACCTACAAACTTAATATAAGTGATGAGTCAAAATAATTGTGCCACAACTGCTATCAATTGAGCTTAACTTGAATTGAACCTGGAACATTCTTTTAAAGGTGGTTGTGTGTGTAACCCAGAACAAAATCCTCTGCTAGTAAAATTCTTTGTGTAGCTGTAAAAGGGTATAATTCACTTCTGGATGGTTGGAAACATTTTTAAAAGCTTTTATAATCAAATGTGTGACCTTGTGCCATGACACAGTAATCTGAGCCATACATTCCAGTGTGCATATGATATTTCACAGAAAAACCCTTTCATTGTACTAATCAGTTTCTGCTTGCAGTTATGGTCATCTACACAGACACTCACATGCTGAGAACATTTACATAATCCATATTAAATGGTTCAACTCACACAATCTTTACCTATGTGTGACCTCAACTCACCTCTACTTTCTTCTCATCTGTCCATGGACAGTTGCTTTCTCCCACTGTCATGACCCTGACAAGTTTCTACAGTCATCAGAGACTAACACAGCCCTGAAAAAGAAAGGAGACATTCTGTGGAGACATCCTGCATCCAGTCTCTTGAGCTGTTGTCACAAATTGTGTCAAATAATCACAATGGAGGGTCTATTGTTAACTCCAACTCTGGTGAAAACAAACAAACCATCGTCAATCATAAGCTAGAATAGTGCAGTTTAGGTAAACATGTCTACTCGAATAGCAACCTTCATCACTCTCTTGATAGATTCATTGATGGATACAGATAGAACATTTCCGTTTCAGAGGTAATACTGAAGAAAACGTGTTTGTCGTTTGTTTGTGTGTGTCTGTCTTTGATTGCAGCTGTGAACTTTATGTCTGCATGTTTGTAGAGTATGTTTGAAGACCTTTATTTGAAGACCAGATATTTGTCCTGTTATAATTCATCATTTTCCCTTTCTCTCTCTCTCTCTCTCTTGTTCTTTCTCCTGCTCCAGGTTTGTCTTGCATAGCCAGACATTTATAAAAATAAAAATAGAATTTATAAAAACAAATATAAATAAAATTGTATCAATTAAAATACTTGTAATCATGGATATCAAGACAAAATTTTAAATAACAGTTAGAAACAAAAAGGGAGACACAGGATCAAAACAAACAGGAACTGGCAAAAAGAAGAAAAAAAAACAGGATTACATAAATGAAAGAACATTGCTAATATATTACCAATACATAATTTACGCCCAAGCAGAGGATACCATTTTGTTTGAGAAAGCGTCTCAACCAAATGCCACAAACCTTGAAAACTGTCAAATCCAGTGACTAGTTCAATTTAAATGTATCAATGTTTGATTCAAATCACAAGAGCACAAGGTGAACAGCTCAAATGTTTTTTAAAGGGATAGTTCAAACAAAAATGAAAATTCTCTCATCATATGGTGGTGGCGTAGTGGACTAAAGCACATAACTGGTAATCAGAAGGTCACTGGTTCGATCCCCACAGCCACCACCATTGTGTCCTTGAGCAAGACACTTAATACAGGTTGCTCCGGGGATTTTCCCTGTAATAAGTGCACTGTAAGTCGCTCTGGATAAAAGCGTCTGCCAAATGCATAAATGTAAATGTAAATGAAATATAGTCACACTCATACCATTCCAGATGTGTGCCTTTCTTTCTTCAGCAGAACACAAACAAAAGACTTTTAGAGAAATATCTCAGCTCTTTATGACACAATGTTAGTGAATGGTGACCAAAACTTTGAAGCTCCAAAAAGCACATAAAGACAGCATAAAAGTAATCCATAAGTCTCCAGTGGTTAAATCTGTCTTCTGAAGTGATCCAGTCGGTTTTGGGTGAGAACAGACTGAAATGTAACAAAGTTTTCACTATAAATCTTGACATCTGCAGGCTCCTTGGTGATCATTATTTCAAGTGTATGCATCAAGATCTAGGAAGTGCAATCGAGCCTGAAATTATGATCGTGCCTAGAGATTGCAATTGCAAGATGTACAGTAGGCCTACAAATGTTTTTACATTTTGGTCGGTTCACACTCAAAATCGGTCATTTGGATGAATTTTTCATGCTGCCTTTATGTGCTTTTTAGAGATTCAAAGTTTTGGTCACATTCACTTTCATTGTATGGCCCTGCAGAGCTGAAATATTCTTCTAAAAACCTTTGTGTTCTCCTGAAGAAAGAACGTCATGAGAGTGAGTAAATGATGAGAGAATTGCCCCGTTTCTTGCTCTTCCATTGGCTGTAGGTCAACGCTGCAGTTGTATTCAGTCAAAACATATTTCAAATTGCACGATTTGGAATCGCAGACAGGTCCAGATATTTAAACATCGGCAACGCATCGGCACTTCTCTCAAATCGCGTCTTTGATAGTTTGTACATTGCGATCATCGTTCATGGGAGCGAGCTCCGATTTGCCAACGATTTCAGGCTTTTGTCTGCGATCTCCACAAAACTGGGCCTAAAATCGTGTAGTGTAAACTCGCCACATTGACAAATCATAACACTGTCAATTGAAACACAATGTACATTGAACTAGACGTACATGTTAAAGGCACGCAACTTATGAACTTCGAGCGTATCTGAAGCTGAGACAATTTTCTTTCAGTAATACTTAAAGCTTTATCATATTTACATTTTTACATTTACAGTTATGCATTTGGAAGACGCTTTTATCCAAAGCGACTTACAGTGCAATTATTACAGGGACAATCCCCCTGGAGCAACCTGGAGTTAAGTGCCTTGCTCAAGCACAATGGTGGTGGCCGTGGGGTTAGAACCTGTGACCTTCTGATTAACAGCCCTGTGCTTTAGCCACTACACCACCACCACTCCCAAGAGGAGTCACCCATTAAATCCCAGCTTTATATCTTTATATTTATGCTTTTATCCAAAGCGACTTACAGTGCAATTATTACAGGGACAATCCCCTGGAGCAACCTGGAGTTAAGTGCCTTGCTCAAGGACACAATGGTGGTGGCTGTGGGGTTAGAACCAGTGACCTTCTGATTACCAGTCTACCAGTTATGTGCTTAGACCACTACACCACCACCACTCATATAAATGACACCTCACAGATGTAACATTTAAACTTTCATCAATATCAATATAAAGTTTTATATTACAATATTTCATCAAAGGATGGTCCCGTGCGTATTTACACTGCTCTGAGCTAAGCCCAGAATATCCACTGACCCTAGAACCACCTCTGATGACTCCAATGCTTAATGTGTTTCACATGGTTACAAACATCCTTTAGCAGTATAAATTATTAACAAATAACAAAAAGAATCGGAAATGTGGGTAGAAGTCAGCAGGGGTCTCAGGATTAAAATGAAATAACGAGGAATAGCACAGTCGGATTTAATTTTGAACAACTGGTCAATGTATTGATGTTGAAACCTAAAGACTGATTAATGATCGACTTTACTTTAGCTGAGCATTCTAGGCAAGAGCAATTGAATCAGTTAATCAGTGTCTTCATTTTCTCAGGTGATTACAGATGTTTGAAGTCAACAGGAAGTTTAAACTTAAGACAGGTGAAGAAATTTGTAAAGACAAAATACACTTAAATACACTTATTTTCAACATACATTCCCTGTAAACAAGTCTTAATAGAATTTTGCTTCTCTAGGAAATGTATCTTAAGTCAGCATGAAATCAAACTTGATCCTATTTACTTTCTCAATGCACATTATTCTTGTACATGATTAATTTAAGCATATTATTCAATAGAAAAAATCTCTCTTCAGTTGCGGTTCTAGCTTGTTTGGCGCTGTAAAGGGATTAATGGAGAGGAGGAGGCAAGAACTGGCTTGACATTATAAATAGTTTAATATAAAACTGAACCAAAAGACAAACACACACACACACACACACACACAGGTGTAACACGCTCTCTCTGTCACACCGGAAGAAGCCGGAAGAAGCCACCCTGGGTGACTGCCCATGTCGCCCATGCCTAAATCTGCCACCGCCTCTCTTCATAATCTTTTATCAACATGTTTTAACTGGCTCCGCCTCTAAAACAACATTCTGATCACATACTGTATGTAAAATAGGTTGCGAATGCTGTTTCATGTTGACTACGTTTTTTATTTTTTGACTAAGCGATTATGAATTGGAAATATAGTCTTTAAATTTCATTATTTGTTTGTGGGGGTCAATGTAGCTGCAAGAAGCAGCATTAGATACAAGCCAGCTTTAAGTCCTCTCTGAGCAATTACATGTGAAATATAACAATTCCCAGTGGACTCTTGGGTTATTAAAACAGTGCTGAGAGAAATCTGAACAAGTAAGAAATAGACACTGGCTGAAGCTTCAAATAGTGCAATTGTCTTTACATACATGCATATATCCATACAAATATTAAAACACAAACTACACATATGCAAACGCAATATACATTCACACATCCTGGGAGGAGAAACTGGACTCATTTTGAGCAGAAGTCATTATATCTGTGTGATTGTATGTAGGAGCCTGTTGTTTGGACAGATTTACAGCCTCAAATATTATTCCCAGAGATCCTGTATGGTAGTGTGAGGATTTCCACACAGCAAAATGTAAGAGGTTTGCACACATATGTGTTTACATAGAAGATAGGATGCCTGCATTATAAAACTGACCCTGGGTGGAATTGTCTAGATGCTGGCTGATAAAGTTAGTTTCATGAGTGAGAGAATAAGTGGTGTGTTGACTTTTATCTGAACATATGAAACCACAGGGAAACAATAATGTCTCTGGCACTGCAGGGCTACCGCAATAAACAACACATAAAAAATCTTGCAATGTAATTTGCGGTGCGGACGCATGCAGTTTTGGAATGAGCTGCAGGCTCGCGGCATTCACTGACTGATAAGATAATTTACAGATGAGGTTTCTGAGTGGCTGTAAGGGTATACATGCCACTCAGGTATTATTCATATGTGAGAAATGTCACATATGAATAATGTCAGTATAATGTAACACCTTCCTTTCTATTGGTAAAACCTTTAGCACTATACTTGCAGTTAACAGGTAATGCATACATTTAATGTCAATTTTGACTAATGGCATACAGTCTTGTACCCTTTTAAGGCAAGTCAGTTGTAGCGTCTGGAGGAATCAATGAAGGATAATCATGGACTCAGCTATTTTGGAGACAAAGAACCCCTGTAAGATCACGGAAATGGTCTGTGATAGTACAAAGAACTATTGACAGAGAACCCGCATGTGACACCCTCGTGTTACCATGTGAGGAAAGCCATGTGAGACTTTGAACGTAAAAATGTGTGTGTCTTCCATTTAAACCTAGGAAGGCTTATTTTTAAAGAAATATGTCTACCCCTGTATGTTGTGTATTTCTGATGTTAGATCAAAATTAGTAGAATTGGTTCATTTGTGTAGAAATACTCTGAGGCTTGATATTTAACAGCCGAAGAGTGTATATCCCTTTTAAGTGATACCAAACACATTTTTCTTGGTATCAAATTAAACCTTACGACGTGTCCTAGCGGAATATGAGTATAAGATCACCTTTGAATCATGTTCTGCTATGTTTACCGTCTTTTGAGTGAGTCAAAGCAAAAGTCCTGACCAAATCATAAAGTATGCAAATGAGCCTTGACCGGACAAAGGGAGCAAATTCGCGCCCAAAACGGAGGGGCCTCATTGGGTCACTTCCCCCCAATGGGGGTGTGACCTCCCTACTTTAAAAGTCAGATCCAGCATTGAAATCACTCTCTTTTGCTGCGCTCTTCATCCTCTCTTACTTCAACCCTCTTCTGCTGAACACTTCAACTTCTTCTTCTCGTCTCCTTGGCTGCTCCCAACTTCCCCATTTCACTTCAGGACCTCCCTTGGACTTCTCCCGGACCTCTTCAAGCCATCTTACATCTCTCACTTCTCCTCCCGATCTTCTGCAACCCTCCGGAACACTCGCCAACTATTCAACAAGTATTCCTAAGACGCTTCGAACTTCTCGGAACAACCCTTCAATTCCTCTTCAAGTGAGTTTCAACTCCATGCGCTGGAAACACCAAACCGAAATCCTCCATCTCACGGACGCCCCAAGGACACGGCATACACGCAGCCTTAGCCACACGCAAAGGCCTATTTGTGCAAGTATTTCCATTGAAATTCAAATGCATCACAGTGTGTAATTTCCTTGCTGGCTTCAAAGGGTTAATTGTTGTAATAAGTTTGCCATACCTCTAATAATTCTTTACTTTCCCTTACTGCATTTATTTTGTTTATTTTATGTATATTCTATGTTACATGTATGTTTGTCAAGTGTAGTGATATATCATAGTGCCTTGTATTAAAATCAATTATACGCGTAATTGTCTGTGTTTGGTGGTCATAAAACAAAGCCTCTTTAATGTGCGATTTTAAGCTACGAGCTGATATTATCAAAGTAAGTTAACGTGCTTTTCATGAATAAGCTTATAACTAAGAATAACCCTTCTGGAGAATTGATCAAAAGTACCAAATAAAGTGGTTCGGCGGACGAACTGACTGGTTGCGGTAGCCTACGGGTCAATTCCATTGAGGTGTTATTAAAATTAATATAGCCTGTCTGCATATGATGTATATTCCTAATTAATCATAATTCGTTGTGTTTAATTATCTATATATATTTGAAGGCAGACTCTTGGACTATATAAGCCCTTTTTGGGGCGTTTTACATGTATTGGTGTCCGGGTCACATCGTATGATTGATCATTGATTACTATCAGTAATATCGGTCATACATTCCCCAAACCTGACCTGCATACCCTACACAGTCTACTCAAATGATGTCCAGCTCATGAACGAATCGTTCTTTTGAACTGGTTCTTTTCAGTGAACAAGTTGAACCAATTCACCAAATCAGACTGAATCAGGGCTGGACTGGCAATCTGGCATATCGGGCCTTGTGTCCTCACATACCATAACAATTCAATTTAATAGATGTATATAAATTGGTAACGATATCGGCGATATTGGCCTAAAAATAATTGGTACTGGATCGAAAAATAGGGTACAATGGGGCTAAAGGCCCCCCGGGGGTTTGGGTTTTCTCCCAAAACACTTAATAGCAACAAAAACAAAACCACAGTACTTTTCCTAAATGCCTGTTTGTCACTATACTCTGCAAAATATTCCTGATCCATGAGATCATCGTGTGCAATATCTAAAGTTTGATTTTGAGGTAATTTGATCTAATATTTGATAGTGCTGGGTATCTCAGCAAGTATTGACTCTGACTACCACCCCTGGAGTCGCTAGTTCAAATCCAGGGCATGCTAAGTGACTCCAGCCAGGCCTCCTAAGCAACCAAATTGGCCCAGTTGCTAGGGATGGTAGTCACAAGGGGTAACCTCTTCGTGGTCACAATTAGGGGTTCTCGCTCTCAATGGGGCGCATGGTAATTTGTGTGTGGGTTGCGGAGAGCAGCATGAGCCACCGAGTCTCTGCGGTGTCATGCACAGCGAGCCACGTGATAAGATGCGTGGATTGACTGTCTCAAAAGCGGAGGCAACTGAGATGTGTGCTCCACCACCCGGATTGAGGTGAGTAACCGCACCACCATGAGGACCTACTAAGTAGTGGGAATTGGGCATTCCAGTTTGGAATGAAAAAAAAAACAATTTTATCTAGACAGTTTTTATTTTATTTTTTCAATCTTGTTACACTTTGTGAACAGAATATTTTTTTTCCTGAAGGTGTGCCTTTACTACTGGTTTATGGGCAGCTTTCATAGTGCTTTTGATGAGAGAGACCACAAAAACAGGAAACACAAACAGCCAAGGCAAACAGAGACCAGATGGTGTCTCAAAAACACACATACTCATAGTATCACATAAAAGGCATGAAAATACATCTCTCTCTCTTCCACACCCATTTACAACATGATGACAATAGGAAATTGACATGTTACTGGAATCAACCCCATTCCACAAGTGGCATCCCATTTCAGACATTTTTGCATCAATTTCTTTACCGTTACATGTAGCGCTATTGGCAGTACATTGCGTGAGTAACAAAATTAATGCTTTGAGATGGACAACACTCCAACCCCCACTCCCCTACACACTCAGAAACTGTAGCTGCACCCCTGATTCCAAGACACGGGTTCTGGTCCCATGAAACCCAGGAAGTAATAGGTTCACACAAACAATGCTGAACGTGATTTGGAGGTTGAATATTCCCTCTAAAATTACGGTTTTATTCCACTGACGGTTAGGTTTAGGGTTGGAGTTTGGGTTAGGGCATAGGGTTAGTAAAATTCTGTATGCCATCCTGTTGGCTATATTACATCATTTACAGCTAAATATACAACTTGCTTTTGGCGCCACTCTGTCACCAGCAGAGTACGTCTGTGGTGCTTACATTGCCCATAAGTTTAACAACACTTCCAGCTTTGGCCACTGGGGGCAGTGATTAATATTTTGGTAAGCAAAGGCAGATTTCAGCTGAAAATGTTTCCACCTATTGTAGCGGAATTCGCAGTGCAATCCATCTGATCTGAATTGTGTCTATGGACCAGCTATTACACTTCATTTTTAAAAGTTACACCAGAAATATACTGCAGAGTAAACGGTATAGTAGAATCTCTACTGGTTGACACACACACACACAAATGCATGTTTAGTATGTGAGGGGATGTGAAATATGCTGTATTTAAACAGGTAGCATCACGGATGGCGAATATGTATAGCCGTGTGTAGTATATGTTTGTTCTGTGCAGTATTCATGTGCAGCATGCATTTAGGTTCTGTGTTCTGTTGACAGATCATGTGTAAAGTGTTGGCAGAAGCGAGGCCCACAGCTGCCCAATGGATAAGCGTTAATCTGCCCTACTTGAGGCAACATGGGCTGAGGCATCTCCAGGTCTAATGAAAAAATACTTTTGAGCAAACGGTTTAAAAGACATTTAGTGGGATAAGAGAAATGATGGGTTGGAGTCTGTAAATTTTTTTTAAATGTGTAATGTGCAGAGTAAACTGTATGAAAGACATTCGTAGAGAAACTCCCCGAAGAGAGTCAACACTGCGGCTCTCAAAACATTCCTCTATTTGTTCGAGCAGCCCGATGCGTCAATGCCATGCGTTTGGGGTGAGGGTATCTGTTTGTGTTTGGAAACTATTGCTAATACTTTCTGAAGTTAAAACTCAAGAGCTTGAAGGGTTACATTTGAGAATTTGTACAGTAAATTTTTGTACAGAGAGTTGAAATTGACTAACAGCCAAGATGTGAAATCTGAAGTTGAATGTTGGAATCTGAGCTTACAGACAATAAATAAAAAAACCTGTGTTCTGAATTCAAAGGTGCATGCATGTAGTCACACGTGTATTTTCACACATTATGACAATCACATAAATACAACCACAAGTTTGCACTTATAAACTCTCAAATCTGACACTGCAACTTAAAATCTTCGCACCTTGACTTTCACGATAAATCTGTAGCAAAACTCACTTGTGCATTTGTAAATACAGATGCAACAGCAGGCAGCCGAGTTTAGGACATGGCCAATGAAGTTGTGACCAATTGCAAGAGCTGGAAAAATCAATTTCATTAGGATCAATCAAAATGGATCCAATTACTTACGTGAAAGATGGGGCCAATATTTGGAGTGTTTTCAAGTCAGAAATGTGAAGCTTATAATTTCTAGTTGAAAGGTCCTACACAAGATTGGAAACCCTGTGAGTATCTCAAAACTCTAGCATGTACTGCCTCAAGTGTGTGTGAGTGTGTGTGTGTGTGAGTGAGTGAGTGAGTGAGTGAGTGAGTGAGTGAGTGAGTGAGTGAGAGAGAGAGAGAGAGAGAGAGAGAGAGAGAGAGATCATCTTGGATCTTGCTATCATTCACACTAAAGGACGAACTCTCTTTTAATTCTTCCTAATTTTGTTTAAAAGGCAGTATGTAGTCTCAGGTGTGTGTGTGTGTGTGTGTGTGTGTGTGTGTGTGAGAGAGAGAGAGAGAGAGAGAGAGATGCTTAGAAGTATTTGAATCAATAGTGAAACTAATAGTGTATTTCTAATTTCATTGTACTATAATATAATATAATATTAAATAAATTGCTGTCAATCGAAGGTTTGGACGCACCTACTCATTCCAATTTCTGGCTATTTTCCCACATCTTAACTATGAAATGACACAAATGGAAGTACTGTATTATTCGTTGACCAAAAATATTACTCAATTCTATCATATATTCTAGTTTCGTCTCAAAGTAGCCACTCTTTGCCTACAGCTTTGCACAGTCTGGGCATTCTCTCTCAACCAACATCATGAGGTGCATCTTAAGTCCCATGAGTTTTAGAGATGGACTGAAGCAGACCTGAAGCTCTCAAATTCATGAGACTTGATGCTTTTATCCAGAGAATCTAAGAAAGATTGAGAAAAGGAAGTGTGGAGCTGACAGGATACCTCAGTGTTGTGTTCCATGTAGGAAAGATATGAAGCAAGAGATTAAAGATTCTCCCAGTCACAACTCAAGTAAGCTCCCAGTACAAGCTTCAATATGGAAAGAATAACCTCATGTATTTACTAGTTAAGAGTGATAAACACCAAATATGGTTCATTGAGGTGTCAGTGACGGTAGTATGAAAGAAACACAGATAAAATAATCATGAATAAAGATACTCCAATAAAATGTGCAAACACTAAAATAAATGATGGTACTCATTAAGTCGAGCAAGATCCACCACTGGTCGATCTAGTTAACAGGTTTAAAGGGAGAGGGGTTAGAGAGAGACAAAAATAACGAATAACGAGAATCTTACGGATCACTTTTTTATTTCCTCATTTGAGCTCCCACGCATGCTGATTTCCAAAACGCAGAATGGCAAAGCTCTACCTGATAATCTACTTCCAGATATAATCTGTGTAGTTCTATGTTACATTTCATTACGCCTACTTTTTTTTACATTTCTGAATTTGTACTTATACTTGAGACTTGGGACGCACCGATGAATCGGCTGCAGATATTTATCGGGCAATTACTGACCAAATTAAAATCATCGGCATATCGGTTGTATGCATGAAAATGCTGCATGAAAATGAAACTGATGGTTTATTTATAATTCATTATTAACACACTTTGTGGAAAAACTCCCATAAACGCATGTGACAGTTGTGAAAATGGCACTTGCCTATAGGCTACATGATGAATATTAATGGGGTTTTCCCAATCAGGATGGCCACTTCTAAACCATTAAATGAAAATTTGTAATCTCAATGGTTTGAAAATGCCCAGTGATTGGGAAAAACCCTTTCTTTGTTCTCCAGAGACAGAAGTCTCCATATAAAGCAACTTTTATTCTCAATGTGAAAATGCACAGTAAATATAGGATTTCTTAGGGGAAAAATAACATAAATATTAAGAGTGGAGACAGGAAACAGGTTGGGAAAGGGTGACAAAAGGCAGTAACAAACTCAAGTTATAAAAGCACATTCACACCATCATTACAACCCATTATCCACCAGACTATTGGAGCTCAAATAACCGCACTGTGCGGCAGGTGCTATTAAACTCTGTTTGATTTATATTTGAGTTTTTTTATACCTTCAGTATTCTTCAATATGAAATATCCTAAAGCATATTGCTAACTTATTTTACTGTTTTGAACAGTGTGTAAAAGTGTGTAAAATAGGCATAGTTTATATGAGTGAGAAAAGATTTCATGAATTTTGGTCAAGATGTGGTCATTGAATGCTTTTTGTATCAAAGTATGGACAAGATGATCCACAGACACAAATATTGTGTTGATTGTATAAAGAGCATAGGCATTGCTAGACCCAAGCCCCCCTAAATTTAATCTCAGTCCCTATAAAAATCGGTGACTGCAATCATAATACAAATCTGTGAGCGCCTAACAGTGTTAACACCAGCAGGACTGGATCAATTTGGAGCGTGAGACTGTTATGGCAGCTTTTCATGCCTGTAAAGACTGACAAAAGTACGAGCCAATAGCATTTGGGTGCGGACTGTGAAAGAGCATATTATTAACCTGCTGAACGAATATGACCTTTAAATTAACCAGTTGTTCATTTGTCTGTTGTCTTAAAAAAAATTACAAATCATTATAAAAATGATATTGTCTTGTTCGTGAACAAGCAAGTATCAGTAGGATTTGTCAACCATCTATATACGAGAGGAAGATGCATGTAATTTGTTTAGTTTGGTAATCTCGTTCACAAGGTCTAAAATGGGCTGGATGCAGGGCCGTAGATTCCAGGGTGGGATGGGGGGAGGTATACACAAGCAAAATCTACACCCTTGGCTGGATGAATTAAGAGTAAATGCGGCTGATGGCATAACAATGAAAGGACATAATTGATATATAATTTTGGCCAAAACCTAATTATGTTTCAATTATGTCCTTTCAATTGTGTGTGTGTGTGTGTGTGTGTGTGTGTGTGTGTTTCTCCCACACTGCTCCTGAATTGCCTGAAACGCCTGGTTTGGAGTCCAGCCATTACTTCCATGACTTAGCTATGTCACAATCAGGGCTTGACTGGTAATCTGGCATAGCGGGCATTGTTCCGGTGGGCCGACGCACTTTGGGGCCGTTCAGGGGCCATCGGGAGAACCGGGTGGGATGGTGGGTCGGCCGCGAAACGGGCCAAATGGGCCGCAATACACTAAAATGAGCCGCCGCGTTACACAGAAACAACTTTTAGGCCAGTTGCTATGTAAAATCCTGGGCCAATTTCTCTTATCAGTCCAGCCCTGGTCACAATGCAACACATTTGCATAATGCCCACCTAAGGGCTACTTTAAGCTGAAACTTGGTTATGGTAAGGGGCGTAACATATCCGACACACTCTCTAAGTGGTTGGCCAATCGCAACAAACTTAGGCCAAAACCAAGCGTTTCAGACAGAGGGCCAAAAACAGGGTGGAAAATTATCACAAATTACTAAAATTACTTTTTTATCATTGGACCTCAGAGAAAAGAAATAAAATTAATAAAAAATTAAATTATTACAAAAAATAGCACTTCATGATCCCTTTAAATTAAGTGTAGGATAGGAGATTAGCTCAAATGTATAGAACTGAGTTCTGTTTGTTAATCGGTTGGTCTCTAAAAGTCAAACCTTTTGGTACGAGCCAAGTCGTATGATACCTCATGATTTCACCATCTTGTACAAGTATTTATTAGTAGTCAATTGACTATGTTGAAATGTCTGTAAAATTCCTGCTAAGCATCCAGGGTAAGCACAAAGAAGTTCATGGTATTCATGTCAACTTCAAAAACTTGATTATGCTAATAACCTTTTTCCTGTGTACATGACAATAAAGTACCTAACTTAAGTACTTAAGTCTTCAGGAATAACATAAACATCTGAAATAAAGACAGACAGAAAGACAGACCAATAATTGTATGTGGAATAAAAAGAAGAGAAACAGAATGAAGATAATTGTGTGCGCGCGCGTGTGCGTGTGTGTGTGTGTGTGTGTGTGTGTATAATTAGTATTCCACAGCGACTTTTCATCCTGCCAAATGCCAGTGGCACCTGGTCATGCCTCACAGCGCAGGAGCACAGCATAATGTGACTGATACAGGCCTCCCTGGAGGTATAGGAGTCGTGTCAGAGAGGAGTGCTCCTAACAAGAATCTCCTCTCCTCCTCCCTCTTTCTCTGCGACTAATGCGGCCACCTGGGCTTTGTCTGCTCTGAAAAAAACAGCCCTGAGAAGAGACAGCTTTGAATGACAGCCTGTCAACAGGTTTGATTCAAATATCCAAAACTGGGCCTCCTCACAGAGACGTAATTGCAATTCAATGCACAGAAGAAGAAAAAAAAATTTTTTTACCTGACGTAGATTTTTGTCACCTTGAGTTGGTTCTCCATGACAGACTACTCCTGAATTATACTGTGCTTTCCTTCAAAAACCTCTTACTTCTTGGGATTTCTTTTGGGAAGAAAACCACTCCCAAAAGACTCACATTGATTGGTTTCAATTTGACTTAAGACTTAGGCCTGTTTCACAAAACTGTATTTACAACAGCAATTCTGCTAAATGACAGAACTAGAGCTTTATTACTGTGCGGTAAATAGTGTGATTTATGGGTTACTACATTGAGTATTTCCCTTGGTAATGGTGCAGAAGTCTACGTTACCGATGCCAAACACTATAGCAATTCAACCCTGCGGTGCTTTGAAATTGATGGGACATGCACAAAATGCACACATTTATTTAAATTCCAATCACAGAGCTGAAGTTTACCAAGTCTTTCATGATATCAAAGCAAAAGAGATTAAGAGCCCTCTTTAATGACAGACTTGCACCTGCATTATCTGCAGAGGAATTAGGTGTTTTTTTCTTTTAAGGAAAATAATATTTCCGGCTGTATAGTAGATCAGTGATTCCCAAACCTTTTCAACTGCACAGCTCTTTCTAATACATGTTAATTATCAAACAAAAGTGAATAAAAACCTGATTATTCCATGTTTAGGTGTGAAATGTCTTACCTAAACATGCAATGATCACATGTTTTAAAAGAATGCTTCACCCCAAAAAAAAAAAAATTGTGATTAGTTACTCACCCCATGTTGTTTTTCTGTGGAACACAACAGGAATCTGTGGATCTTTTCCATACAACCAGATGACTTGCCCTATGTTTGGCACTTTATAGTTATCTGAATCCATCTGAAAGCTTAATGTAAGAAACAAACTGAAATTTAAGTTATTAATTGACTCAGTATGTATGCTAAATTAACAGTACATATTTTAAACAGACACCAATTATAAATACTTTTTAACGGCAGAACAGCAGAAATATTTTAAAATTATAATTGAGAAGAAAAATGTAATTATTATTTTCTAATTGGGAAATTATATTGTCAATAAAACCCTGACATGTATGTCAGCAAGTACATTTATATTAAGTAATCTTTCAATCTTCAAAAATATTTTCTTGTACCTCCCCTTGAGAAAACTATACACCACAATGCTATTAACAACTGAATCAACAATCAACTCATTAAAAAAAACCTGCATAATCTAATCTGATCATCAAAATACACGCAAACATGATCCAAACATCCATAATTAATCTCACTGTATGTAGACATCAATCGTTCGTGTCTACAGTGTGTCTATGAACAGTATATATTTTTTATGAGAAAATGGAAAGTTGAAAATTGCATAATTACTGCTTTCTCACTCTAAGAGCAAATGGAGACCAGAAATAGAGGGATGCAAAATGAGTAAAAGAGGAAGGAGGAGGAGAAATAATGAGAGAGAGTTGTGCTGGTGCTGTTTAGCACCTGGTGAGAAGCATCTGTGCAATAGCAACAAAAACATCATTTAGATTCCCACAATAACCTATAGTTAAAGATACATCAACAATAACAATATTTCCATGTAATGCATTACAGCAGGAAACATGCCAGATTTTAACACTGATTACTGTAAAACCTCTTTTAATTGTAAATAGTTCACCCAACAATGAAAATACTCTCATTTTGTCATACTGTTCCAATCCTGTATACATTTCTTTGGTAACACTTTACAATAAGTGGTGGTGGTGTAGTGGTCTAAGCACATAACTAGTAATCTGGTAATCAGAAGGTCGCTGGCTCGAGCCCCACAGCCACCACCATTGTGTCCTTGAGCAAGGCACTTTAATCCAGGTTGCTCCAGAGGGATTGTACATGTAATAAGGGCTCTGTAAGTCGCTTTGGATAAAATGCCAAATGCATAAATGTAAATGTAAATAATGTTCCATTTGTTGAATATTAGTGAATGCATTTGGCATCATGAACTAACAATGAACAATATATTTGTACAGAATGTATTCATTTTTGTTAATGTTAGTTAAGAAAAATAAAATTATTCATTGTTAGTTTATGTTAGTTCAGAGTGCATTAACAATGTTAACATATACAACTTGTGATTTTAAAAATGTATTACTATACCG
This sequence comes from Xyrauchen texanus, assembly GCF_025860055.1. Taxonomy (NCBI): domain Eukaryota; kingdom Metazoa; phylum Chordata; class Actinopteri; order Cypriniformes; family Catostomidae; genus Xyrauchen; species Xyrauchen texanus. Next base: position 7,104,215 of record NC_068296.1, on the reverse strand, counting down.
TATGTTGAAATTAACATCAACCAAGATTAATAAATGCTGAAAACATATTGTTCATTGTTAGTTCATGTTAACTAATGTTATTGTAAAGTGTTACCCTTTGTTACATGAAACACAAAAGTTCAGCAGAAAGTGCACGCTGGTCTTTTCCGTAAAATTAAAAAATATAGTGGCTGTCAAGCTCCAAAAAGGACAAAAATAAAACTCCATAAAATAATTAAAAGTTGTCCATATGACTTGTATGTTATATTCCAAGTCTTCTGATCCATATAATTGCTTTGTGTGAGGAACAGACTGAAATGTCATTATTAAAGAAATCATTTACTCACCCTTAAGCCGTCTCACACTCGTATAAACTTTCTACCTTATGCGGAACACAAATGAAGATATTCTGATGAAGTTATAATGTGAATATATTAGGGCTGGAAATGCATTAATTTCTGCGATTAAACGTTGACTGTTTAATTCATAAAAAAAAAAAAATAAACTCAATTAATTCAGTATCCGTTTTTTTTCCCTCCAATTCCTGAATGGTAACTAATGTTTTTCCCCACTTCATGTGGCTAAAATTGGCATATATAAAGTTCCAGGAGGTACATGATCGACTCGACTGCACATCCTAGCACAGACACTGATTATGTGGAGCGGTGCATGCTTATTCAGTGCGCGCACGTCACGGGCATAATAAACACAGGAGCGGATTTACTGACTGAATGAACATCACCCGCAAGTGGTCAGCCAGATGTTGGAGAAATATGGGCAAGGTGCCAAATCTCTTTGCATCGCCCGAAAACGCTCAGTCATCTGAAACAGTATAAAACATTTTTAAAAACCTTCAGGAAATTAAACTTCAGCATTCAGTTTGTTTTATATCAGTGTATGTATAGTGTATCTTACCTAGAAAGCTTTATATGAATTGAATCTGCCCATTTGATCCGATTATTAAAAAAAATTAGATCCTGCCCAACTTTTAATTAAAGCATGTCCACTGATCTTGTGGTATGTATACATATAATGTACCTGTATTAAAGATTAATATCTGTAAATGTGTCTAATTAACTGATCCACACAAAAAACCTGGACATTTTAACATATGCCTATTTAAATATTTAAAATAAGTGATGACTAACACATTTCTTGAAAGTTCTTTGAGACAATGTATAAATTAAATATATTTATGCTAATATTTTTTTTCATGTTTTTTGCAATGCATCATGTCCCATTTTTAGTATTAAAGATAAAAGCTTCAGACTGCTTGTGCCACAGGAAAGTACAGTCCAGAACTATCAGGCTGCAACTGTGGCCCTTAACAGGCTCTTTAGACTGGAGCTGTGCTGTGTTATGCTGGGGTATCTGGGGATTTTATGCACTGTGATTATTTGGGCTGTGAATATAATTTTGTTATGGTCCAACATAACATCACACTGTTTATTATTATGGATTCCGAGGGCTTTCTGAGACCTCCTCATTAGGGCTCGAGTCACCCTTGGCGACCACTTAGAAATGGCCCTTTGCGCACACTTTCTGAGAGGACAGCAGCCATGGGCCATCTGCCCTGGTGTCTATATATGTGTAATATATACGTTTAAATACTCTTATACTGTATGTTAGTGTGTGTATAGTTCTGTTCCAAACCTTAGTGAGCTGCCTTTCTTTTTAATGTCTGCCTACTAAGGCAGCATCTTAATTAGGGCTGGGAATTCTGGCACCAATACACCTAATGGTTTTGATCTTTAACGATAGCATTAATTATTCTTTCAGTACTTGAAGAATAATTGGTCCTTCCTAAACACTTAAAAAATATATACAGTCTGTGTAATATATTTTAATAAGGATAAAAAATACTTAATACACAGCTCTCCAGAATTCTTGTTTCTGAATGGTCAATCGAGCCATCCAGCGGTCTGATATTTCGGAATATTGACCGCACATCCGGGGATAAAGAACTGTAAAGGATAAATTCATCCAGGTACCGTTACTCATCTTTCATATCATTCTCCGATCTCAAGTAAACTAATTAAATAACTCAAAATATATTTACATTTATACATTTGGCAGACGCTTTTATCCAAAGTGACTTAGTGCCCTTATTACAGAGACAATCCCCCCGGAGCAACCTGGAGTTAAGTGCCTTGCTCAAGGACACAATGGTGTTGGCTGTACAAATCAAACTAGCAACCTTCTGATTACCAGTTATGTGCTTTAGCCCACCATGCCACCACCACCACTCCTAATTAAAATAAACACCGACAGGTTCATCAGAGCTCTGATGCAAACCAGAATTGAGCTTTTCCTAGAGATACTTCTCAAATAATAACATAATTTCAAAGCGAATCAATAATTAAAGTTAATTTATTAACTTAAAGTTTATTTATTTGGTAGGAGGCTATGTATTAAGCAGCTTAATGTACAGTCATTACTGCAAAATAACCCCCTTCAGGGTTATGCAAGACCACTCTGTACTGCATCGGAGACCTGACCACCCTGTTTGGGTAATTTCTGGATCATGACAGGCTGACTTTAGGTTTTCCCTTACACACAGATATTGTGTAAAATATTCCAAATGATGTAAAATACAAAATTTTTAGTCAACGCGAAAGGAATGACAATTACTTAAAATACGCAAGACGCAGTGCTGTTTCAGTGCAGATTACGCCTGCTTCAGCTAAATTAAGGGGTGGTTAGTGAATAAGATGATGAAAGATCACACCCAAATGTGGCACAACTGTTTAGTGAATTCACCCCCAAGGCTAGGTAGGCAGCTTACTGGGATTTGGAACAGAACTAGAATGGCACCAGGACGCATCCACAAGAGTCTCTCTCACCAGTTGCCGACACTGTGATCTCATTGCCCTGACAACAGACAGGCAGCGTATACATCACATAGAGCAAACAATGTCACTTTAGAAAATCTTTCTTTATATAGGCCTCTGTGTGCACTTTAGTGTACCAGAGATGATGTGATCAATTTAAAAAAACAAGTATATATTTCTCAAAGACAAACATCGCTTAATAGAAAAAGAGAAATGTAATAGTAAGGAAGAGAAGAGAGAGAAAAAGAGATGTTTTAAAATGCCGGTTTGTGTAAAAGTATTTCAAGCTATAGGTGGAGTAGTAGCTATCAATACTTTTTATGCTTCTTGACACTAGTGATCCAGTATGCTGATTTATGCTAGCAATGCTTATTTAGCATTTTAAAGGAATAGTTCACCCACAAATTAATTGGTCAGTATTTAAGTCCTTTTTCATTATATATCACCACTTTCACTTTCAGATGTGTAAGAATCTGAAAGTGAAAGTGGAGATTATTATAAAAAAGGACTTAAATATTAATCTGTTTCTCACCTACACCTATCATATCGCTTCTGAAGATATGGATTACTTTTATGCTGCCTTTTAAGTGCTTTTTGAAGCTTCAAAGGTCTGGTCACCATTCACTTGCATTGTATAAACCTACAGAGCAGAGATATACTTCTAAATGTCTTTATGTTTTGCAGAATAATGTAGGTCATACACATCTGGGATGCATGAGGGGAAATAATGATGAGAGAATTTTCATTTTGGGGAAAACTATCCATTTAAGGAGCTTCAGTGTAGTTAGCTCCTTTGTGTCAGTAATTTCTAGTGTAGGTGTCTACTTTTTCAAATGAGTAGCTTGACTGTAGTTTAACTACTTTAAATTATAATAAGCTCATAGCTTAGGAAGCTTCAGTTTCAAAGTAGATTCCAAAGCAGAGACAACTATAAGCTCTCGGTAGGTTAATTCCCTGAAATCTGTAAAAACTGTGACTCTAAGATGCTTTCAAAACATTTCTCTGTTTTTTTGAGCATCCCGACCAGTCTGACACAGCAACACTGACTCAAGCAATGGCTTTTGGGCTGCACTATAAGTTTGACCTATCAATCGAAGACAGGGGAGCAAACATTATTTTTGCAATTCAGTTTTGTGTCACTAGAAGCCGAGAAATTACACACTTCAAATGTGTTTAAGTTTCAGCATTAAGTAAAGTCTCAGATAAGAAAGGAAAGACAGAGAGCGATGTGATGCCACAGACAGACAGACAGACTCCTGGGTGAGGAAGATGTGTCAATAACAGGACAAACGAGGCCAGGCTTCCGATAGCTCCTCTTAGACTCTGTAGGGAGTCCAGCTGAAAGCAATCAGACTATTTTAGCACTTTTAATCAATGTTTATACTTAGAACGGGATCAATCACTCAACCTTCACTGTGTAGCACAGTGCTTCTGTCAGGGGTAAAATCCTCTCCTGAGCTCAGGTGGAAACGATTAATTCTCTTCACACTTTTGGGTGACATCTTACTAAGCGAAAATAAGTTTATCATTCTGTGTCACTCTTTGGTGACGTCTTAATCTACTAGCTGGGTTATTCCTTGTAAAATCAAACACATTTCTGAAACAACAACTTAATGCAGTGTACAGATTGTGCTCTTTTGGAAAGAAATTGGTACTTTTATTCACCAAAGTCGCATTCAACTGATCACAATGTATAGTCAGGACATTAATAACGTGAAAAAAGTGTTCAGAACTTCTTAAACTACTTCAAAGAGTTCTCATCAAAAACTCCTCCACGTACAGCAACGACAGCTTTGCAGATCCTTGGCATTCTAGCTGTCAGTTTGTCCAGATACTCAGGTGACCTTTCACCCCACACTTCCTGTAGCACTTGACATAGATGTGACTGTTTTGTTGGGCACTTCTCACACACCGTACAGTCTAGCTGATCCCACAAAACTCAATGGGGTTAAGATCCATAACAGTATTTTCCAATTATCTGTTGTTCAATGTCGGTGTTTCTTTGCCCACTCCAACCTTTTCTTTTTGTATTTCTGTTTCAAAAGTGTCTTTTTCTTTGCAATTCTTCCCATAAGACCTTCTGAGTCTTCTCTTTACAGTGTACATGAAACTGCTGTTGAGCAGGTAGAATTCAATGAAGCTGTCAGCGGAGGACATGTTAGGTGTCTATTTCTCAAACTAGAGCCTCTGATGTACTTCTCCTCTTGTTTAGTTGTACATCTGGCCTTCCTGGCCAGATTTTCTAGTACCAAATTAGATATTTAGCATGATTACTAAGGATAAGGTGTTGGAGTGATGGCTCCTGGAAATGGGGCCTGTCTAGATTTGATCAAAAAGGACTTTTTTCCAGATGTTGGAGCAAGTCACACATGTTCAATTCACAAGCAAGTCTCAAGTCTTAGTCTTTAGTCTAGTCAAGTCAAGTCAGTGACTCACCTCAAGCAAGTCAAGCCGAGTCCTGATGAGTTTCAAGTCAAGTCAAGCCACAGTACTAAAATAAATAGTGTTTCATTTTTGAAATAAATATTTATTTTTACTCTGAAAAGATTAACTTATATACATATCTTTACATTCATTTTTTATATGAATTGTGTAACAGTAATATCTATATATTAGGGCTGTCAATCGATGAAACATTTTAATCAAATTAATTACATTATTAATTAATCGCATTTAATCGCATAAACAAATATTTGCTGAGAAAGCCCCTCATATAACAATAATTCAATATATAATGATGAAATAATGATACATAGTTATCTTTAAATATTTAACAATTATATATATATATATATATATATATATATATATATATATATATATATATATATATATATATATATATATATATGAGTCAAATATATAGAATGTAATGCACTTTATTTATCTTAATATTTGATATATATATATATAAATCAAATATTCAGATAATTAAAATGCATTACATTCTTATGGCAGAAGAGATAAGACAATAAAAAGCGGTTTTAGAATACAATGTTTTGTTTACTACCATATTATTGATCATAAGTCAATCATTGGCATACAGTTCACAGCAATCCATTTCACAAGTGAATTTGTCAAATCAGTTGGAGATTTATTATGAGGGCTTGTTTAAGGACCCGTCAATCTACACCTTCGTCAGACATGCTTGTGAAGTGTCTTGGGTGCGTTGCGTCGTAAACATAAAATTTTTAGGACACTGTGTCTATATAAATATAGTTTAATACTGGAGATCTCTTAGTTCGAATTTGCGCTCCATCAAGTGTTTTGAACGCAGGAACGTAACACATCTTTGTGTTATTGCTGCTGAAGGTTGCATATATATATATATTAGTAAATTGCGTTAATGATTATGCTGGACAATCATCTGTAATTTTGGCACGTTGGGAGCGCAGCATTAACTGCGCAGATGCAGATCAGAGGTGATGGCGGGCTTACATTTTTGCATATGAAATAATTGATGTAATTGCCTTTACTCGAGGCAAGTCATGTAACTTGAGTCCCCCACCTCTGCTTTTTTCAAATAGTGAAGGTGCTACAGAGCTGAGATATGAAGAGCAATAAGTGTCATTTATTCTTAATAAAAGTGAATTTTTGAAATCTCAATAATAAAAACAATAAATAGTTATATTTCTAGTTTTAACATTATGCCTCAGACCTTTGTTTTGTTGAACAAGACAAAATAGCTTCACACTATGTGACCCACATTCAGTGGTGGACGAAGTACACATACCATGTACTTGAGTTAAAGTAAAGATACTCAAGGTAAAATATTACTCAAGTAAAAGTAGAAGTGCTGCCTTTAAAAATTCACTTGAGTAAAAGTACAAAAGTATTTGCCTTCAAATGTACTTAAGTATCCAAGTACTATGAATTTTTATGGCCATAATGTCCTATTATAATTTGTCACAAGACTCTTGCTTAACTCAGTCTACATGAAGACTAATGTCACTCTTGGCACACCAATCTATTAATAAAATTACATTAATTAGTCAGATATATATATATATATATTTGAATTGAATACATTTTTTGTGTGTTTAATTTGAGGGAAGGGGACTGTTCCCATAAGGTATAATACATTTACAGTATTTACTGTATATATTTTTCTCGAGTGTCTATGGTCATAATTATTAACATCCTAATGTTATGATACATTCACATAAACCTGCACAACACCATTAAATATATATATATAATACACACACACACACGCACACATATACACACACACACACACACACACACACACACACACACACACACACACACACACACACACATATACATTCTATGTTATGGGAGCAGCCAATTTCCCTCCAAAATTAAACACAAAAACGTATTAATGCAGTGTTTCTGCTACTCCCCAGAAAAAAAATGCTATTATATGCAAGTCATTTTAGTGTCAACATAATAAGCAATGTACATTATGCGTCAATATTTACCGATAATTGCTGCAATAATAGCTGCTGCTCTCTGCCCCGCTTAAAATCATTGGCAACGCAATTTGTTTGGAACTATTGAGAGCTACACGAATCACGTGACAGCGCGGCGGCGAGATCACTGTTGCAACCGTCTATGTTCCCAACTCTCATATTTAACGGCTCTGGGGTGCGTTTCCTGTACAACGACGTAACTTGCTGCTCCACTACCATAGTACGATGCCCTGTTGAAGAAATCAACTTGCTAGTCACAACTGTTTCCCGAAACCGTATTGTCGCAAATTGGTTGTTCAACCACGTTGGTTAATGATGTCACACATGTGGTGGAGTAAAAACTACTTTTAATGAATCTGTTTGCGATCGAATTAATGCTAGATGTTTTGCTATAAATTACGGACATGTCATCTGAGGACTATCTCATATTTTTCTCAGTTATTTGCTTTATTTCCAGATTCAATCATAGGCTCGTTCTTACGCACTAGAGCACGTTCACACATGCGCACTCTTCAAAAACGGTGCTTTAAATCTATTGACAAACTAAAAGACATAAAGGACATTTGTATGTCTTCTAAATAAAAGATACTGATTGTACTGAATGTCATCTTGCTTATTTGGCTCAAGATAATAATTTATTAAGCCCACATGTTATAATAACAAGAAACTCTGCTTCTAACCACAGGTCGAGAGCTGTCGTTCCAACCACACAAATCTGCGATGCTGTTTGCGAATGTTCGTTGGAACGATGGTTTCGGGAAACACCGACTCGTTGAACTATGATGATAGCAACGGAACTTGCGACCATAGTTGGCTAACGATGCTTTTGGGAAACGCACCCCTGGTTCGCGCTTAGTAGCTGCCGCCAAGGCAAGTTCAAAACAAAGCGCTGGCTGTACTGTGATTGGTGGCTCGTTTGACCAGTTACGTTTTTATCCACTCATAAATAAAAAGGAAGGACTGATTTTGAAAATGTAGTAGAGTAAAAAGTAAGATATTTGACTTTGAAATGTAGTGAAGTTAAAGTAAAAGTCTCCCTAAATTTAAATACTTCAGTAAAGTACAGATACGCAAAAAAGCTACTTAAGTACAGTAACGAATTACATTTACTTCGTTACTGTCCACTACTGCCCACATTTGATTTTCGACCATTTAAAATGGGTACGATTTAACTATTTAAAGGTGAAGCCCCATTGAGAGACCCATATCTCTAGGAATTAACCATATAGGTCCTTAAAAATTAAGCTACAAAAACTAAAGTTTGTTTTGAACCAGAATCTAAAAGGATATTAAAGACATTTATAATACTTAAGTTATAGGCACTCAAAGAAAAATCCTTATTTTTGGGCACGCCATTGGCATTTAATGCAAGTCAACTGATTTTAGTATTAGACATACAGTTGTGGCACCCTTGGTAAATATGAGCAAAGAAGGCTGTGCAAAATATGTCTTTACGACATATTCACAAAAATTCAACCATGACTTCCTGTTTCACAGGGGTATAAATTTGAGGAAACACACAGGCCAAATTCCCTTAAGCTGTGTCTCATTTCGAAGGTTGCGTGCTAGGTAGGATGCGTCCTTTGAAGGCTGTAGTATACCGAGTGTCCTCCTTTAAACAAGCCTTGTTTAAACTGAATGTTACATGGTTGCTATGACAGCACGTCACTCTTTAACAAGCAAGAACGCTTTGAGTGAGAAGGGAACAATGTCCCTTTAGAAGGGAATGCATGAGGTACATTTTAGGAGAGTTATAATGATGAAAAGAGAAAAGAAATTAGATTTTACAGGTGTACTTTTAGTCTAATACTTTATTTTAATTATAAATTCATATAATTATACACATTATATACTCTGCTCCCATCTACTGAGGTACTTCAACTAGGAAATTAACATTCCTTGCGTTTGAACATCATATTTACGGGCAAATTGGCATAATTTTTTTCAGATATTTCCATTGAAGCAAAGAATTGTGGGTTACGAGTACCCACGAAGGATACACCTCTTGCATCCTCCGAATTCCCATGAAAGAAGGTCACATTGGAAGGCTGAATTCGAAGTGTCCTACTCGCTTTTCTGAAACGAAACAGCCTCGATGAAGTATGCGGCCGACAAATGCGACCTCCAGAGGACGCAGCCTTCCAAACGAGAGCCTTAATCATCAATCGCAGTGTGTTAGACTAAAGCATATAGTTCTGATGTGTAGCAAAAGGTTATTGAGCTTCACAAAATGGGAAATTGCTATAATAAAATAGCTAAAGCATTGAAAATGCCAATTTCCAACCATCAGGGCAATAATTAACAAGTTCCAATCAACTGCAGATCTTAAGAATTGGCCTGGAAAAGGACGTGCGTCTATATTGTCTCCACGCACAGTGAGGAGGATGGTTCAAGTGGCCAAAATTATCACAGCTGGAGAATTGCATGCATTAGTTTGTCTTGGGGTCAGAATGTCTCCAAACTACAATCAGACATCACCTACATCGCCGCAAGTTGTTTGGACGGGTTTCAAGAAAAAAGCCTCAGCTGTCTCATCCAAAAATAAACTCAAGCATCTTCAGTTTGCCAGACACTACAGGAACTTCAAATGCGAAAGGGTTCTATGGTCAGATGAAACAAAAATAGAGCTTTTTGACAGCAAACACCAGAGATGGGTTTGGCGCACACAGAGGAAGTACCCAATACACCCATGGTTGTGGATCTTTAATGTTGTGGGGCTGTTTTTATGCCAGATGTCCTGGATGACTTGTTTGGATATATGGCATCATGGTCTCTATAAAATACCAACAGATAAAAAAATCAAAACCTGACTGCCTCTGCCAGAAAGCTTACAATGGGCTCTAGTTGGAACTTCCAGCGGGACAATAATCCAAAACACATTAAAATCAACACAAAAATGGTTCACTGACCACAAACTCACTGCTCTGCCATGGCCATTCTAGTCCCCTGGCCCGAACCCCATAGAAAATGTACAAGTTGAACTGAAGAGGAGTCAGTCAGCGTGGACCTCGGATTTTGAGTAGAGATTCTGTATGGCGGAATGGTTTTAGATCCCTTGCCATGTGTTCTCCAAACTCATTAGGCACTATAGGAGAAGATCCAGAGCTATTATCTTGGCAAAGGGGAGTTGCACAAAGTATTTAATAAAAGGGTGCCAATAATTGTGCCACATATATTTGACAAAAATATTTTTGTTTTGATAAAACTTGTGTTGTGTTTGCAATTGTTTTATATCCGTAAACAAAAGAATACAAAATAAGAGACATTTTCTTTATTATACATTCTTTGCTCATATTTACCAAGTGTGCCAATATTTTTGACCAGAACTGTACCTAACTCATCATTTAAATAATGATGCTGCCACCTTTCTGAGGATTTCTTTTTGATCCGTAGTTTTGCTCCAAATCATAGGCTCATTTGCTCCAAATTACCATCTCTTATTTATTTATTTAACCAGTAAAAACACAATTTTGAGCTGAGGATCTCTGGTTGAGTTGGAAAGAAATGACCCAGCTTTAAAAGTAGCTTCCAAGCAGGGTCAGAAATGAACCAGGGCTTGTGGTAATAATGCCACAAAAAATGACAAAAAGTGTCCCCAGTAAGTAACTCCTCTGATGCGTTTTTGAAAATTGAATTGAGGTCAAAATCATTATTTTAATTATGAAAATGTTTTACTTATTATAATGGAACTTAGAAAAATGCTAAAAAAAAGAAAAAGAAAAAAAAAGTGATTTGTAAGTTATATTCACCCTTTACTATACTGAAAGCACTACAACTACACATTATATTATGTTTTTTTATTGTACAGTAATTTCAAATCAGATGATTGCAATACACTCCAGAAAAGTTGGGTCAGTCGAGTGTTTACCAATTTGAATCATCACCATTTCTACTAACAACACTTATTAAGCATTTGGGCACTGAAGACAAAGGTCTGTTCATTTTAGAAAGTGGAATTTTCCCCCATTCATCCATTACGCAGGTCTTCAGCTGCACAATTGAACGGGGTCTTCCTTGCTTAATGGTGTGCTTCATAATGCGCCACATTCACAATTGGAGACAGATCAGGACTGCAGGCAGGTTAATCTAGCACCCACTCTCTGCTCACACAGCCATGCACTTGTAATCTGGCCAGTATGTGGTTTGAAGTCGTGCTGCAGGAAAATGCAGTCCCTGGAAAAGACAGTGCTGGATGGCAGTATATGCTTCTCCAAAATTTGTAGATATCTGTCTGCATTCATGGTGTTCTCACAGATGTGCGAGTTACCCATGCCATGGGCACTGACACACCCCTGGCCCATACAAACACTGGCTTTTGGACCTGATGCATGTATGGCCCTTTTCCTCTTTGGCCCGGATATCATGACGGCTGTGTTTTTCAAAAACTAATTGAAATGTGGACTCATCAACAAAAACAAAAAAAACACAGATCCACTGTTCTACTTTCCATCTAAGAAGAGAGCGAGCCCAGAGAAGTTGGCAGCGCTTCTGGACAGTGTTGATGTATGGCTTCTCCTTTACATAGTAAAGTCTTAACTTGCATCTGTGGATGCAGCAGCGAGTGGTGTTGACTAACAAAGGTTTACTAAAGTAATCCCGAGCCCATGTTCATCATATCCATTACAGATGAATGATGTTTTTTTTAGACAGTGACGTCTGAGGGATCGGAGATCATGTGCATTCAGAAGTGGTTTTCATCTTGACCTTTATACACCAAGATTTGACCATATCCCTTGAATATTGTAACTATATTGTGCACTGTAGAGGGTGAAATGCCTAAAATTCTTCCAATTTGTCTTTGGGGAACATTGTTCTCAAAACGCTGGATTATTTGCTGAAGCATCTGTTGACAAATTGACAAGTCTCAAACAATCCTTGCTCTCGAAGGACTTGGCTGTTTTTGGAGGCCCCTTATAAACTATGACACAATTGCCTCACCGGTTTAACATCTCCTGTTTCACATCACCTTGTTATTTCAACTTGTCAAATTGTTATTAGTCTTAAATTGCCCGTCTCAACTTTTTTGAAGTATGTTGCAATCATCCGATTTGTAATGACTGTACATGCTGTAGCTGTAGTGCTTTCAATATAGCAAAGGGTGAATATAATTTACAGATCACTCCTTTTTGTTTTTATTAGCAATTTTTCATATTGTCCCAACTTTTTCGGAATAGGGGTTGTACAAAGGATATTATTGGCATACCAATTTGATTGAAAGGTTTAATTGAAAAATGAACACATTTTAAAATGTCTTTTTTCTACTTTAACTTTTTGCTTTAATGACAACATGCACTGGCTCTGGCATGGTTTCCACCAGTTTGTGCAAATCCTGATGATCCATGTAACTCAGGCAACTCGGTTTGAGGGATCTTTTTATGTTAAAGGCATAGTTCACTCCAAAAGCTCCAAAAAGGAGATAAAGTCAGCATAAAAGTAATCCATAAGACTCTGTTCATTTAATCGATGTCCTCTGAAATGATCAAATATATTTGGGGTGAGAACAGACCAAAATGTAACTCCTTTTTCACTGTACATCTTGTCATTGCAGTCTCTAGGCACGATAATGATTTCAAGCTCAATCATACTACCTAGAGCTTGACACATATGCAGGGCGCTATATGGAGCTATTGGAAGTGTAATCGGGCTTGAAATCATGATCGGCAGGAAGACTGCTGTAAAGATGTACAGTGAAAATGGAGTTATATTTGAGTCTGTTTTCACCCAAAACCAACTGGTTGCTTCAGAAGGCATTGATTAAACCACTTGAGTCTTAAGGATTACTTTTATGCTGCCTTTATGTGCTTTTTGGAGTTCTGGTCACCATTTACTCACATTGTATGGACCTGTCTTCATTTGTGTTTAGCAGAAGAAATAAAGTCATACATATCTAGGATGGCATGAGGGCAAATAAATAATGAGAGAATTTTTATTTTGGGGTTAATTCAGAGAACATCTCATCTAAATCGCATATATCATTATTATCTGTGCTTCCAACATAGTGTTTAACACAACAAAGGGATGGCAGACTTAAAATATAGTTCAGAGCATGCACTCGCCCACAGCAGGCAGGAGCTGTCAATTATCCACAGCCCACACTTAGCACAATAACACAGACTCATTAACTTGGACGGCAGCAAAGATTAAACCAAGCAAATACAACCCACACATTACTGTTTAACACCCACAGACATACGGCAAAAAACAGAACATTATGAGACATATGCTCATAAACACAACCAAATAAACAGGAAAATGTCTGTCGGACTCCCTCAAAACTGCTTTCACTTATTTAGATGCTCATGGGCTAAAAAAAAGATGTATTGTACTGTGGCAGGGCCTAATACGGGACCGGGTGTGTAGGATCACGACCTGGCCCCGCCCTCCACCCTGCCACATGTACATAGAGATTACAGCACATGCTATTTTGCATCTCACATTCCGATATAGGCTTTTTCCCCCCTGGAAAAAATAAAAATAAGTCAAATAAGCATTTTAAAATTGAACTATACATTTAATATTTATTGCATCCAATATTACCTATATGAAACTCAATTATATGGCTTTAAAAATAACAACATGAATGGGTCGCATTTTATAAGATGAACGAATTTGTATTTGTAGTACTTTTACTTTTTGATACTTAAGTATTTTTAAAACCAGGTACATTTTCCAATATTGTATTTATTTTCGATACGTAGATGCCAATCAAGTCATGTTTACAAAAATGTCACATACTACTTGCGCACAGTATACATACAGCATATGGTAGTATGCTATTTCCAGTCATAGCCGTGCCAGCCAGCACATCTGCCATTACAATACAGGAAATTAACATTATGAAGGAACACTGCAATCAAATTTTTACTTGGCCCAGTTTATCAAAACAGTAAGTGCAATATAGACAGAACTGGGTCTGGACACTAATTATATAATTAATTCCAAAGATGGAAAGAGAGGATGAGCGTGATTCAGATACGTTCATGTTATTACTGTCCTTTTCAATTTGTCGCACACAAAGGCAGCATAAGCCATGCTAAAAACTAACATGAATTATGCAAATGGTTTGCTAAATATTTTAAAATGAAGGCAGTCTGTTGGTCAGAGTTGGGCAAATATTAATTTAGCTTATGCAAAGTGACTCATACGCTGCTGTCAGAGTTGTTTAAACAGTTATTCATTAGAACGGAGTAAATATTGGAAGGCAGAATTTATTTTTCTTTTTTTTTGATAATCATAAAACCTACAGAATATTAGGATTTCACAACACTAACTCAGAGAAAGCACATAATCATGCATTGTGTGATTTTATCATACTAAAATCATGTTAACATGCATATTGTTTATGTCTTGTGGCTATACTTTTGAAACAGTGAGTGTTTTAATGTATACAGATTGGCCCCATTCACTTCCATTGTAAGTGCATCACTGTAACCCAGATCTCTGCTTTTTTTTAAAGGAGGGATGAGTCGAAATTAACTTTTGTGGTAATGAATATTATGCCACAAATGCTGTCGATTGATCTTAACTTGTACTGAACACAGAATATTCCTTAATTTTTTTTAACATAATGAAGCATATATAAATAAAACCCAAATCTCACACTGTAAAAAGTGTTAACCTGCGATTGTTAACTTAAGGAGCCAATTCAACTTGGTCTAACCCTTAAAATGAGCTTTATTGGTTTAACCTAGTAGTCAAGATGTTTCAGCCATGTAAATAAAATATTTAACTTGAATGAAAAGTTAATTTAGACCTTGTAAAGCATATATAAAAACATTTTTAGTGTATATTTAATGATAATTAATTTTTAGTGTATATTTAATGATAATTAATATTATCTTATTGTAACGCTCAGCCTAGATTTATAGGAGATGATACACAAAAATAATACGGTCTTGACCCTAAGTTTGTAAGGTGATGAAGGTTTATATAAAAAAAAGAAGGCTAGGAAGACAACAATTCAATTTAAACCCAAGGTGTATTTACAATAAAAAAAAAAAACATCAAAGTGAATCCAGACATATATATATATATAAATGTACAAAAGACAAACAAGAAAGCAAAAAATAAATAATAAATGAAAAGTAGATGAAATGACTATGAGTCCCGTACAATGTCCTGTTTATTTGTGTGTGTGTGTGCGTTGAATCGGCCTCACCGGAGGTTGTGTTAAGTCCGTGAGCTCGATGTGAAGCAGCGCTGTTCTGTGACGAAATCCAAAGGTGAAAAATCAACAAAAAAGATAATCCCACAGTGTCTTTCTGTGCACAGTCTGTAACAGCCTTGGCGGAGGTTTTTCGCGCGATCGATCGCTTGAGCATCAACGTGTCGTTCCTGAACGCCGGTTTCCCGGCTCCATTTAAACGGAAGAAAAAAGTCATCCTGATTTGGAGTGACGTCAATGGGAATGATTTGGAGTGACGTCAATGGGAATTCCCTGGAGCTTCGCGACAGAACTCTCGCGAGAGTTAAACGGGAACTCAAAAACACTTAACTTGGCAATAAACCCAGGAAAATAACATATATTAATTATGGCTGTTTTCTAAGAACAATTAGATTTTTTTAACAGCAATATATATATATATTTATATTCCATACTTATGTGGCAGCGCTACATAATCCCCCCCGCCCAGCCAGCGGCATAGGAGGAGAGCGTCCATAATAGCGCTTCAGGTTTACCACATTTAATACATCAGTTCTTTGTGGGTTGCCCCAGCACACAGTGTAATTTATTGGCCCTGTTTTACTTTTTATTTCAGCTGGACCCTCCCACTTGGGCTTAGCTTGGCAGAGAATTTGTTTGAGGAACTAGAGAGAGGATGAGTTTTAATCCAAACTAGGTCACCCGTTTGAAACTGCGCATTTTTTCTACTGATAATTATAATACCTAGCTTGTTTGGCTTGGCACATCCTCATTCTGTCCCTCACTTCTGCCATCATACTGTCTTGTCGTTCCACCAGGGAATAAGCAGCTTGATCTGGTGAAGGTGGTCGGTGGATAAGACGTTCCAGTGGTCCTAGAATTTGCCTACCCAGCATGAGCTCTGTAGGAGACTTTCCTGTGGTTTCTTGCTGGGCGGTGTTAATGGCATAGCGGAATTCAGGTAGCCACTGGTCCCAGGACTGATGTTGTTGTCCCACATAGGCAGCAATCATGGTTTTCACGGTCCGGTTGACCCTTTCCGTTAGGTTTGACTGTGGGTGATAACTCGTGGTGAGTTTCTGGACACATCCCCATGTTTTGCACAGATCACCCAGGATGCTGGAAGTAAATTGGGGACCCCTATCGGACACCAGGTATTTGGGTACCCCCAACGAGTGAATATCTCCTCCCGCAGAATCTTCACTATTTTCTGGGTCTTACTGTCTCTGAGTGGGAACATTTCTACCCACTTTGTGAAATAATCCACAATGACTAGGAGACAAGTATTCTGCTTCTTGCTGATGGGGAAGGGTCCCATTAGATCCACCCCTAATGTGTGTCCAGGTTCGGTGATCGGTGTACTCTGCATCAATCCCGATGGTTTGGTATTGCTGGGTTTATATTTTTGGCATATCTCACAGGTTTTAATGTATTGGCATACGTCTTTCCGGACAGACGGCCACCATGCCACATCTAGTATCTTCAGCAGGGTTTTCAACTGTCCGAGATGGCCTCCAAGTGGATTATCATGATAGTAATGCATGAAATCTGAGGTTAAGGATTGTGGTACCACCAGCTGATATTTCACTCCTTGGTTTTTTATGGGAACTTTGCGGTACCACACCCCTTGGAGGTCTTCAAAGCTGATGGATTGGTCTTTGACTGCTCGGGGGTTCAGGATAGACTGCAGGTGAGAGATGGTATCATCCGAACTTTGAGCCTTTGATATTTCTTCCATAGAGTGAGGTAATGGAGATGCATTATGTGAAGACAAGATCAGGCAAGGAGCATCATCAGCAACAGGTTCCTCCAGGACCCGGGACAACGCATCAGGACCCTGGTTGAGACAACCTTTCCTGTGATGAACTCGAAAACAGAACTGTTGCAGGCGGAGTGTCCAGCGGGTAAGGCGTGAGGAGGTGTTAGGGCAGTTGAACGCCCAGGCGAGAGCCGCATGGTCCGTGAAGACGTCGAAGGGTCTTCCCTCCAGGTAATGTCTCCACTTTTCCACCGCCCAAACCACTGCTAGACATTCTTTTCTGAAGTGCTGTAATTCTTTTCTGCTCCAGTTAAGGTCCTTGATGCATATGCCACCACCTTTTCACCCTCCTCAGAATGTTGAGTAAGGATGGCTCCCAGTCCTACCTCACTTAGCGTCGGTATGAACCTGGAAGGGTTGGTTAATATCAGGTTGTATTAGGACCGGTGAATTTTGCAAGGCTTGTTTTAGTTCTTCCATGCTAGCTTGACACTCTGGGGTCCATTCCCACTTAACTCCTTTCTTTTTAGGAGGTTCAATGGAGCAGTAATGTCAGCAAAGTGGGAAATAAACTTATGGTACCAGCCTGCCAGTCCCAGAAATCGTTGCAAAGCTTTAAGATCTTGCGGTGGGGGAAACTCTGCAACGACCCTGGTCTTCTCTCGGTCCACCTCCACTCCCTCTCAGAGATTATATGGCCGAGGAAGTTGAGCTGTCGTTTGAAGAAGTGGCATTTCTTCATGCTCAGTGTCAGATTGGCTTGGGTCAGCCGTTGCAGAACCATATCTAGGTGTTGAATATGTTGTTCAAGTGATTTGGAATAGATTATTATATCGTCAATGTATACAAAACATATTCTCCCTCTCAGATCAGACAGTACTCTCTCCATCAACCGTTGGAAGGTAGCAGCGGCATTTCTGAGCCCATACGGCATCGACTTGAATTGAAACAGTCCCTTGGTTGAGATAAAAGCAGTCTTCTCTTTACTCTGGTCATCCATCTCCACTTGCCAGTACCTGGACTGCAGATCCAAGGAATTAAACCAGGAAGCTCCTTCCAGGGATTCATGGATGTCATGAATCAATGGCATTGGATAAGCGTCGGGTACGGTCTTGCTGTTCAGCTTCCTGTAATCCACACAGAACCTGTAAGAGCCATCAGGTTTGGGGACCAGGACTACCGGTGAAGACCACGGTGAAAAGTAGGGTTCAATGATATCGTCCCGTAGCATCAGGTCTACTTGTTCTTCAATAATCTGCTTCTTCAGAGGAGACACGCGGTATGCACGGGACTTGAGGGGTATGTCATCTGATAATGTGATTTTATGTTGTACAATAGAGGTCTTACCCAGGGTGTTTGAAGTGGTGCGTGGCCAGGCGGAGATTAACTTCATTAACTCCTCCTGATTGTCAGAATCCCACTCAGTGATCTCGGTGGAAACGGACATGAGTTCGGGAAGTCTACCAGTTGAGGGTAAGGCATAGTATAAATTCAGCTTTGCAGCCATATGAGAAAGAACTGGA
This sequence comes from Xyrauchen texanus, assembly GCF_025860055.1. NCBI lineage: Eukaryota > Metazoa > Chordata > Actinopteri > Cypriniformes > Catostomidae > Xyrauchen > Xyrauchen texanus. The sequence continues at coordinate 7,085,544 of NC_068296.1, read as the reverse complement.
CCAGACGGGTTGGCTGGACCTGTTGGAATCTGTGACGGCAAGAAAGGGTAATAGGTGTATCCTTTGTCAGATCTTAACCCATATCTGCCACGTCCCACTTCCAGGACTGCTCCCGTGGCCCTCAGGAAATCCAGACCAGCAATAAGAGGAAAGGCGAGGTGAGTGTCTTTAAGGATATAAGTATCCATACTGCATTCGTGGTCATGCCATTGAAACCTAATCCTTTGCAGGTCTCTGGACTGGTGAATTGTTCCGTCGGCCATAATGAACCTCTGTGGGCTGAAGGTAACAACTGATGGAATCTCACCTCTCAATTGTTTCCACAGGTTTTCTTGCATTAAAGTGTAAGTGCTACCTGTGTCTAACACTGCCTTCACTTCTTTGCCATTTACCTTTACAGGCACCACAAGGAGAGATGACACTGGATGGGGTTGAGCTAGTGTTACTCCGGCCAGGTTTTCATTGAAGGTACGTTCAGCAGATTTCTTGTTGGTCTTTTCTTTGCTGCTCTGAGTTCCCACTTTCTGCCAGTAGTCTTTAGCTCCCATATAGTCCTTTTCCACCATGGATCCGATTTTCACCAGGTGTTCAACAGAGGTAACTGTTCCCCTCATACACCCGGCAACTCTTGGGTTGATGTTGTTGAGTATGCGATTTACTAGCTCCTCCTCAGAGATCTCTGGCTTCCATTTTAGACATAAGGCCCGGTAGTCATAAGCAAAGTCTCTCAGGCGTTGTCGTGGCTGCTGAACCATCGCTCCTCAGTTTTTCCTCCACTTCTGAGAGGTAATCCTCTGGGAGAAAAGCAGCCATGAATGCCTTTTTGAAGGACCTCCAATCAGTCACCTTGACCTTCTCTGCCTTCCACCAGCTCAGAGCGGGTCCCTTCATTACCGTACTTAAGGTTCCTATTAGTTCAGCACAGGGAAGGGGCCGGATCTCCAGGAAGTTCTCACATTGCTCGATGAAGTTGAGCACCTCCGCCGTCTCACAGGAGTCTCCGAAAGAAGGGAACTCGATTCGGATAGGCGGACGGGCACAGAATGAGGATGCACCTGCCACTACAGAGGAGGTAAGCACATTAGGATGGTGAGCAAGCACCTGAGGTTGAACCACATAAGTATCATTGATCGATTTATTAGTGGAAATGTTCTCTTTAGATACTAGAGCTGGGGTCAGTGGTTGACGGACAGTGGAAAAATGGGAGGATTCTGATGAGTAGGCCTGTAATCTGGAGAGTGTGAGGTTGCTAGTGAGTCTCATTTTCCTCATTTGACTTTCCCATTATGCATCTCTCCTCAGAAAACAATCTGTTACAGCCTTTTCTAATTTTTCCAGTGCCTTAATGAAGTAATCCTCCAACCCTGCCAAGCTAGAGTCCACGGCTTGTCTAAAGCTTGCTTCCCTATTTAATGTACTGTCCATTGACTGTTTGAAATCTTGTTCCAAAGTATGTAATTTTTGATTTAGAGCCAATAAATTACCTTTACATTGAGTCAAGTCAGTATGCATCAATTGTACCATGCCTATATTCAGTATGCTACCTTCATCATCATCATCATCAGATTGTTCAGTGTCAGACATGTATAATGAACTAATCATTTAAGTTATTTCTTCAGGCGGATTACGCCTGGTTACAAATGAACCTGTGGTAAAATCCACCTCTGTTTGTTCAATATCATTTTGGACATTTCCAGATTTCACAGAGTTATCAATATTTTCATCAGGAACTTCCACCAAATCAACATTTGTCACATCCATTTTGCAAATTGTAAAAAGAGAGATAGAGGAAAAAAACCACACCCCAAACAAACACAATAATAATAATAAAAAGGGTCCCGTGCACGGGCCACCAATATGTAACGCTCAGCCTAGATTTATAGGAGATGATACACAAAAATAATACGGTCTTGACCCTAAGTTTGTAAGGTGATGAAGTTTATATAAAAAAGAAGGCTAGGAAGACAACAATTCAATTTAAACCCAAGGTGTATTTACAATAAAAAAAACATCAAAGTGAATCCAGACATATATATATAAATGTACAAAAGACAAACAAGAAAGCAAAAAATAAATAATAAATGAAAAGTAGATGAAATGACTATGAGTCCCGTACAATGTCCTGTTTATTTGTGTGTGTGTGTGTGCATTGAATCGGCCTCACCGAAGGTTGTGTTAAGTCCGTGAGCTCGATGTGAAGCAGCGCTGTTCTGTGACGAAATCCAAAGGTGAAAAATCAACAAAAAAGATAATCCCACAGTGTCTTTCTGTGCACAGTCTGTAACAGCCTTGGCAGAGGTTTTTCGCGCGATCGATCGCTTGAGCATCAACGTGTCGTTCCTGAACGCCGGTTTCCCGGCTCCATTTAAACGGAAGAAAAAAGTCATCCTGATTTGGAGTGACGTCAATGGGAATTCCCTGGAGCTTCGCGACAGAACTCTCGCGAGAGTTAAACGGGAACTCACAAACACTTAACTTGGCAATAAACCCAGGAAAATAACATATATTAATTATGGCTGTTTTCTAAGAACAATTCGATTTTTTTAACAGCAATATATATATATATATATATATATATATATATATATATATATATATATATATATATATTCCATACTTATGTGGCAGCACTACATTATGTTTCTATAAATATTCCTTTGTGTTGAATCTGAATGTGTGTCTGATAAGGCATTTATGGGTAATTTATGGACAGGCTAAATTATTTTTACTTGAAAGTCATTAAAAGGTATTTTCAATTAAATTCTGAATGGCCCACAATCCTGTGTTAATACACACACACATATTCTCACACCAAACACAGTAGAGAGCTGCTCATGTCTGTGTGATTTATGGATTCAGGCATTATAACCATGTAGAGAGCTGGTGTTATGCAACGTTCACTATCTTCACATGAAAACAGTTTTCAGAGAGAGGTCACACTTGCTGTGGTTATGCTCACACTGGACCTACACATCTCCTCAAATCAGTCATGTGAAGCTACAGACCCTGAAGACAGGCTTCCCCATCACCCCTGCACACATAACTGTAATCTACACTTGCCAGTGCTCATTCCCAACTCTCCCTGTGCTTAAGGATCGAGCAACATGCTACACAACACACTATTTGACACATGAGGAGAATGCTGGTGTGTCTTACCACACATAATGAGAAGAAGCATGGAAACAGAAAGTGTCAAATTGACGTGGTTGCTTCAGCTATTGCATTGCTCATGTCACATTTGCTCTTTCTGACACAATCGGTTAAGTTTTTGGTTTAAGGTAGGGAGCTTGTTTCCTTACATTAAAGAAATATTCTAGGTTCAATTCAAGTTAAGCTCAATCGACAGCATTCGTGGCACAATGTCTTTTCTTTAAAAAAAAAAAAGACAAAAATCGAAGCTACAATCAAATCTAAACTAGCCGAAAAGTTTCTGCTCGTTATTTTCATATATATATGAGCTTTTGGTTCCCTGCAAATTTTTGCCAGAAATTTGCAGCTCTTGGCTGGTAGTTGTGGAAATTATCAGTGGCGAATTTGCAGCAAGTTTGCTTATTTATTACGAAAAGGAGGAGCAAGTCAAAATAAATGTTTGTGGTGATCAACATTACGCCACAAATGCTGTCGATTGAGCTTAACTTGTATTGAACCCAGAATATTCCTTTAACCTTAAAAACCTGTTTGGGAAAAAAAAAATAATAGCTGTTAGCACCAAACAGTGCGCATTTCATCTCTGAACTTCCACAATACGTTTAAGGAACAACGTTATATAATTTAGCTAAATTGTCGCCACAGTCACATAAATTTCATTAGATCAGGCTGACGTATCCCATAATGTAAAGTGCTCAACCTGACCTTCCATTTCAAGTGTAACGAATGAACCACAAGTAATATCAGTTGTGATTTTTAACATCTTTCTCTTGACACATTGATTGGACTCCCGAGAGTTAAAGGTGATGTAAGCAATTTTGGAGTGGAATTTGAATTAGCAATGCCCCCTATTTCCAAAACCCGGCCCATCAAAAATATTGTAGAGGCCGACACCGAGCAGAAGACCATCATTCCACAGTTGTCAAACACAACAGTAGCAAAATAGCACTCTCAACTGGCAACTGTTATGACAAACATGGCATAAAAATGGCTTTAAGCCTCAATAATTCGCTGCAACTAAAACACTATGAGAACACGCAAAATGATTGACAGGCAGAAAGTGCCAGAGAACAGAGCCCGCGGACACATATTTGTTTGCGGTTTAGAGAGTCTAGAGCGGTCACAGAGACCGGTGAGATATCTCACGACACTTATTTAAGAAATAGCTTGCAGCACCTTTATTGAATGCACTATATTAAAAATGCAAAATAACAATTTTTATTTCTAATGAGATAAATGGGCGAAGTTCACAGAATCAAACATGCAACGTAATGAGGTCAGGTGACAACAACACAGTATACTACTGCTTGAAACATTTGTTGCATAATGCGTACAGTTTCAGATAGCTATTGATATTTTTTTTTACATACCACAAAGTATAACGTAGTCTTGTCATTTCTGCATAGGCAAAGATGGTAATTTTGTGGCAAGCTACTTTGCATGTTATAACATACAATAATATATGATTAATTGTTCCAATTTCAGGTCATATAAAGAGTAGTGAATATTTATGAAAACTTAACAGTCATAAAATGAGTCATAAGCCTTGTTTATATTTAGCAATACACATTTTAATTGGAATAAAACAGTGGACATGTCAAATCAACAGCTCAGATTAATGCAGTGCCTGAAGTGCACCAATTTACCATGCTTATCTTAACAATTCTGTCCCCTGAGTCTTTAGGAATGAGTCCTGTAGCCTGAATGAAATCTCCCACAAACATCTGTACAGAGGTACAAAGGCTAATGCATTATCCAGATGGCTTTGCTAACGCATTGAAAGCCCTGGAAGACAGATGTACATGTCGTAATATGCCTATTGGGTGGCTCAAAAAGGAGTTTCACTGTACACAAACATGAGTGCCCATCAGCACTGCTATGCAACAATTGGGTGCTTTGAAATAGTCATTTTGGTAGCATTCTGAAATTGTGGCTGTCATTCATTCGGTCTGAATTTGTTTAGCTTTTCCTGGTCAAAAGTGGATTTACTGCCATTATTTCATAGATTGCCTGGCCTGACGCTGTCGTGTCAGTGGGTGCGACTTGATCAATGGGGTTATTAAAGGTTAAACATGACATGCACACAAGACGGATGGCAGTAAAATGACAAAGCGCATGCCACCTGCTTGTTCAAACTAGAATTCTAGCATGCTTACTGCGAAACATTGTGCATTAGGCAACAATAAACATTTCCAACAATGTTGCTACACTGATGTCACATGACCTCATTATGTGCATGTTTAATTAAGCAAATGGCATCCAGTTATTATCTCAAGGGGAAAAAAAACAAACAATTTATTTTAAATTTTTAATAAATTTTCATTTTAAACCCCTTAATTCGTGGCAAATGAGTCAAATAGAAAAGATTACAGTTGATAGTACTTCGAAAAATATGTAAACAGTGCACAGTATAGATATTTTATACTGCAGAAATAGTATGTGTAGTATAGTGGTTTGCTATTCTAACTGTAGGAATTTCCATTGTCTTGATTGCTCCACCCACCTTGTCATTATGAAATCATAAGCCTCAAAACATATTAAGATATTTTAATTCTGCTGTTAATACCTTGAGGGAGACAGGCTGAGGTGTGTTGAAGCTTTTGAAGCACTGCAGGTTCAACATGAATAAAATTATTAATATTCATTAACATTAGCATTTATTTGCATACATTGATATGGCACACATCACATTAAGGTCAGTTTAAAACAGTCTAGAGATGAAACACCTAGACCAAATTCTCCAAAACCTCCAGTAATCAGGGTTTATTTTTTAACAATAGATATGCTAAAGGTTGTATTTTAAAATATTTGCAGTGTTGGGGAAGCTACTTTGTAACTGTTGATTGCTAAATTACAAGCTACTCAAAATATAATGGAGGTAAACTACAGCCAAGCTATCCTGGAAGTAGCAAGATACACATTAGGTTACAACGTCAAGCCACATAAGGGGGCAAAATAAGAAAACATAGCAATGAGCTAGAGCTTAAAATCAAAATATTGCAAAATAAAAAAAGAGGACATAAAAAGCCATCTAGGGACTCTTTTTTTGAATCGGTTCATTAAAAATTAACCGATTCACTAAAATGAAAGAGGGTGTTAAACTTGAATCTCTTCTAGTTAGCATATTGGCAGAAGTTAGAAAAACACAGAAATTGCTTACAGCACAACTACACAATCATCATAAGCAAAGAGTTGAGCAGACTAATCACTCTGTGGGCTTCAGACTGTCCGTTTGTTTTGCTGAACACACTATGGTGTGGATCTGATTTGTTGGATACTGCTGTGGCACCTGTTTGAAAGACAGAGAGAGAGAGAGAGAGAGAGAGATTGTTCGAGGAGTAGCTCAACTGATAAAGCCGTGCTTTAGTGATTCAAAGGGCCACGGTACATGACCTGAAGAACATGTGAATTGACATGGAGCCGACAGCAATTGCTTTTTTTATCTCACATTTACTTTTTATAACATTATCGGTTAGGTGTAGGTTTAAGGTTGAGAGGCGAGGCAGGTTTTATATCGAACTTGATAACTCTACATTTTTACCTTAAAAAAATGGAAAGGTATGCAACATTTACCGCTTTCTGCCTGTCAATCGTTTTGCAAGTTTTTTATAGTTTTGTAGTTGCAGTGAATTTTTGAGGTTTAATGGAATTTTTATGCCATGTTGCTTGTAACAGGTGTCAGTTGAGAACGCTATTTTGCTGATGCTGATTTTGACAACCGTTTCTGCTCGATACCTATCAATAAATCTCATTTGCTGTCTTCGAAGTGTGGGTTTTGGAAAGAGTGGGTGTGGCTAATCCAAATGCACAGCTTGTGGAAATTCTAAAAAGGCCAACTCGGAACTTTACCTCGGAACTGCCACGTTACCTGCAAGGAACTATTTAATATCATTTTGCAAAAATATCACTACAGTCAAAAAATTTACACATTTTAATATTGATTGCATTCACTGTGAATGCATGAAACTGAAGACACTTCACTTTCGGCTTGCTTTCGTTCTGAAAGCCAAAGTCGCTCTTCCCACTATACTACTCCTGCGGCTCGCGAGGGATTGTATGAGTGAGGCACACAAGGGCATGATAGTGATTTTAGGAGGATTTGTCGCTGACCCAAGCGACATTGTCCGTTCAATACGAGTGCTGCTTATTGCCTGGGCTGTGCCCTCGTTGACACTGTGCTCGCAGAGATTGATTGTGTTCATTTCGAGGGCATGAAACTCAAAATCAACTGCTGTATTGCTGTTGACCAGATGCCAGAAGACTGCCATGCCCCAGCGCTAATGACATAAGTTGAAAAAAGCAACCGCTCCCCAGGGGTGGCTGTTGTGCCTGGGTTGACAGTCACAGAAGAACCCCTGTGCCCAATGGCAGGCATGGGCAGAGGGCGTATCCTTAGAGGACACCTGTCTGGCTGCAGGCTGGGATTCCCATAACACCTTTGCCAGGTTTTATATCTTGAATTGTACTTCCTCTCTTCCCAGGTTTTGGCATTGAAGGAGGGTTGATTTATGTCAATGTTTCTCTACCCTGTTGCCTAGAGTCATTTTGTGACTTGTACATCTATGAGCACTTTAATCTCTTACCTTCCCGCTATGCAAAGTAGAGCTTTGTGTAAAGTTTCACTCCCTTACAAGAATAGTGTCATTGCTAATGTTGAAAGACTGGTTTTGACTATGTCGTGCTCTCTCTTCTGCACTACGCTGCGAAGAGTGTTATTTTTATTGGTCCACTACTCTGTCGGATAGTGCCATTTTATCACATTTCCGGTCTATGACCATTGTGTAAGCAGAGCTATTTATGCAATGTTCAACTACCCATATTGGCTAGCATCATTGTTATGCGATTTCTCTAAATAGTTTATTTCTTGTCCCTCTTCCTTCCTATTTTTCAATACAAAGAGGAGGTAATTCTAATACTTATTATGACCCTATTGGCTAGTAGGTATTTGTCACGTGTGTGTAAAACAGTAGCACGGTGTTATGGTATACAGCTCCCATATCATCAGCTACTGCTGCAGCATTGAAGTGACCAAATTGAAAGGGAACGTCTCAGTTACAACTGTAACCTTGGTTCCCTGAAAGGAGGGAATGAGATCCTGCATATACTGCTGTACTACTGAATTATTGCTGTTAAGGGGCAGAGAGATGTGCTCTCCTTCCATCAGTTGAAAAATTCTAGCAATATGACATTTTGCACCTTTTTATATGCCCACAATGAAACATGCATGGGGCAGAGCACCAAGTGCCACCTGCCAATTGAAACTGCCATGATTCAATAGCTTCAGAGATCGTCGCTCCTGAGAGGTGCTCCCATAGCATCAACTACTGACGCAGCATCCAATTGAGTATAAACTTGGCTACTGTGTAAGATCTTAACATAATGTCAAATGTCAAATCTGGGTTCTAATTCTGAGCTTTAAAGTGCCAATTTACCAATGGTTTTCTAAATAACCACAAGGTAAAGTTACATTGAAACGGTCTCCTATTATATCAGACTATTATACCCTTTTTGGTTCCTGGAACCCTTATTTCTAGGAGTGTATAATGAATTGTATGATACCCACTGCACACTGTATATTAAAGTGTATGAACACAGCTCTGTAAAACTGGTATACCACTGAAACGGCAGTTTTACCCAGATGGAAAATGTATTATTGCAGTATGGGCAGTGGTGCTTGTTAACTCTCTTCACAAATGTCAGTGGATAAATCTTAGTTATTTTAATGATATGTACAGACTTTAATGCAAAGATGCCACATACATCTGATTTACAGAACTTGTTGTTGCTAAGTTACCGGCACAACCGGTAAGGAATCCATAGTGAAACCTCTGTCATTGGTTTCCCCATGCTGTGTTCTCTTCAGCAAACAGAGCATATGGATCTAGGGGTTGACGCAAGTGCACTGATTACAATGAAACCCAAAGGTCCAAGGTTTAAACCCCAGGAAGGGTGATCCGTGAACTGGAGAATCACACTTAACAATGTTTTCCTATTCTGTTAGTGACTGCTCCATTACAAAGTCCTTAAAAGGATGGTTCACCCAAAATTTAAAATTACATCATCATCATTTACTCACCCTTATGTTGATTTAATGACTTCCCTTCTTATGTGGAACAAAAAAAAGGAGATATTAGTAAATTATGACAGAATTTTCATGTTTGAGTGAACCATCCTGTCCTTAACTTCACTTAACGGCTCAGTATCAAACATTTTCTCTCAGCAGTGTGCATTCCCTCACTAACTGATGCCCACTGTGCATCATGCATACTGGTGCATGCATGATGAGGTTTACATGCCTGCTGCATTTTTAACCTGTGGTATCTTCAGAACGACACATGCTGTTGCCTTTTTATATCTGCAAACCAAGAAAAAGCCAGAAACAACTTTTGAAAGAAAATGTAAATTATTTAGGATTAATTTGTTAGGATATTATATGCATAGAAGAGGACATTCTCATTCATTTAAACAATGCATATTTATTTAAGTATAGCCACACACAAAATGGGCCTTATTCATGAAACAAGAGCAGAACTAATTTCTGTGTAGATTGTACACAAATTCATTGTTAAAGTGTCCCATTGAATCAAATGTAGCAATTTATGTAAGAATGGTTTTACATGTGATTTACACACAGAAATTCATTCTGTGTTTCAAAAAAAGAGGTGTAATATTATTAAAGACTCCATGAAATCCAAATTGGAGTTTTGTGATTTTTAGTCCAAAATATATATATATATATTAAAATATATATTTTAACAGATATACATATTTAAAATGTACAGTCTCTGAGCTCATCAGTTATATTGACAACATAATTTGATATGAACACACTAAGAGGAAATATGTCAAACGTAGTTAGAAAAAAAATAAGCGTTCATCAAACCATTTAATGGGGGTTTTACTAAAATTATATATATATAGCACAAACACTGGAAACCATAAAAATTAGGTCATCTTTTACTCACCTTGATGTTGTTCCAAACCCGTTTGACTGTATTTCTTCTGTGGGACAGAAAAGGAGAAGTTAGACAGAATGTTCTTAGTTACCATCTACTTTTCCATACAGTGAAAGTGAATGGTGACTGAGATTAGGTACCAAAAACTAAATGTTTTTCATTTAGGTTCGTTCTGCATTTTTTCATTCTGGTTCCGGCGTTCCACAGCCTCCTTTCCAATTGGTAACTGGTTAGAATGAAATAAAAGAACAGTTAATAATGTCCTTTTTAAAATGATGGCACTCTGTGCTAAGGGTGGTTACCAGTTGCAGTATTACCAGATCGCACAAGAGAAATAAACAACCTGGTCTGGGAAAATCAAGCTCAATAAAGGGACTTGCTTCACCTGAAATAAGCAAAAACATATGCAATTTATTTTCTCCATGTGGGAAAATTATCAGCATAGAAATCACAGCAAGGATTATATATAAAATAACCTAGTTTCAATAAATGTATTCTTTATATTAAATATACAGTACTGTGCAAATATTTTTAGGCATTTGTGAAAAATGTTGCATAGTGAGGATTTCTTCAAACATAATGCCACATATAGCTTCAATTTATCAATTAACATCATACAAATCCAGTAAACTTAAAAAAGCTAAATCATTATTTGGTGTGACCACCTTTGCCTTTAAAACAGCCCCAATTCTGTACTGTAAATCCCACAAAATATTTGAGATATTTCAAATATAAATCTGGCCATATTAAATCAATTAATAGCATAATTCATTGCATATATGCACACAGTGCGGTTCGACTAAATGTCATCTTATGTGAATTATTTCATTATAATAATAATGTTTTTATTATTTTATTTAAATTATTTGTTTTAATTACAGATCTCCCTCTCAGTAAAACTAGCAGCAAGTATTCTTGCAACATACCTGTAATGATTACCCTGTCTTGTCTCTCTGTTACCCTCTTGTTTTCCATCTTGTCACTTTTTCACTTAGTTTTCACTTTGTTCCCTTATTTAACTCCATAGTCCACCCTGTCTTGTTTCACTGTTGCCCTCTTGTTTTCCTTCTTATCTCTTTTAGTTGTCACTTTAGTCCCGTATTTGATTCCATAACCCTCTGTTAGCGTTCGTGTTCACTGTTCATTGTTTACACCTGCACTTGTTAATTTGCCTTTGGTTTCTGTTAATCACCTTGTTATCCTGTTTGAGTTCTGTTCTTTCATTGGCCACCTATCCTATGTTTGTGTATTTATACCCCGTGTCTTTGTTCTGTCTTTGTCGATCGTTGTTTGGTGTAAACCCGGTATGTGTTCCCTGCCCAAGTTCTCCGTTTGATCCTTCGTGTTTTAGTTAACTGTTTTATGCTTTATTTCCCCATCGTGGGTTGTTTGTTTGTGTTTCTCTTCTGTTTATTCAAATAAAGCCTCAGCTGCGTTTGGATCCGTAACTAGGGTTGCCACCTATGTCTGATAAAAAACCTGGACAAATCAATGACCCGGCCACCGCTTTGCTCACAAGTGAAAATGTCCATTAGACATTAGACTCAGAAGAAACAATTGGTCGTTGTGCAGTAAGATTGTGCATAGTCGTGAATATTTTAAACATCTCAAGTATTCTCACTTATCTTAACTTATAGCTTACCTGGTTGCTTAGATACTGGTGCTTGTGCTTGCTTTTGCTTTGCTAAAGAAATAAGTAGAGGGATGACATTAGATTTGCATTTACCATACCTTAGCCACATCTATAGCCACTTTTATTTAGTATGTCTCAATCAGACATTGGAATAACAAAATCATACATAAATGGGCCTTAGCTTACCTAGTCTTCCATCTATACTTGGCGTTTCCCTTTGCTGCAGCTATCAGTGGTTTCTGTTCTTCAATGAATGTCTTGAATTCAGTGCATGACAATTTGAAATTCAATCTGACCTGAAGCTCAGACTTCACCATTGCAACTAACAGTCTGTTTCTTTTATCGGACCAAACATCCTCCATATGACTGAACACTCTTTCTGCATAGGCATTACTGACTGGTATGGAAAAAACAAAAGCAACTACTTTCAACAGCTCAGTGGATTCAGTTGCCTTGCTAAAAAAATTATTTGTTTTAGCATGGTCATCCAAAGCAGTTTTGCCTTCATGTTTAACCAGAATTTTAACTGAGCATACGGAGCAGGTAGCATAAAGTGGGTCAGCCTGGTGTTGGCTTTAGCCATGTGGAGTAATTGTAATTTTTCAACCAGTCATTATTAAAATATGTCGAATGTTTCATTTTCTTTTTACTGGCCTGTCCGTCTTTGTGAACACACTGTCATCTTCGTCTTCCGTCTCGCCACCCATGTTAACGCTAACGAGCGGCGTTGACGTACAATCTTCTTCACACTGCTTCTCAAATTGCCGCCTGTAGTAACTGGCTAGCTGCCAAGAAGACAGGCGCGCTAGATGACGTAGCCTACGTCACGTCACACGTCCCAGAGCCAATGATAGCGGATTCTACACACCAGAGACACGGACCACTCTGTGCACAACGCATAGGCTATTTCAAGTGGAGAGAAAATAGATAGTTGAATATAAATATTCACGTAGCCTTTCGAAAACTGGGACATTTAGTGTCCCGGGAGAGTGGATACATTTCCCGGGACAGGTTATTAAAAAGAAGGACAATCCCGGTAAAACCGGGACAGGTGGCAACACTATCCGTAACTCCTCGTCTGCCTCGTTACTCCAACATTACAGAACGATCGACCGCACATGGATCCAGCAGCTATCCGAGCCAAATGTCGGCTGCTCAATTTGCAGCAAGAGCACTACCCGCTCGTAGACCACGCTCGCTACTTCCTCCTCCTGGCAAACGCTACTGACTTCCCGGACTCTGCGCTGATGGTCTTCTTCAGGGATAGCTTAAATCCCTCGCTGAGGGAGCAGGTGCCACAGGCAACGCCCGGCAGCACTCTCCGCGACTACCTGGAGATGACCCTACTAGCGTGCAGCTCACCGCACCCTGTCACACCAGCCCCACCTGTCAGCGAGCCTGCCCCCACGCCAGTCGCCTTCCATGAGCCAGCGCGCCCACTGCGTCTGCCCGAGGAGGGAAAGAAGACGGGCTTCCGCCTCCCGGCCCGCGCCAGCCCCGGTCTCGCGAGCCTGAGCCCCGCGTATGTCACGGTGAGCGAGCTAGAGCCCCCGCGATGTCACGGTGAGCTGAGCTAGAGCCCCGCGATGTCACGGTGAGCGAAGCTAGAGCCCACGCATGTCACGGTGAGCGAGCTAGAGCACCCGCGATGTCACTGTGAGCGAGCCCGAATCCTCGCCAACCACGGTAACCCAGCCAGAGCCTGTAGCCTCAGACGTCAATGAGCCAGTGCCGCAAGCCCCAAACGCCAATGAGCCAGTGCCGCAAGCCCCAAACGCCAATGAGCCAGTGCCGCAAGCCTCAAACGCCAATGAGCCAGTGCCGCAAGCCTCAAACGTCAATGAGCCAGCGCCTGCAGCCTCGACCGTCCCTGAGCCAGCGCCTGTAGCCTCGACCGTCCCTGAGCCAGCGCCTGTAGCCTCGACCGTCCCTGAGCCAGCGCCTGTAGCCTCGACCGTCCCTGAGCCAGCGCCTGTAGCCTCGACCGTCCCTGAGTCAGCGCCTGTAGCCTCGACCGTCCCTGAGTCAGCGCCTGTGGCCCCGATCGTCCAAGAGCCAGTGCCCAAAGCCACGACCGTCCCTGAGCAGGTGCCAGTAGCCACGACCGCCCAAGAGCCAGTGCCAGTAGCCATGACCGCCCAAGAGCCAGTGCCAGTGCCAATGGCCGTGACCGTCCAAGAGCCAGCGCCTCTCGAGCCTTCCAGGGCTCCTCCTCCCGAGCTTTCCAGAGCTCAGCCATCCGAAGTTTCCGAGCTTTCCAGAGCTCAGCCATCCGAAGTTTCCCGAGCTTTCCAGAGCTCAGCCATCCGAAGCTTCTCGAAGCTTTCCAGAGCTCAGCCATCCGAAGTTTCCGAGCTTTCCAGAGCTCAGCCATCCGAAGCTTCTCGAGCTTTCCAGAGCTCAGCCATCCGAAGTTTCCCGAGCTTTCCAGAGCTCAGCCATCCGAGTTTCCGAGCCTTCCAGAGCTCCGCCTCCCGAGCCTTCCAGAGCTCCGCCTCCCGAGCCTTCCAGAGCTCCGCCTCCGAGCCTCTCGAGTCTTCCAGGACTCGCCTCTCGAACCTACCAGGGGTCCGCCCCTCAAGCCTCTCGAGCCTCCCAGGGCTCCACCTCCTGAACCTCTCGAGCCTACCAGGGCTCCGCCCCTAAGCCTCCTACTGGCTCCACCCCCAGAGCCTCTCGAGCCTCCTGCAACTCCGCCTCACGGGCCTCCTACTGGCTCCGCCTCCAGAGCCTCTGATTGCTCCGCCTCTCGATCCACTCAAGCCTCTGACGGTTCCGCCCCCAGAGCCTCTTGAGCCTCCTACGGCTCCGCCTCTCGAGCCTCTCGAGCCTTCCAGGGCTCCGCCCCTCAAGCCTCTCGAGCCTTCCAGGGCTCCGCCCCTCAAGCCTCTCGGGCCTTCCGGAGCTCCGCCTCTCGAGCCTCCCAGGGCTCCGCCTCTCGAGCCTCCCAGGGCTCCGCCTCTCAAGCCTCTCGAGCCTCCCAGGGCTCCGCCTCTCAAGCCTCTCGAGCCTCCCAGGGCTCCGCCTCTCGAGCCTCCCAGGGCTCCGCCCCTCAAGCCCCTCGAGCCTCCCAGGGCTCCGCCCCTCAAGCCCCTCGAGCCTTCCAGGGCTCCGCCCCCCAAGCCTCTCGAGCCTTCCAGGGCTCCGCCCCTCAAGCCTCTCCGAGCCTTCCAGGGCTCCGCCCCTCAAGCCTCTCGAGCCTTCCAGGGCTCCAGCCTCTCGAGCCTTCCAGGGCTCCACCCCTCAAGCCTCTCGAGCCTTCCAGGGCTCCGCCTCTCAAGCCCCTCGAGCTTCCCAGGGCTCTACCCTTCAAGCCTCTCGAGCCATCCACGGCTCTGCCTTCCGAGCCTCCTCCAGAGCCTCCTACGGCTCCGCCTCCAGAGCCTCCAGCTGCTCCGTCTCCTGAGCCTTCCTTGGCTCCGTCTCCTGTGCCTTCCTCAGCTCCGGCCCCGGAGCCTTCCAGGCCTCCGCCTCAAGAACTGTCTACGGCGCCACCGCCCTCAGCTCCGCCTCCTGAGCCTCCAGAGCCTCCCTCTGCTCCGCCTCCTGAGCTTTCCAGGGCTTAGCCCCGAGCCTCCTACGGCTCGCCTCCAGAGCCTCCAGAGCCTTCTAGGGCTCCGCCTCTAGAACCTCCTTCGGCTCCGCCTCCTGAGCCTCCCTCAGCTCCGCCTTCTGAGCCTTCTACGCCATCGCCTCCCCCGGCTCCACCTCCCGAGCCTCCCTCGGCTCCGCCTCCAGCCTTCCACGGCGCCGCCTCCCAAGCCTTCTACGGCTCTGCCCACAGGGTACACCATGGCTCTGCCTGCCTCTGCTCTGCCCCCAGGGTCTCCTGCGGCCCTGCCTATGCCTCCTGCGGCGCCGCCACCCAAGTCTTCGACTGCCCCGCCTCAGAGGTCCTCCTTGGCTCCGCCTCACGCGGCTCCGCCAGCTCCCCAGTGGCCACACCTCCCAGGTCCCCTGAACCGGCCATTGGCCCACGACCACCTCCCAGGCCACCGAAGCTGGCCTCTGTCCTGTGGCCTCCTCCCAGGCCTCCTGACCCGGTCCCTGTCTTGTGGCCTCCTCCCAGGGCTTCTGACCCTGTTCCCGTCCTGTGGCCTCCACCCAGGCCTCCTGCCCCTGTTCCTGTCCTGAGTCCTCTTCCCTGGCCTCCTGACCCAGTCCCTGCCCAGTGGCCTCCTCCCAGGCCCCCGACCCGGTCCCTGTCCTTGCCAAGTGGCCAGCTCCGGGCCATCTAAACCGGCCTCTGTTCTGCGGCCACCTGACCCTGGTCCCTTGACACACCCCCATAGACTGCTTGCCTGCCCTCTCGGCCTCCATGGTCTATCTATCTACCCTCTCCACCTCCCTGGACTGCCTAATGGCCCCCGCGGACTTCCTGCCTGCCCAGTGTACCCCCCTGGTCCGCCCATGTGCCCACTTGTCTCTGTCTGTTTGCCCCTGGTGCCCTCATTTGGGTTTTTCTTTGTGGGTCTTTTTCGTCTTTTGTTGTTTTGATCGTCTGGAATCCGATCCTTAAGGGGGGGCTATGTAATGATTACCCTGTCTTGTCTCTCTGTTACCCTTTTGTTTTCCATCTTGTCACTTTTTCACTTAGTTTTCACTTTGTTCCCTTATTTAACTCCATAGTCCACCCTGTCTTGTTTCACTGTTGCCCTCTTGTTTTCCTTCTTATCTCTTTTAGTTGTCACTTTAGTCCCGTATTTGATTCCATAACCCTCTGTTAGCGTTCGTGTTCACTGTTCATTGTTTACACCTGCACTTGTTAATTTGCCTTTGGTTTCTGTTAATCACCTTGTTATCCTGTTTGAGTTCTGTTCTTTCATTGGCCACCTATCCTATGTTTGTGTATTTATACCCCGTGTCTTTGTTCTGTCTTTGTCGATCGTTGTTTGGTGTAAACCCGGTATGTGTTCCCTGCCCAAGTTCTCCGTTTGATCCTTCGTGTTTTAGTTAACTGTTTTATGCTTTATTTCCCCATCGTGGGTTGTTTGTTTGTGTTTCTCTTCTGTTTATTCAAATAAAGCCTCAGCTGCGTTTGGATCCGTAACTCCTCGTCTGCCTCGTTACTCCAACATTACAATACCTAACAATTATTCAGTGGACAACCGAGACATTTACTTTTCACCTTAATATTTTTCCTTGCATCTGGATTAATCATGCATGTAGTAATTACATACAGTTATGAAAAAGCATGAAGGCTACATCTACATGTAGCATTAATGTGGGCATTAAGGCAAAGAAATGTGTGATAAAGCAATTTCCTTCAGGATCAAAGCACTTGTTTATCATGTTCTACTAAAAAGAGTGAAGCCTAATTTTTTGGGCAACATAAAGTGGTTTAATTCCGAATTTACTGTGATAAACCCTTTGGTCTTTGGTTTCATGAAAGACAAAGATCACAAACTGAATTAACCAGTTATGAACCGGTAACCAGCATTTAAAAATAAAGTCTTCACTCCGGAAAAATTAAAAGGGACTTTGTTTCCATTTTCAGTAATGCTATGCAAAAAAATTTGTTTCGCTCCTTGAATCGTGTTTAGTCCCTGACTGAGATTGTTATTCTGCCTTCTCAACATCTCAGATTTGCAACAACATGAATGTGAGTAGATAAAGAACTTTCATTTTTGGGTAAACTATTCCTTTTAACACAATCTTGGAGAGTGTCTGTGTGGAGGGTATTTTCCAAACAGCAGTTTTGCACCCTTGAAAGGCACTGCGGGTAGAGGACGCCACTTGAAAGTTATTTCCAATCAAGAGAAAGAAAAAAAAAACTTCTTCGCAAAAAGCCCTTTTACAAGGCTATTAGTGAAGGGTACATTCATTCAGTACTTTCATGAGATATATCATACATCAAGAGATTTGTCCTTCGAATGGACTAGGGATGACCACTTTCAATTGGAATTCGTCCAAAGTCTGTGTTGTTGGAGGAGGTGTCTGTGGTCTCGGGGATCTCATGGGACATCTGCTCCTCTGAGGGTTTCTCATAGATACTGCTATGACATAGAAAGCTGTAGAGACTCTTTTACACAACACACACTCAAGACACTTACTGCAGTCACCACCAAACCCCATATCGGACATGTATTTTCTATTTTACATCTCCACTGTATAGAACTCCATTTCTCCATAGCGCAAGAAACTACTTAAGATTAATTTAATGGTATACTGTAGTTCACCAAGCCATTTACTCACCCTCATGTTGTTCAAAATCTGCATGACTTACTTTTCTTATTCTGTGAAACACAAAAGCAGATTATCAACAAGTCCGATCAGCTTTTTGATATATGTTGCCATATGATACATTTGGGAGAGGACCAGACCTAAATGTAACTGACACATCTTTTAGCATATACACTCATGTGCCAAAACATTATGACCACTCACAGGTGAAGCCAATAACGTTGATCAGTGGTGGAGTGGTGGTGGTGTAGTGGTCTAAAGCACATAACTGGTAATCAGAAGGTTGCTGGTTCGATCCCCACAGCCACCACCATTATGTCCTTGAGCAAGGCACTTAACTCCAGGTTGCTCCGGGGGGATTGTCCCTGTAATAAGGGAACTGTAAGTTGCTTTGGATAAAAGCGTCTGCCAAATGCATAAATGTAAATGTAAATGATCATCTCCTAACAAGGCCACATGTCAAGGTCTGGGTAGATTAGGTGGTAAGCGAACATTCCGAAGAGGTCCCTCTACCATTGTCAGTACTCACTACTGCTGACCAGAAGCACACCAATGACGGCAGAGCTGCCATGCAAGGCGCGAGCCTGCCATTGGGAGCAACTTGGGTTTCAGGACCTTGCCCAAGGGCACTTTGTGTGGGAAACGAACCACCAACCCTGTGATTAGTGGACAACCCGCTCTAACACCTGAGCTACCGACACTGCTGATGAAGAGTTCAAGGTGTTGCCCAGGTCTCCAAATTCCCCAGAACTTAATCCAACTGAGCATCTGTGGGATGTGCTGGACCAACAAGTCCGATCTATGGTGACTCCACCTCGCAACTTACAGGACTTGAAGGATCAGCTGCTAATGTCTTGGTGCCAGATACCACAGGACAACTTCAGGGGTCTTGTAGAGTCCATGCCTTGGTGGGTCAGTGCTGTTTCAGCAGCATGCTGAGGACCAACAGTATATTGGCAGGTGTTCATAATGTTTTGGCTCATCTGTATATATATATTTTATTTAATGTATGTGTGAATGAAGATTAAGCTATGGCACAGGGGAAGATTAGCGAATAACGGTTTGATCTTTTCCTCATTCAAAGCTATCAGATGGCTTCAGAAGACTTTGATTAAATAGTGCAAGAGTCATACGTACTACTTTTATGACACTTTTTGTCCTTTCGGGAGCTTGACAGCACCAGATCACTTTATGCTTTCATTTTATGGAAAAGATAAGCTTGAACATTCTGCAAAAATAGGTTTGAAATGAAGTGAGGGTGAGTAAATGGTGACAGAATTTTCATATTTGTGTGAACTATCCCTTTAAATTCATCAATACTGCTGGAAGGCTATGATGTCATCTAATGATATGCATTTTCTCACCAGGTTTCTGTGTGCCTGGGGTCTTCAACACAGGATTTAGTCTATCTGTGTGTATGCCACACCTACACGAGATACAGACACTGCTGCTATCTGGATTCTCTCTCTCTCTCTCTCTCTCTATAATACACCCTCATCCGAGTAAAATAATCATTATGGGCTTGAGGGGGAGAATAGTCTGATTTTCAAATTTCATTGAGACCATCTATATTTGCATATTTCATGATTTAGAGATAAAAGCTGTGTGTCATCTGAGAAAACAAAAGTAGAACTGTTGAATTTATAAAAAAAAAATAAAAAAAAAGATAGAGTACAGTAACCAAAAGTCAACTTAATGTGCATACTCATCTTTGAGATTGTAACATAATATTTTCTCATGCATAACTGAATATGCCCATTCAAGTGCATAACACGTACACAACAAGGCAAACGACTCTTTTACAATGCAGCAGTGACCTCTACTGACTACTTTTGACACATTACAGACATACGTCACTTGATGGCAAGGGGACTTCATAGGTCATCTCAGTCTTAATTGAGTAATTAACTAGTGTTGCAGTTTGGAGACTCATTATGTGTTATCAAAGGAAAAAGTCTGACATGGTAAAATCTGATTAGCAACTGGCTTGTACCAGGATATTAAAGAGGGAATAAAAGCAAATGAATAGTCGATCAATGATTCTTGAGATAAGGGGAAAAAACGTGTTGAAAATCTGAGTTTTTATATTTTAATACTAAATTAATTTGAAATGGATATATTTGTAGACAAAGGTCTCAGCTAACGAACGATGTAAGGGAACAGGTTTTTATAAAAACGCCTTTTTTCAGAAAATTGACAGTTGTTCACTTTATAACTTGCATCTTAATGTCATTCGTGTCGACTCCGTCAGACACGCCAAAAGCGTGCTATTTTAATTTGATTCATCCAGAAGTGTAAAGTATTTAATTATCTAATAATATTGTTCAGTAAAGGAGTTAAGTGATAAAATACATTCAATTTTTTTTCTCTCTCTCTGTTTTCATACTTTTCTGAAAAGAGTTCAAAATTTAATATTTTTCCGTCTCAACCATGTTTTGTACGCTGGAGCCATTTGAGTATTGATAAGTACTGAATATTGATATATGTTCTGAGTAGCCTTTGGTGCGGTTAAGGGCAGAGACGGGCCACATCTATTTAAATGAATGAGAGACGCCCAACGGTCAACAGATGTAGAAAGGAAGTCCCGCCTTACAGGATCAAGGGTCAATCAGCTTTTTGTTATAGACATCGTCTGTCAATCATCTGTAACGCGCATGCTCATTGGCTTCACAAGCCAGGACATTTTGCTTTTTTAAAGGAATCTGAGGTAAAGACGCACAATTTATTAAACAAATGGCAATACATTTTACTTCCGGTATGCAATATGGTATTTGTTCGTAATCTTGAGCAGCCGTTCTGGAGATGTTGGTCTATCTCCATTAAAGTAGATAGGAGCTGCACTTTCATGGCTGGAAATAGTTTCCCGGGAGCGTTTCAAAGATGGCGGCCAGTGGACTGACTTCCTTGAAAGACTGTGGAAAAAGTCATCTCAAAGGGTAGTTAGTCCCTTTGAGCGTAGGCGGAAATCGCGGGTTGTCCCCCCCTTCTAAAATATCATTACAATATGTGTATTGTAAATAATATATTCTTAAAATAATTTTAATTATACAAATGCAAACGGGGCAACAACAAAAAAAACCTTGGTGTCCCCTTCAAAAATTGCTCTTGAGAATTGTTACGTTTATTGTCCCCCCCAACATTTTGATGAAATTTTCGCCCCTGCCTTTGAGATATATACAAAGTTGTATTTTGTAGATTCATTTATTTTTTTTCTCCATGATTTACAGTTTAGCTGACAAGAACCCAATAAATGATCAAATAAAATGGTGAATTTAAATAGATACGTAAACGGGAAAAAAATACTTTTTTTTTTATCTGTGTGTATTATAGCATACTTCAAATAAAGGTATGCCATTGTGATAACATCCCCAGTTAAGTGGCATTTTAGGGCACTATATATTTTTTCAGGGCAATAAAGGTGAAAATGTGTGTGTGTGTGTGTGTGTGTATATATATATATATATATATATATATGTATATATATATATATATATATATATATATATATATATATATATGTATATATATATATATATATATATACATATATATACACATATATACACACACATACACACACACACACGCACAGTATCTCACAAAAGTGTGTACACCCCTCACATTTTTGTAAATATTTGATTATATCTTTTCATGTGACAACAGTGAAGAAATGACACATTGCTACAATGTAAAGTAGTGAGTGTACAGCTTGTATAACAGTGTAAATTTGATGTCCCCTCAAAATACATATAATTCATTACTATCATTACTAGCTATCAACATATAATTTTTTCAGATCCTCAGAGAGTTCTTTGCCATGAGGTGCCATGTTGGCAACTTCCAGTGACCAGTTTGAGGGAGTGTGAGAGCGGTGACACCAAATTTAACACACCTGCTCCAATTCACACCTGTGACCTTGTAACACTAACGAGTCACATGACACCGGGGAGGGAAAATGGCTAATTGGGCTCAATTTGGACATTTTCACTTAGGGGTGTACTCACTTTTGTTTGGTTTAGACATTAATGGCTGTGTGTTGAGTTATTTTAAGGGGACAGCAAATTATACTGTTATACAAGCTGTATACGGTGTACTCACTTTTGTGAGATACTGTATATATATATATATATATATATATATATATATATATATATACATATATATATATATATGTATATATATGTATATATTGGTTAATCGTGGCATTCTGAGTTCAAATGTTTTTGTATAATGACCATTAAACTGTATTGTAATTAACACTTAAAGGAGTTGCTCTTCCGATAATATCCGTCTGACTGTATATTACACAGTTTAGCAGCCACGATTGACCAAACAGAAACAGAGGTATTCCATAGAGCCATGTAATAAACTACATCAAATTCGCAAACTCCTTTCCATGCAATTGTGCAAATAACTGATAACACTGTGGAAAAGGGAAACGTTTTATTAATATATCTCACAATAAATCCAAATATTCAGACCAGAAAATAATTCCAACTTTTACAAACATTAAAACATTACAGTAAATGTTTGTGGACCAAAACAAATGCTGTGAAAACAAAAACTGAACAAGGGAAAACGTTTCGGCTGTCTGAAGCGCATTGCAGGCCCTTTTTTTGTAGGTGGTCAGTGGTTCATACTTGTAAACGTATGGAATGTATTTATTTACTGTACAGACACGCAGGGAGATAACCTGCAGAACAACAAACATGATTTCTGCTGGGAAAAACCCTAGTCAAAGATTTTAATTTTATAAAGAGAAAAAGAAAAGATACTAAAATATCTACACAAAACCTTTTGCAATAATAGACTTTTTTAAACCTTTTTAACTGCCCTTTTTAAAACTCAAAGTCTCTAAAAAAACAAGCTAAAACAGTAACTTAAATGATTCAGCTTTCTATCCTTTTCCTCTTCATATTTTCTTTTTTAATTATCATTAAGATGACAAGGAAGAGGTGGTTAATTGTTGTAAATGCTGTTATTTCCTTCAAATTCCAAGTATAAAAAAAAACAGCATATTTACAACCATAGTGAAACTCAAAAAACATGTCCATTTCACTTCTCCCCAGAATCAAAACAACAACTTTAGAATATGTTTGTACTTGTTAACATTAACTAACAATGAATAACACTTATTAACATTGGTTAGTGTTAATTTCAATATACCAACTTTTTTTTTTCATCAGAAATTGCATGTTAACATTAGTGACAATGTGCAATAGTATATTTATAAATGAACATTAACCAAAAATATTAATGCTGTAAAAATATATTATTTATGGTTAGTTAATGATGCCTAATGCATGCTAATATAGAGCCTTATTGTAAAGTGTTACCAGAATTTGTTTTATCAGAAATATATTTTACATAAAGAAAATAGTGTCAATTTAGAAACCATTTAGATATATTGCATTTTAACAATATTTTCATGACAGTTAAGCACATTTCCCACAAAAAATTCTCATTGCATTTTAATGTATATGGTCATTGAACTTTTTAATGTTTATTTAGTTCTTTGTAATGCACATTTGTTTTTTTCCTACTATATGCAGATTTGTTTTGGTAAACAACAATTTTCAGTAATAAAGGCAGTACAACAAATACTATAATGATAAATATAAATGATTTACAATTGAAATTTTATATATAGAGAGAGAGAGAGAGAGTAATGTGAAATATATATATATATATTTCACATTACCGTAATGAGTGTTAGATGTCTTTAACATTACAACAATGAGAATTTGGCGGAAAATATGCAAAAATGTTCATGAAAATAATGTCACAATGCATAAAAATCTTAACGGTCCTAAATTATTAATTACTTTAAACAAAATATGATTTTTTAAAAACATTTTGTTCTATTGATTCTGCATTGAAATGTTACCTGGACATGTTCTTGAGCAGTTTTCGTTAGATTCACCCTGCGCTTGTCCCAATCTTAACCGTGGATCCAAGCACTGCTGGAAGTTTTCAAACAGTAACTCATTCCAGTAATCCTGACATGATGCAGTGGATCTGTCTGTAAGTAACAGCTTGTGGCACAACAGCCTAAAAGAGTGAACAATATCTGTGGTTTTCAAGCTCAAGGCACACAAAATCAGCTCTGGTTCAGGGAGCAAAACACAAGCAAGCCATGCAAAGGTGGCGATTTTAACATGTAGAATAAAAGGGAAATAACATTTAAAAAAAAAAAAAAAAAAGAAGAGTTTTAATACAGCTTCCCCCTTTTTGTCTAACTCCCAACACCTGGTTCCCCATGCATGCAAGACCTGTTACATATAAAACAACGACAATGATATAATCAGCCCTTGTCTATGCTCATATTTACCATCATTCTGTAAGCATCTATCAACTTGGTGCGACACAGACTGCAAACCAAGACTATACAAATATAAGTGTTTCAATCATTTACTGTGTTTTAAACTCCTTTACATATATTTGTTATATAAAAAAAAATATATACTTTGCCCATCATGCCCAAACCTTGCTGTATCACTAAACCTCTCAATTCCACAAGGTCAATAAAGTCTGTGAGCTCTTAGTGTTCATATTTTTTTCTCTGTGATTGTTGTACTAAAAGTAGCACTAAAAGTGTCCTTTACAACATAACCCTGTGGCTACACACTAAAACTCAGGTGAAGTAGACATAAACATTCAACAGATCAGATTGTAGTCCTGTATCCCTAGTGTTAAAATAAGACCACTTATAATTAGTGTAATTAAAGGGATAGTTCACCCAACAATGAAAATTCTCTCATCATTTACTCTCTTTTGTCCCATCCCAGATGTGTATGACTTTCTTTCTAATGCAAAACGCAAATGAAGATTTTTAGAAGAATATCTCAGCTATGTAGGTCCATACAATGTAAGCAAATGGTGACCAGAACTTTAAAGCTCCAAAAAGCACAGAAAGTTATAAAAGTCATCTCCAAAGAAGCAAAGCAATCAATTTGGATGAGAAACAGATCAATAGTTCAATCATTTTTTTACTCTAAATCTCCACTTTCACTTTCTAAAAGTGAAAGTGGTGAAAGTTCAGAGTTATAGGAAAAAAGGACTTAAATATTGATCTGTTTCTCACCCACAAATATAATATTGCTTCTGAAGACATGGATTTAACAACTGGTGTCTTATGGATTACATTTATGATGCTTTTATGTGATTTTTGAGCTTGAAAGGTCTGGTCACCATTCACATGTACTGTATTGACCTACAGAGGTGAGATATTCTTCTAAAAATCTTTGTTTGTGTTCAGCAATATAAAGAAAGTCATACACAATGACATGAAAGTGAGTAAATGAAGGCAGAATTTTCATTTTTGGGTTAACTGTCCCTTTTTAGTCAACTGGATGTCATATTGATCTCTTCAATTGTTTTTCTACATTTAAATACAGGTGAATCTCACAAAAGGCAAAAACACTTCCAGGTCACATTTCACCCCAAAATCCGAAAAAAAGATATTTTAAATAAAGTAAAGAAAGCCTACTTTTACAGCCATTAGGTTTTTTTGCACCGTGACTTAATCAAGAATATTTCCCCCACATATTCTCACGACCAAAATGCATCCAGACGTTTTACTGAGGTTTTTTAATTCCCATTATTCTAAATGTAATACAGTAATTTTACTATATTAGAATAAAAATTACTGTACTAAAATGCATTTTAAAATTTAAATCAGTTTAAGTTAAAGGTAGCACTACATACTACCACGGTGTATAAATACTAATTACAATTAAAATAATACATCAATACATTTTCACATTACAATCATGAGAATTCAATGTTTTTTTGCATTAAGGTAATGAGATTTGGGGGCTTAAATGTGCTTAAGTGTCATGAAAATAATCTTAATGCTCCTAAAAAATAGGATTAATTTGAATTTCATTTTGCTGTGAAATATGACCTGGACATGTTTTTGACAGGTTTCGTGAGGTTTATCATAATATGCCAATGTAACTCTCAGATAACACATCCTCACATCAATCGAGAGTCAGTAATAATAACAATAATAATAAAAGATAAACACCACCCATAATAGTTAGAGTCTTGAAAGTGTAAAAATTACTCTCTGCTAAAAAAAACAAGAGCAAAATTGCTTCTAAGAAGTCTCTGGACAAGTTTCACTGTCCCATATCTTCTCTGTCATGTCTCTCTCTTCTCTGAGGACTGGTCCAAGTTTGATGAGCTGTGTATTCAAAGAGCCAGTAGTTTGTGTATATGTGTGTTGGAGTGTTACCATTAAAGAAACATTTCTGGGTCTCTTTATAGCAGAAATTGGTCATAAAGACTTCTTGTTATCCATCTGTTTACTGATCAGTCTGAGAGTCAATTCTACAGCACGAGGGGTGAGGCAATGCTGGCATGGGTTGGTGTTGTGCTGGGGGAGGGACTGTGCTTTGGAGGGGCCAAATCCAGGAGGGCACGGACCGTACCTGCCACCTGAGGTAAACCTCGCTCTTCCAGGATGTGGAGAGGCAGACAAAGCTGACTCTACAGCCGTACACACACACACAGCAGGGGTGAACACAATGGAAGTGGGAAGAGAAAGGCATGTCAATGGAGAAACAAATCATAACAAAATGTATATAACTCAAAAGTTAAATGTTTAAAGTAAAGCAACTCAAATGTACAGATATGTACAACTTAAGAAGTAAAATGAAGATGAAAGTAAATAAGGGGGGAAAAACATCAAACATCATGGAAACTGTAAATAATGGATGAGGAGTGACAGAGAAATCAGACAGAAAACAGCAGAGAGATCAGATTGAGAAACAAGACAAGTCAACTAAAGTCAGCATCATGCTAGCTGACTCAATAACACGATAACTCGATTTGGGTGGGGGGGTATCACACTTAGCGACTCTTGCAGATGAACTTGGCTACTATCAAGCCCCATTTTCGCAACAAATCAACCTGAAACTCACCGAAATAAGAGCGCTACCATAAAGAGTAACCAAAAACAACATTCCGTTTTTTTGTGGCAGCAGTTGCAATTTGTCCCTTATCATCAAGATTTGGGCAAGACAACATTTAAGGGGTCGTGAACGCGATGGCTTAGCAATTCTCCAGCAGGAACTGGAGCTAAGAACGTGCTCATAACAGTTACTTAGTTTTACATGTGTGAAAGTTTATAAATCAATATTAGTAGATGGTTAAGTAAGGCATAATGTACAGTTGCCTTTGTTTATTTTGCGATAATGACTGGCTAACTAAACCTACTACTCAACTAGGTATTAAATAAATAGACATTAAATATTTTTGTAAATATTGATTACAAATTAACAAAAATATTTGACCGTAGAATGCCGAGATTGACCTATCAATTAATTATTATTTTTAATTACACAAGTACAATTATTAAGTACATTCAAATAGATGCTACATCTATAATATAAATTAATATAAATTAAAATATAATTATAAGTAATATATATGTATGTAGCATCATTATAGTTTTTTTGCATAACTGCCATTAGCAAGGCAATTAGCAACAATCCGTTAGCAAGGCAAATTATTTGAATAAAGTTATTTTCTTAAATATGTAGCCTAATTATCAACTGAATGATTGCTGAGTTTATGGCCTGTGTTAACGAATGAACAAGGAGGAAATACTGTACAGACATTATACATTTGTGGAAAAACAAACCTTTATGTGAAAAGCATTTTAGAAAGTAACTTAAAACAATTAGTACTGTGATTACATTGAGTAAGTAATCAGCAATCTTATTATTTCTAGATAAGTAATTAGTAGTGGATTACTGTGAGTAATTTACCCAACACTGATTACAATGATGAGTGATTCTAAGGTGACATTTCTGCGCTTCGGAAATAGACAGTGACACTTAAGTAGCACGTTAAGCGCATGTTAAGTGTAGTTTTGAGAAACACATGTTGGAAAGGAATGAACGATTGTAAATTTGCACATAGAGAATTTTCTTAAAGGAATATTCCGGGTCCAATACAAGCTCAATCGACAGCATTTTTGACATCTTGATTACCACAAAAATTTATCTGACCCTTCTTTTCTTAAAAAAAATAAATTAAAAAAAAGCACAAATCTGGGTTACAATGAGGCACTTAGAGTGAAAGTGAATGCGGCCAATCCGTAAATGTTAAAATATTCGCTGTTTCAAAAGTATAACCACAAGACAAACAATGTGTGTTAACATGATTTTAGTGTGATGAAATCACTTACTAACCTTTTCTTTGTAAACTTATAGCCAATTTTACATCTTCATTGCATGACGATGTAATGTCAACAAACCCTAAAACCCTCAAATGACAAAAAATTACAATTTAAACAACTTTACAGCTCAAATAATACATGTGTTTTAACAGAATTAATGTAAGTGCTTTTATCAAATTATAAGTTTCAAAATTCTGCCTTTAAACCCTCCAAAAATTGGCCTCATTCACGTTCATTGAAAGTGCCTCACTGTAACCTCCAGGGACGAGTCAAAATAATTGTTTGTGGTTATTAACATTATACCACAAATGGTGTGGCATAACTTGTATTGATCCCAGAATATTCCTTTAAGAGCCAAAATCCATCGTTATCGGGAAACGCAGCCCAGACTGATTCCTAGAATGCTCACAACTCACTACATGTGGGAATCGAACCAGCAACCTTCCAATTACCACCATCGAGCTTTGACCACTAGACCACCCCAATTCAACAAAAAGCTGACACTATTGTGGGACTTGAACCCATAACCTTTGAATGGCCTTATTTAAGTTGCTTATAATAAATACTACCATAGAAAACAAGTCTAAGCTAGATACTTGAGTTTAGTTTTTATTGTAGAAAAGAAGGACAACAGTCATAGGAAAATCAGGCAATATGGCACACAAATTTGACACACACACACACACACACACACACAGAACAGGATCGGTATTGTATTTTCCTTTGTGTTAGAAACGTATACTGTATATTAGTAACAGACATGAACAGGTTGACATTGACCTATGGTATAGACCTATTTTAGTGCTGAGTAAACTGCTTCTGGTAAAAGATTGCCAACATGCTATCTGTAGGGTTTAGAGCTGCTTACGAGTTGAGATGTTTTCTATTTAACTGTGAAGTCGAAGACATGGACACACACCACTGTAAGGCACAATGGGATAAACAGGGGGTTTATGGTTTGCATCGTCCAGGTCAGATAAGCTTATAAAAAACCTCCCAAAATTAAAATCAAATTTCACACAAAAAAAAACTCCCTCCTGCAATTTTCCTTTAGGAAACGTTGCAGCAGCTCCACGGTGCAATAACGAGCTTTGTTAGTGAGCAGGATGCATGTTCTTAAGTCTTATTTAAGGCCGAATGGGTGACTCAACCCATCTTTGTGCTTTTAGATGAAGCTTTGATTTTTGCTATAAAAATGTGCTTCTTTTAAATGCACACAAACAATGTAATTTACTAGGGATGGGAATCACAGGGAATTTAAAATAGCTGGTTCCGATTCCACTTCCTTATTCAGTTCCTTAATTTTTTTTAGTACTCCCAACTATATATACTTAACATAAATAAAATGCATAAACAATATTATTTTTAACAACATATTTTAAAGCTTTTTTTTTTATTGGCATAACATTTAATAAATAAAAAATAATAATAATAATAATTTTTGAATGTGCATCATTTGTCTGTAATTACATTGATTTAAGCCTTCATTAACAAAACCAGCTCATAAAAGTAATTTGTTTGCAAATGTTCTCTATGTTGTTGTGTATTTTATTACGGTCTTATGTCTGCATCGGCAAAAAAAAATTTAGGCATTCATGAATTCTTTACAGAATTTAACATTACGAAAATAAATTCTTGTATTTTTAAAACACATGGAACCGGTCTGAAATAGAACCGGTTCTTGATTCCCAACACCTAAAACTCAAACAAAGGTAAGATTTGTGTGCATAAACACTGGCTTTTTAGTAAAAATCTGCTCATTTCGCATAAACACATGAGCGCACAAACAATTGCCTGTTTTAGTACAGTAATCACTACGTAAGTGCAATTCAAAGACTTGGCGCCAGGTGGCAATAGATAGCACAGAGCAGCGACATGACTGACAGGTAGAAGAGGGCAAAACCAGTCAGCTGTGTAGAAGGGGTGGAGTGAAGTGTGGGTGGGGCCTGGGAGAGCAAGGCCTCAACCAGCCTGAACACACAAACAACCTCCCCTTTCAATACGTCCCCTGGCGAACACAAGCTATCCTGCCCACAGGGCCAAGAAGAGTAGGGAGGGATATAAAAATGAGTTCAAATAAAACAAAATTGATGGGATGTGGGGTGGTTTCAAAATGGAAGGGCATGGGGAAGAGAGAGAAAAGGTGTTAGCTGTTAAACTTGGAGGCGTTAGAATTAAAGAAATTAAAGCTAGAGTGTAATAGCTTGCAAACTGTAGAGGACCTAACACAGATACCTGAGGAACTCCAATTCGGCGACAAGCCTCCAGAAAGTTCTCCACATTCCGTCGACACTTGGCCATGGTCAGTTTGGGCTGGAAAGAGAATACAAGAAACTTTAACATGTGCAAACAGGCACAAACACTCAAAAATATGAATAAATGCAGATATAAACAACATAAACCCCAAAACAGCAACGTACCACTGCCGGTGAGGGTACATGGATGCTGGGTATGGATCGAGGACGCACGTGATTGGCCAGATGGCACAACACTACCCCATCAGTCAAAGCGGCCCCAAGGTCACTCGGTAAAGACACCTTGAGTCGACATTCAATATTCTACAGGAAAGGTGCAAAATTAGACAGCCAGGACAACAGCAGTGCAGCAATATAATGTGGTTAAGATAAATAAAATAAAAAAATGAATCCAATGAGATTAGATGGGTTTGTTATTTAATTTAAACCTGAGAATTAAATGTTATGAACAGGAGTTTAATAAAAGAATTGCTGCTTTTAACTACACATGATGAAATTGAAGTGGAAATTGCCGTCATCATGGAAACAGGATGAAAAGAAGGGGAGATTATAGAGCTGTTCAGCTTGTAGTTCAAAACCCGGAAGAGAATTCGCTATGGGACATAGCGACATTTAAACACGGAAGCTTCAAAATTCTAGTTTGAGGTATGACTGTGTGTAATATATATTGTAGAACAAAACGTTCACGTTTCATCAAGTAATGTTTATCACAGACCTTATTTTAATCATATGTTCAAAAACCCCATTATAAAAACCCATAGGAAAATCCAGAGAGAACCTATGGCATATTAGACCTCAGAGTTCACCTACAAATTGACATCACGGCTGAACAGATTTTTTGGCAGTTTAATTGACTCACCCTTCTCAGTTGCTCTATCAGCTCCGCCTCCTCTCCAGTTGGTGCAGGACTCTGTGTGGGAGTTGCATCTGTAGACTCCACCCTCTGCACTCCTGAATCTCCTGCAAATCACAAAAGCTTCACATTAGGCTACACTTCACCGAGCGATTACATGATACAAACATGATTCACACATAATTATATTGCAGAACATCCTAAGAGTACATTTATAAGCCTATAAGCACATTTCCTTAATTATCATTATTGTAATTTTCACTTTTACGATAACTATCAAATAATTTAATGCCAATTACAAATAATCGCTGCTGTAATACAGTAATGAAAATCATCTTTTACGGACATTAGCAGCCATATCACCCTGGAACTCTAGACTGGTTAACCACTGAAGCTAAGCAGGGCTGACTGAGCCTGGTCAGAACCTGGATGGGAGACCTCCAGGAGAAAACTAAGGTTGCTGCTGGAAGAGTGTGGGTCCTAACACCTCAGTTTAGTGATGGGGACACAATACTGTGAAAAGTCACTGTCCTTCGGATGAGACATTAAACTGGGGTCCTGACTCTCTATGGTTATTAAAAATCCCAGGATACTTCTCTCAAAAACTATGGGTGTAAACCCCATGTCCTGAACAAATTCCCCCCATTGGCCCTTTTCAATCATGGCCTCCTAATAATCCCCATCCATTAATTGGCTCTATAACTCTACTCTCTCATCTCCATCAATAGCTGGTGTGTGGTGAGCGCACTTTGGCTGCCGTCGCATCATCCAGGTGGATGCTGCATACCAGTGGGGGGTGAGGAGAGTCCCAGGTTCAGTATGTTAAGTGTATAAATATAACGCTCATTCAGTCTGATTTTGTTTTTATTAAAGCAGCATAAATTAAATGTAGCAAAAAAACAAATGACTACCATAATGAAAAAACCATTGCAATTAAAATAAGTTGTTTTTCATTTAATAGTAATAAGAATTCTGGGGAAATATGCTTGATAGTCGTGAAAATGTCACAATGCAAAAAAAAAATATATATATATATATATATATATATATATATATATATATATATATATATATATATACACACCCCCACCCCCAGAAATGCTCTTAAAAGATTTCATAAGATTTACCCATAATATTCTGGTTTGTGCACATCGTATGTTCAATTATGCATGATGACATCACAAAGGTCCCAAAAGCAGAGAATGTCTGCATCAGGTGCACATACCTTTCTTCTTGTCCTGTAGATGACTCAGCCTAAACAGGTAACTCTCAGGTCGCTGGGCTGGGCCGCGAGAAGGGGGCAGGGCAACAGGGCTGGGGAAAGTGGGCGATTGGAGTGCTGCGGGACAGGTTGGAAGTTGAGTCACAATGGTTTTTAGGATTGAATGGGAAAAGTGCGGTACAGAGAGATAAGAGGGCTTTATGACTGAGACTAAAACATACCGGTGGGTGAGAGCGAGGCATAATCTTCACCTTGCTGCCGATGGCAGGAATTGTTTAGCAAGAATTGGAAAGAAAAATTAAAACAGAACAAAAAAAGTCACATCAGTGGAAATAATTATTAAAGAACACCATCGCATGCACTAATAGTGAACTATGAATGACCCCCCACTTTGATATGACATTACAATTCTAATATGAGAATTTCCAAGCCCTAAACAACATGCACATGAATCAGCTGAAATATTACACCATGTCTAAACCAGTTTAATGTGTCAAGTAATTTTTCTGCCTCAATGAAAACAAAAGCAACAAAGTCCCAGCCAACCATATCACAGGGTGCTTTTTAAGAGCAAAATCATCCAAAAAAAAGAAACATCCAAACTAAGCATTTATGTCTCTACAATGTAATGGCAGATAAATCTCCAGCAGCAAGATGCAGCGCAGTACCTGCGGCATACAGGAGGGGACGCCTAAAGTAGGAGAAATGCACCCATCCAGCGGCACAGCAGAGAGAGACTAGTCAGCCAGAGAGAAATGTGGAACGGGTAGTATGGAAAACAACAAAGGAATGAAAGCAGGAAATGAATAGAGGGTTTGGGAAAGTGTATAGGAGTGAAATAATTCATAGTTTAATTCCTGCTAATACTGCAGGATGTCCCAAATGCCATATACCGCACAGATTGAGTAAGAAAAAAAGTGAAAACCCCAAATCTGATCAGTGAGTATTTCAAACCATGCTATAAAAAAATAAATGAAAATATAAGGGAAAAAGAATGAGAAATGTCTCCAGAAGTCAGCCAATGTAAATCTGTCAATATACTGTTTTTATTTACGGTTAGGCTCTTATAAGGATTAATATGTAGCAATTATAATTAGCTTAATTTAAAACTATATAAATGCGAATGTGTTTATGTGTATCTTTCACCTGTTTGTGAGGGTCTGGTCTCTTCTTTATAGTGTTGGTATCTGTGTCTATCTCAAATATCAGTAGAGGCTCAAACTCACTCTGATATAGAACGAACATGAGAGAGAGAGAGAGAGAGAGAGAGAGAGAGAGAGAGAGAGAGAGAGAGAGAGAGAGAGAGAGAGAGAGAGGGGGAGGAGAGAGAGAGAGACAGGAACAAAGAGAGAGAGAGACAGGGAGAAATAGGGGAGACAAGCAAAGCAGCAGGGCAGGCGTGTAAGATTAAAGCAGGTTAGAAGGTTAGCAGTTAATAGGATTGTTCACCCAAAAATGAAAATTCTGTAATTATTTTCTCACTCTCATGTTGTTCCAAACCTGTGTGAATTTTTTTCATGGAACACAGAAGGAAATGTTCACTTCTTTCAGTCACCATTCACTTTCATTGCATTTTTTTCTATACAGGCCCTAGCATTCTGCTTAACATCTTCTTTTGTGTTCCAAGGAAGAACGAAAGTCATATATAGGGCTGCACGATTATAGCAAAAATCATAATTGTCGATTATTGCTCTAGATATTGTAATCGCGATTAGTAATGTTGATTAAAATGTTTAATTACCATGACGTCACAAAGTAAGCAACTGTGTGGTTCTTTAGATTAGCAGATTTCAATGGTGGATATGAGCTGTGCTCCAGTTTCTTTTAAGCATCTTTTAAGCATTATATTGTATTTTATATTGTAATGTTTGTTAAGGTAAGGCAAATGAAAATGTATTTAAATTGATATCTATAGTATAGAATAAATGTAATTATGGCAAAATTACTGCTTACATTATTAGTCCACGTACAGTAAATAATATGGCATATTCAATATTCAAACTTATTAACAGCTGATTTAAATCGACCAAGTTACTGCGTTCAGGAAGACCTTTCATGGAGAGACAGGGGACCATTCATCCCATTAGATCTTCAATGGTGATCTTGTTCATGTAAGATCATCTTTAGATCATTTTTGGCCTCAGTGGTTGCACTTTGGAAATTAAAAACAGTCATTTGCAATCGGAGTTTGTGCAATTCCTGTAAATCTACCAATACCAGCTGCGTGGCAAATGGGTCTTATTAGAGCAGATGCGATAACAATGACTGCGATTCCTGAAATATGCTATTCATGTCATATTCTTTATGTTGGCTACACCTCCAAAACACACTTAAAACAGTTAAGCTGAATTATTTTATTGCTATTTATTGTACAAATCAAATTCACATTGGCCTACTTATTAACACGACAAAACAAAACTGTTATTACATTTCTAATATATTGTACACAGAAATCGAGCAAAGCTCAATGACGCTCCGCACAATGTTCTGCACTCTCGCGAATGCTCTCATTAAAAACAAAGCTGTCTAATCAGTTTTGTAGTGTTGCTCATTTGCAGTGTATTTAACTACGTTCAAAGCGAGCAGAGAAATATGCAATGAATCCAAAATATTTACAAAGTGCTTTTCGCTCTTGTTCTACAGCTTCCTTTCAAGTGTCAGGTGATGTTTCTTCAGTATTCATTTTAATGTGCTGAGCGAACAGAGCAAGAACATAAAGCAAGCATCTGGGCATTCAGATGGTTTAAAACTTGCCCATTAGGATCAGTTGTCATTACAGATAGGAAGGAGGACTAATCTAAATGGCTCTGATTGGCCATTGCCATTTCATTGCTCAACAGCCATGTTAGTGATTGGTTAGAATACTCAACTGCTGCAAAAACATGTTGAAAATAGAAACCATTGACGCAACAGGAGCAGACTTAAATTAAACGCTGTAATCATCAGTTTTCACGATTACATAATCGTGGCAGCCGTAATCGTGATTCGTTTTTCGATTAATTGTGCAGCCCTAGGTTAGAAACTATATGAGGGTGAGTAAAGAATAACAGAATTTTGACTCAGATTTGGAAAGACATCTGTTAAGGAAAATGAACACACAGAGTTTCTTGTTCTAAGAAATTAGATGAAACAAAGGATGAAGTGTGAATGTGATTGGTTTAGAGAGACGTACAGGAGGAGAATGGCAACCTTTAATCTGAGCTGATTGGCTCTTACCATAATGAGGGCAGAGTCGTCTGTGTGAGTGGACCGTCTGGAGGGGTACAGACTCTGGGGTGGAACAGTACACATAAGACTAGATGTAACACTACAGGGCCACTCACTCACTCACACACACACACACATCAAACAATGAGGGCAGGATAAACTGATAGGTGGGGACTCGGGAGGTAATGGTAATGTATGTCAGTGCAGTAACTGAAGAAGAGGAGTGATGAGAAAGACCCTTACCTCACTGTCTGTTGGACTGAGCTTCGTAGGACTTGGAGACGATTTGTTCTGAAAATAGACAAGACAAAATCTTTCCAGCATGGTGGCAGCAGTATTAATTAAAGGGATAGTTCAACCTAGGACTGGGCGATATGACAAAATATATTGTGGTGAAGATATAAAGTGTTAATCAATAGATCTTCTGTTATATCCTGTATATCACAACATGTAAATATCCATGTGCGTATATATCAGTGGTCAGGGCTTCATGTGAGACTGAGAAATTTGAATAGACTTGGACAAGGTTTTCCGGCACTGAAAATTTCAAGCACAAAGTATGCTTATCACCTGACACGCTCATCTTTGATTTACGTGAGTGTCTATCATGCTTGCTATCTCTGAGTGTACCTTCACAAAGTTCATAACAGATTCTCTCTGCACTGATCTGGTTTTCTGTCGTTCCTCCTCGTACCGCAGTGCAGCTACCTGAGCTTCTCTTCTCACTCTCTCCACACCGACACCAGAACCTGATGTCACACTGGCAGTCCGCTAACACACAGAACCCAAAAGATAACAGTAAAAAACAGGACTTTATTTAATTTACTGTATATTGTGCTAGAGAGAGTATGTACAGTTACAATTACCTGACTGTGAGCATATGAAGATGTGACGCCAGTATCTGACCCACCACTGTAAAGAGAACAACAGTTTGACAAACAAAGTTCTTTCAAAATCATTGTGGTTATGACATTACATACGACCGCCCACATTTACATATGAACACTTCTTCAGAATCTTGATCAGTGACAGTATGAACTATGCCAGTGTACAGAAATGATAAATCATAACAGAGCTCATGTACACATAAAATTCTTAAAGGTACAGTAGCAAAAACTGCTTAATTGTAAGGTTAGAGAGAGAGGGTGGAAAATGGTCATGAAATCTGTATAACAAATATTTTTTGGTGAAAGAAACCTTGACTGATATAATATGTGAATTAATGGAAAAAATAAAGAAACTACTAAATTATAGAATACATACAGTGTAGAACATATAGAACCATAAAAATGAGTACGTTTGTACCGGTTATGTAGGGAGCTTTGGCGTCTTGGGTCATCCGTTCTTAAATCTCTGGATGGGCTGGTCTTCACCGGTGAACCCTAAAACACATCCGTAAAGTTAATGTTACCAATGCAGGATATGATGGCAACATTTGCCAGTCTGACGTCAGCAAGCATAGTACCTCTCTGGTGATTCGTCTTTCAATGTAGGCCATGAACTGGGAGCTGAGGCTCACTTGCTCCACAGTTCTCCGGCTCCGCCCACCCTCCTCATCCTCCTCCCCCATACAATTGTCAATGAAGTCTATCTGTTCAACCTCCGACTCCACTAAGAGAAGAGATAAAGGATCAGGTGCAGTCAACATGCTTTAAGATAACATTCACCCTCAAACATATTTCAAAGTCTTTTCTATGAACTTTCCAGTCGTTTCTAATTATAAGATAAGGATTTTTAGAGAATCATCTAGATCATTTGAGAACTAGTTTGATTTATTCATGGAAAAAGCTCACAAATCGGACATCACTACGGCTTGTGTGCACGTTTTTACTCTAAGCAAGCCTAAAACAAGAACATTAAGTTTGTTTACATGGACACATGAAAGCCATATATTGCAAGAAAGCTCCTTATGGCTGGAAAGCGTCATTCCCGTTTACACGCACTGTGTTCGCGGCTTTTGCTTTACTCCTGTATATATACTCAGCAAAAAAAGATACGTCCTCTCACTACTTATATTTTCAGCAAACTTGGGGGGGGTCAAAATGAAAAGAAACAGTCAGTATCTGGTGTAGTCACCAGCTGCATTAAGTACTGCAGTGCATTTCCTCCTCATGGACTGCGCCAGATTTGCCAGTTCTTGCTGTGAGATGTTACCCCACTCTTCCACAAAGGCACTTGCAAGTTCCCAGACATTTCTGGGGGGAATGGCCCTAACCCTCACCCTCAGATCCAACAGGTCCCAGACGTGCTCAATGGGATTGAGATCCGGGCTCTTCGCTGACCATGGCAGAACACTGACATTCCTGTCATGCAGGAAATCATTCACAGAACGAGCAGTATGGCTGATGGGATTGTCATGCTGGAGGGTCATGTCAGGATGAGCCTGCAGGAAGGTACCACAAGAGGGAGGAGGATGTCTTCCCTGTAACGCACAACATTGAGATTGCCTGCAATGACAACAAGCTCAGTCCGATGACGCGGTGACACACCACCCCAGACCATGACAGACCCTCCGCCTCCAAATCGATCCCGCTCCAGAGTGCAGGCCTCGGTGTAACATTCATTCCAATAAATGATAAACGCTGAGTCCGACCATCACACCCGGTGAGGCAAAACCGTGACTCAACAGTGAAGAGCACTTTTTGCCAGTCCTGTCTGGTCCAGCGAAGGTAGGTCTGTGCCCATAGGCGACGTTGTTGCCGGTGATGTCTGGTAAGGACCTGCCTTACAACAGGCCTACAAGCGCTCAGACTGTCCGCAGTTGGCTGAGAGGCTGGACTGAGCACTGACTGCAGTTGTTGTTGCCATCCTGTACCTGTCCCACAGGTGTGATATTCAGATGTACCGATCTTGTGCAGGTGTTGTAATACGTGGTCTGCCACTCCGAGGACGATCAGCTGTCCTTCCTGTCTCCCTGTAGTGCTGTCTTATGCGTCTCACAGTACAGACATTGCAATTTATTGCCCTGGCCACATCTGCAGTCCTCATGCCTCCA
Organism: Xyrauchen texanus; assembly: GCF_025860055.1. Lineage (NCBI taxonomy): Eukaryota > Metazoa > Chordata > Actinopteri > Cypriniformes > Catostomidae > Xyrauchen > Xyrauchen texanus. The sequence goes on along the minus strand of NC_068296.1, from coordinate 7,046,904 downwards.
TACAGCATGCCTAAGGCACATACATGCAGATGAGCAGGGACCCTGGGCATCTTTCTTTTGGTGTTTTTCAGAGTCAGTAGAAAGGTCTCTTTAGTTTCCTAAGTTTTTATAACTGTGACCATAATTGCCTACTGTCTGTAAGCTGTTAGTGTCTTAATGACCGTTCCACATGTGCATGCTTATTAATTGTTTGTGGTTCAATGAAAAAGCATAGAAAACTTTGTTTAAACCCTTTTCAATAAAGATCTGTAAAGTTATTTGGATTTTTACAAAATTACCTTTAAAATACAGTGACCAGAAAAGGGGACATTTCTTTTTGTTTATGTAGGGCTTTCCAAAATGTTTGTTTGAGCAGCCCGGCCAGCTTGACACAGAAACATCGCCTCAACCAATGGAGTGAGTTTGGGGTGGGACTATCACTATTTTTGACTAATGGCAGACAGGGGGTGTATTCAGAAATCTGTTTGAAAACAACATTTATTTTTGCAATTCCATTTGGTGTCGCAGAAATTATACACTTCTGCTGAAATAAAGAAATGAGCTGATGAATGGTCACAGGTGTGCATTTATCGGCTAATATTACAACAGCTTGGACTGTAACTCATCCGATCAGTATATAGAGTCGCAACTATTTGTTTTATAACTGCACTGTAGATTTCCTCTTACATGTGCCATTAGTCACGTGAGATCCCGTCCGGTGCTCATCACGTTCTCTCTCTCGATCTCTTCTCTGTCTCTGCTCTTTTGTAATTTCCGCCACTCTCAACGGCAAGTCTGAAAACTCATCTGAAGGCTGTAAGGAAAAAATAAAACTGATTAAATTATACAAATGAGCGATACATAATAGAGAAAATGGTGAGGTTGAGAAGCACTTGCCTCATTTCCTGACCATCTCTTGTCTCCACTATCCACACTGTTAAAACCAGAGTCCAGAGCTCCATACGTCCGACCCGGATATAAATCCTCCACACTGATAGACAGGGATAGAACAGAGAAATGCTTAAGAAAAAGACAAAAAAATCTTCTGCTGCCTGTTTTGTGGTGATCAAATACAGATAATCACACAGTATTAAAAACTAATAAAAATAGTATGCGTGATCAACAGTGTTTGGGAACAAAAAAAGTAAGAATATCATATTACTCATTATTACTTAACGTGTAAACATATAAATGTATGTTCACCTATTTCTAGGTGATTTAGTGTATATATAAAAAATTCCCATTATAGGCCCCATAAGCCTGTGTCATTACAATAGTTTAACATATAGTGAGAATGTGAGCGTTTTAGAGGTTTTAAAAGCATCTTAATTTTAAACTTCAGTGTTAAATCTGATGTAATTTCTGCACCACTAGCACCACCACACGGATTTTCAAAAATAAACATTGTTTTCAAAACAGTTTCATAATATGCCACACATCTGCCATTGGTCAAACAAAGTGATTGTACCACCCCCAACTTATGCCATTGTTTGAGTAACGTTGTTGAGACAGGTCTAAGCGGGTCGTGTTTAAAACAAACAGAGCGATATCCAGAGCGCCAGAGAAACAGTGTTTATAGTTTTCGAGAAAATTACCCTATGAATGGCTTACTAATAGTTGTCTCTGCATTTTAAGCAGGGATGGAAGAAAGTATTTTAACTGAAAAAGTTACATACTTCAGCTTTAAGTTGGTAAATATATATAAAAAAATTTTTGAGAGAAAATAGATACATAATGATATAATACAAAAGGCTGAAAAAATTTGATATATAGCTATAGAGTCCAGTCCCAAAAGCAACCTATAGCAGATAGACAATCTGAGGGGTGGGAATATCTGAGGTGCCTTAAGACTGGTATGTGTCCTACTTGATGAATAGGACATTTGTAGTGTTTGTTGGAGATGAGATGTCCTCCTCTTCAATCATGGCCAATTTTGTTTTCACTCTATATGCTACCGCTTGATTCTGTGATTCGAAAATACAACATCAATTTTCATTGATAAGCAGACGACCTGCAATTGTATTTGTTGTTGAATCCCAATGATCTGTCTAATTTAACTGTTCTTCAAGCGTGTATATTAGGCTTAAAGTTTATTATAATTGGCCATGATTCTAAAAAAAAGTCAGATTGAGAACACTTAATCAGGTGGTCCCAAATATTCAGAAGGTGGTGAGAAATTTGTAGATACTAATTAAAATGTTCAATATCATGTCAGGAAGTTAGTTCAATCTTGTTTTTTACTAAACAAAAGGTGATAGAGCATTTGTAGTGAAGGCCCCAAGATAATGGAACAGCCTCTCAAGAGATAATAGATCTGCTGAATCTGTGACTGTTTTTAAGTGTTTATTAAAATACATTTTTATTGACTTGCCTTTTAAGCATCTTGTGCTTAATTGCCAAAAGGTGCTATATAAACTAAATTATTATTATTATTATTATTATAACATATACACCGTGAGCATGATCAACGCAAACATGAGGCAAGTATATACATTTAAGTTGCTGCCACACATGAAGTTTGATTCCAATCTCTAAATCATTTCATCTGGGTCTGCTGCAGTAATCCTGTTCAGCAACAATCTCTCTTCTTCATGCCTTCATTCCAATCAATCCAATCTCTCTCTCTTTTTACATGTCTTTTCCTTTCCTCCCTTCTTATCTATAGAATCACCCTTCTCTGTTCATCCCCTGCGAGATAGAGCCAATAAACACTGGCTTCAACTGTGTCAAATGGAATGTAATGTAACATGCAGTGGCCTCAAAAAGTATTTGGACACTTAACCAATGACATCTGCAAAAAAATGATGCTAGAGATTTCCTCAGAACTAATCCAACTAAACATTTTTACAGTAGCTTTTAAGCAATTAGTGTTAAGGTGATTTTTAGTGAATGTAGGAAACAGGGGTAGTACATCACATGAACTATGGACATTTCACTAATGTTTAGCAACCAAAAAGGGTCCAAATAGTACATTTATACTAATATATATATATATATATATATATATATATATATATATATATATATATATATATATATATACTGTTTTATAATTTCAAACAAAAGTATTTTTGTGAAATGCTTTGCTTGAAAAAGATTGCTTGTGTTTATATCTTTTAAATAAATAAATGGTACATGGTTTGATATGTGCATGGAGTCCAAAGCTATTTCCCTTAATGGAACAATACACTATTTTCGATACCTGTTTTATGATGTAATACACTGCCATTCATAAATTAAGAGTGACTTTAGTGTTGAAATACTCTTTTAGGGCCACTGTGTGTTTTAAAAGTGTAATCTCTCACCAGGATCCAAAGGGCAATGGTCGTCTGTCATAATCTGGAAGGTCTGATGTTGCTTTACACGCCTCCATGTTCAGATATTTAAATATATGAATCTTTCCCTTTATGCATTTCTATAACACATCCAGAAACATATCATCATAAACACAAAACATGAGGAGGTTTGAAAACATATCACAGTTGGTGTTTTGTTTACAAGGATATTCTTGATGGTCCTTTTTGCAAGAAAACCATAAACTAATTTCACATGCATTTTAACATATATGAATGATATCAGATTTAATTTACAATGAAATAAGAAAAACTGAATTCTAAAATAAAAGTGTACTAAAGGGTTCAAAATCTGCTTCCTGTGACATAACACAATATCTCAACACTATATCTATCTCTATCTGTTACCTGTGCAGGTGGGCTCTGGAGAGGGTTGTTGTCCAGAATTATGCTCTGTAGGTGTCTGAGATTGCGGTAGCATACTGGGATTGTTGTTACCTTATTACAGGAGAAATCAAGCCGTACTAACGGCAGCTCGGCCAGCTCTGCAAACCAAATGACACAGATATTACACAACATTGAAAGTATCACCAATTTAGTACAGGCACAGGTGTCTACAGTATGGCTGACCAGGAGGCAGGCGAATGAGGTGGTTTCTACGGATGTTGAGGTCATGGAGAGCTTCCAACTGACCAATCTGAGGAGGAAGAGTCTGGATCTCATTACAGCTCACATCCTTTAGAAGAGAAAGCGAGAGAGAGTTGACATGTAATGTAATGTGCATTAGCAAGAGGAAATGTAAAGAGGAAATGCAGAACTCATGAGAACATTGGTCCAGATGTGGAGCATACACCCTTACCAGTTCTGTAAGCTGTCTGAGTTTGCCCAGGTCCTCCGGCAGCGAAACCAGCTTGTTATTGCAGGCGATCAGAACTTTGAGTGGCAGTCGGCATAGATGAGCAGGGAGAGTGGTCAACTGGTTCCGACTGCAGAGAGAATGAGGAAATATTCAAGATCATCGGCGACAAAAAACGATAACCATTCAGCTCGATAGTGAAAAAGTGGCTTGAGTAAAAGCAATTGTAACAAGGGGGGGCTGCTCATTTTTGTGTTCAACTGTAATTTTTCTATGTGAACATATGCTAGACAGGTGTCTTTGACTGTTGTGCCCATTAAGATGCGGTGTCAAAAAATGGCTCGCAAGACCACTGCGTTATGTCTAGCTTTTTAGCTCAAGAATGCGTTAAGTCTGAATGAACATATGTAGCCACTCTTTATATAGATAACAGCTCTACATATCCCAGTTAATCTCTCAAGCAACTTCATGAGGTGGGATGCATTTTGAACAGTATTGAAGGAGTTCCAATGTATGCTGGACACTTGTTGGCTGCTTTTCCTTCACTATCTGCTCCAACTCATCCATTTAAATAAAATGATAAAATGTAAAGAAATTACCCAAGCACAATTTAAGTCTACAAAATGTATTTCAAACATTAAGCATCAAAGTTAGAATAGATTATAGATATAGTTATTTTTATTATTATTATTTATTATTATTATTTAGCAAACTGTGTTTGTCAGTTTTAGTTTTGTTTTTCAATTAATTGTAGTATTTTTTTTTGTCTATATACATATTTTAGATTTTATTTTTATTTCAGTTGTCACCGGTGAGTAAATGACACATGAACGTTTAAAGCCGTGTCAACATCTGTTGGCCTACCAGTTGAGATGAGTGAGATAAGAATCCTGGATGAAACACCAAGATGCGAATAATTTCTCAAAAATGTGCATAAAAAAAAACATACACTGGCTTGAGGTGGATCGTTTTCTTATTTGATAAGACGACATGCACATAAGCTATGATGGAAACACATTTACTCTAAATAGAGTCCTATAGAAATTATATAGGAATACATATAGATGCTCATTTAAAAAAGTCATGTGACTACACCTCGACATGTGATTATATGACATATGTTATTTTGAGAAACATCCAGGTATTTAAATGTATCTGTAGGGATGGGAATCGTAAGAAATTTAATAATTCCGGTTCCAGTAACAATTCCAGAAGTTCTTTTAGTACTTTTGAGGAAGAATTATTTGAAAATGAGAAATGCAATTCTTATTGGAAATCCTTTAAGATTTCTACAGAGCTAACAAATCAGAAATATATTTAATACAATACTTGTAAAAGGTGTGTTTGCCTACTTTTTAGATGCATATATCCAAGCCAATAATGGATCCTAACTATGCTATATCTGGACTATATCTAAACAAACAAGAAATGTGATGGCATATTTCATTCATTCATTTTTTCTTTAAATATAAAATATCTTGTATTACAAAACTTGTGTATCTTTATTTAAACATTATTATATGAACAACTGCACTGATTTATTAAAGTCTTACAGGTCTGAAGTCATATGACATAACTTTAACAGTTCCAGAGACAGTTTAGACTGTGTTCTGTTGTCTAATGCTGTACTTCAAGCTCGTAAGACTTCAACAGTTCTTATTTAATTTCGAGTTGGCCATTCATAACTTGCACATCAGTGTAAGATTAATATTATACCAGACTAGACCGGAAGCATCATATTTCGCGCTTTAGATTCAAAAGAATTGGCTCACATGAGTCATCCTTTTGTGAATCTGACTGTCCAGGAAGCACTGTATGTTTCGCGATGTAGATTCAAAAGAACCAGCTCATCTAAATCGTTCTTTCAGTAATCAGATCATACCGGAAGAGCTGTCTGTTTTGTGCTGTGGTTTCAACAGAGCCGGCTCATTAGAGTCATTTCTTTGTGTTTTACGCTTTTGACCAGTAGAGGGCAGCGCTGCTGCAGAAATGCACTGTAGGAGTATTTCAGTACGGTGTTCCAGCCGCATCGGCGGAAAATGTATCCACGTGAACCATTAACGGGGCCAAAATTCACGAAGATCATCCGATTCTGGAATATTGTAAAGAATGGAACTGGTTCTGAATAAGAACTGGTTCTCAGTTCCTAATCCTATGTATTTGTGCACAGTATTCGAAGAACTTACAAACGCAGCTGGTACTTCACTGTAACAATGAATTTCCAATCAAGGAAAGGAGGAAGCTGGGGCCGGCTTGACAAAACACTTAGACATTTATTGTTGCACTTTTCAGTCGCACACAATAAAACAACAATGATTTTATTTATTTTTTCCCTGATGCTTTTGGTTTTGTGACGTTAGGTTCGGTATTATAAATGCCAGTGTGAACGCTAAACAAACCAGGACTTAATGCATCATTTTCACTTTTGGTCCGGACCAAGAGAGCCGAACTACAAGTGTGAACACACCCTTAGTGCGGTTCATTTGAACAAGTGTGAAGACTGCCATCTGAACTTTGGTGCGCACCAAACAAGCGGGCCAAGACCACCTGAACAGAGTTTCTCGGACCACTTCCAAATGAACTCTGGTGTGGTTTGATTGATATATGAATGCAGCATGGACCAAAGATGTCTAAACGGACCAATAACAGGAAGTCATTTGCCTAATACTGACCTTAAGCATACCTGGTTCTTCTCATCATAGGAGCTATGTTGCCCATTACAGTTCAGTACAGGAGTACAGTGCAGCAACCGCCCTTGCAGCATATCTTCGTTTGTGTGTACAACGGAGGAATTCCTGGTGCTATTTTGACTCCTTCACACATTTGTTTGAATGCTCTCTTCGTTTCTTCTCAGCTGGTAAAAATACCACCATATATATATATATATATATATATATATATATACACACATAAATCTAACAAGCGCATTTAGCCCAGTAGCCAGCATTGTTTTGGATGATCGGCAAGTTCCGTCACAAAATATACATCATAAAAGCTGTCGAATCAGGTTGTTACTTTATCCTGATGCCTTTTGTATCTTTAGGTTCTGTGTTAATAATGCCAGTGTGAACGCTAAGCGAACCACGACTAAATGTATAATTTTCTATTTTGGTCCATACCGAAATAATATTAATAATTATATGATAATATTAATTCCATCAAAAAGTTATTTTTGGATGCTTGGTGACTGTTGTCATGGTAAGAAGTGAATGTTATTTCTTTGTGTTATATTGCATTATTACCTGATGTTCAGGTAGGTGAGGGACTGTAGATTGATCAGACTCTCTGGTAGTGAACGTAGGCAGTTCTGGTACAGGTTTAGATTCTCCAGCGACACAAACATACACACATCCATTGGCAGCTCCGTCAACCTGTTCCGTGACAGGTCTGCGGCAAGATAACAGAAAGAGAGAAAGAGAGACAATGAGAAACAGGTGTCTGGCTTGAGATATTCTACACACACACCTGTCTTTGGTTTTGCTCATGTAAAGCATGTGTGATGTTTAATGAGCTGCTGGACTGTCCTTTACTGGAATGTTGCTCTAGAACGACACTAAACACATTGTGTCTCAAAACCATTCAGAACCTCTGCTCCACTCTCCTGCAAATCATGGATATGATACCACTAGGGACACACAACAAATTGGTACCAGCCAAAAGTAACATTGTTTTAATTATAAGCATTGGTATGAATTGGCCAATATTGACAGCAAGTAATATCAGGGCTTATTTTATCCATTCAAGAGACTCTTTTCTGATATGCCATGTTTCATAAGTACTTAACCGTTATCCATCTTTCATACTGTACATTATAATGTTTTAAATGCCTATTTCACTTAAAGCATGTAAAATCTTAGGTTGGAGCTTTAATGTGAATGCTATTTAAAAAAAAAAAAACAGACAGACAAAAACAGTATAGATTTGACTAGAGGTCAACACATACAGTACTACAACTGTAGGATGTGTAGCACAGATTTCATCTCTGGTAAGTGAACAATGTTGACGACTAATTGCGATTTAGTTAGGTAGAGTCTAGCTGGCTATTTAAGAGTCAGTCTTTCTTTATTGGGCTCTAAATGTGACCTTATTGATTGCTCCAATTATAATGAACGAAGCTGCACACACCACATGGTATCAGTGTTAACAGCTTTTTTGATTAGAATGTGAGCAAACAAATAGTCCCAATCTTTCTGCTAAGAAAATAATTGTAAGCATCTAAACTACAATAAACTTTCATCGCCTCTCATGTAGATGCACTCAGTGCCAACAAGATAATGGTATATGTCTGGATAAGTCATTTCAGGTAAACATTTGATGTCCTTTGAGAAAAGTTGTTGCCTCAAAATCAAAGTCTTATTTAAAGGATTCGGTAATGGCATCTCATTGTTTATTTTCAGTTTTTGAATATATTGTTTTGTTTTGGCTGAGGATGCACAGATATGTCACTTTTTGGCCGATATCGATATTAACAAAAACTACAGGCTAATAACGATACCGATATTTTGCAACTTACATTATATTGTCATTAGATCACTTTTTTTACTTAGGAGTGCATAAAAAATTTACAAAGCAGCACAAAAGCTTTTTCACAGTTCTAACCATAAATAATTTCCATTGAACATGGGATCTGTTGAACTAATGACAGGCCAAAATTTTAAAGAGAGCCAAATTGAAAGATACATACAAGATATAAAGATTAAAAAAAATATACAAAATATGATTAACATGATTTTGCACTTCTGTTTTTGCAGCCTTTTAAGGTTTAGTAATCACACAAGGCCATATTGCGATTTCAATCTTAATTCAATCAATCATGCATCATTAATGGATGTCATACCAATGTCTCAGAAGTCAAATTCTGCTTGTTTCAAAGTGTTTTGAATGGTTTCCCTTATCATGTAGCCTATAGGTTAGTGCCGCTTTCACATCCATTTATGGCGTTTAACACATTAACATGAGAACGAGACAGAATAAAATGTAAATATTACATGTTCTTAGGAGTGCCCGCCCTTCTACATAGTGTGGCTATAATTATTTCTGGATTGTACATTTGAATTCATAGTCTTTATAAAGTGCGATCATTATAAATAAACCAGTATTTCATATCTGCGTTTTCATGCTCATAACTGATGGTTTTAATTTGGTCAATGACTGGCCGAAAAATATTGGCAGCCAATACATCAGTGTATCCCTAGTTTTAGCTAGATGTAATTTTTGTTTTGACAGTTCTAGATTATAAAATTCTGCTACAGGTAATGGTATCAGAATTGCCTGCAGTACCACTGTAATACCTTTGTTTTCATTTGTCATTGAAAAGGTCTATAATATTGGCCAAATTGCCAATTATGGTCTGTTAGGCCAATGGTTCCCAAACTTTTTTCATTAAAGCCCTCCCCTACTTACATATGTCTGCTCCCTCAAGCATACAATCAGAAATGTTTCTGAGTCCAATAGCAGCTGCCTCCCTGTCAGATTCTTCATTATATCTAATCAGACTTTTTCATACCAGTTTAGGGGTAAACAAAGTACCTTCTGCATTAAGATTTAGGACCATTTTCAAAACCAATCAAGAAAGCTTCTGCAACTGCTTTGATATAATCAGATTTGCAAATAACACAAGCTGTACCAAAAATAGTTGTCAAGCTAACAGCAAGATAAGTGGCCCTTTTTCTGCTCTGGCTTACATGAAAGAGGCCAGTATCCTTGCTGGTGCTTGAACGCTCATTTCAACATCAGAAAAAAATCTGGGCCTAATAATTGCCAAGAGTAGAGAGCTGTGGAGATGCTGAAGATTTTACGGTAATTTCAGCCAAACAAATGGCAGCTGTGATCGTGTATTTACGTCATGCTTCAAGAAGCAGTGTGACAGGTCTGTCTATCCATCCATCAGGTCTATATAACCTTCAAACTTTTAAAAGTTGTTTAAACTTATAAGTCAAGGCTTCAAGCCAACATTCAAAACGTGTCCTGATAAACGTTCCAAGTTTTTAGATGTTGCTTCAATCTGGCTATTGTAAGTGGAGTCAGATCTGCTTTGAAAGAGAGAATGTAAGTTTTCCATGCATTTGAAACTAAACATGTAAGAAAGCAAGTTCCCTAATCACATTAAGAAGTGGTTCGCTATTACAAGTATGTTTTAGTGTTTTGTTACACGTAATCAGTGTTTCAGAATCAGGGCTTCATTGTAAATGTAAAGATAAGTAGCCAGAATATCTTGTTTGTAAATGTCAAGCAGGTGTGTGGATGTACTGATGGTTTTCCAATCCACGGTCTTGAATCTATATTTTTAACTGTGCAGCTGTGCCGAGATCCGGGATCAGGAAGACAGGAAGTACTGCTGACTGTAATGCCTGCTTCCTACATGGAGCTCTACCTAAAACCAGCACACATACTAGGAAAGGTACACAAAAAGCTCTAATCCATTATAGAAAACTCAACCATACTTAAAAACTATAAGCATGTATACTAAAAAGTGGGCAGATGTGTTGGATGAAGAATTCAAGGGTGATCCTCAAGATTACATATCCAGGTCAAATTTTACCCCAAAATCAAGAGAAAAAAAACTTATTGCATTTAACAAAGAAAATTATCATATTGATAATTATCAAATTATCATTGCCATAAAGCATCTGAACATTTGAATCATTGTAGTTTTTGTTTTCTTTTGTAATTCCCATTATTTTCAGTGGTGATTCTCATTAGTTTAGTGTAGTAATTGCTTCTACATTATAATACAAATATTAGGCATGGCCAACAGTAATGCAATTATTTAAAAAAAACATTGAAGCAGCATAACTTAAATCAGTTAAACAAATCCTACAATCACATCAAAATACTTAAATACTTCTTTGTTTTTGTTTTTTGCATCACAGTAATAATAACTGTGGGAAAATTGGCTTAATTGTCAGAAAAATAATTTCAGAACGCAAACATCTTAACCTCTTCAATGACAGCAGTCATGGTTACTAATATATTACTATAGTAAAACCATGGTTCATTTTTGTCAGGTCCTCAAGTAAAAAAAAAAAATCTCTAATCCCTAAATCAACATTTTAACTTAATACTTGCACTAATACACTACATGCATCAACAAAGTGCACGTCCAACTCATCTCAACATATTCAATATTCGGAAGCTGTACATCACTATAGAAGGAATAACCTTGCTATTAGAATGGATACGAGAAGGGATGTTGTGATAATTCTGCTTGAGTATTTTAATCATACATGGAAATCCCACATGAACACCCCAAGTGCTTTAGTTATTGTTTCATGTCTGTCCGAATTAGCACTCAGAGCCTGTTTAAAAATAGATTATGTTGGCATTAATGATTAATCATGTATCAATGTATTACTATAACGGTATCTTAATGCCATTAATCAAAGCACATTATTGCTGCTTGTGACAGATTATAGCCATGCAAGGGAACAGGAAGAACTTTCGTGCACGTTTTAAATAAACCCTCATGAGCATTATTGACAAATATATCAAGAATACAGCACTCGTGTCGAACAAAATCTGCAAACCATTTTTTTTACCATCTTTTGACCATCGCTGTTGTTATTGACTGTAAAAAGAAAATGAAAATGTTCCCAGAAAGGAGAAACGCAGTGGGCTTCTCTAGCAACTACACACAACGCTTGCAGAGCAGTGATGTCATCAAGTTGACCCACGTGAGACACAGGTGGAGCGTATCCATTTACAGATCCATTCAGGTGCATTAGCGCAGGTTGTAACTGTGCCTGTCTGTTTGAAGCTTTGTATTCTTGACCAAAACTTGTGATCCAGAAGAATCATTAAACATGAGGTGAACCGACCGGGGTGCCAATGCTTCCCGAACCATGGGTGGCGAACAGTACAGTTCGTTTTTTTTTTACAGAGAACCATTACACATCTAGTACAGATGTTGGAAAACACCCACTAAATGAGACATATCAGATAGTTTTAGGCCTAGAAAGCATCCAAAACACTTTCCTCAATAGTCCTTGATCCCCGTGATGAATTAAGCGTTTACAAATGATGCTCCAATTCTAAAAACATCCAGTATTAACCAACATCACAGCTGAAATAAGCAAAGACTGCGCAACAAAAACCTTTTTTTCCACTTATATTTCCTTTATGAAGGTCCGAACAGCTCTTTACACTGAATCATATCCTCTTTCAAACATAGACACAGTTCTCTTCACTTCATCAGTACTCATACACAACAGTCATCAGTTTAAGGCCCAAGGCAAGAAGACAGCAGACAACACAATAACCTTAACAATGTTCAATTCTGCCTCTCCAACAAAGGACTACCTTTTCATTCCTATCTATATCAAAATGTCTTTCCAATAAAACACACTGCAAAGAAACAAATATATTCCTCAAATAATCATTGTTTTCCACACTGTTAAAGAATAATACTTAATTGTTTCCATTTATATGCACAAACAATACAGAGTACATTTAGTTTACTAAACTAACACCTAGTTCGCTTGAGCACTCCAAATGGTCTCAAAGCGATATAATGCATATATGTGAACAAGCCAAATGATCTCATAACCCCCAAAAAGGTCCCACAAACAAACCGAACTCAGACCTCAGGTGTTCTGAGCACGGCTCGTTTGCGAGTCCTTTTGTGGTTCGACTGAATGTTGCTACGTTTAGGCGAAGAGGTACCTGTCTGTTTTGCTTTTTGTTGACATAAGCATCTTGAGGCTTGCCATCCCGCTGCATTACATAAATGGTAAATGGTTTGCACTTATATAGTGCTTTTTTTAACCTTAGAGTTTACCAAAGCACTTTACACTGTGTCCCAATCACCCATTCACACTCATATACCAATGGTGGCAGAGCTGCCATGCAAGGCACTAGCCTGCCATTGGGAGCAACTTGGGGTTCTGTATTTTGCCCAAGGACACTTCGGCATGTGGAGTCGTGTGGGCCGGGAATCGAACCGCCAACCCTGCGATTGGCAGACGACCCGCTCTCACACCGAGGCACAGCCGCCCCAAATCAATATTTTAATGTCCAAATAAGGGAATTTGAGGTGAATATAGAAATACCATGATTACCATGACTGTGCCGTTATCGGAGCACTCCAAATTAACCCGGCCACAGTCAGAGCAGCTTTGGAAGAGCACATGAAGATGAACTGCTTTGAAACACTGATGGGCATGCTATTTGCGGAGGTTCGTGCCAAATTCTGCCAAAATAGAAACAATTTTGATAGTGAAAGCAAAGTGCTCCATTTCAATTTATTTTAATGTTTGTATAATGGCAAAGGTTTTGGGTTCATTAATATATGCAGGGATAATGACATGCAGGAGGAAACACCCACTTACTGTTTTCTGTTGAGAAAATATTTTCAAATAGTCATAGAATCTCGTTTTGTTTTCCTTCATGCAAAATAAGGGTTCGTGGGATTAATCAGACACCCTTAACATAATGTGAAAGTAAACAATTTAGGACAGAAATATATTGCATAATATTAATAGAATAGAATTGTCTGGGTTATACAGTTGAAGAAGTTTAAATACACTTAGGTTGAAGTCATTAAAAAAAAAATGAACTACTCCACAGATTTCATATTAGTAACTATAGTTTTGGTAAGTCGTTTAGGACATCTACTTTGTGCATGACATGAGTAATTTTTTCAAAAATTGTTTACAGACAGATTGTTTCACTTTTGATTGACTAAAATCACTATTTCAGTGGGTCAGAAGTTTACATACACTAAATTAACTGTACATTTAAGCAGCTTAGAAAATTCCAGAAAATGTTGTCAAGCCTTTAGGCAATTAGCTTCTGATAGGCTAACTGGAGTCCATTGGAGGTGTACCTGTTGATGTATTTTAAGGCCTACCTTTAAACTCATAGACTCTTTGTTTGACATCATGGGGAAATCAAAAGAAATCAGCCAAGACCTCAGAAAAACAATTGTGGAACTCCACCAGTCTGGTTCATACTTGGGAGCAATTTCCAAATGCCTAAAGGTACCACGTTCATCTGTACAAACAATAGTGTGCAAGTATAAACACCAAGGAACCATACAGCCATCATACCACTCAGGAAGGAGACGCATTCTGTCTCCTACAGATGAATGTAGATTGGTGCGAAAAGTGCAAATCAATCCCAGAAAAACATTTATGTGGATATATTGAAGTAACATTTCAAGTTCAGCCAGGAATTTTCAGCTCGGTCACAAATGGGTCTTACAAATTGACAATGACCCAAAGCATACCTCCAAAGTTGTTTCAAAATGGCATAAGGAAAACAAAGTCATGGTATTGGAGTGGCCATCACAAAGCCCTGACTTCAATCCGCAAGAAAAGTTGTGTGCAGAACTGAAAAAGCATGTGCAAGCAAGAAGGCCTACAAACCTGACTCAGTTACACCAGTTCTGTCTGGAGGAATGGTCCAAAATTCCAGCAACTTATTGTGAGAAGCTTGTGGAAGACAATCAAAATGTTTGACCCAAGATAAACAATTTAAAGGCAATGCTACCAAATACTAACAAAGTGTATGTAAACTAATCTGACCCACTGAAAATGTGATGCAATATAAAAGCTGAAATAAATCATTCTCTCTACTATTATTCTGACATTTCACATTCTTATAATAAAGTAGTGATCCTAACTGACATAAGACAGGGAATGTTTTTTCAGATTAAATGTCATGAGCTGTGAAAAACTGAGTTTAAATGTATCTGACTTCTGACTTCAACTGCATGTTATAAAGTGTGTAATTGTAAAGTTGACAAAAAAGGGCATGTTTTAAGAATTTGGAAATATTTTAAGATTGAAATATTATTTTTCAAGTCATTCTATCCCTGTGAAATATTTAAAGTTGTTAAAGCCTGAAAGGAATTCATATAGCCCTATTATGTGATTCCATGTTATATACATTACTAGAGATGAATGTGTATTAAGCACACATACACCTTAAATATGGCAATTTATCATCATAATCACAATTAAATGACATACAGTAATCATGACTCCCATGGGGTCTGAGTTTTGAAGGAATTATGGTATGAACAACAAAGGGTCTGAGATAACATAAATGCAAAAAGGACCAAAAATGAAACTGGGTCCACTTTTAAGCCACTTACATTGTGAAAACCAAAAGCACTGAGGTCATTTGCAGCTGGTTCACTTTAACTGAACTGGGTTTGGTTCACTACCCTAATCACTTTGGTGGCATTACCCTAATGCCACGGTTGTCAAACTGGGGTACGCGTACCCCCAGGTGTACGTGGACTGATTTCAGGGGGTACGTGAAAAAAGATCTAAGGGACTGTTCGTTTTTTATTTAAGGGGCTACCGGAGGAGTTTTGAGATCTGTAGTAAAAAAAGACTTGACCCTCCCTTCGCCAGCAATAATTTTTTCTATAACCCTCCAAAATGATTGTGAAAAAAGGCATGACCCTCCCCGATAATTTATTGATTACTTGGCAAAGATGTTCAGATAGCCATTGTTTTTTTTACAACCAAACGACTAAACTCCTGCTTTCTCATCTTACTAGGGCTGTAACGATAGACCAAACCTACAATTCGGTTCGTATCACGATTTTTGATTTTAGATTTGAAAAAAATCATGTTTTCGGTGCTGATGCAGTGGTGACGCGTTCATGACAACAGTTCAACAGCGTTCAACAGAGAAGTTAAGAAAATATACAATGTCATCATATGTGAAAAGCAATACTTCAGTCATCAGTATGTGAAAAGTTAACAAAATCTTTAATGAGATGTTGGATATGTGTTGTAGGCCTATTGTGTGTGAGATTGGGTGCATATCTGTTTAATCATTATATTCAGCACATTTGTATCATATGTTGACTTTTGATGAGATTTGTATCATATTTTTATGATTCTATTCACTATTCTCGACAAAATTGATAAAAATAAATATTATTAAACAAAAAAAACCTTGTTGTTAACAATTGGTGGTGTTGGGGGTACTCCTGAAGATCTATAATGTCTCAGGGGGTACATGCCTGTTAAACGTTTGGGAACCACTGCCCTAATGGCATCAGTATTGATTTTCTATGTATGGTTTAGGTTAGTGCAAACGTTTTTTTACTGTTATTTAAAAAATAAATAAATACAAATTACATACATACAATTACATACATACACACACACACACACACACACACACACACACACACACACACACACACACACACACTCTGTCTTGTTGTTGTATTGTTTGTGCACTGGAATCTTCTTTCACCAAAAACATTCCTTGTTCCCTGTGGGAGCATACTTGGCAATAAAGCTCATTCTGATTCACATTTTGAAATGACATTTTAATTTACGAGTAATCTATTTAATTTTTTGTGGGTTAGAGTACTCGACTACAAAATTACTTGAAAATACACATCTCTAACGAAAAGAGAACCTATTGCTCACCCTAAAGTTCAACACCCACCCCCCCAAAGATCACATCCTCTTTCCAGCACTGGAAGACACTAACAAAGCGTTGAATGAGAGTTTTGGATCGATTCATTGAAATAGAACATTTGTATCCATTATGACATTATGAATTAAACTTACCAACTCTAATGCCGGTTTCACTACTAAAATTTAAATCAGAGACATTATTAAAACATCTGTCTCGTGTGACAAAGAAGGATTGCAAAACAAGTCTAATTGCCATTAAGTAGGAAACTTCTTCTGCAATGTTAGAGAACAAATCATAGGTTTCAAACAAGATTTTGTTTATGTGGTCACAGAAGTCTGCAACAGTACAGATAACATGCCTGCATATGTAAGACTTAGTGTCCTTCCGTTCAAAACAACAAAGCTTGGCTCTAGAATAGTGTGTAATTGTCATTTCTCCAACATTTTCAAGGCCGTAACCACATGAAAGCAGACATGACCACAGTCAACAAAGCTATAATGGGTAGCTTTCATTCAAGTATTCTACGATACGTCTCTTAGTCATGTACAGAAAATGTTTAAGGAACTTTGTTATGTTTGAGAGGTATTCTGGAGTATACAGAATAATAATAATAATTCAGATTACCATAGTAATCTTAGTAAGCGCACACCAGTTTTTTAGGTGACTTGTCTGAACCGTCCATTTTCAAATCATGGTTGGCTTAACAGAAAACACCATCACCATCATGTTTTTAATATGCGTGTTAAGTTGAAGTTAAATGTCAAATTTGAAGACGCTGCATTCTGTTCCATTTAGCTGCGCTCTGTCTAGCTGTTTGAAACACTCGCCTGCGGTTTATGCGCTGCTACAGTATGTTGAGTCCACTGCCACAAGTCTGGCGTGCGTGTGTGTCTCCACAAAGTATTAGCTCCTGTGGGGAAAGCTGCGATGCTCTGTATTGTTTTTACTGTGATGATTCATTAAGCGTTCCATTCAACTCGGAGAGTCGGAATTTCCACCTTTCAACTGGGGAATGACACTTTATGTTGGGCTTCTAACTTGGAAGGTCACGCAGAAATCTTGAACTCCCATTTCGTCAAGATGCAGGTGTGTGTTACATCACGCAAACATTTCGGCACCCAGGTCAGGGAGGTTTACAGCCAGTGACAAACATTCACTTCTATTACATAATAACCATTAAAGAGTCTTAGTTCTTACATGTAAGGAATATAAAACATGTTAAGCAAACATTATGCAGAGAAATTTGTTCAAAACTTGGTTAAATATACTCTTTTGATTATTGAAATGATTGTGTTGCAGCATCCTATATCAGTTTGGTTGCTATGAGACGTCTCTGACAATCAATGTACCCACAACATTTACATTTACATTTACATCGTTTTCATGATCGATCATTGCTGCCACGTCCGAGCAGGGCTGTAACCACAATATACTTTAATGGGGACAAGTCCCCCCAATAATCAGATATGGTCAGATTGTCCCACCCAATAATTGATATCCTTGTTGCCGTTCTGCTGCAGTTCATTATGTATTGCCGCCTAGTTGTCATTAAGTTGTTGCAGGAATAACATAAGGTCTAAAAAAAAAAAGTTAAATTTTTAGCATGCTCATTAGTCTAACACTGCTGGGTCAATGTCATATGAAATAGCCAATCAAATCGATGAAGGCGGGACTCAAGTTTAAAACGCTAAGCAGGAACCTCGTGGATCATCCCAGCGCCGTGCACCAGCGAGCAGTTCAGGTTAAGAGTGTTTGTGTCACGTGAGATTTAAGTATCGAACTAAACATGCAATATTTGACCACTGTTTTATGATTGAAATGTTGTACTGAACGACATTAATTTCCAAGAGTGCAAACTATTCACCATTAGGAGTAATTCCCTGTTTTGAATTGAAAATATAAATGTACAGTATGTGGTTCATATGTCAATGTGAAAACATTAGGCAGGCTTTTAATGTAGCTTTTTCACCCAGATCAAAACTACAACATGGTAAGAATTGTGAATTTATGACTTCTATTGTGTTTTTAGGTTTTGGCAAGGACAGGTTCATATATTCTTAATGCACATATTATTAGGTAATAAGTTAAAATCAATTTATGATTTTCTAAATAATTTCTTTATGTCTTTAATTCTGAATTGTGTACAGCATCTCCTAAGAGTCTTCTTTTAAAAGAGACCATTTTATTTTGAGTATGTCTATATCAGGTTTGTGGTTAAAAAAAAAATGAGAACCAGTTAAAGGAGTAGTTCACCTAAAAACAAACTCATACACATCATTGTTGTTCAATATGCTGGGTTTTTTCTTGGAACATAAAAATAGATATTTTAAGCAGTTCTATTCCATAGAATAACAGTTTATAGTGAGCAGGAGCTGTCAAGTTTAAAAAAGGAAAATTACTATAAAGCACTATTAAAGGTTCAGTATGAAGACATCAGAACAGTAGTCCATATGACTCGTGCATTATATTCAAAGCTTTCTGGGGCCATACAACAGCTAACTCCAACCCTAACCGACTGAGAAGTGCATCCTTCATCAAATACAGTACATACTCAGTACATACGATTTTGAAATAGTACATACGATTTTGGACACAGGGCGTTATTCCCCATGTGCATTTTGGAGGGAGACATTTTGGATTATCTGCCACGTTTATTTGCAACTCTGCCAAAGATTGTATTATTTGTAAATGATCAATTACTTCTAAATAGTATAAACTAGTGGCCGACCGTTATGGGTTTTTTAATGGTCGATGCTGATATCCAGAGAGCAGGGTGGCCGATATATAACACAATTTAATAACGTAAATAACATAAACATAAAATTGCTATAAAAAAAAATAAAACACTTATTTAGCACTATTTCCTCAATTTCACACAAAACTTTAACTTTGTAAAAATAATCTAAAAACATTATAATGTATTTTAAATGGTAGATTGCAGTTTCTTCTGATTTCTGTTTAGTCATCAAATTTGTTATTTATTTGTACATGAAGAAATTGTTAATATATTAGGAAAAAGGAAATAACAGTACACACAGTAATCCAGCAACCATATATGGCATGTCCATTTCCGTTAGCGATCTCATTTTCTCATAAAGTACAGAATCAAACCAATTGTACATACTGTACATATTGAATAAGACTCATAGCACATGTGAAGCGCTTTTACTTTTAAGTTGCACCAGTGTCTATTTAGTAGAGACGGGCCACTTCCATTCAGATGAATGGGAAATCTTAGAATGCCCAACTGCAGCCAGCTGTCAACGGCTGTAGATGGGAAGTCCCGCCTTACAGGTAAAAGAGCCAATCTCCTGTCAGATACAGACATCGCCTGTCAATCATCTCGAGAACGTGCCTGTACATTAGCTATAATAGCAGGGAATTTTTGCGTGTGTGTGTAATCGGAGGTAAAAAAGAACCATTTATGATACCAATGTTGTCAGATTATGATTTGAAATATGTACTTTGATCATAATCTTGACTAACCTTTTTGGAGATTTTCATCTTTCTCCATTCCAGTAGATAGGAGCTGCACTTTCAAGACTGAAAATAGTCTACTGAGAACATGGCCGACAGTGTACTGACTTCCTAGAAAGACTTTGGTCGCACATATCCAGCGAGAAGCAGAAATCTCCAGACAGTTTAAACGGCCTGGATTGCCTGCTTGGATTGTCATCATGATTTGTGAATCAGTGGAACTTTTGATCCTGATCCCCAAGTTTTGATTCTGGCTGATAGAATCCCTTTTCAGAGGGAGATATTAGATGAGCGCTTGACGGGAAGAAAGCGCTGGATTTTTGTGAGGTTTGTGAATTACATCTGTTTAAATTAGATATCTGAAGTTTTATTTATATTTGCCATTTATCATTATACAAGTTACAGGGAACTGTTGAGGAGAGTGAGGGAGAATGATACATGCGAGTACTTTAACATTATGAGCTCAAACAGAGAATTACAAAGCTCTTAACAATTGCTGGCTAAATATGCAAATTATATTTACAAACATTTAAGTAAAAATTATAAGATTCAAATTTATGATGGCATTTTGTCTTTGTACAACACTGCGTGCACTACTTTGTTGAACTTTAAGTCATCTTGTGGCCTTCTATTTTCCTGTATTATCATGGTGGTTATCAGTGCATTTTAAAGTACAAATAACAACATTAAATATCAGTTTATGATATATACTGTTGTAAACTCCTAAACATACAGGAACAAAATGCCATGGCATAATGCCAGAAATCGAAAAACTTTCTAGCAACCACAGCTGCAATATTTTTCCATAAATCTGAAAGGAGTTTTGATCTGACAGTGCAGAGTAAACTAAAAACCACCCATGCAAAATTAATTACAGAAAATCCGTGAAGTCAGAATCAAGAGATTTTGTTAAACTGCCATTATCGCCCTAAAATGACCTCACTTAAAAAAAGTGGCAGAAACAAAGCTTCGGCACACACAATCTATCATTTGCAAACCATAACAAGGAGTATAACTATTTTTGGGATACAGCACCAAATTCTTTCATTTCTTTATTTTTCATACTCCTTCAGTCTATATTTTTGTGAATTGCCTTTGGATGCAAATAAATTCAGAGATTTCTGCAATGATCCCAGACAGCACTGCATAGATGGTCAATACTGACAGTATTAATCAGAGCTGTAGTCCTGTGCTACAATGACCTTATCCCATTTTTAGATTTTCCAACACATTTTATGAGAGGGCTATATACCAATAATAGGGGCGTATGATTTCTGAAGATGCGGAGTCCAGTAAGAAAACAGAATTGACTATTAAATGCAGAACGTCACAGAATCTGACATATATTTCAGATAAAATTAATGTATTAATGCTTAATCAAATTAAAATTGTGATATGTCCTAGTGTGATGATTACACCACAAAATGCTGAGATAAAATAAATATATAGTCTGAATGTGCTGCACGCTACAAAAGGGAATGTGTGAAGCTGGCCACTCATACCTCATCATAAGCATATATATCAATAAGTACATTAAAGCCAAAAAGCAAACTGCTTATCTGGAGATGTGAAGATGTAGTCAAAAACACACAAAAAACAAGCTTTCACCAAAATAAAAGCTTAATTTCAGTTGATGCGTGACTACAACTGTATAGTAATATATAACATTCAATGTAATAATAGGGGTCCTGGGTAGCTCAGTGGCTACCACCCATGGTGTTCGCTAGTTCGAATCCCAGTGTGTGCTGTGTGACTCCAGCTGGGTCTCCTAAGCAACCAAATTGGCCCAGTTGCTAGGGAGGGTAGAGTCACATGGTGTAACCTCCTCGTTATCGCTATAATGTGGTTCTCACTCTCGGTGGGGCACGTGGTGAGTTGTGCATGGATGCAGCGGTGGATGGCGTGAAGCCTCCACAAGCGCTATATCTCCGCGGTAACGCACTCAACAAGCATCTGTATAAAAGGACTATATTTGATAAACAATAATGAAATGTATGTTGAATAATAATTTTGTTTTCATCTGATTCAAATTCGACACTTTTTTGGATGGTACAATTTTATTAAACTTTAAAACACAGAATTTCATATAACAATAAAGCAGAATTTGGGAGAAAAGAAAACTGATTTCATAGTTCACTACAATAGTATGTCTTGTCTGTCTGCATATGTATAACCATCACTTAAATAGTCTTTAAGTTCTTATTGAGCAGTCCACCAAAGGTCTTTAGATAGAAGTATACAGACTTGGTTTTAGTGAACCAATAAAGCAGTTGTATATGATTCAAGCACATTGACGAGTGTAACATAACTCTCAAACTGGAAGGTGCTGGTCTTCTGATTGTGCTTCTGGGCAATGAAATCTCGAGTCTGAGCATGTCTAGAATCTTAAGTTTCATAAATTGTGACACCTGCATCTCTATTCCGGGTTTAATACAATTTAAGTTCAATCGACAGCATTTGTGGCTGTAGCTGCTCTATAGCAGGCAAATGCTTTCACGATTAATCGTCATACAAACTGTAATACTTTTGTCATAGGTTTATGTGTGCTTCATAAACCTTAAGTAATTTATTCATATTTAATTTTTATATGATTTGCTTTCAGGCATTAAAAACTAATGAATGGCATTAAAAATAAATATTTCAAAATACTAAAAAATATGTCACTCTTTTTGGTCAACTTTAGTCTTGGTAAATTTTGCATTTACACTGTTGTTGTTGGAACCCAGCCAACATGAAAAGCCATTATATTATATTTAATATTAGTATCCAATAGTACAATAATTCTGTCCAAAATTCTTCTTTTTCACAATTATTTTAAGGCTCTCCGATTAAACCCATGTGTCCTTATTACACACGAAGAAAGACTTTTGAAATTTTGTTTCTTCATTCTATCATCTTGGGCTCCTCTGTGTTACTGCGTGTCTTTAACACTGTGAGTGAACCCACAGCAACAAGAAACATTAGCCATTACACAATCATTATACTAAAGACCGGAGTAGAGGTCTTCACGTGTCCACCCTAACCCGAGGACCCAAGACCCAACCCAGGACCCGTACGGATTCAGATCCAAGTTTTATACGGTCAGACGAGTCAGGGTCCCTTTCTATTGCTGCGGGTTCCGGGTCTGTTTAACATTATGTGTAATACCAGAGTCGATCTGAAAAGACATGGCCATGATCAGACAGCAGTGATGATTATTATGGATGAAGAGATAAGGCACACGATAGCAAATTAGCAGTGCAAACGTTAGCAGACATGGCAATGATTTAAAGTTAAAAAGGGCAAACAGTCAAAGTTATCTTATGCAAGATACAAAAAAACTGCAAAGCTGATTCTAAACAAGTTAAGTTTGTCATCCTTAACCATGACAGCAAGTGTACATTTGAAGCTGAAATAATGAGTGGATTAGCTCTGTTGTTTCAACCAGCAAGAGAGGAATCACAGAAAACCTGGAT
Organism: Xyrauchen texanus; assembly: GCF_025860055.1. NCBI lineage: Eukaryota > Metazoa > Chordata > Actinopteri > Cypriniformes > Catostomidae > Xyrauchen > Xyrauchen texanus. The sequence goes on along the minus strand of NC_068296.1, from coordinate 7,023,454 downwards.
GTATTTTACCAACTTTCTTGGCAAGGAGGATGGATTATATGTGTCACGGCCAGGCACAAGGGAAAAGGCTACTAACGTTACATTAGGTAAGACATGAAATTTTGTTTTCAGCTGTGAAATTGGTGTCGATCATGTCTGTGTCTCCCAGCCGGGTCCCATCTTTCAAATAATTGATGGGTCCGGTTCGGGCCCAGCATTTCTCGGTTCTGCATGAGTATAGGTCCAAGCTTTCAAATAATAGTTGGGTCTGGTTCGGGTAGTACATTTCCAGGTCTCTTTGGATTCGGGCACAAATGTTTTGACCTGTAAAGACCTCTAGACCGGAGTGCTTCTAAAATCTTCACTAAAATCCTTGTATATATTTTTACGAACCTCCACAGACCACGCGTCCACAGTGATTCAAGTCAGTGATTCAGCAGTTGCAATCAGTGTGGTCCGCGAGGCAGCTCATTCAGTTAAATAGACCTTATTCACAGCAGAGGCATCTTTGATTTTTGATGGGAATGACAACAAGGCTGTGAGGGATAGACATCCAGTCTGTTCAATGGACTGTGCTTCAGTTTAACATGCTTTTGGATCGTTCGGCAGACAAAAATAAAATAAAAAAACTCTTTCCAAGAACATTCAGTACACAAAAAACTCCAGACAACATGAATTGTGGAAAATCAGATGTGATCTGAGAGCATTTACAGCTTTATATATATGCCATAACTTTGGAATTGAAGAGATGTAAGTCTATACCTCACAGCCTTGTTGTCATTCCCATTAAAAATCAAAGGTGGGGCAACGGTGAACTGAACAAGAAACTTAATTTGGCCAGTAAAATGTGATTGGAATTTAAAGGTGCACTCAGTAATTTTTTCCTCATAAAAAAAAAAAAAGACGTGAATTGAAAATTTTGTAATATATGTTGGAAATCATGACCACTCACATTAAAATAAAGACTCCAGTCATATTAGTAACCTCATAAAAGTTGTTTTATTGTTCATGAAAGAGGGTCCACACATGGGGGCTGCCACGTTAGTATCACATGACCAGCCAAATACTACTCGCATTTGACACTGAAAACTATTGATTTTAAATTATGCTGCATCCAAGCCGCTAGCTGTCAGTGAAAGTCCAAGATGACACAAAGACAAGAGTTATTAAAAGTAACCTAAAATGCACAATAATCGCAGTTATCAAAAAAAGAACCACACTTAGATCAAATAACCTCGATCAGATGCTTATATAATAATCGTGAAAGGCATATAAACACTTACAAGTCCAACATTTTGATGCAAATCCACTGTTTATGTTCACTGTAGACATAAATCACTTCGTTTATATGAATACTTCACCAAGATGGGCATTTTGCCAACATTTTATCCGCATTACCACGAGTGTACTCAGAGCACACCAGTATATTCAGCAAACACATATAAAACGTTTTTCCGTTAAAAATTATAAAATGATGCACTCTGGATTATTTTTTAACTGTAGAATAAGAATATGAACTTTGCAATAAGTGACACAGGCCAAGGCCATATCACAAACAAAGTTGGCTATTTTTTCGTTACTGACGCTTTAATATGGCTAAAATTCTCTTTCAAATGCCCCTTCAAATATCCACTTGTCCCGGACAAGTGACAATGTTGAAACCTGTGGCAGTGATGGGTCGAATGGTAGCTGCCAGTGGTGTTGACGGGTCAAGTGGCAGAAGCCTGTGGCGGTGACGGATTGGCCTCTACTGCCTTCAACCTGAGAATACAATCCCTGTAAATAACTCCCATCAAACCGGTAACACTTTACAATAAGGTTCCATTTGTTAACATGAACGAACAAGTAAAGGCCCAATCATACTGTACATAAGTATGTGAACGCAGATGTATCTTGCTACGCAAGCTCGATTTCACGAGTAATTGCATTGTGAAATGTGTCAGAACGCAATTCATAACCTAAAGACCGAAACCTACTTCACGCTAGTAAGCAGATGCAAGCGTTTGGTCAAAGCATGACAAAAATAAGTATAAATTTTTTGAAAAAAATGTAACTAAAATTGCTGCCAAAGTCAGCCCTGACAGAAAATCTGCTCTAGCGCCCTTTGTGGCAATGCTGAGAATGCAGCGTGTACTTGTGCTGTGTTATGAATTGAGCACTGACACGTTTCACAATGCAACGATGATTGAAATCGCGCTTGCGTTGCCAGATGCTTTGAATACTTAACACAAGTATTCACTGTATTCTCAGCGGATAGCAGATTTTCTTTTATCAATTAACAACTGTAATGGCGGAGCAGCAATTTGAGGAAAGTCTTGCTGAACTAGTTCGATTATGCAATTTTTCTGCCGTTTTTTTTTTATCAAATACAAAAGCACACTCCTCAACTGTCAACATGTTGGCTTCGCCAAATCCGCTTTCTCGGTGCCTAAAAACTCTTTCGCCCCCTTGTGGTCCAAGGTTTGTAACCGCCACAGCAACGCAAGAGCGCAAAACCCAACAACCTGATAATTAACTCCTGATCAAACCCTCTAAAATCCCTAAAAACGTGATCAAATCTCCTAACCTGATGATTATCAAACCTCTTAACCTAGTCAACATAGGGCGTTTTCACACCAAGTCCATTTCAGGGGTCTGAGCGCAGTTCACAGGATTTTTGGCATAATCCAAAAATGAACAATCCAAACGATCTCGGACCCCTTTAAAGCGAACCGAACCAAGACCATCTTGGGATGTGGTCTGAGTACGGTTCGCTTGCAGCCGGCGGTTCGCTTGGCTAATAACGTGCATTGTGAACACAAAGTGCTCCGGGCTCACTCGATTTATTTTTTTGCCAAATGCCAAACATGTTTGACCCTGAGAGGTAACCCTACACCAGTAGTGATTAGTTTTCTATGGAGATGACAGTAAATTGCTGATGAAAACTAGTTACTGTTTAATGCATTAGAATGGCACATGACAGTAAGATATTACGATACAAATATAATACTATTGTTTTCAATGAATGGATGTTGCCCAAGGCGGTCAATAGATAAAACCATGATCACTCAAATTTTTTTTGTTGGTAATATGACTAATCTACCATAATCCATGATTGAATTTCTTGAATTTTGCCTCCAAATACTGTATCATTATTATAAAAATAAAATGTATTCAGTTTAATGCATTGCTTTCCCCTCTCCATTTATAAAAAACATGATGTTATATATTTACACTATTTAATACAGTTCTTTATGCAGAAGATCGATAAAATATGTTTTATTGAACAAAGACACCTGTACTAATGCCAATTATTCATTTTAAGGGTATTAAACATGTTTAATAATCTCATAAATTAATATGTAGACATAATTGTACTCTTAACATTTAATATAGGCCCCTAGCCATAATAATAATCATTATCATAAATTTTGCCAAAAAGTGGTCTGGGTTCCACAAAAACAACATAATGTGAATGCAAAATGGACTGAGACTCTGTAACGGGTCAAGTGGACAAAAAAGAGATCTGAGCCCACATTCAAGGTCAATGCAAAGAGAACTGGGTACTTTTTCACTCGGTTCACTTTTTGGTCTACTTAAAGTGGCCTGAGATTGGTTCTTTTCATGAGGACCCAAGTGTGAGAACACCCATATATTAACATGATCAAACCACATGATGATGAAACCCCTTAATGTGAAGATCAAATCCTCATTAAAATGATGAAAACTTTTCAAACAATGTCTGAAACCTTTACCATAACAGACTCCTTGACTTGATCTCATATATAATCTATATGGACCACAGTTTGACAGATACACTCCCTCACTCCAATCTCATAACATTAGTTCCAGTTTTTAAGAAATCTGTGTCCTGAACAGTTTGTGAGTTAATCTTAATTTTATGAAAACTCACTTCTGGAAGTGAAATGTGTGTTTCAATATTATTAAATACAGATCACCAGTTCAGATGGACTAATCCCAGTACAGCACAGCACACACCCGTTTGTTTACACCAGCACACTAACGCCTCACATTTCTACACTTTAAACTCATGTTAAACTCGACCAATGTGACTTTAATTCAACACTGGGTTCGGTTAAGCGTTAAAGCGGGTCAGTAAAAAAAAGGTTTGGCACGGTACCGGCCCGGGTGGTGTCGCTAAGGTCGTGTCCGGCGGCGCTCCTCGGGAACTCCTTCAGCTTCCTGCCGCTCAGGTTGAGCGCTCCGGTGGCCGCCGCCTCTTCCAGCGCCCGGTCCAGCGAGCGGCTCCAGCACGTGGCTCCAGGAGCATTGGGTAATCCGTGATGGCTGCTTGATCCTACCGCCGCGGCTCCGGCGGGATGGCCGACAGTAAACGAGGGCACTGCGCTTTCCGCGGAGAGCAACACCGAGGCCGCCATTACAGAGCAAACAGTCCCACTGGATCACGGGCCCCACACGAGCGCGCAGGAGAGAGCGAATGCGCATGCGCGGACACACAGCGGGCAGAGAGGGGTCTCGAGCAAAATGATCCAACCAAACATAGTGACAGTACGCATGCACGGAATGAAGTGTGCACTGAAAAAAAGTTTAACCAGTCCAACTCACACCTGATAACGCTGGAAATGATGCATATATCATTAACCTTATAATTAATTATATTAGTTAAATTTCATATACATAGATGTAATTTTACCAATCAGAAGCCTTTTAGGTTTTACTTTACTTTTTACTTACTTGGCAGTACATAGATTCCATTAAGAGCAGTACTACCAAGAAAGCCATTTTAACTGTGGAACTATGTATTACATATTTGTGTAATATGTCCTTGTGTTTTTTTTTTTACCCCTGGCTGTATTCCATTGTATTTTTTTCTGATCAGAATAATATTTCCACCCACAGTGCACTTCTGGCATTAGAAGAACAAATCTCATATTTTTGTTGATAAAGGTTTTTTTTTTTTAACGAAAGTAGGTCGTTGAAATACATCAAGTACGCTAACATTGCTACAATGCTGTCCTCTAGTGGTAAATGAAATGAAAAATAACTGCAAACACCTTGATCCATTGGCATCAGTTGAAGTCAAAATATGTATCATAATGCATGGGGGGGTTACTTGCTAGTCTTGATTAATTGGGTCCCCCACATCCCCCCTAGAATTTACGCCCCTGATTATAATAACTAACAAAAAAAATCATTAAGTTGCATTTTAGGTCTTTTGATAAAATGGAAAATTATTACTTTTTGTCAGATTCTATTACCTTAACAATCTTTCTTCAAAAATTATTTCCCTTACATATTGTGGTTCACTTTGATTCAAGTACATTTTTTGTGATGCAGCAATACCATTTTATCTCTCCCAAATCCGATCCAATGTGTTGTTTTTTCTTAATAAGTTTAGAATATCTAAACCTCACTGTCTGGAACTGATTATGTTGATTACCTCCTTTTCTTAAAAAAATAAATAAAAAAATTCATCCAAAAATGTTTCTAAAGTATAGCCACAAGACAAACAATATGCATGTTAACATCATGTTAGTGTGATAAAATTGCTTTCTAAACTTTTCAGTAGTATGTTATATCCAAATTTTCCATTGCCGTAACAGTGGCCGAAGCTCAAATAATATACAAGTTTTAACAGAAGAATTAATGTAAGTGCTTTTATAAAATTTTAAGCTTTACACGTCTTCACATTCCTCATGAAAGGCTTCAAACCCTCCAAAAATTGGCCCCCATTCACTTCCATTGTAAATGCCTCACTGTAACTTTTTTTTTTTTTTTTTTTTGAAAGGAAGGATGAGTTAAAATTATTATTTTGATTATTAACATTATGCCACAAATGCTGTTAATTTAACAACTTGCACTGAACCCGAAATATTTCTTTAATATACTTCTATTCAAAATCTAGTGAATAGCTTCTCCGGTTCTGAGCAATGTACTGTATGTTATAAACAGTGTTGGGTAAGTTAAATAAAAATAGCAATCCACTTCAAATTACTAATTATTTCTCTAAAATTTGAATCAGATTACTTTACTAATTACTTAATTGAAAAATATAATCACATTACTAATTACTTTACTTATAAAATACTTTCTTAAACACTTTTTCACTCAACAAATTCAAAATAATGTCAATATTTCTTTCTTGTTCATTATTACACATCATACACAGCACCTTATATATCTCCTTCACAGTGACTCATTACAGGGCCATAATTCATGTATTATACATACAGTTGAAATCACAAGTTTAAATATACTTAGACTGAAGTAATGAAAACTTATTTTTAACCACTCCATAGATTTAATATTAGCAAACTATAGTTTTGGCAAGTCGTTTAGGACATCTACTTTGTGCATGACACAAGTAATCTTTCCAACAATTGTTTACAGACTGATTGTTTCACTTTAAATTAACTATATCACAATTCCAGTGGGTCAGAAGTTTACATGCACTAAGTTAACTGTGCCTTAAAGCAGCTTGGAAAATTCCAGAAAATGATGTCAAACCTTTAGGCAATTAGCTTCTGATAGGCTAACTGGAGGTGTACCTGTGGATGTACACATTTTTTTGCAGACCTCCACAAGTCTGGTTTATCCTTGGGAGCAATTTCCAAATGTCTAAAGGTACCACGTTCATCTGTACAAACAATAGTACGCAAGTATAAACACCATGGAACCATGCAGCCATCATACCGCTCAGGAAGGAGGCGTGTTCGGTCCCCTAAAAATGAACGTAATTTGGTGCGATGAGTGCAAATCAATCCAAGAACAACAGCAAAGGACCTTGTGAAGATGCTGGAGGAAACAGGTACAGAAGTATCTATATCCACAGTAAAACTAGTCCTATATCAACATAACTTGAAAGGCTGCTCAGCAAGGAAGAAGCCACTGCTCCAAAACAGCCATAAAAAAATCCAGAAAATAGTTTGCAAGGGCACATGGGGACAAAGATCTTACTTTTTGGAGAAATGTCCTCTGGTCTAATGAAACAAAAATGTAATTGTTTGGCCATAATGACTATCGTTGTGTTTAGAGGAAAAAGGGTGAGGCTTGCAAGCCAAAGAACACCATCCCAACTGTGAAGCATGGGGGTGGCAGCATCATATTGTGGGGGTGCTTTGCTGCAGGAGGGACTGGTGCACTTCACAAAATAGATGGCATCATGAGGAAGGAAAATTATGAGGATATATTGAAGCAACATCTCAACACATCAGTCAGGAAGATAAAACTTGGTCGCAATTGGGTCTTCCAAATGGACAATGACCCCAAGTATACCTCCAAAGTTGTGAGAAAATGGCTTGCAGACAACAAAGTCAAGGTATTGGAGTGGCCGTCACAAAGCCCTGACCTCAATCCGATCTAAAATTTGTGAGCAGAACTGAAAAAGCGTGCGCGATCAAGGAGGCCTACAAACCTGACTTAGTTACACCAGTTCTGTCTGGAGGAATGGGCCAAAATTCCAGCAACTTATTGTGAGAAACTTGTGGAAGGTTAACCAAAACATTTTAAAAGGCAATGCTACCAAATAGTAACAAATTGTATGTAAGCTTCATTCTGTGATGAAACAAATAAAAGCTGAAATATATAATTCTTTCTACTCTTCTGATATTTCACATTTTTTAAATAAAGTAGTGATCCTAACTGACCTAAGACAGGAAATGTTTCCTACGATTAAATGTCAGGAATTGTGAAAAACTGAGTTTAAATGCATTTAGATAAGGTGTATGTAAACTTCTGACTTCAAGTGTAAATAATTTATTATAAATAAGCATAACCCTATAGGGTATTTAAAAGTAGTTCAAATTAAAGTCAATAACTGTAATATGATTACAAGAATTTAAAATGTAAATGGATCAAGTCTAAGTCATACGCACTAGTTTAATGGTGATTTTCTGGTTAATTTATGCAATTTTTGGACAGATCCAGGTATCAAATCAGTGCATCCCAAATAGGAAGAAAGAAAAAAATACACAAGTTAGTTGTAAAGTACATTTGATTTTATTTGTCCAGTTTTCTACACACAAAACTGAATCTGTGAAACCTTCATTTCCTTTGACACAGTCAAAGAACCCAAACTCAGCTCTATTGGTAGAGTGAATCCAATACAAGGTGCGTAGTACCAAATAACATTAACAATTATACTGAACTGGTCCCTGAACTATAACACTGCATCATTGCAACATTTCTTTTACAAAAATTCTAACGGTCATGTGTAGTCTTGAGTTTATTGCCTCTGTCGAGGACTGATCAGCAATATTGATGAAAAGTCAGATATTGAAACGTTTAAAAAGACAACGTTCTTCCGGATTTTGAGTAAGACACAGGCATCCAAAGCATTGTAGTGAAAGACTGTGTGACAGAAAGATTAAATAAGACCAAAGGAATGATCAAGAGATCTTCAGCTGTGCCAGAAGAGGAGAATTAACAGTGTTGAAGAGCACTGATGGCCAGATGCCTCACATTCCCACCCGGATACTCTGAATGATCTGGAATATCGCTGTAGAGAGAGGACAGAAAAACAACATTAGAACAAAGTATTTTATGTTGAAAGGGTAAGTTCACACCTCTAGTGACCAATTTCGAATTTCTGCTCAAATCCGATTTTAAATATAGCTCAAATGGTTAAAAAAGGAGCAAAAGTTTTTTTTTTTTTTTTATTGTACAAATAACATCATCATCATACAGAAATGGTCCACCCAAAACATGATTTGACCTAATTTTCAGAGTTAATACCAAACTCTACAACAAAAAAATCTGAGTGGGCTTCATTGACTCATAATAAATTAAAAGTTTAATACCGTTTGGGATGAGCATTTACAGTGGAGTTAGATTAACTGTGAGTCACAACATTATTTCCTCTCAAATTTGATTTCGTCCACATTCAACTGCGGTGTGAACAGCATAACAAGTGTTTACACGACTGAAACATTATTACTAGATGATCTAGTAATACAAATACTACAAAGAATAACACTAAAGTTTGAAATAATACATAAACAGCTGATCAAGTTTGCTACAAAATAACTCAACATTTGAATACCAACCAGGCACAACATTATGCAATTTGAACCTCCAAATTATGAAATAAACCACATGTTTGACATGTTGACTAACTGATTTGAATCTATCAGCAAAGTCAAAAGTATTTTGAATAATATAGCCATGAAATTCAATGAAGGTGGGTGTTGAATTTTAAACTCACCTGATCCACATACTACAAAGACGAACAAGGCAAGAAGCCACGGACCAACCGCTGCTTTCTCATCTGGAGTGCCTCTCTGTTGAGAAAATATTGACAATATTTGTCCTTTTAATGAAATCCAATGTGAGCAAATTAACACACTAAAACGATCAAGCTCAACCTATCAAGCTCAACAGCGCTTCCTACAACACAAATGTAAAGGAAGCTATTCCTATTCAAGAATACATATGTGTCCAAATCTTCACTATAGTAATATATATATATATATATATATATATATATATATATATATATAGAAAATTGTGTAATTTACCGTGGTTTTGGCCACATTGCCCCTCAGTGTGATGTTCTTGCTGTGTTTCTCGTTCGCCATGCGAATCCTCTGTTTGGCCACCATCTTTCACACTTAATTGAAGCGTTTATGAAAGAGAACGAAAACTATAATACAGTTAGAAGTCCAAGCGGTTGACGTGACCAGTTGGCGTGTGATCTTGTACAGGTTTAAGTACTGGTTTAAGCCTACGTGTGCATACAGAGGAACTCTCTCACCCACCCACGATACGTGGACGTTCTGAAAAAGGGGCAGAACGACAATCAGCATGAGAACGGGTCATCAAATGGGCGGGGTTTGAGGGCCCGAAGTTGTCTCTAATTGGTCAGCTTCAAAAGTGGAAATAATAATTTTCATATTTTGATTATTCGCTGTTTTTTTTTTTTTCAATTTAGCGTCTATAAGCTATTCTCAAAGTTATTACTAAATTGTGCATTATTGTCTAGAACGCTTCTAAAGCAGCGGCCTTGTCACGTGGTAGCCAATACTTAACTCATCGTTGTTCAGAATGGACCAATCACTGTCGTTCCTGTTTACAAGGGTGAACAAATCATGTAACGTAGAAAGACTTCTGGGGCGGATTTTTATTTGTATGTGAGGTGTCCGTGTCACAAGTACTCTTTTACACGATTATACCCGTTAGCGTGCAAATATGTCCAGCGAGACAAAAACCTTTTAAAGTTTTAAATTTGGCGTTGAATGGAGCATTTATCGATTTTTGAGCCGTCAAGCGCTCTCTGAAGGAATTTTATGTTCATAGCATACTGTTATTAACATTTGTCTACCAATATGATGATTGAGCTTTCATCTCAAGCCCACACAGGCTCTTTATAAAATGCCCATTCAAGATAAAATAATGTATCAAATCAGTGCATGAGTCAATCATGGAAACCGGAATTGAGTCTATGATTCTGTCAAGTGTTAGTAAAAAGAAATGTAAATGTAGTTGTGATCACAGGCTGTTCATAAAAAGTAATCGAATGGCACTTTTCTATAAAGTTGGTCAGCAAAGGAGTTTATTTAAAATAATTTGTCCATTGAAAATTATTTAATCATCTATTTCATAATGTATGAGAAGTTTTGTTATTCAGAAATACAAGCATCATTAGTCTGAAACCTTCTTTTGTATATTTTATACAAAATAGTTAATATTGACATTTTACATGTCAAACTCCACCCCTTTTTTTATTGCTTTAATCAATATAACATATTAAGTCAAACCAACTGAAAGCATAAGAAAAAAAAACTAAAAGAAAAAAATAAATAAAAGGTATTTCGACAACATACAGAAAACAAAAGGCTATAAATTATGCAATTTACAATGCATATAACATTAAGATTCAAAAGTTCATACTCTTTAGCGCTTTACAGTTTTTTACTCCTGTTAACATGTAAAAGTAATACTTTACTTCTAACTTCAAATGTGTGAAATATGGTTTCTGTGAAGACCATAACAATCAACAATAAATGTATAATATACCATGTTTTATGTTTAATTTTACTATCAAAATAAAACAAAATATCCTCTTTCCTTAAATGCACATCAATACCCATATTCATCTTAATGTATATTCTAAATCACACCAGAACATAAAGATGCAGTCAAAAAAGAGGTGTACAATGCCTTCAATTTCAATGTTACAAAAGCACATTTTAAATCAATGTCTTTCCTAAATCTTGCAATAACTTGTTTAACGTGGTACATCCTGTGAATAATCTAAAACGAGACCTCACGAATCTTATTGGTCACACAATATCATCTTGTAATTTTAAAGGTTTCTTCCAATTCATATTTTGAAATTGTGCACTCCAAAAACTTTTGGCTGATGGAGCTGCACAATTTTGACAGATTTTCCTAAACTAGCTGTTACCTTCCAACTTAACAGTAAAGTCAATATTTGGTCTTGAAACAATTATATATTCAATATATATAATAATATATAAGTTCAATAAGTTCAAATGGTTTAGCATCAATCACAGTCATAAATTCCTTAATAGATTCTCTTAAGGAATATTTTCCAGAGAATTCAGAGTGTTTAACCCACCTTGATTAACTGGATTACAGAGAGCTTTTTATTCAGATAGTGAGGCTTACTCTTCCAAATGAAAATATCTAAGTTTTTATTTACCTGAATAATTGGAGATTTTGGAACATCTATGACCATTGCAGTATAATTAGTCTTGACTAGCCTTTTGACTTTGATTGTATATCCCTCCCATTTAAGGATAAATACCTCATTAACCATTACACTTTATTTGAATATTGTTTATTAATGGAGAGTAATTTAAATTTGTTCTTTCTTTCTGTTTTTCTTTTTCTTTTTTCAAACAAGTTTCAATACCCAAATAAGAGATTTGGTCCTTATAGGTATAACATAGAGTTCAGACAAATTATCAGGTCTGCTTTTGAGAGCAAATAATTCAATTATGTTTAATGTTTAAGTTTATCCCATATGCTATAGAAAATTCATGGAGACAAAAGAGCCAATTTTGATTCTTTTTCATATTTTAGAAACATAACTGTATCATCTGCCAATTGGGAACATTTAATCTCACGATCAAACATCTGAATGCCTTGACATGTATTAACTTTAATATGGAGACACATTAATTGCATGACCATCAAGAATAATAAAGGAGATATAAGATCACCTTGCTTGACTCCTCTGATTATATTAAATCTAGGGGTGGTCCCAAAGGATCATTTAATAGAGCTATTACAGTTATTGTATAGCGCTTGAATTGCACAAATTATTGCCAAAGCCAAAGAAACTCAAAGATTTAAGTAGAAATGTATGGTCTATAGTATCAAATGCTTTATAGTAATCTATAAGAATATAGGATATAGTAAGGATATAGCTATTATCATTAATTAGAAAGTTATAATCTATTAAATCTAAGCCTATATATCTTCCATGTATAAAACCTGATTGACAATAGTCTATAATTTTATCTAATATTAAATTCATGAAAGTAATTTGGTGTTATTATTGAGTAATATTAAAGGCCTCCAAATGTTTATGTTAAGTAAATCCTTCCCTGGTTTTTGAATTAGCGTAATTAAACCTTGTGACAAGGTTGGAAGCAGTTTCTCATGTTCCAATATTTATTGAAATACACAGAGAAGGAATTCTGAAACATCCTCTTGGAATCTCTTGTAAAATTCACAAGTTAACCCGACATTACCGGGTTTAGAATTTTTCTCCCCCTCCATCCATTTTCTTCTTGATCTTATAAATGCCCCTTTTGCTTTAAGTTAAATATTACCTAACTCCAATTGTAATTTGGTTGATAGATTTTTATTCCTATCACATATAGTTTGCTTTTCATAAATATTATGTTTTGTATTATGCTTTCCTCTTTTTCTTTCCTAATCTTAGCTAACTCCTTTCCCCTTAATAGCTCATTTTCAAATATCATGTTTCATAATTTTCCAAAGAGATTAGAAACTTTGGCTTTACTATAACAACTCTTTATAATAAGTTTAGCATTGTTTTAAAAGTGATCTGTTAGGGATGCAGACGAGGAGTGAGGATCTAGATGCGGGTTCTTTATTATTAATTAGCCTGAACACAAAACAAACCGGAACAAATGAAACATCCACGGTGGGAAAACAAAACCAAAACACAAAAAACACCAAAAGAATAAACAGGCTGGGGAAACATCCACGACGGGCAACAGTAACATAAAAACATCTAAATTCATCAAAACATCTGTAACATACACCTTCAGTGAAACATACAATGATCGACAAGGAGTAGAGAAACAGCAGGGTTTAAATACACAGGAGACATGATGATAACAAACGACAATCAGGTGAGAACAATGACACAGGGCTGGCAGTGATGAGGGCCGGGAATTGTGGTAAGTGTAGTTTTTGACAAAGACTAGTGAAACACAGGGCAGACAACAAGGGAATCATGACATGATCATCTTCAAGGAGCACATTATTTCATTTCCAGTAATTAAAACCTGATCTCCTATTCCCCATGTCCCCAAGGTCAATTACTGTGGTCACTATACAGAGGGTATAATGTCAATATCTTGAATTTGTTTCCCAAGTTCTTGTGAAACCAACCAAAAATCGAGCCTATTGCTTGGATCCATCCTTATTACTCCAGGTGAATTGTCATTTTTCAGAGTTCCGGTGTCTCCATTCATCCAGACAATGTAAATTATTACACAAATTATATCTATACGTGTATTGATTTTATCTAACAACTCATAAAGGTAAACAATGTAGGGTTATTAATAGTGTTCCAATCGACTCCTAGGATTAATTTTGCATTAACAAATATTTGTAGAAATCCTGACATTTCTTCTTCAAATCCCTGTAATAACGCCCTGTTTCCCATATAAACATTATTCTCATTAATATTTCCAAATATTATAATATTATCCTGGCTTTCTACCACCATAATATGCCATCTCCCAAATGCACAAGCTTTGCTTTTTAGAATTTTCCCTTTAAAGTTCCATTTCAAAACAGCAACCCCTGCTGATGAATTACTTTCATATGAGAAGCAAATTTCGTTGCCCCTATTGATTTGTCCAAAATTGTCCAATTTGCCCATTATGGTCGTTTAGTGATGCATGAGTTTCCTGACGAAAATAAAAGTCAGCCTTAGATCTCTTAAGAAATAAAAAAAAATTGCTTTCGCAAATACCTTTAACATTAAATGAATGTTAAAATTGTATATATGAACATTAAAAGCATGAAGGCATTCAGTCTTTGTAAGTTATTACACGTCAAACTCTGACGCAAGTTTCGATAGTGACGCAGGCGCGGAATTCTGTGACGTAGTACGGGGTCGTACTTCCGTTTGAAAATGGCGCCACCCATACCTCATTTAGCTGGTGAGTTGTTGCTTTAAAACGTGTTTTCAAGCTCAGTTTCAGAGGCATAAATATAAACAGTCAATCTGTGATGGCATGGCGTGAAACATCAAATCTGTGATTTACTCTCATGATTTTCCGCATATGCATGCTGCAGTGCCATTCATAAGCCTATCATGTGCGCAAATGATCACATTTATACTCTTGGTTCACATATGAAAAAATATAATGTTTATCAACATGTGCACACATATCCATATTAAATATTTTAAAGCCCCAATGATACTTAGCAGTTATATGTGAAAAATTATAAGTGGTTAGCTAAAAGGGCCATTTTTGTTTATGTTAGAAAGTTATTTAAAACAGTTATTTTAATATTATCTGTCTCGTTAAAAACAGTCCAAGGATCAGATGGAACTTTGCTGTTGTGTGGACCTCCGAGCTGTCAAGAAAGCTCTGCATTTCAGAGGTGAGAGACAAATAACATGGGCATGAACAAGCAATATTTTAGGTTAAAATGTGTAGGTTACCAAAAAGTGTATATTTTATACAAAATAAGTTTTATATAAGTTTATATCCATAAGTTACATATAACTTACAAAATTATCAGTTTATCTGGATTTACTATTTATAGGTATGTGTTTGAGTAAAATTAACATTTTTGTTTTATTCTATAAAGTACTGACAACATTTCTCCCAAATTCCAAATAAACAATATTGTCATTTAGAGCATTTTTCTTTTTTTGCAGAAAATGACAACTGGTCAAAATAACAAAAAAGATGCAGTGTTTTCAGACCTCGAATAATGCAAAGAAAACAAGTTCATATTTATTGTTAAACAACACAATACTATTGTTTTAACTTAGAAAGTGTTCAGAAATCAATATTTGGTGGAATAACCTTGCTGTTGGGTGACTATTACACTCCTGGCACAAAAATTCAAGCAGCTCTGCTTTGTTTGATGGCTTGTGGCCATCTATCTTCCTCTTGATCACATTCCAGAGGTTTTCAATGGGGTTCATGTCTAGAGATTGGGCTGGCTAGGGGCTTGATCTGGTGGTCCTCCATCCATACCTTGATTGACCTGGCTGTGTGGCATGGAGCATTGTCCTGCAAGAAAAACAATCCTCAGAGTTGGGAAACATTGTCAGAGCAAGCAAGTTTTCTTCCAGGATTTTCTTGTACGCGGCTTGATTCATGCATGCTTCACAAAGAAAATCTGCCGGATTCAAGATTCTGGAATCTTTCTGTCTCCTAGAGATGAACGTAATTTGGTGCGAAAAGTGCAAATCAATCCCATAACAACAGCAAAGGACATTGTGAAAATGCTGGAGGAAACAGGTAGACAAGTATGTATATCCACAGTAAAACAAGTCCTATATCAACATAACCTGAAAGGCTGCTCAGCAAGGAAGAAACCACTGCTCCAAAACTGCCATAAAAAAAGCCAGAATAAATTTTGCAAGTGCACATGGGGACAAAGATCTTACTTTTTGGAGAAATGTCCTCTGGTCTAATGAAACATAAATAGAACTGTTAGGCCATAATGACCATCATTATGTATAGAGGAAAAAGGATGAGGCTTGCAAGCCAAAGAGCTTCATCCCAACCGTGAAGCATGGGGGTGGCAGCATCATATTGTGGGGGTGCTTTGCTGCAAGAGGGGCTGGTGCACTTCAAAAAATAGATGGCATCATGAGGAAGGAAAATTATTTGGATATATTGAAGCAACGTCTCAAGACATCAGCCAAGAATTTAAAGCTTGTCGCAATTGGGTCTTCCAAATGGACATTGACCCCAAGCATACCTCCAAAGTTGTGGCAAAATGGATTAAGGACAACAAAGTCAAGGTATTGGAGTGGCCGTCACAAAGCCCTGACCAAAATTTGTGTGCAGAACTGAAAAAGCATGTGCGAGCAAGGAGGCCTACAAACCTGACTCAGTTCTGTCTGGAGGAATGGGCTAAAATTCCCGCAACTTATTGTGAAAAGCTTGTGGAAAGCCACCCAAAATGTTCGACCCAAGTTTAACAATTTAAAGGCAATGATACCAAATACTAACAAAGTGTATGAAATCTTCTGACCCACTGGGAATGTGATGAAAGAAATACAAGCTGAAATAAATAATTCTCTCTTTTATTATTCTGACATTCACATTCTTAAAATAAAGTAGTGATCTTAACTGACCTAAGACAGGAAATGTTTTCTACGATTAAATGTCAGGAATTGTGAAATAGTGAGTTTAAATGTATTTGGTTAAGGTGTATGTGAACTTCTGACTTCAACTGTGTGTTTGTATATATATATATATATATATATATATATATATATATATATATATATATATATAAAATTACATATTTTTACCTTTTATATCATTTCACTTAAACAATCAGGCAGTGTTGCATGATTTTTTTTGGTCAAGAACAAATATTCAAAATAAGGTCATAAAAACTCCATGTATAATAACTATGCAACAAAGATTTAACAACTACTACACTATTTATTTCAGAGATGATCGGCAAGGCAAACACATGAGATTCAGCAGGGATGGATCTTTGTTCGGGTGGTGCAACGGCTCACAGTACGTATGAGGAGTGAGTTAGTATAGTTAATAGTTGTCACGATTCATATTTGATTAAATATAAGTCTTCTGTTTATGTTTAAAAGGGTCAGTGTGGTCAAAGTTCCCAGTGGAGACTTGGTGAAGTCTTTTGATCTTCCCAAAACATCTTTGCTGGAATTCTCACCTCTGAACAAACTTTTGGCTACCTGGCAGCATTATACCAGTAAGAACTTTTAATATATGTTTACATGAAACTACAATAACAATATGCATGGGTAAAATCAAAGATAGATTTCTGTGCACTATAACTAGTTTAGAGCTGTTTGTTTTGTTTGTCAGAAACGCAGGATAATCCTCAGGGAGAGCCAAACCTGCAGTTTTAGGACTTGCAAACAGGTGCCTGTATCAAAGCGTTCTATCAGAAGAAGATTACAGGATGGTGAGTAATTATTAACACACAGTGATGATGAAATAGAAACCCTTACAAAAAGCTCTGTGGCGGTAACAGGGTACAGTGAGAATATTAGATGATTATACCACGGTACTGAAATATTACCATATTCATGTATCATGGTGTTTACATGGTACTCCACAGAATAATACAATGGCACTCAAAAATCAGGGTATTTCCATTGTACCATAGTAGTTACTTTTGATGCTTTTTATTGGTCAAATTAGCTTTCTTATTGTCAGTTAAATTTATTTACTTTGTGTAACCGATGACTGAATGTAAAATGCGTATGCATTATTTGTTTTTTTGTTTGTTTGTTAATAGGTGTCCAAGCTGGGCAGATGATGAAAGTATTGCTGTTAGAAATGTCAATAATGAACTTCATTTCTTTGAGAACAACAACTTTGGTAACACATTTTTTTATTTAATTAATTACAATTATTTGATGTCCATTGTAAGTTGTTTGTAATTTAAACATTTTGAGTTTACTGTAGCTTGATCTAGTTTGAGAGGTTAATATGTTTAAAAACTTTTTTGTGTTTTGGTTTGTAGAAACAATTGCTAATAAGCTACACCTTCAGAAAGTGTCTGAGTTTGCTCTATCTCCTGGATCCCACCCGAGCAAGGTATCAGAATATCTCTGAACATGCTGTTTACTAACAGAAATATATTAAAGAGGTCATGTCATGCATTGTAATCTTAGTAAAAAAAAAGTCATATTATATTATTACATGAACTTTTTCTATCCTGTCAAGTCATTTTTATTTGTAAATAAATTTTCACAACACACATAGTTTCAAAGCAGCTTTACAGACAATGATGCTGTAAAAGAAAATGAAACCGTGGGAGAAATCGGGCTCCGCTGGGGGAGCCAGTTCCCTTCTGGCTATCCAGCATGTATATAATGCCAAAATTAGTTATCTTTGTGTATTACATGTCTCGGCTTATGTGAGTAAGCTGAGTAGACGTCGGTAGGCAATGTTTAAAACTGTTTGTGGCCATCGGTCTAAAATGCTCGGTTTTCTGAGCTGTCACCTTTAAACCTTTAATAAGCACACCCACTGTTATGATTTGCAAAGTTTAGTCCTACATTTATGTGGTCAGGAACTTAGTTTGAAGGTGCACTCAGTTCATAAAAAAGTTTAACTCCTAAATACATGAATTGTTATTTTGCGATGTATGTAGTAAATCATGACCATAATCTTATAAAAGCGGTTTTATTCTACATGGAGAGGGTCACACATGGGGGCTGCCATGTTAGAATCACATAACCAGATGAATACTTCTCACTTAATCTCAGTAACCGTCCTGTTATTTGACACTCACTCATTGATTAAAGTAATCTTGGCCGACAGTAAATACTACATTTCTACAATTGACATCTGAAACTGAAAACTAATGATTTTAAATGATGCTGCAGCAAGCAGCTAGGTATCAGTGTAAGTCCAAGATGACAGAAAGACAAAAGTTACTGAGTGCACCTTTAAATAAATTTAAGCCGCTCATTCCTAATGTTGGGATCCTTTGGAAGGCTATGCAGTAATGCAGTTGTTCCACAACCAGTAACACATCTACATCTGGGGACCTTACTCAACATCTAAATATTTTCGCTGGCTAAAAGCAAGCTATAGCAACAATAGTACCACTTTCGGTGTTTGAGTACCTCAGCTGCTCTCTCTTAATCAATTCACCGTAATGATTTCTTATGTTTTGGAGTTGGGGATGTTGAAATAAAAATGCATTGTGACATCACAATGCAGCAGATTTCAAAGCAAGTGGTTTTTGAATGGTGGAAACAATAAATTATCTTTTCAGACTGGAGAGGAAGTTTTGAGTTCTGAAATATACAGTATGTTTTTATAGGACAATGACCTTTTGTGTGTCAAATTATCAAGGAAATTTGGATTAATCATGAATTTAATGCTGATTATGTGTTGCTGAAGGTTGCTGTCTATGTTCCTGGAAGCAAAGGTGCTCCATCTTTTGTACGACTGTATCAGTATCCCAATTTCGGTGGTCCAACATGTGCTCTGGCCAACAAAAGCTTTTTCAAAGATGATAAAGTGGCCATGCTATGGAACAATAAAGGTAGATTATCAATTTGCAGCTGGTATCTGATCATTATTATCAACATATTCAGCTTAGTTTATTTTTGTTTATATTGTCAGAGAATTTTATGTAGGTTTTTTCCCTCATCTCCTAAAGCCACCGCAGTTCTAGTGACCGCCAGCACTGAGGTTGATAAAACGGGAGCCTCTTATTATGGAGAACAGACGTTACACTATCTTGCCACCAATGGAGAGAGTGCAGTTGTTCAGTTACGTAAGTGCCATGATTCATTATCCAATTAAAGAATAGATCATCCAAAAATTAATATTTTGTCATTATTTACTCACTCTTATGTTGTTCCAAACCCATGTGACTTTCTTTCTTCCGTGATATGCAAAAGGAAATGATGTTCACAGCTTTTTTTCCATACAAAGTATTTTTGTACTGAAACATGGTGTATAATTTTTGTAATGCATGCATGCTTGCAGAACTGAACGACATGGATTTCATCATTTATTTACATTTATTTTTTGTTGTTTTGTACAGCAAAAAACGGCCCAATATATGATGTCTCCTGGAACCCCAACTCAACGGAGTTTTGTGTGGTTTACGGTTTTATGCCCGCCAAGGCTACGATCTTCAACCACAAGTGTGAGTCTGTGTTTGACTTTGGCACAGGCCCCCGTAATGCTGCTTTCTACAGTCCACAGGGCCACATCCTTGTTCTCGCAGGCTTTGGGAACCTACGAGGACAGATGGAGGTTTGGGATGTTAAGAAATACAAACAAGTTTCTAAACCCCAGGCTGAAGATACCACACATTTCTCCTGGTGCCCTGATGGAGAGCACATAGTCACAGCGACATGCTCGCCCAGACTCCGAGTCAATAATGGCTATAAGATCTGGCACTACACCGGGACTGTGTTGTACAAACATGAAACACCATCAAATAAAGAGCTCTGGCAAGTATTATGGCAGCCCTTTCCAAGTGAAACATTTCCAGAAAAGGTGGTGAAATACCAGACGGTTCCGAGTGAGCTTGGCACCACTGAAGCCAAACCTGCGCAGGTGTATCGCCCACCTGCCCTCCGTAATAAACCCCAGGCAGCCAGCTCCAAACTAGTGAGTTTGTATAATGCTTATTCTTTTTTCTGGTGGTCGTGTTGTGGTTCAGATTTTACATTTCCTGTGAGAAATTGATCGTGATTAAGGGCAGGTGATCGAAGGAATATTCACAATAGATAAGCAATGATGAGTTCTCACCCCATTGGTTGTCAGGCTGGTGTTTTAAGGCTGAAAAATATCAAAATATATATTTTTTTCTTATAGCAATATTGGTTTTTTTTTAGCACCTCTAATCAGTATTCCTTGTCTTTTCAAGCATGAAGAGGAGCTACCACAGAACATGAAGCCTGGCGCTGCGGGAGAGAAGCAAATGTCTAAATCTGCTTTGAAAAACCAGAAAAGGAGAGAGGCAAAGAAAGCAGCTAAACAGGCATGTGACAGAATTTATATTAACGTTTATGTTTCAGGTTGAAAATGGAGAACCAGTTCTTTTTCAGAACGGTTCTATTTATTTATTTATTTTAAAGACCCTTTGAAATGCTTTAACGAGCACAGTTTTCCTTCCTGTGTTGACGTATTTGCTTTCGAAACTGGAAGATTGGGTGGGACATATCGAAGGGCTCATACCCCTTGTTTTAAACATCTGTGATGATTTGCTACTTGCCAGTCAGTAACTGTTATTGAAATATTTGGTCCATTTTCCTGGTAGAGAAAGACTACTTTTACAATGCCTATATCTGCTAAAGGTTCCTTTATGTTCCATGAACTATACAGAAGAATATCTAGCTCAGACTTCTGCTCTTTGTCAACACAGGAAAACAGGTCTGATGAAGCTCTGCCTCCAGTAGCAGATTCCACCCCTTCCGCTCCTGCTCATGTGACTTCTACCCAAGGAGACCCTGAAACTGACAAAAAGATCAAGAACTTAAAAAAGGTGCGATGTTTGAAAAATGGTGGCAGAATCAAATAAAATTGGTGTTGAGTGGTTTTGGAAGATTTGTATCAGCTTCAAAATATAAATGTTTTTTCGTGTATGGATACCCAAAAAAACATATGTTTCCAGGTTATCCATTTTGGAAAAGGTGTAGTATTCAAATCAATAATAATAATAAAAAAAAATACAATGTATCTGCAGATATATCATTTGATTATTTTTTATTGCATACCAAAAACAGACCATATACATATTTTTTTTTTTTTTCTACTTGCATACCTTAATGTGTCATGAATTTATCTTTCAGTTTTTTACCTGGTTTTATGTTTATGTATCTGACAGAAAATCAAAGCAATTGATGAATTGAAGGAACAGCAGGCAGCTGGTAAAGTTATGCAGAAAAATCAGGTACTATATTAAAACTTCATCAACCCTTCAGTAGAAAAAGAATGTTGATACTTTCTCAAATGAGCAACTTTAAAGTTTTGCCGTCATTGGTGCATGAGTGTGTGTGAATGGGACACAGTGTAAAGCGCTTTGGTAACCTCTAAGGTTAAAAAAAAAGTGCTATATAAAAAATTTAAATATGAACAGACCATTTACCATTTTGTTTTTTTATAGATTTTGTTTATTTATTGTATAATTACCCAGATCAGTGTTTTTGTCTGAGGTTAAAATTACAAAAACAGAGTTGTTCAGTTTGTAGTCCTGAGTAAAGTAAATGTATATTTATGAGTAAAATAAGATCTGTGGTTAAAATTACATGAGACTTTCCATTTTGTTACAGTCATACTTCAAACATAAGTTTTGAAGCCGCTGTTTTAAATCGGATGTTGCTAACTACAAGTTGCTAAATAAGAACTACAACTCCCACAAACGAGTAGATGTACCTGACAAAGCAGGCAACCATTGTAGTTCTTATTTAGCAACATGTGATTTTAAACAGCAGCTTTAATCTTCACGTTCAAGGTATGAATGGAATTTATGTTGTACAGCAAAACAGTCATTTTAACCACAGACCTCATTTTACACAAATAAAAAACATTGCTTTTCCTAAAACTCATGGAAAATTCCCAACTTCAAAATCCACGTTAGAGGTATGACTGTAATTTAGATGTAGAACAAAACTGCCACAAATTGTCAAGTAATGTTTACCACAGACCTTATTTAACTCATTAGATTAAAAACCCCATTATAAAAACCCATGGGATAATCCAGAGGGAAACCATGGTGAATTAGACTTCCAGGTTCACCCACAAATTGACGTCATGGCTGAACAGCTTTATTAGCATGTTATTTGTTTTGTTTCTATTAGTACAGTTCAAGTCAGAAATTTACAAACACTTATGTTGAAGTCATTAAAACAAATTTTTTATCCACTCCACAGATTTAATATTAGCAAACTATAGTTTTGACAAGTCGTTTAGGACATCTGTTTTGTGCATGATACAAGTAATTTTTCCAACAATTTTTTACAGACAGATTGATTCACATTTAATTGACTATATCACAATTCCAATGGTTCAGAAGTTTACATACAGTAAATTAACTGTACCTTTAAGCAGCTTGGAAAATTCCAGAAAATAATGTCAAGCCTTTAGACAATTAGTCAATTAGCTTCTAATAGGTGGTGTAATGAATTGGAGGTGTACCTATGGATGTATTTGAATGCCTACCTACAAACTCAGTGCTTCTTTGCTTAACATCATAGGAAAATCAAAAGAAATCAGCCAAGACCTCAGAAAAACAATTGTGGGCCTCCACAAGTCTGGTTCATCCTTGAGAGCAATTTCCAAATGCCTGAAGGTACCACGTTCATCTGTACAAACAATAGTGTGCAAGTACAAACACCATGGGACCATGCAACCATCATACCGCTCAGAAAGGAGATGCTTTCTGTCTCCTACAGATGAACATAGTTTGGTGCGAAAAGTGCAAATCAATCCCAGAACAACAGCAAAGGACCTTGTGAAGATGCTGGAGGAAACCGGTAGACAAGTATCTATATCCACAGCAAAACGAGTCTTATATCGAGATAACCTGAAAGGCTGCTAAGCAAGGAAGAATCCACTGCTCCAAAACAGCCATAAAAAAGGCAGACAACAGTTTGAAAGTGCACATGGGGACAAAGATCTCAAGACATCAGGCAGGAAGTTAAAGCTTGGTCGCAAATGGGTCTTCCAAATGGACATTGACCCCAAGCATACCTCCAAAGTTGTGGCAAAATGGCATAAGGAAAACAAAGTCATGGTATTGGAGTGGCCATCACAAAGCCCTGACCTCAATCCGATAGAAAATTTGTGGGCAGAACTGAAAAAGCATGTGCAAGCAAGAAGGCCTACAAACCTGACTCAGTTACACCAGTTCTGTCTGGAGGAATGGGACAAAATTCCAGCAACTTATTGTGAGAAGCTTGTGGAAAGCTACTCAAAATGTTCGACCCAAGTTAAACAATTTAAAGGCAATGCTACCAAATACTAACAAAGTGTATGAAATCTTCTGACCCACTGGGAATGTGATAAAAGAAATACAAGCTGAAATAAATAATTCTCTCTATTATTATTCTGACATTTCACATTCTTAAAATAAAGTAGTGATCTTAACTATCCTAAGACAGGAAATGTTTTCTACGATGAAATGTCAGGAAAATGTGAAAACAGAGTTTACATTTATTTGGCTAATGTGTATGTAAACATCTGACTTCAACTGTATTTCACATACTGGATTTACAGTTTCCTTGTAATATCTTTAATAACTAATATAATAATATTTTTTTTAAAGCTTGAGAAGATCCAAAAGGAGGCCCAGCTGTTGAAGGAGCTCGAAGACCTTGAATTAGGACTGTAAACACATTTTACCAGTGCATCAAATTGGTCATCAGTTTTCAAACCATGCTTTGTCATACTGTTAATAATCTGTATGCCAGAGATTATTCATGCTCAACAAATAAAAGCCTGTTTTGCCGCTTTGAACATGTTTAAAATAATAAGGACCTCTTTCTTAAAGCAATGTTGCTATGCAATGTCATGTACAGCACAGGAGAACATGGGTGACGTCATGAAATTTAAAATAAAAAATGCTGAAATTCGAAGTGCGTTACTTGTATTTTGTCCCTTCATGAACCGGAAGTAATCATTCTTCCAGCGTGAAACTGATGCAGGAGCGCAGATGAGTCTGATCTGAAATATTTCACAAATAAACTCGCCAGGACGAACCAACACAGCCGATATTTCAGGTTTGGTAGGTTAACACTTTATTAGAATGAGTCTTGAATCCATAGAGTGTTTTATAAATGTTTATTTGTGATAATTAGATGAGCCGGTGAGTTGCTTCTATGCATAAATATCACATGCTTGTGTTTATATTCAAACTATCAGCGGCTCTCCAGCCATTTTAGTTTAATAGGCGTGTTTTATTGTAAATATAAATGTGTTTTCAATTATTTTATATGTTTAGACGAGTATCAGGCTTTGACATTTAGCAGATCAGCCATTTCAAGAGTGACACAGGCCATGGATTTATGCTCTATATTTCAGTATTTCTGTCCTATTTGATTATTTATTCGTTATCTGGTGTAGAACAAAACCACTGTTATCTGAAATGTACGTTCGGTTAAATAGAACATTTTAGTCCATTTAAATTAGCATTCTTGGATTAGCCAGATGACCCATTGTTTTTTGTTTGTTTATTGTTTATTTAATGCATTTATTAAGAATAAAGTTGAATAAAAATGGTTTGTTACTGTGTGTTATATTCTGTTGCTGCGTTAAACCCCAGATAGTTTACATAATGAGTGTAATTGGGGTGAATTCTGATGAGCTGCTTTACACCACGTCATGATTTTAAATTGATTTTTAAAAATCATGTGGCAAGACTCCGATGTAAGGTTGTTTTTTGATTGCATAGCCTATCTCACACATGCTGCAATGACACCTTTGATCATATATGAAGCTAATATAATGAACGAGGCTCTGATAGTTTGCTGAATACGTTATGATTATGATTGCTGCTTCACATTGAGAGAGCATGTGAATATACATTTATTTTTCATTTTTAAAGGTCTAGACAGACGTAAAGAACGTCTGGACTGATCTCTCAGGCTTGTAAGTAAACAATCTTGACAGTGCGCATATTTGATATAAATTACAGTTTCAGTCTGTTTGTAGTGTAAGTGTAATTCATGCATTTGTATTTGTCAGTGTGATGGTATGATCAAGCAAAATGTGTCCACTCCTTTTCTAGAAACTGGTAAACTTGAATGGACTCGTTGCCCAAAGGTACACAGGTATATCTACTTTGTGGTCTTCACTGACCCAGATATATTGAGTTGGAAGGAAAGGAAAGCAGCTGTCTGCTTCAATTTGTTTCGTTTGTGTGAAATTTGTGCAGTGAGACCAAGTCATCCCATCCCAAGTTCCATTATGCCTGTGAAAAAGAAGAGAAAGTCATCCGGTTCAGAAGACCCCAGTATCAGAAAGTGTAAAATCACCAGGTAAAAACAGGTCTTTTAGGTCTTTCTCTTACGCAGTAGTTTTTGAGATCTTTAGCATGTTTGTGAAATATTAGACATGGTGAGATGACATTTAATTATAGTAGTTATATGAAAAGTAATTGGAGCATGTTACTCATGTCACCTTTGAATTCCAGTTACTGTAGGACACAAACTCCAGGTCGACTGCTAAACCCAGAGGATCACTTCTCTAGCAAGAAATGTCTTGCCTGGTTTTACGAATATGCAGGTGCATAATTCAAAATCTTTCCTTCATTTTATAAATGTATATACTGTTTTCTTAAAATCTACATGAAACAGCATCACATTTCCGTTTTACTTTCATAATGGAACGCTTTTCCAATATGCGTGATATTTATGATTTATGCAGTGGCAGGAAAAAGTTTGATCTTTATCTAAGTTACAATTATGAACAAACACATCTGTTTTCTCTTACAGGGCTCGACATTAACGCTTGTCCAGGACAAGTGGATTTTTGAAGGGGCAAGTGAAAGAGAATTTTTCTTGCCCAACCGGACAAGCAGACGGATTATAACGTCAATAACAAAAAATAACCAGCTATATTTGTGATGGCCTTGGCCTGTGTCACTTATTAGAAAGTTCATATAATAATTCTGCTGTTGAAAGTAATCCAGAGCACCTAATTTTATAATTCGCTAGTGATCTAGTAACCGCTGCGCCCTGTTTGATTGACAGGCAGCGTATGTGTGTGTGCTGAACATGCGCGTGTGTTCTGAAAGTGCTCACGCTAATGCACACCTGATCGATCGGTCCAATACATTCCGCCAAAATGCCCGTCTTGGTGAGGTATTAATGTAAACACAGAGAGTGATGTCTGAAGTGAACATAAACTGCAGAGGAAAAAAGCTGATTTGTATTAAAATGTTGTAAATGTAAGCTAACATACCTGCTGCTGTCTGGTGTGTCGTTATAATAATCAAACATCCATAACAAGAAAACGAGAAAACACTCACTGCTCTTGACTGGGTATCTTCAGTAGCTTTAAAAAGTATTAATGTATATTCATATACATCATATATAAATCATAAAGTGAAGACCAGTAGTACTTTTGTTGCATTTCATTCTGAATGTTTCCTTGAATGCTTGATGGCTGTTTAAAAAGAACAAAATGTTCTTAATTTGTATTTTTTGTTCTATTATTTTTAATCTTTCTATTCATTGCTGTTTTTCATTGTTATTTTATTACTGACTGTTTAGTAGCCTTGAGTAATTGCTGAGGAACTTGAAACTATTCTCCAATAATTAACAAATTAGTTAATTGTTATTATTTGTTGTGGTTTTGAAGCTGGTATTGAGAATAGTCAAATTTCACTACATGCTATTGAAATTTTGGTATTGTGATAATGTATAGCCTTTATTGTAAATGGGAGATCTTGCTGCAAAAACATGTAAATGCAGATCTCATTCCATAGAGGTATGAGCACCCCTGCTGTAAATGATGGGATGGAGGCATTTCTTTATTTTACTACCATACATGACATCAAATAAGTATCATATGCCAATTGTCTCCTTCCCTACCCAGTGCAGTTTACATTTCTGTCACAGAGAGTTTAGTTGATTGCATAGGTACACTATTAGGTTGGGCATCGGTCATAATTCTAGACAAATAGACAACATAAACTTTGATATGTTACTTGAGCATGTAACTTAAATATCCTTTTTCTCTCCGGACAAGTAACTTTTTGTGAATGACCAATTTACTTGTTTGGAGGACAAACACATGACAATGCTCAATGTTGAGCCCTGTATTAACACACAAATTATTGTATTGTTCTTGTACATATTGAATACATCATTCAAACATTCACAGTGTAGGTTGGAAAAAGTATATAAATCCCTAGGCTTATGATGTAAACAAAAGCTAATTAGAGTCAGGAGTTGGCAAACCTGGCATCCAGTTATTGAAACAAGATTGTAGGTGTGGGTTAGAGCTACTTTGACTTATAAAAAGCACTCAAACGAGTTTGCTATTCACAAGAAGCATCTGCTGAAGTGGACGATGCCTGGCACAAAAGAGATTTCAGAAGACCTACGATCAAGAATTGCTGGAAAAGATGATTTAGTACTGTGGTACTCTCCCTAGATGTGGCTGTCCAGCCAAGATGACTCAAATGCACACCGCAGAATGCTCAATGAGATAAAAAATAACCCTAGAGTGACAGCTAAAGACTTTAAGGAATCATTGGAACTGGTTAACATCTCTGTTCATGAGTCTACTACGTGGAAAACATTAAACAGGCATGGTGTTCATGGCAGGACACCATGAAGGAAGGCGCTGCTTTATAACAAAAAAATGTCTGCATGCCTGAAGTTTGTAAACGATCACATTGACAACCCCAATATTGGTGATGTCAGCCAAAAAGGAAATTTGTTTCAGAGGCCGAGCAAGTTATTACATTTGAATGAACGGTTACGAAGACTAAAACATTTTACTTTGTGACAACATGATGTTGACTAAGTTTTACGAAAATATATTGCATGAAGATTTATATTTCCCAGACATTTAAAGTGTGATTCAAATGTGTACAGGGTCAGATGATGTCGTTGGACCAGAGAGCATGGAGAAGTTTTGTGAGGACTTCGGCGTGGAGCCAGAAAATGTTTGTGAAATGTACTTTTTTGCTCCAAATATTTCATACCCAAAGTATGATTGAATAACTCGCACTGTTCTTTTGTGTCTTTTAGATTGTAATGTTAGTGTTAGCCTGGAAGCTTGAAGCAATAAATATGGGATTTTTCACTAAAGAAGAATGGATAAAGGGAATGACCTCACTACAGTAAGAGAATGACCTCACATCCACTCTATATCAGGATGAATTGTGAATTGCAAATGCAATCATATGTCTTTATTATATCTTTCTTCTCCATAGATGTGACTGCACAGAGAGGTTACAAGGCAAATTGGATTATTTGCGCTCTCAACTGAATGACCCGGTTATATTTAAGAGCATTTATAGATATGCCTTTGACTTTGCCAGGGTAAGAAGCTGGTTTTTGTCAAGTTTCTATCAGGATAAATCCTTTTAATTTCCACAAATTAAAGATTTTTTTGGAACGACTTTGTACAGTGAAGTTTATTTATTTTACAGGTAAATTAGGGACAATACTTTTACTCTTATTTTTTTTTTTTTATGATTTTGCAATACTTGTTTTCTACATAATAGGGTGTTTTCCCACACCTTGTCCAATCTTGTTTTTGTGTATAGGATAAAGATCAGCGCAGTCTTGATATGGACACGGCAAAATCCATGCTGGCGCTGCTCCTCGGACGGACGTGGTCCCTGTTCCCTGTCTTTCATCAATTTCTGGAGGTTTGTGTTCATTTTATCAATTAAAACCCCAATTAAATTGTCAAATGCAAAAGTAATGTTGACATACTTCCTATTGAAACAGTATGTTTGGGCTGAACATATGGAAGGGCTTTAGACTTTAGTTAATGTCACTGTAATTTGCATTACTAGTATTACTAGTCTGAGATGTGTGGTATTGGGGAAATTTCTTTATGTCTTAGTTTTTAATGACCACATTTACACGCACTAAGAAAACTGTTTATTTCAGAGTTTTTGCAGAAACTACGTTTTGAAACGTCATGTAAACCACAACTGTGCTTTTTTTCTTTACACCATTTAAGGGATTAAGAGAAAGCGGTTTTACACACCCAGGTTTCTCCCAGAGAACTTGGCTTATGTGCCATGTAAACGCATTTACGCCATTTGCATAGTGCATGTAACCAACCAGATAACTATCGTCATAGGATAGAGCCATACATCATATCAACCAGTCAACACAGCAGAAAGAATTAAACATTTCTGGGAGTACACTGGGAAAAGCACTATAAAATATACCCATTTATACACACCAATTTAAAATATTCTCATGTCAATATATGTACTGAAGTGCATTGGGGAAATACCAGAGTTTTAAGTAAGAGGGTAACCCCACCATTGCAGCACAATTCTGCTGCAGGTAGCCATGGAAGGTTAACGAAACAAACAGCAACAACTTTTTGAATATCTGGATATAAATCAAAGCAACAGAGAATAAAATAACAAACATGGCATTCAAGGAAGACTTTGCCATTTACACAAGCGTCGTGGTGAAATGACGATGCTGTGGAGAAAACGGTTTACTGACCACATGTGTACAGAAGTAAAAGGGAAAAGCCTTGAACACACCGATATTGAGTCTTAAGCAGCTTTCTTTGCAATACATGGCTTTCTGGTGTCCATACTAACGTGCTCATTGAACAAAAATTGGCATTTTCAATACAGTGTCAATCTGCTAAAAGTTTTATCAACTTTAAAGAGTACACTAGCACATGGATGACCTCAAAGCTAGCAGACATGGACTAAAATCCACAAAATTCCAATTTTGTGTTTTCAGTAATCATTAAATCTCTTAATTATTAGAATTTGGTCCGTAATAATGTGCAGTAATGTGCTTTAATGATCAACAGTATGTTTTCTCTGTCATTGTTTACAGCAATCAAAGTATAAAGTAATGAACAAGGATCAGTGGTACAACGTCTTAGAATTTAGCCGCACAGTTAACGCAGACCTCAGCAATTACGATGAAGATGGAGCCTGTAAGTTTTATGTCGTTCGCATCCATCCACAAACATTTTGTTGTGCTTTAATCATGTCAGCCTACTTTTAAGGCACAGTTCACCAGAAAAAATGACATTTCTGTCATTAATACCTCATGCCGTTTCAAACCCATGTAACTTACTGTCTGTCTTGGAGCAGAAAAGATGTTATACAGAATGTTTGCACAGCTCTTAATTTTTCACCTGTGTCACTAACCTTCATTGATGATCTATGTCTTGTGTATTAACTGCAGGGCCAGTGATGCTGGATGAGTTTGTGGAATGGCATAAGGTCAAAATTGCATTATAGCACAACCAGATGATGAATTAAATACCCACGGACAAGTTTGAAGCACATCAGAGTTTTTTTTTTTTTTTTCTTGTGCCCCAACGTGTCCGAATGCAAAACATCACTACCCACAGACTCTTACAGTGTTACTTAAAAAGCAAAAAGCACGGGGAAAAAAATCACAAACCAAACAAAAGTGGAAATATTTTTTATATGTATTTGTTGTTATATTTGCCAGTGTTGTATGATTTTTCTGAGAGCGAGATGGGCTGTTTGTAGGTTTTGGTCGCTTTCATAATTTTATTTTATTTTTTTTTCCACAAAGTTTTACTTTGTTTATAGTGTTTTGAAAAGGAAATAAAGCAGTTGTATGTAAATTGATATTTCTTCTGGACATTGATGGCTTACCGTAGCAGTAAAGTAGCATTTTTCAACAAAATTTAAATTAAGCTTAAAGGTGCACTCAGTTACTTTGTCATCTTGGACTTACACTGACATCTAGCGGCTTGGATGCAGCATTATTTAAATTAAATTGTTTCAGATGCCATTTATAGCAATTTAGTATTCACAGTCAGCCATGATAACTTTAACCAATGAGTGAAAGTGTCAAATAACAGGACAGTTATTAAGATTAAGCGAGTAGTATTAGGCTGGTCATGTGATTCTAACATGGCTGCCCCCATATGTGGACCCTCTCCATGTAGAATAAAACCAGTCATATTAGTAACCTTATAAAAGTGGAGTCTTTATTTTAATGTGAGTGGTCATGATTACCTACATATATTGTAAAATTACAATTCATGTCTTTAGGAATTAAACTTTTTTTAATGATGAATAAATGACTGAGTGCACCTTTAAAATAAAACTGACACTAATATATATATATATATATATGTATTATATCTTAATTACTGTCAGAGATAAGATATGCATCGAAATTGATACTCTTAAAATGAGACGATAGTAGTATAAGTTGAATTTACAAATGACAAATTATCAGTCAACCGTTATGGTTTTGTTAATGGGTGATTCAGATATCAGTCGACCTCTAATGTCAATACAAAAAGCCTACACAGTGGGGCCAAAAGTCGTAAGACCACTAATGAAAATGCTTCTGTTTAGCACTTTTTAATACAAAGGTTTTTTTTAATGACAAATTACAGTATTCTCATGATTTGACAAAAAAAAATGAAAAGAGCATCTTGTGTGCTTCAATGGAAGTCTGTACCTAACATGGTCAATGTCACAAATGTTTCCGACATTTGGACCACAGTATATTCCGTAATACAATTTAATGACAGCAAATGAGATGTAACAATTTTTTTTAAACATTATTTGCTAAAAAATATTTGAAAGAAGAAAAAGTGAACTATCAAATGACAATTCTGTTGTGTAGATACATGGTCGAATTGATGCTAAAATATATGGCCAATCAAGCACTGTTATCGACTGATTCACACAATGTCAAAATGGGCAAATATTGTCCGATTAAAAGGGTTGAATAAAAGTTAAACTCAATCGACAGCAGTTGTGGCATAATGTTGATTACCAAAATAATTCCAAATAATCCTTTATTTATTTTATTCATTAACACAGTTAAAATGGAATTGAAAGCGGCCAGTCCATAAACGTTAAAACACACAAATTGCTTTCAAAAGTATAGCCACATGATGTAAACATTATATGTGTTTTAGGGTTAGGTCACCCAAAAATAACAACTCTCTCATCATTTACTCACCCTCATGCCATTCAAGATGTGTATGACTTTATTTCTTCTGCACAACACAAACGAACATTTTTAGAAGAATGTTTCAGCTCTGTAGGTCCATAAAATGCAAGTGAATGGGATCCAAAACTTTAAAAACCAGAAAACAAATAAAGGCAGCATAAAAGTAATCCAAATAACTCCAGTGGTTTATTCCAAGATTTCTTAAGCGATTTAATTGATTTTTGGTTAGCACAGACCAAAATGTAACTTCTTTTTCACGCTACATGTTGTCAATGCAGTCTCTACGCACGATCATGATTTCAAGCTTGATTACACAACCTAGAGCTTGATGCATGGGTAGAACGCTAGGTGGCGCAAGGAAGTGTAATCGAGCTTGAAATCGTGATCGCCAATGACACAGTAGATGTCAAGATTTGAGACATGGGAGTTATATTTTGGTCTGTTTTCACCCAAAACAGATTGGATTGCTTCAGAAGATTATGTAATAATAATGACGTAACACTGTAAACAATTTTATTACACTAAAATCATATTAACGCATAATGTTAACGTCATAATGTTAACATGCATGCACGCTGTATTTTGGTTTCGCTATACACAACGCATAATTTAAATGAATAAAAACTGACTAAGTACAATTCTCAAGACACTAGTCTGTAATTTAAATGGTGAACTTCTGCTAGCACCAACAAAAGTGCCTCTGTAAGAAATCTCTATGTTTTTTCAGTGAAACCTGTTTGGTTGTAAAGAGTAGAGTGTCTACGTTCGTTTGATATGTCGCTAAATGTTAGTTATTTTGAATAACTTTCAACTCTAACACATCTGTGGGTAATTTAGCTTCATTTTAATATAATTTTTGTACATTTTCTGTGCATTGAGAATAAATGGGTTCATTCAAAAGCTGAAAAATTTTGCTTTCAGAGGCTTTATATGGAGTTAGGATGAAAATAAGGTGCATTTCAAACTGTTCTGTGGCCAGTGAAGACAGCCAGCACACTGGAGGTAAAGTCATTCACTAAATAGGGAGCAAGGGAGCATCCTATAGCGTTCTATTCTTTCTTTTTTCTACCACAGAATATTTGAAATCAAATTACATACATTTACAACCCCACCCCACACAAACAGGTACCCCAGTGGTCAAAGGCCAATTCACAATGACACGCACACACACAAAAACAGACAAAGAAACAGTAGAAAATATTTAGAAACATAAAAAAACATAAAATGTATACATTCAAATACAAAAAGTTTGCAATACACACATTTAAAACAAGTCTCCCTCCACTGCCCCTCCCTGAGAGCCTTCTAAAAAGCCTAAATAACTGTCCCATTTCTTGATAAACAAATCTACGTATGTTGCCGAACCTTCTATGTGACAACTCTTCAAATGCCGCTACCCTGCCCATCTCCGCGTAGCACTCAAAATCCCCTAAGGATGAGCTTTCTGCCTATCATAACACTGACCAGGACCCAATTCTTCATGCATTTATCCCCTACTTAAATGACTGCCCCATCACCTAAAATACAGAGTCTGGGGCAAAATTAAATTTGAGTACCCAATACATCACCCATAAAAGTTTTAACCCTCAACCAAAATTAATTGACCTTAACACAACACCAAAAAAACATGGGTTTTGTCCCTATCTTCTAATTGGCATCACCAGCAGGTGGGTGTTTCCAGCCCATACAATCTAGAGGGGGTCTAATCCATGTAAAATCTTAAATCGCATAAGGCACACCCTTGCATTTCTAGATGCAGTCTTGTTTTTAGAATCCTAGCCAACACTCGCTCCTCCAATAGCAAGTATAAATCTTTCACCCATAATCTCTTGAGAGAAGTCAAAGCTCCGTTCCCCAGACCCTGAATTAACTGGGAATATACACTGATGCCTCATGACCTTTTCAATTGCAAAGACTTTTTAACAAAATGGTCTCAACAGGCCTTTTGGGTTTCGTTTGTGCTATCGTGGCTTAAAATAAATACCACTTGCTTTGATATTTTGGTATCGAATGGTATGACATTCATACCTTGTTAAGAGTCCAGATATTTTTGGGGCCATTCTTCAAAAACAAACAAAGCTTAAGATATGATAGCTCTGTCAAAAAAGCAAACATACAACTGAACTATAAAACAAGATGATTACTTTCTTACTATATCATCAAAAATGAAATACGGTCTATCCAGATATATATTGATATTCAAATCTCCAGACAAATACTCACAGAACTGGACGGGAAGTTTGTGTTGTTTTCTCAAAAACAGGAGTGAAGTACAAACCTCACATAACAGCTCTTTTATTTAATCTTGTGCTGTTTACATTTGACATTTTTCTCATCAGTAATAGACAGGATATCATGTGAATGCAATTTGATTGTCTCTTACATTTGAGTAGATGTCATAACAGTTTTAAAACATGTTTATGGTTGTGCAAGTTTTTATTAGTAACAGTCTTTGCCAATGTGCTGAATGTATGCAGAGAATAAAAAAAAGTAGGCTAGATTCTCATTTAAGACAGTTGTGTCCATTCAAAGCGATAAATTGCGGAAACTAAATAAGAAATCAACTATATACAGTAGATACATTGAAAATGGTCTTAAATCGTAAACCAGTACTAAGATCAATCCCGTATATGGTCACAATCCTTATTAATTTATGTTAGCAAATGCAATAAAAAGAAAAACAAATTCTATATTGTATTTATTGTGTAACCTTTTCTGAGACAGAAATGGGGGAAAGTGCTTCACACTGGTTAATTTGCCACTTTTAACTTGTGCCCGCAATATATATATATATATATTTAATTAAAGCTATTTCCTCTGTTTTTCTATCCTCAACGACACGCCCTTTACCCAAAACCCCGCCCTCCATTTACATGTTAGCCAATCGGATGTCAGCAAACTTCTACGTGATTTGATTGATAGTGAGAGAGCCGTTTACACAGAGCCCTTCTATCAATTGGAACATAGCAATGGATAACGCAGAGGCCGTTTTTTTTAAAAGGATGTCTATGGAGGACATGCTTCAGTGTGCTGAATAAACTGCTTCTGTGAGGAAACAGCTAATAATTTAATGAATTTAACACCTGTCCGCTAATGTTCAACATGTTTTACAGTAAAAAAAAAAATAGTGTTTAATTTATCAATAAGATAAAATTGTTGTTTTATAAGAGAAGTCGTGGACCATTTCGTCAGTTTACGGCTCTCCCCATTCATTTGTATGGTATCCGCAAACGGTGACTTACTGTCGTAAAACGCTAATTGAGCGTTACGCTGTCGTCTATCATAGAGCCGCGGAGGTTGTATAAGTTAATATAAGAATCTCTTGTCCAAGCACCTGCCAGCTATGGACTTGTTTTCCACCAGGGGGCTCTCGGCGGCTCAAAATCCGAATTCTCCACTAAGCCGCATTCAAATTTGACATAATTTTATGTCTCACTGCCACTGGTAATAATTGTACATAAATAAATGTAATCTTTTTAATATATCACATATATAGATTCGTACCTGTACATTGTAACCTGACATATAAACAGAAATCCTGCCAACAGATACACGCACAAAAAAGAAGACTCACACTGTAATCACAAATGGCTGTGATTGGTTTATCCTGGCATGCGCTGAAAAAAATAACACGTACCATGTGACTACGCCATGCTCTCTCAGCAGCGTTCTAAAAAACTTGAATATCTGTTGATTAAAATACACGGTGAAGCGTTAAAATAGGATACGTTGTCACATACGATTTCTGCTATTTGCCATTCTACCCGCTTTACTGTTTCTTTGCTACAAGGTGGCATCATTGAGCTTAAAGTCTCCATCTACAGATAACTTCGGATGAGTTGCAAAAACCCACGATGGACCCTCCCTAAACACTAAAGAGGGTATAAAAAGAGAAAGACACAACCCTGTGGTATTTACTTCAGAGTCTCTCTGGAGGATCAAACAGAAACATTCATCTGTGCATGTGGAGCTTTGAATTAATAAGTGGCATCTGTTTTTCATCTGTGCGTTCAATTGAATAGACTGAACCAGCTGGGGAGAAGAAGAGAGTTTTGCAGGTAAATCCACAGAATTGTAGTTTATTTGCAACATAAAACAAATAATAACAACGTTTACTCATTGTTTTGAGAAAATCTAGCTTTTGGAGTTTATGAGGGTGGACAGCCAGCTAATCGATACACACTTAAATACAACAAAAACACCTCGATCATGGATGGCTTTTGTGGTGTGTAGAACATTTCAAAAACATATTTTGCGCGATTGGCACTCTGTAAAATAACTTTCAAGACACATTGATACTTTGTAACAATATTTTGTTTCATTTATACAGAACACAGTGCTACATTCCAAACATTCTAACCTGTATATTTAACGTATCCTTCTTACAAGAAGGTATATTTATGTATACATAAACGAAGTAAACTGGTTTTATGGTTCCATTACTGTTTTACAACATGTAAGTAACAGTGGCAAAGTGTACAAAAGTACTTGGACATTTAAACTTGTATACCAAAATGTCTTCATGTCACTCATTGCATTCGACAACAAAATATAGAACCAAGAGGTAGTCAAGAAAGATCGCACAACCACCCTTTTTAAGCTGAACATTTAAAAAAAAATGATAATAAAAAAATATATATATTTTTTTTTTATTATCATTTTTTTTTTAAATGTTCAGCTAAAAGGTGATTGTCTGATCTTCTTGATTCTATATTTTGTTGTCAATCAATGAGTACATGATATATATATATATATATATATATATATATATATATATATATATATATATATATATATATATATATATATATATATATATATATATATATATATATATATATATATAGGTTTGATATGTTATTTGGCCACTTTGTAGTTTCTGACATTAAGTGTCCAAATGCGTTTTAGGGCCATAAACAGTATTTCAAACAGCCAAAAAGGACACACCCTGTTTTAAAACACGATGCCATCTCTGACTCATTCCCATCATAATCCATAATTGATATCTGTGTTTTGTGAAATGTGTATTGTATTGTGTTTGCCCCTGAAAAATAGCATCTTTTGTGGTGTTTGTGGTTCTCTGATATCTGTCTGAATGGCAGTATGGTCTTTTACAGATTACTCTGAGCTCAGTATTGATTTTCTTCTGTATAACGGTCTTCTAACAGTGTGTGTAATTCTTTAATTGCTGTGTGGTGATGTGAGTGGTTTTCTGTCCTCCATTTGTTAACTCTTGACAATCCTTGGTGGTTCATCAAAAGTGACTAACACCTGAGGAAAATACAGAACAGTATATTAAACTGAAGCTGTGGCCAATAGTATTTTTTAGATGTTTGTCACAATTTCTGAATTCTACTCTTATTTTGACTATTCTGAAGCATTAACATGTTTCCATTGATCATGGTGTAATAATGTTCCTCCATTGTATAAACTGATAATACCGCCCCAAAATTGCGGCCCTTAACCACATCCTCCATAGTTTTAGTAATAAGAGTTAATATGCGTTATTAATAAAAAATGTATATCCTTTTATATGCTAAAATTATAACTTTCCTGACCCATGACTTATAAAAAAGAAACCTCTTCTGAATGTAAAATATATATATATATATTTTTTTTTTTCTCTCATATTTGTCTTATGTGTACATATTGGTTGGTTTAAACGTATTTTTATTATACATTTTTTCCTTCACCAGTACTTGTTTTTTTGACTCGTGATTTTATTCATGCATCTTATTGAACATTTATATAGAAAAACATCCACAGTTTTAGCACCATTTGTGGACTTTCAGACAGTCCCTTGCCCACCATAGGCACATTTTCCAACTCTGACCGTGACGCCATCTGACCAGCTTAAATATAGGAATTGATTCGACAAGGGACGCACTATTTTTTTCTTTAAATACGGGGCCATCCCATATTTTATGGGATGGGTGGCAAGCCTAGCTGTGACTGGCATAGCATAATCGTTAGCATGGCAGCCAATGTTAGCAACTTAATACAGTCTGTCAAAGTCTAACTGCTTCGTTTTTCAGTGACGCACCTGATCATCTAGATGTAGAACGCCGGCTACATATAGAAAATTACTCAAAGCTTTTCATCGATATCATGGATTTCTTTCATCAAGATCATTTATCACCCTAGTTGCTGTATATTTAATAATTGTATGAACTTTTCAATTTTTTTTTGTCTTTGTAGTTAGGTACAGGGGTAAGTTTAGGGGTAGGTATAGGGTTTCTGCGGGACCCCAAATAAACAAGAGTATGTCTGTTCCAAGACTTCAGAATCTCGCAGGTTATTTGAAGGGGGCGTGCTTCTTAGTGGGCATGCCTTATAGTAGTTTTGCATGACGCAGGCAGACCCTTCTCGCCAATGTTGCTGTGTCAGGCTGGACGGGCCATTAAAACAAATGTTTTGATGGCGCAATAGAGCTACAGTGTTAAACTTTTAGGTGAAATCAACTTTCAAACGGCTTACTTATAGTTAACTACATATTATACTTGGATAAGAGGAAAAATAAATATTTGACAAAGTTTATTGCGTCAGGTTAAAATCCAACTATAAATAAATATTGTTCAGAACTCCTTTTACATCCATAATATGGGGAATTTCCGATTAAAGCAAGATATTTAATGAGAAAATGTAGGACTTCACATTATTTTGTCTTTCTGGAATTTGGTTGGATTGTGAAAAGTGGCAGGTCCGTAACATTTGCTTTTATAGCCGCAACCTTTATTACATTGACGTTTTCTTGGCTTGAAATTTGTATTAATTGTTGTCAAGATTTTAGACTGGCTACAGCAGAAGCCTAAATAGCTATTGGGTCATTGGTTTACAAATTAACGAATAGCCTGCATGGCCTAGGAGGTGATGTCGGAAAGTAAGTTCAGAATAATAATAAAGCTGCAATATATATTAAGAAAATAAATAGTCAATGTTAATTTCATGTTGACTTTTGAGAGATTAGAAATGTGTGACTATCCCAAACACAGTAAGCGTGAACATAACTTTTAATTTCTCTTCTGAATTGCAAGCATTTCTTCTCCCGCAAAACACACAGAAACAGATGTTGCAAACAGAAGTGACGTTACAGTAAGCAGTTCGGTTCTCCAGCAATAGAGTAAACCAATCCCTCCATAATGGTCAATAACCCTCAGAACATTCTGCTTTGTTTATTCTCTGCCGTGTGTCGTTGCAGTCTGCAGTATGTTCTCCTCTGTGAAGCCCTATGAAGGGCAGCAGTTTTCAGCCCTGAGGAAGCAGTGCCAGCAGAACAAAAGTCTTTTTGAAGACCCCCTCTTCCCCATTGTGGACCAGTCACTCTTCTACAATGGGAACCGCATCGGAAAAGTCACATGGAAGAGACCAAAGGTAAGGAACTTTCAAAGGCCAGCCGTTAAAAATAACAATTGCAGATGATTAGACGTAAACTCCAATGTGTTGCAAGTGGTGCAAGTCGTTGCATAATTTTTATTTATAGTTGCTTTTGTGTTATATTCTTATTTTAGCAGAATAATGCTTGGGTGTTGTGAGTGGTTGCCAGGGCATTGCTATGTGGTTGCTAAGGTGGTTAAAGTTGCTCTGGCACTTCAGTATGTGGTTGCTACCCAAAGATGATAGTTCTGTCATAATTTGCTTACCTTCATGTTGCCCAAATCCTGTGTGACTTTCTTTATTCCATTGAATACAGAAGGAAATGTTGGGTGGAATGTTCACCCACGTCTCAGTCACCATTCTCTGTTATTGTATGAGTGATGCTTTAACAGAAGAAAGTCAAATGGGTTTGGAACAACATGAGGTTGAATAAATGACAAGTTGAATTTTTGGGTGAATTTAGGTTCAGGGTTTGTTCAGATCATTAACCCCAAGTTTGAGCATTAGTAGAAAATTCCAGTAATAAAGAATTTATCTAAAGACTTGATAATCCGTGTTCTATATAACCATTGATACAGGTTAATAAGTGAAATGTCGACTTTATGGCTCCATAGATTGAACCCAGGATTCCATAAATGACAACCTCGATGTTGTCCTTGTTCATGTCTGATCTGTGTTTATTAAAGGGGTGTGACTACTTGGACCAGATCAAGAGTGTGTGTGTAATTGTAAACCACATGTAACTGATGGCAGATAAAGGTGTTTATATTCAAAACAATAACCTCTACATGTAGTCACCTGCTCGTAATGGCTTTCGCTTACAAATGCGCTACAGTTTTATATTTAGCATGGCTAAGATTATAATGGTTATTGTTAAGAAATGTGCATTAGGAAAGGTTTGTTTATAGACATGGTTTCCTGTAGCTGTCATATCTGGTGCCTTCCATAAATCTATTTCCTTGCTATCTGAATCAGTTATTCCAGAATATCCGTAAACAATGTCTTCCACACAGGGGTAGCATAGATTTGATAACTAGCCAATTTAACTTTTATT
The DNA here is from genome assembly GCF_025860055.1 of Xyrauchen texanus. Taxonomy (NCBI): domain Eukaryota; kingdom Metazoa; phylum Chordata; class Actinopteri; order Cypriniformes; family Catostomidae; genus Xyrauchen; species Xyrauchen texanus. Next base: position 6,982,520 of record NC_068296.1, on the reverse strand, counting down.
GCAATATATAAATGTATATACATTGGTAGCCAAAAGTTTGGATTAATGTACCGATTTTACTCTTATGGAAAGAAATTGGTACTTTTATTCAACAAAGTGGCATTCAACTGATCGCAATGTATAGTCAGGACATTAATAATGTGAAAAATTAGTATTACAATTTGAAAAAAAAAAAAATTTCAGAACTTCTTAAACTACTTCAAACCCACGCTTGTCCAGTCACCCCACGCTTCCTGTAGCACTTGCCATAGATGTGGCTGTCTTGTCGGACACTTCTCACGCACCTTACAGTCTAACTGATCACACAAAAGCTCAATGGGGTTAAGATCCATAAAAGTCTTTTCCAATTATCTGTTGTCTAATGTCTGTGTTTCTTTGCTCACTCTAACCTTTTTCTTTTTGTTTTTCTGTTTCAAAAGTGGCTTTTTCTTTGTAATTCTTCCCATAACTCCTGCACCCCTGAGTCTTCTCTTTATTGTTGTACATGAAACTGCTGTTGAGCGGGTAGAATTCAATGAAGCTGTCAGCGGAGGACATGTGAGGCGTCTATTTCTCAAACTAGAGACTCTGATGTACTTATCCTCTTGTTTAGTTGTACATCTGGTCTTCCACATCTCTTTCTGTCCTTGTTAGAGACTGTTGTCCTTTGTCTTTGAAGATTGAAGTTTACACCTTTTGTATGAAATCTTAATTTTTTTCTTGGCAATTTCAAGGTGTGTGTGTGTGTGTCCGTCCGTCCGTGACCTTGTGGGGACATTTTGTTGGCCCCCATGAGGAAAATGGCTTATAAATTATGTTTTTTGAAAATGCAGAAAGTTTTCTGTGAGGGTTCGGTTTAGGGGATAGAATATAAAGTTTGTACAGTATAAAAACCATTATGTCTATGGAAAGTCCCCATAAAGCATGGAAACACTACGTGTGTGTCCAAGGAATATTCTGGCTTAAGATAAGCTCAATAGAAAGCATTGTGGCATAATGTTGATTAATGAGGCATTTTGTTTTGCTTTATTAGCAAATAAAAATTTGTATCAACCATATTAGTGACCCTCCCTTCTGCTTGCAATATTTTTTACAATAGCTTATCTCACAAGCATGAAAGAGCTTTAAAGTCAATCAAAACTGAATCTAGCCCTTAATCCACTTTGCATGCCATTAACAAGTTAAATATTGTTCATGAGGTTTGAGGTAATCTGCTTAATGGATTGTCTTTATTACAGGTGCTTAAAGACCGGGCACCGGTTGCACCATACACAAGTTACAACTTGGTGCCCATTTACGTCACAGCGAGGATAATTGACAATTTATGCACAACTAAATTTTGAGCAGTGCACCATTAAACTACATATAAACAAAATATTTACAGATGTCTCAGACTAGGAGTAACGGTTCGAATAGAAAAGCTTTAATTCCATAACATAGCTCATGTTATGCATGATAGACTTCAATCCTTTAGACAAATATGATGTTGATTTTTATGTTTGCACTTAAGGAGCATTGTTATACATCCCTTTATCAACGGCTATCATGAATTATGGCACTCCGTTCAGGTATGTGACAATAATAGTTAAACAAGTGCAATGTAGCAATTTTACACCTACTGTAGAGGACTTCTGTGTCATGAACTTCAAGTTATGCTGTTTTGTAGAAGCAGAATACCATTTATTAGCTCATTCTAGTGGCATAACAGACCTATCTCGCACTGGGTGAATTATATGATGGTATGTTCTATGAATGTGCAGGAAACATGACTTTCTGTGGAGTACAGATAAAGTTGAGGAGTGTTGTCTCATTGGTTTGCTTGCAACATAAAAATTTGCCTTGTTCACTATCCTCATGCATGATCAGGTTTTTTCCTGCATGGAGAATTACTAGGTGTCCACCTCTATCAAATTTCGTGCCACCTCCGGCTGTCTACAGACTCTGGTGGTTTCTTCATGGAAAACATTAACAAACGTTGCACTCTGTGGATTGTTATTTGTAACTACAAATCTCTGCAATTAGAATAAAATAATTCCATTGTTGAATAGTGGCTTGATGTCATTTAAAACTAATAATGATGAGACGAGAGGAGCGCTGCAGCTCGAGTGTCTGATAGAAACACAGATCACAGCTTGGAGATATCTTTATTTCAGCCTTAATTTGGGTTCATATAATATGGGAGCGTGCCATGTAAATGAACACAAACTCCAAAACTGTCATTCTCTGTGCGGTCAGAGAATCCACCAGAATTCAACCAGTCACGGAAGAGACCCCATTCTGAGCGGGAGTCGAGACCGGGAGAGATTTACAGCTGATGCGCATAAACACGGAGACGCTCGTCATCATGATAAGCTCAATCTTGTGTGAAAAATAACACTAAAATTACAACAAAAATAAAGTGTGTGTGTATATGTATGGATATACATGTAGGTGTGGTTTGGATAGTCAAGATTGACAAATGCCTATCAATAATACTCTTATGGCTAAAATGTCAATATGACTAACTGTTACTAAAATGTCATTCAGTTTTTCAGTAGTCATCAGTTTTCATTGACTAAAACTACATTAAAAAGCTGAGAATTTGTCAACTAAAAAAATAAATACAAAAAAAATAGGATAAGGTTGACTAAATATGATTAAAAAGGACATTTGACACAGGATTAGAACTAAATTTAAAAACAGCTGACAAAATTAACACTAGTATTCAGTTGCCAGGTCATTAGGAGTGTATTCATGCAAAGCCAACGTTTATGTTTTTAACGTCACTTTTGTTATCTGTATGGTTCCACCTCATTTTGAGTCAGGAAAAACTCTGATCCTAGTCTTATTGTGCACAATTAATCAGTTTTGCATTCTAAAGAAAAGTTTTATTTTTGGTATATTTCGTCAAAATTCATGACTGACTTCACCCATGAAAAGGCTTTCCTTTTCATCTGACATCACCCAGGCCAAATATGTTTTACTACTATTGTAGGTATTGCAGCCTTCTTTACAGGAATAGTTCACCTAATAAAAAAAACTCTTAATATACTCACCCTCTTGCCATCCAGATGTGTATGACTTTCTTCTGCAGAACACGAACGAAGATTTTTAGTAGAATGTCTCCGCTCTGTTGGTCCAGACAATGCAAGTGAATGGGGCCCAAAACTTTAATGCTGCATTTAATATGCTTTTTGGAGCTTCAAAGTAAGCATAAGATGCCAGTGGTTTAATCCATGTGTTCTGAAGAGATCCAATTGGTTTGGAAACACAATTTTCACTGTAAATCTTGACATCTGCAGTCTCCTTGGCGATCATGATTTCAAGCTCTGTTTCACTTCCTAGTGACATTTAGCGCTCTGCACATGTGTCAAGCACTAGGAAGTGTAATCAATCTTGAAATCATGATCGTGACGAAAGGCCTCAATGGCAACATGTATAGTGTCAAAGGAGTTACATTTTGGTCTGTTCTCACCCAAAATCAGTAATTTCTGGGTGAACTATATTTTATAATTTTTGCCAATAATTAAATGGGTAATGTAGTGCCAGATAATGGCAAAATAACAATAGATTTGAAATTTACCATTTGGGATATGTGTTGATCCTCTGGAGGATGAACTCAAACTTCAGCCTCCACTTCCTGGTCTAAAAGCCTCCTCAAAAGTGGGTGTTGGCAGTGTTGACAAACCTCATGTTTTTTTTTCCTTGTTGAATATCCTGTTTTACTCTAAACTCCTCATATTATGGAAGTAAAATGGATTGGAAATACTGTTTCAAATAGAGAACTAAACTTTTAAATATTTAAGTGGACTGTTTACCTCTGCATTAACGATATGCAGTTTCAGTATGACACGTTTTGGCCTTTATGTTGTAAAACAGAAATTCCGTAAAAGACTGTATAAATGCTACAGTGAAAAAACGTTAATTGGTTAATGGGAAGTTACCTTTTAATATATACTGTACAGTAAAACAATTTAATACATTTATAAAGACAATGTTGTAACAATGACCTTTTTATATAGTGTTTTTTTTGTTTTTTTTTTTTAACTGTATAATTAACAGTAAAAATTGTAGTTGTTTAACAAGAGAGTTCATGCACTTTTGATGGTAAATTATTGTTTAAAACTTGTCTAATAAAACAATAATCGGGCATTCCCAGAATACCTTGCATGACCATCACATGCTATATTTTATGGGAATAATAGTGTTGTTTCTTTTCATCACTTATCTGCATTGGGGTGTTCTGTGTTATATTTGATGTAGTTTAGTTAATGTTTATTGCATTATTTTAATTTCTCATGTGTTACTCTGGTGTTAAATGTTTGAGTGACACTGGGCACTGTCTATACATGTTTATTGGTCATTGCTCTTGGAAAGGCCTCTATTGATGAACTTCATGTTATCATGTGTCCTTCTGTAAATACTACGGTGATTAACAATACTTTATAAAGTGAAAAGCAGATTTTTACAGTTTCAAAAGTTAAAGTATTTAAGGTGATATAATTGGTGGTGGTGTAGTGGTCTAAAGCACATAACTGTTAATCAGAAGGTTGCTGGTTCTGTACCCACAGCCACCACCATTGTGTTCTTGAGCAAGGCACTTAACTCCAGGTTGCTCCAGGGGGATTGTCCTTGTAATAAGTGTAAGTCGCTTTGGATAAAAGCATCTGCCAAATGCATAAATGTGAAAATTACATCCTGTAAAGCCTGAATGTGTTTACCATATTTTTTACGGTGAATTTCTGGCAACCACAGCTGCCAGTTGTGTTTTTTTTTTTATTTTATTTTTTACCATAATTCTTAACAAGATTTTTTTACCGTGGGGTTATCCAAGACCACAGACATGGCAGGTAATTCTGGGCGTTCTGTTTGTTAATTCACAGAAACTGACTGACCTGGGATCTTTGTATAACTGGACTCTAGTGAATGTGCTTCTTTTGTTTTTTTTGTGTGTGTCTGTTTGAACAGAGCGCAGAATCATGGTAATCTTATTGTCTCTTTCTTTACAGGACCTGTGTGAAGATCCTCACTTGTTTGTGAATGGTATTAGTGCCCATGATCTGCACCAGGGGCAGCTGGGTAACTGCTGGTTTGTGGCGGCATGTTCCAGTCTGGCCTCCAGAGAAGCTCTTTGGCAGAAAGTAAGTTGAAAATGTTGATTTGCCTCGTAGTTGTCTGCCTCAACAGCACAGTTATTGCTGTTACTGTGAAAGCGATTCCATATTAATTAAATATGATTTCAAACAAATGTAAGAAGCCACCAGAATCTTTTACGTTTTATTTTATGATTTGTAGTACTTATGTATGGTATTTTGACCAACAATAGTTTCTATGGTACATTTTTGAAAGGGTTTCAGTTATCTGTGTCCTTCCTCACCATCTCCCATCTTATCAATTATTTTGTTAATGAATACATGGAATGTCCATGAAAGTTAATATTGCCTTTAGATGAGAGAATGATAGAATGAGTACACATATACCCATGCTATATTAGGCAGAACATCTCGGGTAAGTTATTTATCTACTCAAATATAGAAGTTCTGCAGCAGAGATCTGGATAAAGATAAATGGGTGACCAAAACCTATTGGGGATCAATAAAGCATATGTATATATCAACAGAGCAACAGGCTCAACATTTTCTAATATACAGACCATTTCTCTGTGGACAAGAAAGCATTCCTTGGAAAATATGTTCACACTTCCATACCACCTGATAGCGAGACATCATCATTGTTCAGTCCTTTAGGGTTAATTATCATTGTGTGGAAAATGTTATATCCTTTCAGAGAGGAGGACAAGACTCCCATAATCTTTTAACATATTTAAGACAGACTAGACAGGATTTTTAATTCAAAGTGTAAGTAAACGAGGCAGCGAGAGAGTAACGTACCTTCAATTTAAGACCCTGTCTTAAAGGGACCGTTCATCCAAAACTGAAAATTCTGTCATTTACTCAAACTCAAGTTGTTCCAAACCAGTATGACTGTCTGTCTTGCTTCTGTGGATTGAAAAAGGAGATGTTAGCCAGAATGTACATGCTGCTCTTTTCCTAAATAAATGAGGAGGATGATGATGATGATGATGATGAGCAGGAATACATGACCGAATTTTCAGTTTTGGGTAAACAGTCCTTTTAATTAGTGATGCTGCCTCAGTCTGAAACATTATCCTCTGCTGTCTCTGTTGGGTCACACACCCAACATGCAGCAAGCGAATAACACAGCATCTTAAAATTTGTAGCCATTGTTTTCTATGAATGTAAAAACATTGAAACAATGTTTGCTCAAATTAGTTAGAATTTTGTGGTATCCAAATTTATATTGAGAATCATCAAATTACTTTCATATGTAAGCAAAATGGACTGTATAACTGAAATGTACCAAAATTAATCTGAACAAATCTAATTGAAATAAGAATCGAATAGAAAGCTTCCGAATCGAATCATGAAATCCATATCGGTACCCAGCCCTTACGCTCAATTGATTATTCAACAAAATTGATTTCTTTATTGAAGAGAGTGTAAAGTTAAAACGCACTCATCTTGAATCTCATCAGGACTCTGGAGTGAACTTGAGCTTGCGCATAAAGAACGACACATTTTATGTGCGATCCTAGGGTGTTGTCCTACCTTCTTGTCCAATGTGCGACCTGAGTTTTGTTTATTTCCATGTATTAGCACCGATTAAATCTTCAAGGCACTTCCGTACACTGAGTTTACAGTCGTATGTCATTTGGCATAGCGCTTGTAACTCTCGTTAAAAAGTCTTGTGGGAAGTCTTGCCTGTCGCTGTCAAAGTATGCTGCAACGCTTGCTGTACTACGTTGTATACGGCTACACACCACTGCTAGACTAGAACTAGAACACTAGCACTCTCTCTCTCCCTGTTGTGTGCGTTCTGTCCCTCTCGACTATGAGATGTTTCCTCCTGTGGTCTAATTAATGTCCTGTATCTTGTCCCTCATTTCCTCTAATCCCACATTAGAGACACACACACATCTGAAAAAAACTGAAGGATTTCTTTTTTATTTATTTGATGCCTAGACTATTTGAGATGAAGATTGTCCATCATTGAGATTATTTGAGAATTGTATTTAATTGCACACCATGTCTACAACATTTAAAAGAATAGTTCACCCTAAAATTCTAATTCTGTCTTCTCTGACTCACCTTTTATGATGTTCAAAACCCGTATGACATTCTTTCTTCCTTGGAACACAAACGGAGATGTTAGGAAAAATATCCATACTGCTGCTACTGTTGTACCGTGTGTGTGTGTGTGTACATTCTATCCTGTCGGTTTAGAACGATATGAGGATTAGTAAATTATTAGTGTTTTTTTTTTGGTGTGAACTAGCCCTTTACATGTGCCCACTGAAGAAGAGACACCCATTCATCGACCAATAATGCCCAAATTGACTCCGTTCACAATATCATACACAGAACTTTCTGATACTTTTGTATCTGTGGTCTTTGCCTAAAGGCAGAGTAACAATATTGATCCAATCACATGGTTGTTAGAGCCGGACGTTGGGTCTCGATTGACCTTCCGCTGGGATGCCTTTGCTATGGTGACTCAATACAAATCAACATCAACCGAATAATTGACAATAAGATTTTATTCAACTCTAAGGGTGCCCTCACATAGACTATGGAAAGCAGCACAATGACTTTTGGATTGTATACAGTGGGAACCAAATTTAGTACATATCACAAATTATATTAACAGCAAATGTTGAATAGCAAAATGTACATTAATCTTAAAGACAGCATGCACACTCAAGCTGGCATGTGGCAGAATCTTGTGTGCATTTTTAATCATAGCATTTCTGTTTACAACTTTTTTTTAAAATCCTAAAACTAGTATTTTGAATCCCAGATCTTCAATGTGTTCTGACTGTTGGGACTCTTGTGCATGTACCTGACAGATTCAACCAGCAATATTTTTGAGTGCATAACTAACAATCTTGCAAATGTTGCTTTGATGGTTTCTGGAAAGGTTTTGCTCTCAGCAGGACAAATGTAAATGGACAACTTGCGTACAACTACATACCAGTGCTACATTTTAAATGGTACATTTTCTGCATCTAAGCTTTGTAATACAAACACACTTGCAGTAGGGAACAGAAACTGCATTAAAGGCTTTCACAGAGTTGTAAAGGAATGAGATTTGCACAGTCTAACCTGCCTGGGGTTTTAGGAAACGAAGTTAGGATCGCTGTGGTGTCCGTCGATTCGATTGTCACTCATTTTTCTTGAAGATTAGCGAGCAGGAGATCTTCTCTTTTTCTGCTCCCTCCTTGTAGGCGAACAGGAAGTACATCACCTTCCGCACCTTGGCCAGCTCTGCTATCCTCTCTCCAAACTCTTGAATATCTGCTTCCAAGCATTTGATTGGCAAATCTTCTGGATCGCCAGCGTTCCTCCAGAACTGGCCGATGGGTTCCAGCAGCTGTCTGGTCATCAGGTTGGTCAGGTCAGGCGTCCATAGCTGTGAGATGCCCGTCACAGTGAAACGTCCTGTCCCTTGCAGGGTCACGTTCCAGTGCGAGAACGTCAACTCCTGTTCGCTGAAGTCCAAGCGGTAGACTGCTTCATGAGGCAGGAGCAACCGCTCCCCATCCTGCCTCTTTTGGCTTTTCTGCTGCAGCGACTGCACCCTCAAACGCATCACCTCAGTCAGTTTGAGGTCTTCGGTGAAGGTTAACTCCATTTCTGAACCCATGATTTATCTTGTTGGAGGGAAAAAGAGACTTGTCTGGTTGCAACCTGTCTGTCTGCAGTTTCCAGTGACTGAATAAACTCTCTCAACCTTCACTCACTTCTCCTCTCTCCCCCCTCATCACCCGCCTCTCTGGCCCCATGGGGCAAAAAGCCTAATTTAATTGGGGACTTTATTGATTGTGCCGCACATGCTCTGAGCCTCTGGGTGAGTTTTGGGAGCAGGGGGAGGAGGAAACCAATGGGAGAGTGAGTATTAGAGTTTGTATTAGTAGGCAACATATTCATATTGGTGTAAAAAGTAGCAACTTCAGAATTTCCCTGTTGGCAACTTGGGTTTATTTAAGGATGCATGTGATTTGATAATGCTGCTAAGTGTTTCCTTTTTGAGTGAAGGTGCATGTTTAATAGTTCTTGATGTGATTTGAGGACCAGGAACTTTCCACAAATCAGGATTTAGGATTGTAGCCCATTTAATTAATTTTTTTTTTTACTTCAAGCTGTAAATAAGCATAACATGAATCATACTTGTGGAATCCATGCCAGCTCAATTGCATGTTTTCATTAAAGCAAAAGTGGGACATACCAAATACTAAGAAACTCTTAGTGTTAATCTGAAATTCATGTTCATTTGTCTATTAAAATTTATTTATAATTCTGATTTTATATGGTTTTATTTTTATGGTTTTCAGGTCTGGTTGACACCATTATAAATGTAGCTGTGTTCTGTCTATTTATAGGTTATCCCAGATTGGAAAGCTCAGGAATGGGACAAGGAGAAACCGGAGAACTATGCAGGGATCTTTCACTTTCGGTTCTGGCGTTTTGGAGAGTGGATAGACGTTGTTATTGATGACCGACTGCCAACCGCCAATGGGCAACTCATCTATTGCCACTCAAATGACAGTAATGAGTTCTGGAGTGCCCTGGTGGAGAAAGCATATGCCAAGCAAGTACCATAACCAGTCTAAATAAAATAAATCAATGAAATGTATTTGTCAAAATATATGGGACACTGTATTATCATGGTACAAAAATATTAAACCTAAATGTTATATATTTTTTGTTGGTATGAATCCTGTAAACCATGCTAAACATTACTATGTTTAATATAAATATGTTTTGAAGGGAACATAAATTAATGCTTTCCTTCACCCCCTCGTTTCTCAGGTTGTATGGCTGTTATGAGGCTTTGGATGGTGGCAACACAGCCGACGCTCTCGTGGACTTCACTGGGGGAGTATCCGAACCCATGGATTTGCTGGAAGGCAAGTTTAGTCAGGAGGAAGAGGCCAGAAATCAGCTGTTTGAGCGGGTTCTAAAGGTCCACAGCAGAGGAGGCCTGATCAGCTGCTCCATTAAAGTGAGTCTGAGTCAAGTACAGTCTAAATTAATTTGGGATCATGAGTCACGGAAATTAATTGCATGACGTGTCGAATAATAAAGCTGAGAAAGCCCCTTAAGTTAAAATAATGATTAATAACATATAAAATGTTTTATTATATAATAAATATTAATTATATTCAGATAATTAAAATTCATTACATTATTGTGGCAGAGGAGTTGAGCATTGATGAGGGAATACAAAAAGTGGCTTATTAAACATTGGCCTACTGTTCACAGCAATACATTTTGCAATTTGTTATGACTTCTCTTAGGACCTGTCAATCTACACCTGTGTAGACCACGTCATAAACATATTTTTAATTTTTTTTAAGGTTGCTGTCAAGTTAAACACAGTTTAGTACTTAGAAAATTACGTCTTGACATCCCTTGAGATTTGTTTTGAACGCAAGTACACGTCCTCATGTTGTGTTGTCTGTTAAAGTGTTGGTTGGTTCACTGTATAAGCTGTGCATTGATTATACAGTTGAAGTTTTGTTTGCTGCCCCTGGAGAAAACAGGTGGTACTTCATGTTTGAATTGCTCCGGAATCTTCCTTATTTCGGTCCGGGGGACATGATTATCTGCATTAATTTTTTTAACTTGTTATTTTATATAATTAATCGCACCGAATTAACTCCTAAATCGGCAGCCCTAATAAAAAATGTATATATTATTATACATATCTCAGTCTTAATTGAAGGAAAACAATTGAAAGAGGTGAAATATCTCAGTATTAAATAAATATTTTTCTCAAACACATTGGTCACAATTATTGGCACTTAGAAATTATTGAGAAAAAATAAATAAATAAATAAATAAATATATAATAGACTTGTTTTTGTTTTTTTAAGCGCACATGGGTGACTAGGAATGTGAAATTGTTCAGCCATGACTTCCTGTTTCACCAGGATATAAATATGAAGTAACACGCAGGCCACATTCCCTTAATCATCAGACTAAAGAATCTAGTTCTGATGTGTGGCAAAAGGTTATTGAGCTTCAAAAAATGGCATTGAAAATGCCCATTTCCACCATCAGGGCAATAATTCACATGTTCCAGTCAACGGCAGATCTTAAGAATCAGCCTGGAAAAGGACGTGCGTCTATATTGTCTCCACGCACAGTGGTGGTTCAAGTGGCCAAAGAATCTCCAATGATCACAGCTGGAGAATTGCAGAAAATAGTTGGGTCTTAGGGTCAGAAAATACCCCAAGACCAAAATATCATACATCACCTACATCACAAGTTTTCTGGGAGGGTTTCGAGGAAAAAAAGCATCTGCTCTTATGCAACGACAAACTCAAGCTTCTTCAGTTTGCCAGACACTAAAGGAACTTCAAATGTGACCGGGTTCTATGGTCAGATGAAACGAACCAAAAAAATGGCTTTTTGGCAGCAAACGCCCAGAGACTGGTTTGGTGCACACAGAGATTAAATGCCCAATTCCCACTGTTAAATGCGGTGCTGGATCTTTAAAGTTGTGAGGCTGTTTTTCTGCCAGAGGTCCTGGACACATGGCATCATGGACTCTATCACATACCAACAGATGTAAAATAAAAACCTGGCTGCCTCTGCCAGAAAGCTTACAATGGGCCCTGGTTGGATCTTGCAGCAGGACAATGATCCAAAACAAACCTGAAAATCAACACAAAAATGGTTCACTGACCACAAAATCATTTTATCTGTCGACCTCATCAACAAGGTGTTTCTGTCCACAACTGCCGCTCACTGATATTTTTTATTTTATTTTTTGGCACCTGTGGCAGGGCGGAGGGTGGGGCCGGGTCGTGATCCTACGCACCCGGTCCTGTATTAGGCTAATCAAGCCTCCGAGGTATAAAGGTCGACTGCGTCATGTGTGTTTATGTTGTCTTTTAAGTTTACCATTAAACTATTATTTATATCGTCAAGTCGGTTCTCGCCTCCTCCTTTCCATTGATCCCTTTACAGCACCATTTGAATGAATCTAAAGACCGTTGTGTGTAAAAATCCCAGAAGATCAACAGTTACAAAAATACTAAAACCAGCCTGTCTGGCACAAACAATCATATGCACTTTATCTAATCATCCAATCGCGTGGCAGCAGTGCATAAAATCATACATGTACGGGTCAGGAGCCCGTGCGTGCGTGCGTGCGTGCGTGTGTGCTAAGAACCTGGCGACCCGAGTTCGATTCCCGCTCATGGCCAACACCAGTGACTATTATCTGAACCGGTCCCGGGCCTCCCCTAGGTCGACTCAGCCTAAAATGAGTACCTGGTGCATTGTGTAAAACATCGCCACTGGGGAGACAAAGGCGGTCGGGTGTGGTGCTGGCCACCCACCCCCTCGTGTACTGTTCCGGCCTTCATAGGTGCTCGCTAACAGCACTTGCCCCTACAGTCTGTTAAGGCTAAATGGGGGGTCTTTGTGTGTTACATCAAGAAAATGAAGCCTATTTTTAAACCTTTTTAAGATTTAGTTTTACATTTGTGTCATTTATTTTCATAAGCAACACACACACACACACACACACACACACACACACACAAATACGTTCTTAAATACATAAATGTAAAAAATGTTTGTTTGGAATTGTGTCTGCAAAGGATGATGTTCAGAATGAGAATTTGGAAGGACATATGCATAATGTTTACGTCTTATGGCCATACTTTTAAACCGTGTGTATTTTCGCTTGTATAGACTTTTCTTAAAATAAAAGCTGAACGAGTCAATTTTCAGCATTATACCACAAATGCACATTCCTTAAACACAATTTGCATGCCAACCCAGTCACAGGTTTTCATACTGTTTGGTTTCTCTTTTCCATAGGCAACCAGTCAGGCAGACATGGAGGCCCGTTTAGACTGTGGTCTGGTCAAAGGTCACGCTTACGCTGTAACAGACGTGCGGAAGGTGCGATTGGGCACCGGTCTGCTTGCGTTCTTCAAATCAGAGAAACTTTCCATGATCCGTATGCGAAACCCATGGGGACAGAGAGAGTGGAATGGAGCTTGGAGTGACAGGTTTGTCGACATCTGGAAGCTGTTTCAGTTACTTGAACGTCCATGATGTGCAATTTATATTCGCTTTATCATAAAAGGAGAGATTGCCCCTTTTTTAAACATTTCAACTCCTTGTTCCTACCGAAATGTACACACCTCATCTTTGTTTAAACTCAGGATTATTTATTGCGTTGTTTTTGGAACCGAGGAAACTCTGCTATACTTTTAACCTGGCAGCCTTTCCATTTGTAAATAGTTTATAATTGAAGATACACAACACCATAAATACTCCAACTTATGTAACCATTTTTAACCAAATCTCCACTTAAATCTCTACAATAACATCTGCTATGGGTGTGCTAAATGATTGGAAATAAATTGATTTGGGGTAATCCTTTCATTGTAGAGCAAATGGTGAGGTAAGCTTTATTGCTTGTAGTCCTTGGCACACCCATGGAAAGAAAATGATGCTATGGAGAAGAAAAACAGGAAATGTTTGACACAGGGATGCATGCTGTTTCAAAAAGCTTCTTGTGTTTGTGCAGTCATACTGCCCCCTTCTGGATGAACTGCAAAAAGACAACAGGCATTATATATCATAATTGAATATTTAATGCATTAAATACGAGAAACAGTTGATTGAATTGAAGCACTTTAACGTGTGCATTTCTTCTCCTACGTTTCTCTTTTTCTGTCCCCATCTCTAGCTCAGAGGAGTGGAAGAAAGTCAGTAAGAGTGAACGCGAGCGGTTGGGTGTGACCGTGCAGGATGATGGGGAGTTCTGGTGAGATGAGTGTCTTTTTTTGTTATTCACCAAATCTGAATTGCAGTGGCTCCAAAAACATATTTGGACACTTATGTCTCACTAAAAAAAAAAAATTCTAAATGTCATTGCAATAAATAACAAAATATCAAAGCAAGTGTTCTCTGCAAAAAAAGATGCAAATGACACTTTTTCCTGCTCTTCTGAGATATTTTTGCAGTGACTTGATCTATTGTTTTGATCTTCTTTTTTTGTTTTTTTGTGAAATGCTCTGCTTAAAGTGTGCTTCTGCTATTCTTTTTAAAATAAATGGCACTTTGAGTTTGTGTAAATAGCTTGTAATGGACAACTTGAATCTCTTTTAATAATGCGAGAGCACTTTTGTTTTTTTGTTCTTTTTAATGTTTTGTTGTTTTTCTTCTCTGTGTTCCTAGTAAGCTGTGAAAACTGTACATTTGCTTATAATGTTGTTTTTGCTCAGGATGGATTTTGATGATTTCTGTAAGTACTACACGGATCTGATTTTGTGCCGCTTGATTAATACATCATACCTGAGCATCCACAAGACCTGGGAAGAGGCAGTGATGCGGGGCTTGTGGAGTCGCCATGATGACCCTTTAAGGAACCAATCAGGAGGCTGCATCAACCACAAAGCCACCTTCCTTCAGAACCCACAGGTGTGGCGGGCGTTTGGGGTTTGTGTTTTTATTAATTATGTACATATGTATTGAAGAATGTGTCCCTTTGTTTTTGCAGTATGTGTTTGACGTGACAAAGGCAGAGGACGAGGTTTTGATTTGTCTTCAGCAGCAGGACCGAAGAGCTCGACCCAAAGAAGGCAAAGGAGAAAACCTGGCTATCGGCTTTGATATCCAGAGAGTATGAATCAACACACAAACTTGTAGCATATTTCTGCACTTTAATTTAATAGTTCACCAAACTTACATTTGTATGTAAATGAAGTGGTGGAATGCGCAATTTGATATTTTCCTGATAAATAGGTCATTGCACCTTTGTCTTTGGTCTTTACCTTTCAAAAGCAGGTCTTCTCTCAGTGCAAAGTCCAAATTCAGTTCCTGCATTTGCAGTTTTAAGATGTCACCAGTAGGTGGTGGTAAAGTTCTTGTCCAAACTAATAAAGTATAACATAAATTATGTCCATGACGATCACTGTTGTTGTTGTTGTTGTTTCCGTTTTAATTAAAAAAATATTTATCCCTGTTTTAGGTTAAACTATATATAGATTCACCAAACCCACTTATGCCTAGACTTGGCACATGCTTCAACAAAAATACCAAAACTTCATGGCCATGCCCATTGACTTTGCACTTATAAAATGGGGCCCTCTATCTTCTGTGGAACACGAGGAAAAAGTTTAAATTAATATCCCACTGTAAAAATGGTTAAATCCAGTACAATGTGACACTTGAACGCCTAATAAAGCACCCAAAATTGCAAGAAAAGCAGTCTTTTGCAATATATTCCAAGTCTTCTGAAGACATACGATCACTTTGTATGATGAACTCACCGGAAACGTAGTCGTTATGCACTCTCAAATCAATAAACTGTGCTGAAATCTAGTATGGTGGCTACGTTGATTTCATCAAACCTCATTTGGTTCTTGTGACATGACATTTATGTCTTTTCTGACAGGTTGAGCTCAACAGGAAATACCGTATGCACACCATTCAGAAGACTGTCGGCAGCTCTGTCTACATTAATTCCCGCAGTGTTTTTGTGCGGAAAGACCTGAAAGAGGGTCGTTATGTCATCATTCCCACAACCTTTGACCCCAGCCTAGAGGGAGACTTCCTGCTGCGGATCTTCACGGACTTGCCTTCAGACTGCAAGTAATACATCAGGCAGATACTTGACATGTGTGAATGGACAGTAAATGTGTCCTCATTTACTCACCATGTCGTTCCAAACCAATCTGACAGTCTCTTTTCAACGGAACACAAAAGATGTTAAACAGAATGTTTATGCTGCTCTTTTTCATTTAATGAAAGCGAAAAGTGACCGAAGCTGTCAAGTTCCAAAAAGGATAGAAAAGCACCATAAAGTATCGTAGAAGTAGTCCAAAAACTTGTATCATATATTCCAAGTCTTCTGAGGTCAGAAAGTAGTTTTGTTTGATGAACTGAAATTAAGTTATTATTCACTGAAAATCTAAAGACGTGTGTTGTCAGGTTTGATCTTTTTTTTTTTGGTTGAACTATTCATTTTTAACTTTAGGGCTTTTTGCATGAAAAGACATTGATGGAGATACATTTGTTTGTCAGGGAGCTGACTCTAGATGAACCGCCCCAAACCTGTTGGACAGGGTGCTGTGGATATCCAAACCTGGTATCGCAGGTGCACATACACCGAGCCGAGGGACTCAAGGCCCAGGACTCTGATGGATGTAAGTAGCATCCTTTTCTTGTGGTCTCCTCGTTCATGACACTCTTAACTACAGTTGAAGTCAACATTTTCATACCCTTAGGCTGAAGTCATTTTAGCTCATTTTTAACCGCACACAGAGATTTAATATGAAAAAACTATAGTTTTGGCAAGTTGTTTAGGACATCTACTTTGTACATGACACGGGTAATTTTTCCAACAATTGTTTTATAGAAGATTGGTTCACTTTTAATTGACGATCACTTTTCCAGTGGGTCAGAAGTTTACATCCACTAAGTTTAATTTGCTTGAAAAATTCCAGAAAATAATGTCAAGCCTTTAGAAAATTTGCCAATTAGCTTCTGATAGGAAGTGTACTGAATTGGAGTACACACCTGTGGATGTATTTTAAGGCCTACCTTCAAACTCCGTGCCTCTTTGCTTGACATCATGGGAAATCAAAAGAAATCAGCCAAGTCTGGTTCATCCTTGGGATCAATTTACAAAGGCCTGAAGGTACCACATTCATCTGTACAAACAATAGTACGCAAGTACAAACACCATGGGACCACGCAGCCATCATACCACTCTGGAAAGAGATGAATTCTGTCTCCTAGAGATGAACGTAGTTTCGTGCGAAAAGTGCAAATTTATCCCAGAACAGCAGCAAAGGTCCTTGTGAAGATGCTGGAGGAAACGGGTACACAAGTATTTAGTATAGGCATAGGTAAGTGTTAAGGGTCAGATTTTGTAAAAACTGTAAGATTAATGACTAATGTCTTTTGAAGTTCATCCTATATTAACTGCAGAAGTTCACATAGATGCAGTTGTCCTTGTTAGTTGGCTGATGAAGGGTTTTGCTGGCAATTAATTGATAGTCTATGAATTCCATTTTAAGAGTGTAGTCCATCATTAGACCGAGGTGATGCAGGCAGAGATCAGTGAGGTGCAGTAACCGGCCGGTAATTTCGGTGATGTCTATCCTAAGTCCAAGGTTCAGGCAATGGCATATGAAGTATCCCATGTCTTATGGTTGAGTTGGCATCAGTTCAACCTCTGAAGTCCATCATAATAGACTGAAGTGATGTTTGGTTGGCACCGGCTGCATTTAGTCATCATCACTCAGAGACACATAGCAGTGGAGTCCAACACTAAGTAGGAATGGTGCTGGATCCAGACGGTTCTGGTGACCTCAGGATAGGAGTCCCGAGGTTGAGACGGGGAAACCAATAAAGTGATATTAGTATAGATGCCATTCAATTTATTGCAGTTATAGATCATGATCAATGTTTCTGGTTCCGGCAGACCTAACTAAAGCAGTCTTTAACAGTGAGTTGAAGGATAAATTGGGTGTATGCCTGTCTAAATGGGTGCATCTTTAGTCTAGACTTAAACTGAATGAGTGTGTCTGCATCCCGAACAGTGTTAGGGAGAATTTTCCGTAGTTTAGGAGCCAAATATGAAAAGGATCTACCTCCTTTTGAGGATTTGGATATTCTAGGAACTATTAACAGGCCCGAATTTTGCGATGGAATATAGTGTGGTAGGTCAATTAAGTACAGCGGAGCTAGACTATTCAAAGCTTTGTATGTAGTTAACAGTATTTTAAAATTTAACTGGTAGCCAATGTAACAACGATAAAATAGGGATAATATCACATTTCTTGGTTCTCGTTAGGACTCTGGCTGCTGCATTTTGAACAAATTTGAAGTTTATTTATTGATCTTGCTAGACATCCTCCCAGTAATGCATTGCAATAATCTTCAGAGAAATGCATAACACAAATAAGATCTTTGACCAAAACGCTAATGATATTACAGATTTGCAAGGTATATGACAAGTTGCGGGTATTTTTCTTTTTTACACATTCAGATGTCTTATGCACATTGACATGTGGTCAGGAGCTGGTGTAAATTGTTCGTACCAACTGTCGAATGAATCCGAGAATTTGCAACCGAACGGCTTTGTGAACGATTGACACAATTTGTTCCCCTTGTGTTTCATGAATAAGGCCCATTTATACACACCTCTGATAGTCTTTTAGATAAGAGCATCTAATAAATGCCTTAAATGTCAATTTTCATTTAATGTTGATAAGGTCTTGCCTAGTCAGACTTTTGACTATCGGTATGAAGTCTGGCCCACTTATAGATTATTCTGGCCCAGAACTACCCACTTGAACTGACATGTAAAGCAATCAAGCATAGTTTTATAAATAAATGACTGACCTTCTCGTTCCAGCGTCTGACCCTTACGTTATCATCAGCTGTGAAGGAGAGAAGGTTCGTTCTCCAGTGCACAAAGACACACAAAGCCCAGACTTTGACGTGAAGGCTATTTTCTACAGGAAGAAACCGAAAGAGCCGATCCACATTCAGGTGACCATATGTTGAGATCATTACGTTGTACTTGTTATG
Organism: Xyrauchen texanus; assembly: GCF_025860055.1. NCBI lineage: Eukaryota > Metazoa > Chordata > Actinopteri > Cypriniformes > Catostomidae > Xyrauchen > Xyrauchen texanus. The sequence continues at coordinate 6,963,909 of NC_068296.1, read as the reverse complement.
AATAATCCATTCTTTTCCAATCTTCCCATAATATGCCTGGTATTCAAACGTCTGTTTATTTGGCCCATGTTTCGTCATTAGGTTTACAACAAAAACATTCTGAAGGACTCGTTCATGGGTCAGGTGACCTTGAGTGGTGAGCTCTCTGACCTGCAGCAGCTTCACACCGTTCACCTGAGGGACAAAGGAAATCGCCAGAGCAACGACCTTCCGGGCTTCCTATCAGTGAGCCTTGTTACCAGCGACGTCCTGACGAACATCTGACATCACTCGGGCTGCGCCTGTCTTGGTATCTGTACTCATGACAACCACATTACAGTGAGCGCAGTGGTTTGTCAAACTTTCTTGCACCTTTTATGCACTTGATCTGGTGTTTATGCATGCCCCCAACCGCATGCCCCCTCATTTGGTATACTCTGTACTTTTTGAGGATATTTCTGTTTGCCAAATTGGAAGCAAAATCAACTTGTTTACTTGTTACAAGGTCTTTGCAACTTAAAGATGGTGTATTCTGGTATTATTACCATTCTATTGTTTTGTCTTGGAAATTATACATTAAAAATATCAGTGTATTTTACAATATGCGTCTGTCAGTATATTAAATCACTTTACAGTATATATCTAATACCACTATTTAAGTAAGTTTAGATACTGTATGTAATTTCTGCTGTTGTATTATAACCTATTTACTAATCAATCTGTCTATTTTTGTTTTGAGCTTTGTTTACACTAAATGTTTGTATGTGGAGGTATTTTCTTATATTTGGCTATTTTGTATTTTTTCAGTTATTTGCCATAGCATGATTGAAATATGTTGCTTTTACACACCTGTTACATGTTGTTTTTATTTTGTTTTTTGTATGCTAAATAACCAAAGACGTCAGAGTATATATCATGATTTCTGTCTATTCCAAATGAAATGAGTGCTTTTTATGTACTTTTTTTTTTTTTTTTTCAGAACTCATGGCTGTGAATTCTTAGGAATATTGAGCCAAAAGTTATGAAGTCTAGTTGAGCCATATGGGTTTAGCATTGCCTCTTAAAAACCTAGTTATGTCCCCTTTTAAATCATGTTTACTTATAAAGATGTGTGATTATTAGTCCATTGGGCAGCCATATGAGCAGTTATCAATACAACACAGTATAGTGACCACGAGGTGGCAGTATGATGTAAGGGAGAAAGGAGTATCTCACAGTAGTGTTGTAGTATTTTACCTTTTTAATGAATTGTCCTTAAAATGCAATTTCGTGCATGTTATTGGAAAAATTTTGTTTACCAGTGTATTTGGTTGTTTCAAATGTTTCACGTGACAACATCATAAACATAGTTCCATAAATTAAAATCAATCTAAAATATTTAATAAGAGATTTAGTGAGGAGTCTTCTAGAATTAAAATCATAGTATTTCTCTTTTTAAAAAGAGACTTTAAATTAAGGAGTTTAATGGTAAGGTTAAAGTTATTGTGTCTGAATGTATCTTAATATGGATGTGGAAAAACAAACACTTAATACATATGTGCCATTTTGCAATCACTATTAATTGTTTTCATCTTCTTTCTTTCATTTGAAGTTTTACATGTAATGTCTGTTGTTTGCAGATAGTGCCTTACCAGAGCAGGTGAAATGGCCTATTAAAATATAATTTAGTTTTATAAGCATTTAGACATATTCTGTATTGCATGACTGTTTTCTTGTCACTCAGGTTTATGCAATTCACATAATGAAATAAAGCGTTTATCATTCAAATTGAGGTCATGGCCCATTATTTGCCTATATTTATGCTTACTACATATGAAAATGGTGGTTTCATGTTTTTCACACTCTCAGCAATGTTTTGCAGGTTTTCCAGGGTTTCTACAGCCATGACCAGCCTGAATACAGTGTCAAGAAAATATGTGAACCCTTTGGAATTAGCTGGTTTTCTGCATTATTTGGTCATGAAATGTGGTGATCTAAATCACAAGTGAAGACAAACACAAACCACTTATGCTTACAACACAAACAATTATAATATTTATAATATATTAAAAGGAACCGTTTGGATTTAATAAATTGATGGCACTCCTTTTGGCAGCAATATCCTCAACCAAGCATTTCTGGTAGCTGCGGATTAGACCTGCACAAAGTTCAGAAGGAATTTAGGACCATTCTTCCTTACAGAACTGCTTGAGCTCGCAGCGATGTTTTTGTTGGAAAGCAGGAGCTTCCTTTGTGGTGCCATGGACGCCATGCCAGTTTAATGTTTTTCATATAGTAGACTCATGAACGGAGGTGATAACCAGTTCCAATTATTCCTTCAAGTCTCTAGCTGTCACTATAAATATATATATATATATATATATATATATATTTTTTTCATTCTGCATTGTGCCCTTTGAGTAATCTTAGCTGAACCGACACTTCTAGGGAGAGTCCCCACAATACTAAATTGTCTCAATCTTTAGACAGTTTGCTTTACTGTGGACAGATGAATATCTAAGCTCTTCATGATAACGTTAACCCTATCCAGCTTCATACAAAGCAACCATTCTTGATCGTAGGTCTTCTGAAATCACTTTTTGCGAAGCATGGTCCACATCAGCAGCTGATACTTGCCGATATCAAACTCAAAATGTTTGAGTGCTTTTTATAAGTCAAAGTAGCTCCAACCCACACCTCCGGTCTCGTTTCATTCATTGGATGCCAGGTTTGCCAACTCCTGACTCTAATTAGCTTTTGTTGATGTCATTAGCCTAGGGGTTCAAATACTTTTACCAACAGACTATGTTTGAATAATATATTCAATATGTACATGAACAATACAATGATTGTGTGTTATAAGTTCAAACAGAGTTTGTTTGTTCATAATTTTTTACCAAATTTTAAGACAAATTGATACATAAATGCAGGTAATTCCAAAGGGTTCACATAATATTGCTTGCCACTGTATATAAGTGGAAAGTCTTGGAAAAGTTGTGGAAATTAATACAATCATTGACTGCTCAAAGTGAATATACTTTTATAATTATTATTATGCTCCGGTCTAAAATGTTTCTTCTGCAACAATCTTTATAATATGATTTTTAGAAATACTTATCCAGTAATCTCAAATGACTAAAAAGGCCATTGAAGTTATTCATTTGGTTGAAAGGTGTGGGAACCCTGTCATTATTTTTTTATTTTTTGTCATAGAACTTTATTGTTTTAAATTTTATTTAAATTGTTAATACCAATCAGTTGTGTTGTATTGCTATTTTGAGGTATTTAGATATTTAACTTTTTTATAAATTGTGTGTATATATATATATATATATATATATATATATACACACACACAGTATATCCTTGTTCCCACAATAATAAAAGCAGCTATGCACGCGCATCTCAGCAGAAATAATCTCTTTTAATGTATACTATGAGAGTGGTGTTTATAAAGCGAAACCTTTAGTCGAAATCAACTTGTCACTTTCAGGTTGCATGGCTGTAAAATTAAGCCCTCAAATCAAATGGCATGAAAGCATTGACCTTTTCATCTGTAATATAGTCACTTGTGAAATATTGGCTGTTAATTTGCATTTGAGCATTTCATTGTTGGGTGTATTTGCTTTTAGTCTATCTCTTGCATATCAAAACAATACTTTATATAAATTGTGTCATGTGTTAGTATGTTGTTGTTGTGTGTGTGTGTGTGTGTGTGTGTGTAAGGTGTGCATATTACCTCTCCCGTGCTCTCCCCCGCTGAGCTCCCCCCTCCCTCCTGTCACTCTGTTTATGTTCCGTGGCCCGTTATAACCCCTGCGTGAGGGATCAGTGGCTGTGAATGAGAGGAGTGTCCTCAAGACTAATAGTCCTGACCGAGCAGTAGAGGCATTTGTCACAGATAGAACACCACTGGGGCCTTACCTCCTCATCGAGAGTCATTCTCCACCATCCATCCTGCCTCTGACTCACCTGTGTGGATGTCTATAAAGAGTCTTTCCTGCATTGTGGTGAGTTTCTGCTGTATGGTGCTTTCTGTAGGCTTAAGATGAATATACTTCTAAACACTGATCTATACTATTATTATATGGAATGCAAAATGCTTGGTATGTGATGGACATAACTTTTGGTAATGACCTTTTCATTTATTCCTTCTGTTTTAGTTTTGGTTATTTTATTCTATTATTAAAGATTGCTGTGGTAGCCTTGACATCCAACTACAGTTAAAATCTAAACTTTTCCCTTTGTCCTTGGGTGTTGACTTAATTTATAACATTATATTTAGTTAATTCAATGTAAGTTAATTTATAATACTAAACATTATTTATAATTCTATAGATTATTGATGTGCCTCAAAAAATACTATGGCAGTAACATAGTACAGTGATGGCCATAGATAGTAACACCATGGGACTATATACGATGATACTGAATGATCACCTTGTAAAGTGCTATTTAAAATGCATTTGTCACACTGCAGGTCCATTGATGATGATCTAGTGAAAGCAAAAATGTCCATCACTCCAATGTTACTTTACATCTATTAAATCTACTAATAGCCTAGATCTAGTATTCTAGTTTTATATCAGACGTGGCACTTTGATTAGTTCAGGTGACCCGAGACGTGGTGAAATTGGAGTGTTTTTGTGGCAAACCATCTTATGCATGCTAAATTCTACCTCTTTTCAAGGACGAGACAGAGATAGTGAGGTGTGCATGTTTTCTTGCTGTTCAGCATTTAGTTTAGGCGCTGTCCTTTTTGTTATTTGCCATCAAATGACAGTAACATCTTATTAATAATGAATGGATTATTGAAGCCAGTACAAAGAATTATAGAACCTTTAGATTTCAAATAAATTGTATTAGTATAGGTTGAAATGAACATGTACTATTAATAAATGCTGTGAAAGTATTGTTCATTGTTAGTCCATGTTAGCTAACGTTAACAAACGGAGCCTTATTTTATCTCGAACAATTGCTGATCGGTTAGAAGTTTTTAGTGTATCGTATTTTCATCTATTTCAATTGGCCTTTCATCACAGAAAGCAGGTGGCACTCCTATGGGCACATCCCTTCAGAAATCCTGTTCTTCTTTTACTACTTTTGTGTTTGTACTTTTATGAGTTCAAAAGTACACCAGAACAGTACAATTATTCAACTGTATTTGTTGCATTTTTTTATTTTTTATTATTATACACTGATATAGATTATATACACTTGTTATAGACACAAATCCTTTTATGCTGGACCAGAGCTATATTTAAAGACCAAAAAATGATAGAAACTTGGGGGTGGGTTCTTTTGACCTGGACCAGTAAGACCAATTGTTTGTTACACCAATAATCAACTACATAGCAACCATCAGGCACTCACATTTGCTTCAGAAAATGTAAAAATCAAGTTAATTAACACATCTCAACTGTTAATCCTATGATAACATTTACTTTTCAGTAAACCTACCAGTCTGTTTTGACAAATTGCCTCATTCCAACCTCCTTAAATGCATTAAGATTAATTGTGTCTTAAAATATCAAACAGTTCTTTCAACTGTAGGTATTTTGGGCTTTAGTATTTCTTTACTTTTTTACTTCTTTTTTTTTTTTTCTGTTTGAATCCTGTCCTATCATTGGTCAGAACAGGAATCAGATCGGCACCCTGTGGATTTTGGATTAAGAACTTCTTTATTTTTGGTCTAATCCCTGCATGTTTGTGACCTTAAGTTATTCTGCACTCTTATGCCTATTTTTAGGATATAAGGATTCCATCAAATGTACTTTATTTTATTAAAGTTTTTTTTTTTTTTTTCTCTCTCAAAACAAGAAGGCCTCTCATTGAGCGGCATATTGAGCGGATTTTCAGACAGGGGATATGTTTTGGTAGCCATTTGCCATAACAATATTAATTTTACATGTCAATATTTGGACATAAATTTGCTTTAGCTTTACCGTTTCTTCTTGCAGTGGTTTTAATAGATTGATAACATACAAATGAGCCAAAACATTATGACCACACACAGGTGACGAGAATAACATTGATCATCTCCTAACAAAGGCCACATGTCAAGGTCTGGGTAGATTAGATGATAAATGAAAAATCAGTTCTCATAGTCAACTTTGACAAGGACCAAATTGATAAGGCCAGACAACTGGGTCAGAGCATCTCTGAAATGGCAAGGCTTGAGGGGTGCTCACAGTCATCAGTGGTGAGTACCTACCAACAGTGATCCGACGAGGGACAAACCACAAACTGGTGACAGGGTGTTGGGCGCCCAAGGCTCATCAATGGATGAGGGCAGTGAAAGCTATCCCGTCTGGTCCGAACTGACATAAGGTCTACTGTGGTACAAGTCTCAGAAACGTTTAATAATGTTACGGAAGGAATGCGTCACTATACAAAGAGCATCACACCCTGCTACGTATGGGGCTGCGTAGCTGCACACTGGTCAGAGTGCCCATGATGACATTTGTCCACCATCAAAAGTGCCTACAATGGGTACACGAGCATCAGAAAAGGAATCGTCCGGTCCAATGAGTCCCATTTTCTTTTATATCACGTGACCAGTTATGTAAGTGAGTGCCAATATCCTGGGGAAGTGATAGCACCAGGATGCACTGTGGGAAGACAACAAGCCGTTGGAGGCAGTGTGATGCTATGAGCAATGTTCTGCTGGGAAACCCTGGGTTCATGTGAACGTGACCCATTAACGTGAACGTCATTGCCTATGGTATACTCTGATGGCAGTGGCCTCTTTCAGCAGGATAATGTGCCCTGCCACAGAGCACACATTGTTCGGCAATGGTTTGAGGAACATTCTGAATAGTTCAGTGTCTTGCCCTGGCCTCCAAATTCTCCATATCTCAATCCAAATGAGCATCTGTGCGATGTGCTGGACCAGCAAGTCTGATCCATGGCGGATCCACCTTGCAACTTAAAGGAGTTGAAGGATCTGCTGCTAATGTCTTGGTGCCAGATACCACAGGACAACTTCAGGGGTCTTGTAGAGTCCATGCCTCAGTGGGTCGGCGCTTTTGCAGCATGCAGAGGAACAACAGTGTATTAGGCCATAATTATGGTCATAATGTTTTGGCTAATCAGTGTATAAAGAGTGCTGGGTAGTAATGGACATTACTACCCAGCACTGTTATCTAGTAGGGTACATATGAAAGTCACTGCACTTTATATGATTGTTTCAAAAGAAAATCAGAAGAAATGTGTCACAAAGACCCTCTCCCATAATTATTTGTCCATTTAACTTTTTTGTCCCTGTTCTCCTGTGCACACAAATAGTGCAGTCTATATTCCCAGACGTCAGCTGGTTTAATTAGACAGTAAAATATTAATGGCTGTAGGCATGTCGCTCTATTCAGCACATTTAGTGTGCTCGTCCCTGCATGTCCAGCCCTGATTAACCAGCTAGACTTACAGGAAGTACACGAGAGGTCTTGACATCACCAATATACAATCCATATACAACGGCTTTAGTTCAGTCTGCCAATACAGACAATGTAGATCACATTCGCAGTTTCATTATTGGAGAGTCTATCATATACAGATAAAAAACATCTTGCCTAAGCACACCTCTTCGCCCTCTGGGACCAGTGCTTTCAGTAAGCACAGACTGAATTTAGCTGAAGAACTTTCAACCTACAATCTGCTTTTGTCAGCATTTTACAGTATTTTGTTGTAAATAAAGAATAGTAATTATGAGTAAAGGTCAAAAGTAATCATCTGCGGACGTTTTGATGTAACATCACATCCTGATTGGTTTAAAATATCTTTTAAAGATCTGTCCACTATTGTGGATGTCAAACAGATCATGTTTATCAGGGGATCAGAGGTCAACCCTTATCAAAAGGACGTTAAATAAAGGAAATGTGAGGGAGGCCAGTTGTGTCTGAATAATTTATTATAATAATGTTTACAGACCTTCTTTTCTGTTATAAGTTAATTTGCTGCTCTTGACATTGTTGTAGTTTTTCTGTTCACCTGGTTCTTTCAAACTCAATGATAGCAGTGGCATCGTATGTTTGCCTGCATTTTAGTGTCAGAATTGTAGTATTGTGTGTCCACTTGAATAACAGTCATTAAATTACCTTGACTGTGATTACTGAGGAAACCAGACCTGTGAGTCTAGTCCTAAAGGGCTTAGTGTGTTTGTGCGTATGTGTGTATCTGTTTTCGGTCAGTTCTTAACCATGTATATTTCATTTAAATTGTATGTGCATTATTGGCATGACAAAAACTGTACATGGGTAGTTGACATTAAATATCAATCAGTGTGGCATGCAATACATTATGTAAACAATGCATTTTTTTATACAGTAATTCTTAATTCTTGTACACAGTAATTACTATACATGCAGTTTCTATGAGCTCATAATAATTTAACTGGAAAATAGGGATTACATGTACTGTAAAATTAATTTTATGTTGTTAAAAATAATATTATGGACATCATATTTGTTAACTAACCATGCATAAGCAAAATGCATACATTTGTGTTACTATATTCACTGAAAATCAGCTCTATTGAAAGTACTAAACTAGAACAATTGAGATGAACTTAAAACATTTATGCTTGACATGAGAACATAATTGTATTGCGTAAAGTCCAAGTGATATTACACACAGTCATCAAAAAATATTTGATCACATTGCTATGAAATGTTCAAATGGATTCAGACATCTAACAGATGGTGTACACTCAACGTGATTTTGACTGCATGTTCAATTAACTTATTTAAAATGTTCTAATGCAACACAGTTCTTTAGCATTTAGTCTCAACTTTCACTGTGCTCAATCCACCTATGTTCACTTAATTGTGACTATGTGAATAATATTTGTTGCATTAATGTATTGCTGAAGCCAGGCAGGGCATTTCTGGTTCCCAGCATGCTTTGCATGGGACAGGATTGGGAGAGTACATTTAAAAATGAAATTTTATTTTTATGGATTTCTGTGCTAAATAAAAACAAGTTGGAGACTTAGGGATTTAGCAGAGTTTCTGTCATATTGAAGTTTTTTGGAGGTCACCATTGTGGAGAAGAGTGAAGCTAATGGTTAGGTCGAGGTTTGGTGTATTACTAGTTAACAATCAATGTGTATTTCTTTTCTCATTAAGCAAATACTGTTGAATCATCTAGTTAATGTAAGTTTGAGGGTCTGTAAACTTTCCGCAGCACCATATTCGTTATACAATACAAAATATAAATATATACAATATGTTGAAGTGTTTATTGCTTGCTAGTATCAAGCTGCATGGTTCTACAGAGCTATTAAAACAGATCAAGCTTCAGTTAGGTTAACTCAATTCATTTAGGGTTTTACTACACAATTAATTTTCAATTCATTCAAGTTTTAATTTCATATCAAAGAAACTCAATTCAACTGTGGATAATGGTTCCTCACAATGAAAAAGTAAAATCAACAGTTTTTTCCCCTCTCTCTCCAGTATTGTTTAACTACTCTTTATGTTACTCTTCAACTACTCTAATGTTTATGTGTGGCTTTTTCTCAGGGTCTTGTGTGGTGACGTCTGATGTCCAGGAATAAATAACAGCACCGCCATGGTTATTCTACAGCAGGTACATTTATCTTTCTAACACACAAGTCTGAATACACTGAAGTGATCAGAGTCAGTGTAATTCTTAAAGGAATGTTCTGGATTCAATTGATTTGCACTTATTTGTCTTGGTTAATGTTAATTTCAACAAATACTAATTCAATTTAAGTGATTAAAGTCATTTGAACTAACATATTGAACAAACAACATGAATAAACAACAGTATCTTTATAAATAAACATTAAATAAAATGTATGCATTTTAATTTTATAATGAATTTCCATCAAATTTAAGTGAGTACACTTTTAAAGTAACAAAATTAAAGTAATAAAACTGTAAAATTTAAGTTTTATTAATTACATAATTACATTAATAACAATAGGCTTATAGGCTAATTGACTAATGTTAATAAATATATATATATATATAAAATAAATTCTATATATAATTTGTATACATTTTTTTCCGCTGTTTGATTGCATGTTGTATTGTGAGTATGTGTTGTTCTGCGCTTGTAACTGTATAATTCTGTAGAGTTGTGCATCTCTGGTTTGACATTGAGTCACTTGCACACACACACACACACACACACACACACACACACACACATGTAAACACTGCAGTCCAGAAATAAAGCTGCTTCACTGGAGCGAAGAATGTAAATGCTGTTAACTAATTATCTCTAATCTGATCAGGGTCTCTCCACCGTAACCGCGTATCCTTGCACACACATACAGTATCTCTGTCCTTATTAATATGTCACTCTTCAACTTTCTTTTTCTGGTTTGTCTCGTTTATTTCCTGTCTAATTACGCTCCTCTAACATTGCGAAAATACACTGTTAGATTGCCTGCGGCCCTTTGAGCAGCATCTGATGATGATCCTTAGTGCAAATTGATCCTCTAATGTTCTTTTGATATGACAGATTGCATTCTCCAGTGCAAACCGAGAAGCTCATTACTATTTGTCAAAATGTCTACTCCACTGAATATTTCTTAAGTTTAGTTTTAAAGTAAATTTCTTTGTAGGCACATACCTGAAATATTGACACCATCAAAAACTTATGATAATTTTCACTGTTATATAATAACAAGATGCAGTTTAAAACTCTTTACCCCCTATAGCAGGGCATATTGTCACACTATGTGTGACAATATGTGAAAATGGAAAATTGGGCCCAATTTGGACATTTTCACTTAGGGGTGTACTCACTTTTGTTGCCAGCGGTTTAGACATTAATGGCTGTGTGTTGAGTTATTTTGAGGGGACAGCAAATTTACACTGTTATACAAGATGTACACTCACTACTTTACATTGTAGCAAAGTGTCATTTCTTCAGAGTTGTCACATGAAAAGATATAATCAAATATTTACAAAAATGTGAGGGGTGTACTCACTTTTGTGAGATACTGTATATGCCAGTGTGGTTTTTATTGTGTACACTTGTTTGCCCAACAGCTATTACAAAAATATTATTATATTGGAGTTAATTTGGAGGATAGAATTTACAAAACTTGCATACAAAACTGATTGGGAAAACAAGCATATGTGCAATTGGTCTTTTGTCTAAAACCAGACATTAAGATCTTGTGACAACTATCACCCTGATCTTTCTTATTTATAAGACATTTGTCACCTGCTCCATCATTTTGAGTAAATTTGTCCAAGAGATACATTTAGAGTTTTATGCACTCACATAAATGCTTTATTTTTACTTGAGTATATAAAGGGTGTTTCTACAACTGTGAGCCATTTCATGTCACTTTTTTAAAATAACTTAATTCTTACTTGTTATATGGTCACATTAAAATTGACTTTTTAAGCATGACTTCATCATTTATTTTTGCTACTTTTAAAAAATAAATGCCTTTAATGTACAGATTTTACTCTTTTAGCCTGGACTTAGGCCCAGACTTTATATATATATTAAACTATGAAAATTAATTATAAAAATGATTACACTGAAACATTTATGATAATCTAAACAAATAGTGACATAGATATAAAACGTTTCAATATTTATAGTGTGAAAGTGAATTCTATAAATATATATAAAAAAATGACCACTGTGGCAGTTGTGGCTTCATTTCCACCCCACCGATCAATTTTGACTAAGGCTTTAATGATTCCATCCCAACAATGGTTTGGTGTAGAAACATAATAACTATATTGTTCGAAAGCATAGACTTCTTATCCGTGTTCTATAGTGCATAAAACTCAAAATGTGTTTTCTGTCAAAGTGACTCAAAATGAAAGAGCAGGTTACATTTATCTTCTACTCAAAAAACTGTGATAAATGTTTGGTTACATTCTATAACTAGCATTCCCAGTTTACTTGCAAACACGACTGAAATAGCAGGGAATTTAGTCGGTCCATTGGCTGTACTGTGTCACACAGAAGACAAGGCCTCATTTCATCTGCTCATTCTGTATCTCTAATCACTGCTGACAGGATGCACCATCCAAAAGCTGCCCATTCATGGGGTGATAAATTCACATGGGTGACAGGGGCACAGGAGATCTGTCCTACCCCTGTGTGTTCCCTTCCAGCTGGAGTGGAACCATTTGTGAGCATATGTCACATAAAGAACACATCGGTTGTAATCAGGTGTTAACGGTTAATAGATGCTGTAAGCAGAACCGTATACTTTGAATGGGGTTGCCATGGAGATAAAGGGCACGAAAACGCAGCGTAGGCTTTTGGAGGGATGGGATGAGAGAGCGTGCAGGCCGAGTTACAAGTATCCCATATTAGTACAGGTAAGGCGGCTGGTGATTAAAGATGTAAAATATATTTTTACTCAGTATTTTGGTCTTGTAAATATTTAAACCTCCCCAAAACATGATAAATTAACTTAAGATGTAAAATGGGTGGGGGTGAATATTTGCAGGTGGGGTAAGAATTTTTTTTTTTAATTTTAAAGGTTTTTTTTTGTTATAAGCATAACCCTCACTAACTTTTATATCTTGTGTCATTTTTAAGGATATTTTCTTATTATTTATTTATTTTATGGAAAACAAGACAAATATACTGCGTAAGAAAATGCGCTTGACTGTCATTTAATTGGATGTTTATTATTTAATTTAAAGAATTGATTTTGGTTTGAAGTATGACCTGGAGATGTTCTCAATAGTTTTGCGAGATTCAAACTAATACATTGTTAAAATCATGTGGGTGCTGTTTTTTGTACTGTAATTTCCTATCCTTTCAATAGACTTTGTTGTTACCATCTTTGATATTTTTCAGGTGCTTGATCAATTAGATTTAATTATTTAAATAATTTATGTATTCTAATCAAGAGACAAGAATAGCACGCCCTGGAATAAAGTGCAGTCATGCAAAATAATGAGAGAAATGCATGCAGTGACAGTCCAGCATGTATTGGATCTCTTCTTCTGATAGAGCAGAGAGACCGATATAAAGCAACACGGACACATGAAGATCTAATCATTTCCTTTACATATAACAGGGCAGAATGTCGACTGAAGAAAACATCTTATGCAATGACGTAAATGCCAATGTGGTTAAATTGCTTTGCCATGTTTCATAAATATTGCATTATAAATTTCACAATTTGGTAATGCCAGTGTGCATTGAGGTTGAAATGCACCAGTGTTTTATTGGGTGTTGCAGTGCAGTACAAGCTGTCCTCTTCAGCAGATTAATGATCTGTCAGTGATTTGCCTAATTTTGCCATTTAGATGCTAATTAAGACCAATCCAGACCATATTTTAAGCTTTGATGCCAAGATCAAGATGATTTATATTGTATGTGGTGTTTGCTAAGGCAAGCATCACTGTTAGCCTATTGTTGCTTGTACTTCAGGTTAGTGATTTCAACAAACCTCCAGTATAGTCCCGTATTCACGAGCCGAAAAATTAGCAACACAATTTGGCAACCACATAATGTGGCACTTCCCTGGCAACCACCCCAATCCCTATCATCGTGGTGGCAAATTTCTTCAGAAAATGTGAGGGAATTCTTCTTATTTTTATTTTTTTTTTTTTTTTTAGGTGAGTCTTTTAAATTCACCTCAAATCACAATTTAAAAACTGCTCTCCTTTTTGTAAATAAAAGTATGTGGTAAGAAGACCAAGTAGATCATACTGTCAGACCAGTTGTTGCCAAGAGGGGGCGATCTTTCATGTCAACACAAACTCAACTTCAACTCAGTGGGGTTTGAACAGAAGTCATATAATACTGTAATACTATAGAACCTGACACTGCTGTGCTGTTCATTTTATTTCATTGATTGAATTTCAGAAATCCCCCCTTTGAAATTCAAAGGTACACATTTACGGTCAGTCAGTATATATTTTGACCTTATCTCTCCTTTTGAACTTATAAATATTGTTACCTTGAGTATCTCATTCCCTTACACTGGTTGTACTTTAAAAAAAAATAAAAAATAAAAAAAAAAATATATATATATATATATATATATATAACAGTTCAATGAACAAGTAAATAAAAAAAATAAGGTCATAAAAACGCATTTGTGCATGGAACTACTTTATTACGCAACAAATCAGAATCTGCCGTTGCTGGTTCAAAACAAATAATGCGTCCAAGCCTTCATTAGTAATTCAAAAAGTTCACTTCAGAAATAGTATCACGGCTTGTGCTATTTCGCACAAGATATTGGATAAACAAGGATGGATTGATGGGTGTGTGCATGTCTGTGTGTCTTTGTCTGTGTGTCTGTGTGTGTGTGTGTGTGTGTGTGTGTGTGTGTGTGTGTGTGTGTGTTTGTGTTAGAGACAGAAAGAGAGAGAGAGAGAGACGGAGCATGTAAGATCACCTGTTGCCACTCCCAAGCAGAGATGCTGTCAGCGTGAAGCCTGAAGGTCAGATTTCTCAGTGGAAAAATAGGATCCAAGCGGGGGTATTTCTCCCTATTTCGTGGTAGCCGCGCAAGAGTCATTCACTATAGAAACAGCAATGTCCTGTGCCATTTTTAAACAGTGTGTATCCAATGTGGAAACTCTGTAAGTGCCTCGAGTTCTGTAATCAAACAGTCCATTGTGTCTCAGCTGCGATGAGCCTTAATCCTGAAATTGTTCATTTAAAGCCGTTTAAAACAACGTCCTGCCTTAAGTAATGTAGTGGTAATACGAGCGATCACTGAGCACTGTTCTATGTAAACAATGACTAACAGATTCACTTTACATCACCAACTGGCTCATATTACACACAAAAATTATCTTTTGCCATCACCTGCTGGCTAATATATGTAATTTCAAAAATAAAGACAGTAACTTTGGCACTGTGGGCTTACAGATATGCACTACGCTTACACTTTAGTTTAGAACAGCACGTACACAAGCAGAGTGATACACACACAGTGAAGCGTCTGAGTGCTGATGCTGTCAGAACATCAGTGCTCATGGAACGTCTCTCGTCCAATCAGATTTGAGGACCGGAACTAACTGTTGTGTGTTATATATATATATATATATATATATATATATATATATATATATATATATATATATATACACTCACCTAAAGGATTATTAGGAACACCTGTTCAATTTCTCATTAATGCAATTATCTAATCAACCAATCACATGGCAGTTGCTTCAATGCATTTAGGGGTGTGGTCCTGGTCAAGACAATCTCCTGAACTCCAAACTGAATGTCAGAATGGGAAAGAAAGGTGATTTAAGCAATTTTGAGCGTGGCATGGTTGTTGGTGCCAGACGGGCCGGTCTGAGTATTTCACAATCTGCTCAGTTACTGGGATTTTCATGCACAACCATTTCTAGTGCATCCAGTATGCGGCAGTCCTGTGGGCGAAAATGCCTTGTTGATGCTAGAGGTCAGAGGAGAATGGGCTGACTGATTCAAGCTGATAGAAGAGCAACTTTGACTGAAATAACCACTCGTTACAACCGAGGTATGCAGCAAAGCATTTGTGAAGCCACAACACGCACAACCTTGAGGCGGATGGGCTACAACAGCAGAAGACCCCACCGGGTACCACTCATCTCCACTACAAATAGGAAAAAGAGGCTACAATTTGCAAGAGCTCACCAAAATTGGACAGTTGAAGACTGGAAAAATGTTGCCTGGTCTGATGAGTCTCGATTTCTGTTGAGACATTCAGATGGTAGAGTCAGAATTTGGCGTAAACAGAACGAGAACATGGATCCATCATGCCTTGTTACCACTGTGCAGGCTGGTGGTGGTGGTTTAATGGTGTGGGGGATGTTTTCTTGGCACACTTTAGGCCCCTTAGTGCCAATTGAGCATTGTTTAAATGCCACGGCCTACCTGAGCATTGTTTCTGACCATGTCCATCCCTTTATGGCCACCATGTACCCATCCTCTGATGGCTACTTCCAGCAGGATAATGCACCATGTCACAAAGCTCGAATCATTTCAAATTGGTTTCTTGAACATGACAATGAGTTCACTGTACTAAAATGGCCCCCACAGTCACCAGATCTCAACCCAATAGAGCATCTTTGGGATGTGGTGGAACGGGAGCTTCGTGCCCTGGATGTGCATCCCACAAATCTCCATCAACTGCAAGATGCTATCCTATCAATATGGGCCAACATTTCTAAAGAATGCTTTCAGCACCTTGTTGAATCAATGCCACGTAGAATATATATAATTTTTTTTGCAGACAGCGAAATCTAATAAAAGCATGATTAAAATAACCCATACTTAAAACTGGGCATCACAGAATAATAATTATAAGAAGTTAGAGGTAAATACCAAGCAGACCACCGTACATTGTTGTCTATAATGATATACATTAATAAGGGTATAGACCACTCAATAATAATGATAGCATTATTATATAAAAATATATATGATGCATTGGTGCAGAGATACAGTAACAAACTGCAAAAGGGTGAATCTCACGAGACCTGTGAAGAACAAGTCCACATTTCACCCCAAAATGAAAAGATAGAAATGATAAATTATATTTTGCACAATGGCAATTGACAATTTCATGACAGTTAAAGGAATATTCCAGGTTCAATACAAGTTAAGCTCAGTCATCAGCATTTGAAGCATAACGTTGATTACCACAAAAATGTATTTCGTCCATTCTTTTCTTTATAAACAATGGAGGTTTTAGTATTTGTTGACTTTACCTCATCATGGCAAGTTGTACAATTGGCTATAAGTTTACACGGAGAAGGTTAGAAAGTGATTTTATCACACTAAAATCTTGTTAACACACATATTGTTTACATCTTGTGTCTATACTTTTGAAACATTGAGCATTTTAACGTTTACAGATTGGCCCCCTTCACTTCCATTATAAGTGACTCACTGTAACCCATATTTCTTTTTTTTTTTTTTTCCCCGAATAAATTTCTGTGGTAATCAGGATGAGCTTTATTGCCAAGTATGCTTGCTCACACAAGGAATTTGTCATGGTGACAGAGGCTTAAAGTGCAAGAGAATACACAAATATACATCTACAACAAACTCATACAACAACTGATATAAACATATATACATAAACAATGAAATAAGAATAAAAAATAATATACAGCAGACAAATATATATAGAGGAAACTACAGAAGGGCAATAATGTTGTTCAAATATGTTATAGATATACAGTTATGTATATAGAAGAAACTGTTCCTGTGCCTGGCTGTTCTGGTGCTCAGTGCTCTGTAGCGCCTGCCAGAGGTTGACCGTTCAAAGAGGTAGTGTGCTGGGTGAGTGGGGTCCAAAGTGATTTTTCCCAGCCCTTTTCCACACTCTGGAAGTGTACAGTTCTTGGAGGGTAGGAAGCCATTCTGCAATCCTGACAATCTGATTTGAAGTCCTCTGATGTCTGACTTGGTAGCTGAACCAAACCAGACAGTTATAGAAGTGCAGAGGACAGACTCGTTGACTGCTGAGTTGAACTGTATCAGCAGCGCCTTTGGCAGGTTGAACTTTAATAATCAATATTATGTCACAAAAGCTGTCGCTGTAGCTTAAATTGTATTGAAGCCGGAATATTATTTTAAGCAGATTCTCATAACTTTAATGAAAAAGAGATCAAATTCTCATTACTTTAATGCAATTAAAAACAAATATATTTTAAGTGTATGGTATATATACATCTTGGTATTATTTGTTAGTACCTTTAATTTATGTGGATTTAAAGAAAGTATACAATTAATGTTACTGTAATGAGAATCTAATCATCATTGACATTGTATAACACTTTTACGTAAGTGAAACGTCCATTAAACAGGGAGTTAAATGTGCTTCAAGGAATGTTTCGTGTTCAATATAAATTAAACTACTTTGAAAGCTTTTGTGGCATAAAGTTGAATATCCACAACGTCCCTGGTTTATGAATTAATTTATTAAAAAAAATGGTTTAAGCACTTACAATGGCAGTAAATGCAGCCCGTCAATAAACATTAAAATACCGTACAATGACACGTAAATGTTCCCGACAGGTTTCGTGAGATTCACCATAAAAATGAAGACTTTGTTATCTTCTTGTAGCTACTCTGACTTCTGTTAGAAGTTTTCATAATGAAAGACAGCAGAGGAGTGAGCTAAAAGCACATTTTTTGTCTTGGCATGAATTATTCACATACTCCTAGTTGCTAGGATTGTATCAACGTCGACGGCCGGCAATGCAGCCTTCTCAGTGACAGCTGTGGCCAAATGGTGTTGGGTTCTCCCTCTACCTGGATTGATTTGCCTTTGGGGATATTTAGTTAATTAAAAAGATCCATATTACCTGGGGATCCACCTCCACACCCGTTCCCCAGACCAAACCTTTTCTCAGAGGAGCTCTCAGAGCATGACCACTGCTGCTGGAGAGATAGAAAAAGAGAGAATGTTTCAGAAGGAAAGTACAGGGCAAATATAGGAAGAGACACCATGCAGATGACATATAAAAACAGGAATAGAGGGTAAAAAGATGTGTATATATATGTTGAGTCAGACTGTAGATTTAAACTAACCTTGTTAAGGACAAGAAAGTGGAATCAAATGAACAAAACAACAATATAGGACTTATTATAGAAAACATACAGAGCAATCGAGAATCAATAGAAAAACGAGTAAGAGACATCTTCCTGGACTAACCCAAGAGGAGAGGAAGCAGCAGACAAACAGACCAGCCTTGGGCCTCAGATTTGGTTTCCTCTAGTCTCTGTGTTTCTCTGTTTGAGGACGTCGTACAGACATCCCAGACTCAACATCTAACCTTTTTTTATCTCCACTATTATTTTTATCCTACTGTTGGACCTAAAGGAAGCTGGTTTCATAACATCCTGGGTCTCTGCGGGGCTGAGCACTGGTTTTTAATGGTCTTGCTCCCAGAACACGCACCTGCTGAGGAAGTTGGCTTTTGGATGTTTGCGGTGGTGTATCAGGCGTTCTCAGTCTTGAGTTTTGCGTCTTATATGGATTAGAGTTTGAACATACTCTTGAGGATGTACAAGCGTCGGGATTATGTTGAACTCTATGAAAAAGATCAGGAGAAATGGGCTCTACTACGAAATGTCAACACTGTGTTTAAACACACCACTCTTCTACCGGTATGACATGTGTGTGTGTGATTGTTGTGAGTGTGTGTGGATTGTTGTCAATTTCATGGTGCGACCAAAGTCCTAGTTTGATTTTGAGTGTTCTGTACTTGTGGTGTACTGTTTCTTGAAGTATCCTATTTGTTGGTGACTTATTGGTTAAAGGGATATTTTGGCCCCAAAAATGACAATTCGTTCATCCATTTTCATCCTCATAGTGTTACAAACCTGTATGACTGTTCAGTGTCAGTCACTGTTCATTTAATTGTATGGAAAAAGGATGCAATGAAAATGAATGGTGACTGATGCTAACAATCTGCCAAACATCTCCTTTTGTGATAATACAAAACTCACTAGGGTGAGTAAATGATGAAATAATTACATTTTTTGGGTGAACTATCCTTTTACATTGTTATGTGGCCACTTTTACATTTACATCGAAGCTAAATAAGTCAAAATCACATGCAGTTGTTATGGTTTGTTGGTTTTTGATTTAGCCATGGTTGTTGTCTTGGAATTGACTGGAAAATTCTGTCCACGAGAGTAAAAAATGCTTTTCAGCACTGATGATGTCACGGTGTCTGAGTCTTTGTTGCCCCCATGAAATTGCTTGACGAGCACAGTTATTTGTTGTTATCTATGCTGACGAATTTTCCATTGAAACAGTGAGTTTTTACATATTGATAAGCTTGTCCCTTGTTTTAAGTAGACAATAGCCTTTTGTTTGTCACAGACGAGAACCTTGATTTGGTTGTTGTTATTGGGTGATGCTCACGAAGCCTGTCAAGAAAATGTCTTGGTCAAGTTTTACTCCAAAATCAAAAGAAAAATAAATTATATTTTGCATAAAGAAAATAAAGCCTACATTTAAGACCATTAAGATTTTTTTGCATTGTGATATTATTACTGGCGACCTGTCCAGGGTGTCCCCCGCCTTTCGCCCAATGTTAGCTGGGATAGGCTCCAGCCCCCCGCGACCCTGTACACAGGATAAGCGGTTGACGATGGATGGATGGATGGATGTGATATTATTTTCAGGGCACTTGCACACATTTTACCCCCAAATTCTTACCGCAATGCAAAAAAAGATGGTCATTGTGATACTCTCATTACCACAACGTGAAATATGTATACTGTATATACATACACACTACCAGTGAAAACTTTTGAAACACTAGACTGAATTGTTTCTCATGATCTTAAAAATCTTTTGCTCTGAAGGTGTATGCTTAAATGTTTGAAATTAGTTTTGAAGACAAAAATATATGTGCCACCATATTTATTTATTTAATTATAAAACTAAAATTGAACTTAAACAAAATGTTTTTGAAATTGATGACTTGGACCAAATAATAAAGAAAAGATGCCGATTAGTGCCTCCTTCAATACTGTTTAAAAAGCATCCCAGGGTGATTCCTCAAGAAGTTGCTTGAGCAAATGTCAAGAGTTCATGTATGCAAATTCTAGGCAATGGGTGACTTCTTTGAAGATGCTAAAATATAACAGTTTTTATTTATTTTGGATTTTGTTTAGTCACAGCATAATTCCCATAATTTAATTTATGTTATTCCATAGTTTTGATGATTTTACTATTATTCTAGTGTGAAAAAAAAAAGAAATATATATATGGAAAGAATGAGTGTATCAAAACGTTTGACCGGTAGTGTATATAATTAATATTTTTAAGTGTAAATGCATCATTGTACTTCTTAGGTACTGCCTTAAAAAAATATATTTTTGTGATTTTTTTATAATAAAAAAGAATCATTGAAAAACAGCATTTGAATTGTTTTTACTAATACATTCAACAAAAGATTAAACATTGTGGTAATGATAATCATCATTGAATACAATGGGAATAGTAAAACGTATGGTAACGAAAATTGGGGGGTATAATTTGTGCACGTGCCCTGAAAATAATGTCACAATGCAAAAAATCTGACTGGTCCTAAATGTAGGTTTTCTTTTTTTATGCAAAATATGAATTCACTTATTTTTATTTATTTTCAGGTTTAAATATGACCATGACATTTTCATTGTCATTAACACAATTTATTTATTCCAAACTCAAATCAACAAAATCAGCACATGAATACACAGAATCAACTTTCATCAAAATGTGACCCACCCCACCCAACACACATTTCAGTGGTCAGACACAGAATAATAACAGACACACATACAAGCAGACAGTCCAAGAATTTTTTTTTCCACACATCAGTCCATTACATAAACACCATTTAAACTGTCCTTCTCGCTGTTCCTCCTTGGCAACTCCCTAAGAAGACCAAATAAGTGCCCCACTTCTTGCCAAAGGCACCCAAGCTGCCCAGCCATCTTTCAGTAATTTTTCAAAGGCTGCATCTCTTCTCAATTCGGTGCACCACTCATGAAATGAGGGCGCACCAGTCGACTTCCATCCCCCATGGATCACTTTCCTGCCAATCATCACACTGGTAAGGACACAGTTTTTAATGTGATTATTCCCTAAATTAACACCAGCCCCATCACCCAAAATACATAGTGAAATCTGAGTGCTCAGGATCTCACAGACATAACTCTGAACCCTCGACCAAAACTCTTGAATCTTAGTACAATACCAAAAAACTTGGACTATGTCCCAATCCTCTGATTGGCATCTCCAGCAGGTGGGTATGTCTTTAAGACCAAGCCTATGTAATCTAGAGGGATTCCAATAAAAACGATGCAGAATCTTAAATTAAATGAGGCGCACCCTTGCATCCCTAGACATAGACTTTTTTTAAAATCCTACCCCATTCTTCATCTTCCAGTACTAAATTCAAGTCTCTCTAACATAACTTCTTAAGAGATGTCAAAACCCTGTCCCCTAGAGTCTGAATTAGCCAGGAATAGTACACTGAAGCCTTGTGACCCTTTTCAAAAGCCGCTAGTACCATCTCAAGAGTGTCTGCAGCTTTGGGGGCTTGTACTACACCCACATGTGGCACAAAATAGATGGTGCAGCTGTATGTACCTGAAGAACTGAGATCTGGGAATCACAAACCACTGTATAATATTTTCAAAGGATCTCAATGCTCCATTTTCATACAGGTCACCCAGTGTAGCAACACTCTTCTCAATCCATTCTGTCAAGAACAAAGGGGACTTGTTAATACACAATTTAGAGTTTAACCAAATACTTGTGGCAATGTTCAGGTTAATGTCCGAATTGCGCACACAGGAAACTGTTGTCCACACTAACTGCATGTGTTAGATAACGGGATGTGTCTTTACTTCTCCTGGCAGCTTGGTAGAAAGACATTGCATTGGCAAGATAGGGGCAAGGAACTCCTGTTCAATAAAGAGCCAGGGAGGAGCTCTTTCAGGCGGAAGCGACCAATGTACCAAATGTCTGAGACCAAAAGCATAATAGTAAAACAAGATATCGGGGAGACCCAAACCCCCTTTGTCAATTGGCCTGTGTAACTTGTTAGAATGCATTCGAGGACATTTACCATTTCAGATATAGGATTTAGCTATACTATCAAATTGTTTAAAATAAAAGAGGGGAACTTCAATGGGGAGAGACTGTAATAGGTAGACACATTTTGGAATGCAATTCATTTTTATAACATTAACCTTCCCAATCATAGATAGATGTTATGAGGCCCACCTGGCCACATCGCTCGAAAACCTTTTATTAAAGGGTCAAAATGAACTCTGACTAAATCACATAAATTAGCTGGGAATAAAATACCCAAATACGTAATGCCCAGTTAGGACCATTGAAAGGTGCCTGGCTGAAAAGCAGTTACTGGGCAGTACACTGTCAGAGTCAAAGCTTCGGATTAGACCAATTAACTCTTTATCCCGAAAATGTATAAAAGGAATTGATAATTCTGTGGAGGAAAGGCATAGTAATAATAAAATATCATCTGTATAAAGCAAAAGTTTATGCGCCATACGTCCCGCCACCACCCCTGGAAAATCATCCTCCTTTCTTATCATGGCTGCTAATGGTTCCAGGGCAAGACAGAACAATAATGGGGAAAGAGGGCAACCCTGCCAGGTGCCCCTATCCAGAAGTAAAATAATCTGAAATGAATCCATTTGTTTGTACCGCTGCTGCAAGGTGTCTATAAAGTAGCTTAATCCATCCAATAAAAGTATTTCCAAACCCATATATTTCCAAAATCTTAAAAAGATAATCCCATTCTACCAGATCAAATATCCTTTTCGGCATCAAGTGAGATGGCAGTGACCGGAGTCTCATCATTCGCCACTGTCCACATGATATTGATGAAACGCCAAATGTTTCAGAAGAGCTGCGGCCCCGATAAACCCCACCTGATCTATATGTTTAAAAGTTGTCATAACGTAATCGGTTAGCCAGAATATTGTTACATCTAGCTGATTCAGGGACATTGGATGGTAACTGTTACACTCACATGGATCTTTGTCCTTTTTAAGAATCAGACTGATCCGGGCTAATGTCATGGTTGGGGGAAGCTTTCCATTCATTAATGATTCCGTATAAACGTCTAACAAAAGTGGAGCCAATTCTGCAGCATAAGATCTAAAGAAAATCAGCGGCAAAACATCCACGTTAGGTGCATAAATATTAGCCAAAATCAGACTTTGCCCCTGAATTTCAGCTAAAACAATAATGACTCTCCCTAACGTATCATTAATCTGTTTGAGAAATTTGAATAGCAGATATTTATTTATAAGTGAAATGACTCCCCTGCATTTACTTGAGCTAGCACGAAAGAAAACATGTCCACCCCATATCTTCCCAAATTTTCCAGCTTCCTGTGGGCAAAGATGAGTTTTTTGAAGAAACACTATATCATATTTCTTACGTTTAAGAAAAAAAATAACCTTCCTTTTTATGGGGTGCCCCAACCATTCACATTCCATGTGGAGAGAGAAAATCCACTCATATTAAAATTTGACATTTTTATATAATATAAAGAAAAAATTGTGTATCAATACAAAATTATAAAGACCACATTTCAACATTAGTGCAACAATAAAACCCTGAACAAAAAAACAAAAACAGAAAAAAACGTGCGCATTAACCCCATGCACGACAGCGTCAACCAGCATTGATCCCTCAAAACTCAAAGAGTCAGTGTATGCCTATGAGAGTCCCCGTGACAACTTTGCCTTCAGATTGTTCAAACTCGGAGCTTCTATACAAATTTTGTGAGGCAAAATTAAATGACAGAAGAAAATCTATAAAACAACCTCCAGCCACTAGAAGGCATAAGCACAAATAACAAGCAGATTCATCCACAATTGTCCCGAAGGAATCTTCCTCCACAAAAGACATTGTTGTAGGCATGTAGAAATTTTGCGGTTATCCTTATCACTGGCCGGGAACTTCAGTGTAAAAGTGAACTTATGTCAATGCAAAAGTTTCTTGAGGGAGTGTCATGCCACAAAACTAACTTCAGCTGCTAGATGGAACCAACACAAAAAAAAAAAAACAGAGTGGCACCGAGCTTTCTTAGACAGTCGGGTCTATGTACAGCGACTCAATCCACTCACATGAGAAACACCAAATGGCTTACTCACTCCGATGTTTTTATGAAGGACAGTGCTTGCTTGAGGCATAAAAATACTTTGCGGCCAACCTTAGTCTCTATTCTCAGTTTGGCCGGGAACATCAGTGCAAATGCGATCTTCCATTGATGTAAGAGTTACTTGCATTCCTTGAATCAATCACATTTCTCTCTTGTTGAACTCGCAAAGTCTGGGAGAAGAAAATTTTGTGATTCTTCCAAGAAAGCTTTCCTTTGCTCCTTGCCTCGCGTGACACTAGATCTTTATCGGATGATCTCAGGAATTTGGCCAGGATTGATTGAGGTCTGTCTCCCTCAGCTGATCTGCGAGCTAGGTCTCTGTGAGCTCGCTCGATTTCAAGCTTATGGCCTGTTATGTCAAGCAGACTCGGGAAGAGCTCATCTAGGAATTTCACCATATCTCTGCCCTCCTCATGCTCAGGAATTCCAACAATTTGGATGTTATTCATGCTACTCCTATTCTCAAGATCTTCAAGTTTTTCAAGAACATGTTCCAAATCAACTTTGGTAGCCAGTGGATTATCAGATAATTCCCTATCTGATAACTCCAGATAATTGATCCACTTATCAACATCTACCACTCTTGTAACCAACTCAGAATTTTGTTTCCATTGCCGTAATCGACTGACGTATTACAGCGCAATCTAATAAGTCAGCAACAACTTTCATCAGCATCACAAACATGTTGGACAGTTGACGCTGAATTTGTCCTGCTGCACCGTTCAAATTGAGTCTGCAGGCCCATCAGAGGTTTCAGCTTGAGCATGTAAGTGTCTTTAAATATCTCCAGAGCCCAAGGAATTTGAATCTTTTGGCATATTGACTTCAAAGAGCAAATATGTATCAGGGTATACCAAATCTCACTGGATTAAAGGCGCAGAGCTTGTCGCTCACACGTCTGATCCTTGCATGGTGTCACGTGACTCTCAACCCGGATATTTTCTTGTTTTTGTAAGAATAACCCTTCTGGTTGTCACAGGTATTTGGTATTGGTGGAATTTATAATTCAAGAGCATTTTGATTTCATAGGGTCATTAAATGATTTTGGACCATGTGTTATTCAGACTGACATAATTTAAGAACACCGTAATGTTTGATGGTTTCAGGGCGACTATGTATGGCTGGACCTGAAGACCGGCCGGGAATTTGAGGTCCCAATTGGAGCTGTGGTGAAGCTCTGCGATTCCGGTCAGATCCAGGTTTTGGATGATGAAGGAAATGTGAGTTTCTGGTTATGAAAATTTTTGCTGCTGTGTTGGACTAAAAGGCAGATTTATTTAATTTTTGAACCTTAATGTTTTCAGGAACACTGGATCACCCCCCAAAATGCCACCAACATCAAACCAATGCACCCCACCTCCATCCACGGGGTGGAAGACATGATTCGCCTGGGCGATCTGAATGAGGCTGGAATTCTCCGGAATCTTCTCATCCGCTACAGAGAACATGTCATCTATGTGAGTTCTCCACTTGGTGCCAAAGTATATGTTGGTGCTTATATTTTGAAAATGACCATCTGGCTGCTCATTATCCCATTTATTATAAGACCACTTGCCAAATAAATGGGAAAGATGGGGGTACTTGCAGTACCCAGAAGACTGGCGAAAAGTCACTTTATCCTAGAATGTGTGGTTATTATTAAGATATTACTTTACATTACATTAAATTACATTACATTACATTATTCAGTACAACAGCATGATCGTGAGTGAAATGTTGCTTTTATACAACAGGTATATACAAGTTAAAATTGAGAAATTGACAGTCTGACACAATATTGGCAGCTATTTTGTTTATTTTTGCTTTGCCAAAAAAGTAGTTCCATAATAATTCTGTTCTTAGAATTATAATTCTAACATGGACAAGAGGATATGATTGTTAAAAGAGATTTAAAATCATTAAATTTGAAGAACAGGAATAAGTCAAGCTTGCTTAATACTGGGCAGAAAACAGTCTGAGGTCCATGAGTTCCCTGTTGCCTTGCTCCATGTACGAATCACCATGTACAAGTGCTATAATCTACCCTGTTTGCTCTTCTGTTTTCTTCTTAATTGTTCTGTCTTTTAATAACTACCCATACTCATTCGCTCTGGTTATATTCTCTTGTCTCTGTCTGTCTCTGTGTGAAGACTAACTGTGGGGGTCGGGTGAGTACTCGCATCAGTTTCATGCGCATGACTGCTCGCTGTTCATTACCTCACTCTGAACAAATGTGTTTTCATTATGGTGCTGCATTTCAACATGGCCATTAGGTGTGTGGTAACAGACACTGATCCATCTAACTGTAACATCACCCTCTGAAGATCAAGACACCCATGAACTATTCTCTAATTGTCATCTTTACTAGCCGCATTTTGTAACTAATATAACTGTGCACCCTTACGTGTCTGTTGATATATGTCTTTACATCACCACTTGTCATGCTTTAAACTCAATGTTGATATTACATAAAAGTCTTCAATAAATAAGCTTGCATTTTGAGTTGTGCAGTTATGTTTTCCCCTTAAAATAAAAGTCTTGTGTCAACAGAAGACAACTCCTCATGAATGATAAAATATATATATATATATATATATATATATATATATATATATATATATATATATATATATATATATATTTGTCCTATGTAATTTTTTGGAAAGGGTCCAACATGAACACAGGAAATTGACAAGTTTTTTCTGAAAGTACATGTACCCTAAAATCCACACCATTCCCCCATGAGACATTTTTGTGGACATTACACACGCTAACTGGAGCTCACACTTGCATATACATTCAAATACACTCCCAGGCAACTGGAGCAGTGATTTTAATTTTGATTTTAGCAGCAAAACTTTCAACCTACTATCGCCAAATCACAGTGCAATCAGTCTCAAGGGTTTACATTGCTCTTAGTAAGTTACATGTTAGACTACAAAGTGCTGTAAAGGATTTTTTGGAACATCATGCATTAAAATGCCGCATAACCTTACAGATATTGGTCAAAAAGGTGTCCTGAGGAGTCACCTGTCTCTGTGACAGCCCTAGACTCTGTAAAACAGCAGTGTTTTTGGACAGATGAGATGTGGTTTAAGGGATAGGGGTTAGGTATAATTCATTGGCTAATTCTAGCAGAAATTCACAAAAATCACAAACACAAGCTGGCCTGGCTCTACAGGGGTGCCTGGGTGGGCCTGGCCCACCCAATCATGAGCTTGGATCGCCTTAGCAACCACACCCACCCCTTCAACTGTTCGGCCCAACCGATGGGGTCTGCTTACAGGACCTTTAAAATTGACAACAACAACAGAAGAAAACTGTAAAATTACAGAGGAGGACCTCTGATGTGTTAAAGAGTTGGTTTGTCACAAAATTCAAGTTTTAAACTGCCACAGTGATATTTCTTCATCTTATTGGACTTAAATCATGACTTATAGAATTTTGAGGTAGATCACCAAGAGTGCCTTCCAAACATGTTTATATCCATAGGTCCATTCTGTTTAAGCTCTCTACAAACACACATTTAAAACAGTAAAAACCACTGCAGCTGAAGTTCTTCAAGTCTGCTTAAACTTTCTTTCTGTATCCTCTGTAGACCTATACCGGGTCAATCTTAGTGGCTGTAAACCCCTATCAGCTGCTGCCCATCTATACGGCTGACCAGATTCGCCTCTACACCAACAAAAAGATCGGAGAGATGCCACCACATATCTTTGCCATCGCAGACAACTGCTATTTCAACATGCAGCGCAACAACAAAGATCAGTGCTGTATCATAAGGTGCGGAAAACTTGTAAGACTATGTAAGCAAGACACTGATTATATGTGCCTCCATTATAGCTTGATGAAAAGACGTGTTGTAGATGTCCTTTTTTTTGTGTTGTGGCTATATGGTCAAAGATATGTGCTGGCTACCCAAAGGTTGTTGGTTCAAATCTCACACAGGGCAATTCACGAGCTACCACTACGTAACCCTAGCTAGGGTCATGTCTGGATTGTAAACATAATTCTGTGAGATGCTAGAGAGATTTGTGTTTGCTGCTACTAAGGTTAGGGTTAGTTGTAAGGTAATTCAGGACTGGCATTGGAAACCTTATTAAAAATAAGTTCATGTACATCGAACCAAAGTAAGTGAGAACAGAATTCAAGTTAGGTTTAAAACAACATGTATATTTGACAGGGGAAGGCTCCAGGTTGACGTTGAGGTCAGGGATAAAGTCAAGCTAAGAGGGCATTTCACACAAAAAGGTCCTTGCGATATTAAAGCTACAGTAGATACAGTTCCACAAACAGAACAGATGTCTTGAGATGCATTGTTAACAATTTAAGTTATTTTAACTCAACAGGGTGTCTAAAGTCAAGTCATTTTTATGTATAGCCCCTTTCACAACACACATATTTTCATAGCAGCTTTACAGAAGATCCGGCATAAACAGAAGATAAAACTGTAATATCTATAATGTCTTGGAGTCATCATTGTGTAGTTTGATAAAATACGATTGTGATTTGTGTTTAATAATAAGTAATTAAATAATAATTGTATTTATAAAGAACATGGCACTTCTGCCTGTTACCATTCAGATGTGACCCCCAGGTTGTCCCAACGGGATTGTTTCTGGGCAAAGATTTACTGCAAGGATATTTTAAGATTTGTCCATGTTGGTTAATCTTTCTGCATCTCCCCATCAGCGGTGAGTCTGGAGCAGGAAAAACAGAAAGCACCAAGTTGATTCTACAATTCTTGGCTGCTATTAGTGGTCAGCACTCCTGGATTGAGCAACAGGTGTTGGAGGCAAACCCAATCTTAGAAGGTAAGAGATCAGGGGTAAACCTGGTGGGGTTTGTGTTTTGGAAAACCCATCTTAGTCTGAAACCTGCTGTTCCGAATCTGGTTTAAGGGGAATATATTTACTGGGATTTACTAACAAAGGCAAGTGCTTTACCCAACAGCCTTTGGGAATGCTAAGACCATCCGAAACGACAACTCCAGCCGGTTTGGGAAGTACATCGACATCCACTTCAACAAAAGAGGGGCTATAGAAGGGGCAAAGATTGAGCAGTACCTTCTGGAGAAATCCAGAGTGTGTCGACAGGTAAGAACAAGTTTGAAGATGAATTCTGATTTGATTGAAATGGGCTGTGTAGTTGTGGAAAAACGAAGTTGGTCAAACAGCATTACGTTTAAAAAGAAACCACACCCAAGATAAAGCAAACAAGATGTGTAATTTTTTACTTGATTACCAAAAATATCCAAGTAGGTATTGCTGCAGGCTAGAGATCACCAAATGGGGGTGCCAACTCCAAAAGGGGGGCGTCACTTCCACACACGGTTAGGGTTAGGGAAAGGGTTAGGTTAGGGGCTCCCAATATCTTTACTGGCTCACGTCCTTTTTGTAAAGAAAGGGGGCAGCTGTGGCTTTGGTGGTTGAGCGGGTCGGCCACTAATCACAGGGTTGGTGGTTCGAACACCGGCCCACACAGCTCCTCATCCCAAAGTGTCCTTGGGCAAGACACTGAACCACAAGTTGCTCCAAATGGCAGGCTAGCATCTTTCATGGCAGCTCTGACGCCATTGGTGTATTAATGTGTGAATGAGTCACAGTGTAAAGCGCTTTGAATACCATTAAGGTTAAAAAGGCTCTATATAAGTGCAGACCATTTACCATTTGTAAAACACGATAACAAAATAAAATGTTGTGGAAACACTTTGAACATACACCAGCTGCCTGGCAGTTTAGAAAGCCTTAAAACATCATTATGATGTACTTTTTTTAAACTTAGACCAAACTGCAATGTTTGTGAAATGTTTTATTATGGTTTATTTTCAAAAAATTTCATTTCGCCTCTTTTCACTATTTTAGGCCCGTGATGAGAGAAACTACCACATATTCTACTGTATGTTGAAGGGTATGACTCCAGATCAGAAGAAGAAGCTTGGCTTGGGTAAAGCCACAGACTACACTTATCTTACTATAGTGAGTCATGATCTTTGCACTACTTTTCTAGCAGTACAGTATACATGTTTTTGTTTATATACTTAAGATAAAAAAGGCAAGTTTTTACAGCAGACGTTGAAACTTGACTCATAAACATCATTAGTAGCCAAATAAGTAAAAACTAGCACCTTCATCCAGGGTCTTTTGGTGTCTTTCTCTCTGTTTAAACTCAGGGAAACTGCACTGTTTGTGATGGTCGTGATGATCTGAAAGAATACTCAAACATCCTTTCGGCCATGAAGGTCCTCATGTTCACAGACAAAGAGAACTGGGAGATCTCCAAACTGCTAGCTGCTATTCTACACATGGGCAACCTGAACTATGAGGGTGAGGAAAAAAAAAAAAAAAAAAAAAAACTATGAGGGTGAGTTTGCAAGGACAGTAATTTTTTTTACATTGAGCTCCATTTTGATTAAAAAATGAAATAAAACAATTTTATATATATATATATATATATATATATATATATATATATATATATATATATATATATATATATATATATATATATTGTTTTTTGTGTGTGTGTGTTTTTTTTTGTTATGTGCTATTGGGTTGGGTAGCATTGAGACTGTAAACAGCTGATTTGGGTGCTAAAATGGTTATACATTTCCTTCACAGCTCGCACATATGATAATTTGGATGCCTGTGAGGTGGTGCGTTGCTCAGATTTGAGCACTGCATCTGTTTTATTAGAGGTAAGGTGTTTCATATAGTTTAGCTGTTCAAAGCAAAAGACATACTGTAGCCCACATGGCTCATGCTACGCTAATTTTAATGCATTTTTATTTTATTATAACTTTTTAAGAATCAGATCTTTTAAAAATGCTTTAAGAAAGTAACAATGGTAATAGAAATGGTAATCAATGATTTCATGTGATTTTTGTGTGGTATCAGATGTTTTATAGCATACTGTATGTGCATGATGTTTGAGCGCCCTCTTGTGATTAACTTTGTAACATACATTTACTGAAATGGCCTTAAAGGAATACTTGCTGTTCAATACAAGTTAAGCTTAAATGACAGCATTTGTTGCATAATACTGTTTCCACAAAAAAATATTTTGTCTTGGTTACAGTGAGGAACTTACAGTGGAAGTGAATGGGGTATTTCGTTAAAATACTTTTTCGAAAGTATAGCCACAATACATAAACAATATGTGTGTTAAATTGATTTTAGTTTGATAAAATAGTTTACTAACCTTTTCTGTTTAAATTCTAAGCCAATTTTACAACTTCGTTGCCATGACGATGTAATGTTAAAAAAAAAACTAAAATCCTAAAACGACTGTGAAAATGATAATTTAAACGTTACAGGTCAAATAATACAAAAGTTTTAACAGAATAATTAATGTAAATGCTTTTATTAAAATTTCTGTCTTTAAACCCTCCAAAAATTGGCCCCAATTCACTTCCATTTGTAAGTACCTCGATTTCTTCTTCTTCTTCTTCTTCTTCTTCTTCTTCTTCTTCTTCTTTAAACAAAACAACGGACGAGTCTAAATTATTTTTTGTGGTAATCAATATTATGCCACAAATGCTATCGAATGAGCTTAACTTGGAATATTCTTCTAAAAATAGGAATATTCCTCTAAAAATAGGAATATTCCTTTAAAAATAGGCATATTCCTTTCGAAAGGGCCTTAAAAGAATATGAATTTAGAACAGAAATTTTGCTTAATTTGTTCATTAATTTGCTCCCAAAAGAAAATACAAATGTTGACTGCATTTTTCAATACAATGAAAAACCTTTGAGACATTCAGATATGCTTAATATACTGTATACATTTCTCCGTTATTTATTTTATATTATAAGTCATTTGACAAATTATCATTCTATATTTTTGCTCAAGATTTTGATGATCTTCATTGTTTTCTGATTTTGTTAAGAAACACTGCATGTTCATATTTATGATATGTTCATAGGTGGACTTAAAGGACCTGATGAATTGCTTGACTAGCCGAACCATAATAACCCGGGGAGAGACTGTGTCCACCCCTCTCAGCATGGAGCAGGCCCTTGATGTCCGAGACGCTTTTGTTAAGGTAAAAACTCTCTCCTATAACTTCTCTACTTCCAGCCTAGTGCAATAATGACATCTGACTAGCTGTGTGCCTGTGCTGTAGGGAATATACGGCCGCCTGTTTGTGTGGATAGTTGAGAAAATCAACGCAGCCATTTATAAACCTCCATCCCTGGAGCTTAAAGCAGTACGGAGGTCCATCGGACTGCTCGACATATTCGGCTTTGAGAACTTCACTGTTAACAGGTAGCAAATGCACACATGCAACACCTAAGCATATCACATACATTTATTTATTGAAGAAATATTATCAACACTTTACACTGTAGTAACCCAGTTACACATTAATACATTTTAACAGTAGTTTGACAAAAACCTATTGTGCAGATTAGAGTTTACAACATGTATTCAACAACTCAAAGTCAACATGAAATACAAATTTATTTCCAAATGTACTTTCTTCATACATAGTTAGTGTTAATGTAATAAAGGTTATGGCAAAGTGATAGCAAAGAAGGAATGGAACACCTATTTTTACTTAATTAACATGAAATCCAGCGTATGAGTAGTTTGATTTTATGACTTTCATTAATAAAATTATCTCCACTTCAGCTTTGAGCAGTTGTGTATCAACTTTGCCAACTGAAAACCTGCAGCAATTCTTCGTCCGTCATGTTTTTAAACTGGAGCAAGAGGAGTATAACCTCGAGAATATCAACTGGCAGCACATCGAGTTCACAGACAACCAAGATGCTTTGGATATGATCGCCATTAAACCCATGAATATCATCTCTCTTATTGATGAAGAGAGCAAGTTCCCCAAGGTCAGAGACTGACTGAAGTGACCTGGACATTCACAGTGACGTTATGCCGACCATTTATGTTTTCGTGTTACATTCTGTTCCTTTCCTGTCTTTAGGGTACAGATACTACCATGCTGAACAAACTGAACTCTCAACACAAACTCAATACCAACTACATTCCCCCCAAAAACACTTATGAAACACAGTTTGGCATCCAACACTTTGCTGGTGTTGTCTATTACGAGACCAGAGGTTGGTATCATTCCCATAATACATGATATAGAAATGGGTTAAATTTGAGACTTTTGGGAGTTTAGGAGCTAATTTGGACATGACAGATAACTCAGTTTGTCTAGTTAATTGATCATGTGCTTGATAATGTGTTAATTTACATCTGTAAATGACTGTGGTTTTTGTTGCTCTACAGGTTTTTTGGAGAAGAACCGTGACACTCTTCATGGTGACATCATTCAGCTCGTACACTCCTCTAAGAACAAGTTCATCAAGCAGATCTTTCAGGCGGACGTCGCCATGGTAACGTCTCCAGCACACAACATCCCTTATGTATTTTTAATATTAAGAATAGACTAGTTACAACACAAGTTGTCACTCTTTCTTTCTCTGTGTTTATGAAATGTGGTCCAGTTTTTATGTGGTTATGTGCCCGGTGGCAGTCTTGGTAAACCAGATTCACTGCATAAGGTAAAACCGTGATAGAAGACCGTTAGTTCTGTCATTCGGAAACATGTGTTGTCCTTTCAATATCATCATTAACATCATTAAAGTGATGTTCACCCAAAAATAACAATTTCTCTCATCATTTACTTACCCTCATGCCATCCCAAATGTGTATGACGTACTTTTGAAAGATTTTAGAAGAATATTTCAGCTCTGTTGGTTTATATATAACTGAATGGTGGACAGAACTTTGAAGATTCAAAAAGCACATAAAGGCAGCATAAAAGTAATCCATTCGACCCCAGTGTTTAATATTTTTTTCAGAAGCTATGAATATTTACTATAAATATTCACTCTCACTTCCACATTCTTTTTGGTTTTGGCGATTTGCATTCTTCGTGCATATCGCCACCTACTGAGCAGGAAGAAGAATTTATAGTAAAAAAGGACTTAACTATTCTGATCTGTTTCTCACACACATTTATCATATCGCTTCTGAAGACATGGATTTAACCACTGGAGTTGTATGGATTACTTTTATGCTGCCTTTATGTGCTTTTTGGACCTGCAAATTTCTGAACACCATTTACTTTTATTGTATGGACCTACAGAGCTGAGATATTCTTCTAAAATCTTTCAAAAGTACGTCATACACATTTGGGATGGCATGAGGGTGAGTAAATGATGAGGGAATTTAAATTTTTGGGTGAACTATCCCTTTAAGCAAACTCCCGTTTCTAACCGTATGATTTTTTGTAATCAAGTAATTAATATCTGTGTAGAAGTATGCTCATTACAGCAGGCTTTACTGTAACTAATAATAGTTTATGCTGTTAACATTAGATGTACTGGAGCAGCTTTAAGTGTTTTTGCTAACTTTGTGACAGTCAGGGTTGGGAGGGTTACTTTTGAAATGTATTCCACTACAGATTACAGATTACATGTACAAAAATGTACTTCTTCAGCACTGGTCGATTTTTTCACTTGTTTTGACTATAAAAACTCTGCCAGTACAACAAGACAAAATACACATGTTAAAAATGCATTATCTGAACAACCTAAATATCTTATGCAGTGTTGTTTCTAAAACAAGATCAATCAAATTGATATTGTTTTAAGTATTTTTAGATATTTTTACTGGAAAACAAGACAAAAATAATTATCATGAAAAATATTTTTGCCCTAATTTAAAGGTCTTACTATAAAAAAGAAATTTTGATCTAACGTGAATTTTCTTGATAAAAAAATATGATCGTGCCTGGTAACACGTGCATGTAAAATGGCTAGAAATATCATTTTAGCTTGGCCTAAAGCTGACAATTTACCCAAGGTTTATTTCTATCTTATTTCTTCTACTCCAAACTTACTTCAAACAATACTGCTCGTATGAATGTAACACATCATAAGAAAGTGTTTCACTGCTGTTCAAATGCACTTTGGATCACATCATTTATATGTATGAATGTTTTCCATCTGAAAGGACTAAATATTAAATAAAATAAATGACAATAAAATAGAAAGTAATCTCTTCTGTAATCAAAATACTTTTTGAATGTAACTGTATTCTAATTACCAATTATTTAAATTGTAACTAGTGGATTACAGTTACTTATATTGTGTATTTTAAATACATAATCCTGTTACATGTATTCCGTTACTCTCCAACCCTGGTGACAGTTGTGACATTTTGGGAAATTGGGAATATCCAATGTAATCTCTTTTATTATTTTATTTTTATTTATTTTTTTAACCTCACCCGAACAAGATGTGTAACTACAATTAACCACTAATATTTCATTAGTTAGTTAGAAATTATTGTTTAGTAAGATGACATGTAGGTTACAATGGGGCTAAATACACACCTTAAGGAAAATGTGCTTTTTTCCGTTCACAAAGTGTATCAAGATAAAAAAAAAACTATATTTATATATTTTATTTATTTTTATTGAATATTGATGGAGAAATATAACTTTTGTTAAAATAAATAATAAAAGAAAATTGTTTTGATTTAAAAGTGGAGACAGAGCCTTTTATTCCAAACTTGAGGTAAAATACCCCATGTATAAAAGTTCCCCAGGGGGGTGACATATAGTTAAATCATGTAAATATAGGGACAATAGTTATAGGGCAAAAATGGTCAACCTTACAAATTAAGATTGTTACATCCACAATATAACCATTTCAGAAAATGCATTTTTCAAAAATCTATTCGCCCCGTTGTACCGTTATGTAAAATGTTCATTGTTTTTTAGCCAATATACAGCCTTAAACATCATTCACTTGTTCATGGCACAGCCTATAGTTTGAGCTCTAACCCTTTCCACCTTTTTTTGTTCTCTTAAGTAGACCGAAATAAATAATATGACATGCTTCTGTCTAGATAATATATCTGTCAAACAGCACTTCCTACGGT
Source organism: Xyrauchen texanus (assembly GCF_025860055.1). Taxonomy (NCBI): domain Eukaryota; kingdom Metazoa; phylum Chordata; class Actinopteri; order Cypriniformes; family Catostomidae; genus Xyrauchen; species Xyrauchen texanus. The sequence goes on along the minus strand of NC_068296.1, from coordinate 6,927,433 downwards.
GAGGCCATTTCCTGTTTGAGAATGAAAGAGCTCCGGGCAAAGAAAAGAGAGAGTGATTTCAATGAGAAAATAGACAGAGAGACAGAAAAGCTTGAAATAAAATCTCCGGAAGAAATGTCCTGGCCATATTTGATTACAAATTCAAAATAAAATACATACGAAATTATAATTTCCCCTCCAATTTTTCTTTACTGTTAAAAAACAAAACAATGCAACACAGTAATGAAATCATCCTGTTTATGCACAATGCATTATTTTTTAATTCAAATCAGTTTACATGGGTACATCTACAAATGCACTTTACAATTTTTTTTGCCATTACATTACTGTTACAATGCAAAAATCGTAATGGTTACATAAATAGGCTTCTTCATGCAGAACACATTTAGCTTTTTCTTCTGATTCTGGGGTGAAATTTAACATTTTGTTCTTTACAGTTTTCACGTGATTTACCCTAAAAATAATCTTGACCTCTGCTCAGCACTATCCCTGAACATCTTTTAAAAAGTGCTCACTCTCTCTCGTGTTTGTGGGTGTGTTTCCTGATACACAGGGGGCGGAGACCAGAAAGCGTTCCCCAACTCTGAGCAGTCAGTTCAAGCGCTCTTTAGAGCTGTTGATGCGCACACTGAGCGTGTGTCAGCCGTTCTTCGTTCGCTGCATCAAACCCAATGAGTACAAGAAGCCCATGGTGAGTCAAACCAGTGTCAATTTGTACAACAGGAATGGAAAGCCATGTCTTGATTGGTGCCCATGGAGAATGAGATCTGGTTCTTGCCAATGGACGACTCCTAACTCAACATAGAAATTAAGTTTTCAGGTTTTTAGATTTAATGATTCCTAAAATGATGTTTATTGAGAATGTCTTCTCATTACTTTTCTAATAAGTCTTATTGATTGCTTTCGTCCTGTTTTGACATTGTTTAACTCTTTGGTAACATCTTATGATATATTTTATTATCAAATCAGAAGTTTATGTACATTGAAATTTTGGGTAGCAATTTAAAGCTAATTGTTAAGGTTAGTTAACATGAATACATTTGTTCATGTTAGTTCAATGCATTAAATAATGTTAATGTAAAAACCGTTAGGTTTAATGTAGTATTGTTTGTTGTTATTGAAAGTTATTATTACATGCTAACAAGTGGCTTCTACCAAGATGTATGTTTCTGACCATACTTCTGTGGTTCGTCAGCTCTTTGATCGTGAGCTGTGTGTGAGACAGCTCCGATATTCTGGAATGATGGAAACCATCCGGATTCGCCGGGCCGGATACCCCATTCGCTACACTTTCGTCGAGTTTGTGGACAGATACCGTGTTTTAATGCCTGGAGTAAAACCTGCTTACAAACAGGTGAGAGACAATTAACTGTCTGTGCAAATTCTCATAATTCCATAGAACAATATCCCTACAAACTTAACTTTGGCTTATGAAGTACATTTCATGTTTATATGTCTTCCTTGTGCACTTAATAAGCTGTCCAAATGTATTCTGGGTGTTTTTTTTTTTTTCTTAGGAGGACCTGAGAGGAACCTGTCAGCGTATCGCTGAAGCTGTACTGGGCCGTGATGATGATTGGCAGATGGGAAAGACCAAGATCTTTCTGAAGGTACCGTACCTCAGGCCCACTTTTAAAGAGCAACAGAGCTGGTAACCTTGCATAGAACTGCCAGGGGGGCTTGGGTAGCTCAGAGAGTAAAGACGCTGACTACCACCCATGGAGATGCGAGTTCGAATCCAGGGCGTGCTGAGTGACTCCAGCCAGGTCTCCTAAGCAACCAAATTGGCCCTGTTGCTAGGGAGGGCAAGGTCACATGGGGTAACCTCCTCTTGGTCGCTATAATGTGGTTCTCGCTCTCAGTTGGGCACATGGTGAGTTGTGCGTGGATGCCGCAGAGAATAGCGGGAAGCCTCCACACGCACTATGTCTCCACGGTAATGCACTCAACAAACCACATGATAAGATACGTGGATTGACAGTCTCAGACGTGGAGGCAACTGAGATTCGTCCTCTGCCACCCGGATTGAGGTGAGTAACTATGCCACCACGAGGACTTAGAGTGCATTGGGAATTGGGCATTCCATATTGGGGGAGAAAAGAGGAGAAAATAAACAAAATACCATTATTGAGCCAGTATATTGAAATCAGCATTCAAAATCAATGACTTGCCTTATCCCGAGTCACTACAATAAGCCGTAGTGTAACTTAAAATGTTTGATGATGTGACCACAAGAGACCATTTGCCATATGTTCTGGACAATCGGTACAAAACATTATCATATCATAACTTTTGAGCTGATTAACATGTGAATCTGTGAAGTGTATAGATGGAAATATCAGCTTATTGTTTTTGTAAAAACTCTGTCAGGGGATTTTATGCAGTCGTTTAAAAAAAAAAAAAAAAACATGGACTGCAATATTCGAGGTTTGTTTTTCTGTGGCCGGAAAGACTGCCCTCAGCTAGAGGTCAAAGGTCAAAAACTAGTTTGTCCATTTCTAAACTGCCAGTGCAAATTTTTCCAGGCATTGGTCTTTATCATACATCCCAGTTCTCTAAAACAGGAAATCCCACTCAGCAGGAAGGAAGAGAGGGCAGTGTCAATACATACTGACAGGAAGTAACAACATCAATGGAGGATTGGAAGAGATGCACATCAATATGAGGCTTGCTGATAACCTGAATGATGGCACATCATAAGAGTTGTGCTTAAAGATGCTTGAGGTTATAGTTCTATTAATATGGATTCTCTTTAAACACCTCTCTCTACCTTTGGCAGGATCATCATGACATGTTGCTGGAAATTGAGAGAGATAAGGCCATAACTGACAAGGTCATTCTCATTCAGAAAGTCGTGCGAGGTTTCAAGGACAGGTAAGAATGTCTGCCGAGTCGTAGATTGCATTTGATGTAGGGAAGCAGGGTCCTATATTAGCACTCACCGTGTGCCGAAAGCTTTGATAAATGGTCTTTGAAGAGTAAATAAAGCTCCAATTGGCCAGTAACTTCATCTTACTTTTTAATTTAATTTTAAGAAACTGAGATTAGCTCAACACTTTAGCTTGTATATCTTAACATAAGGTAAAAAGTTAATTCGGACCCTGTAGGGAACTTTCTGTCTTGCAATGTCACCACTTTACACAAACAAGACAAAATCAAAAGCATTTTAATCTCCCCCACAGATCCAACTTTCTGAAGATTAAGAAATCCGCCATGTTGATCCAGAAAACATGGAGAGGCTATTACTGTCGGAAGAATTACGGAGCGGTTGGTCTTACTCATTCTCACAGCATATTCACGCTTCTTACCAACAAATATTTTAACATTCTCGTCTCCTGTCTCATAGATGAGAGCTGGCTTCTCACGTCTCCAGGCATTGTATAAATCTCGTAAACTCTACCAGACGTACCACGTTACGCGACATAGAATCACCCTTTTCCAGAGCCGCTGCAGAGGGTGTCTGGTACGGCAGGCATTTAGACATCGTCTTTGGGCCGTCATCACCATCCAGGCTTATACAAGAGGCATGATCGCCCGCCGACTCTACAAGAGACTGAAAGGAGAGGTGAGATGAGCTGCTCCCTCTGATGTGTAGATTAACCTTGGCATTATCACTGTAAAATTGATGCCAACCCCCTCCAGATTGGTAAGAATGAGTTGGGTGTGAATTTGAGTTGAACTGATCACACACCACAGAATCTTGAATTGGAATTTGAATATGAATTGTACAGGAAGAGGAATTCAAAGAACTTCAATGTAGTCACACAAAAGTTTTGCGATTTAAAACAAATTACATTAATTTAAAAAAATTATTCTGATATATTCCTTAATTTTTATACCCATTTTCCAATTTATTTATACTTATTGATAAGTTGAATCATTTTTAAACTTATTAGACATTTTCTCTAAATAAGTTCAATACTGTTTTTTTTTATTTATTTTTTATTATACAATATATTATACAATTGTTTTCATGTAGCTTCATAAAAATAAATATTGGCATTCAAATGTTAATGTGAAAGTAAAGGTTAATGATCATAAAGTCTTCCACAATGCTCCATAAAATTATTAATTATTATAAATGTAATAAAATATATCTAAAATAAATGGAAATTTCTGTATTAAGGATTTTAAACATTGATTGTTACTGTAATGTTATATATCTGGAAATTCCCCATACGTAATTTCAATTAATTTTGAAAAATGTGTACAGGTAGTTGAACATTTACACTTAAAGCAGTTATATTAATTTATTTTAATCTCAATCAATATTAATTCTACTTTCTGAAAGCTGAAGTTTGTCATTTTTTTCCTATCCAAGCTTAATATGTAGACACAACTATAACATTTGTTGTTTGATTCCCCAAAACACGTTTGTTTATCCCATCCAGCCCTGAATTTTAACTGATGTAGCAAACAGGATGCAAAGCTGTCATTTGAAATTGGAACTCTGAATTGCATACAACCATAAACCGTATCTTCTCATCACTTTTCTTTCATATCTCGATTAGTACCGACGGCGTTTGGAGGCAGAGAAGATGCGTTTGGCTGAGGAACAGAAGTTGAGGAACCAGATGAGTGCCAAGAAGGCCAAAGAGGAAGCAGAGAGGAAACATCAGGAAAGACTGGCTCAGCTGGCACGAGAGGACGCAGAACGAGAGAAGAAAGAGCGAGAAGAGACGCGGAGGAAAAAAGAAATGTTGGACAAGATGGAGAAAGCTCGCCATGAGCCGGTCAACGACTCTGATATGGTGGACAAGATGTTTGGCTTCCTGGGAACCACAAACTCATTTCCTGGTCAGGAGGGCCAAGCACCAGCTGGATTTGAGGTGAGGATGTAGATTTAGGGGATTCTAGCATATCCTTTTTACATTAAAATAACATTCTGAGTTCAATACAAGTTAACTCTATGGCCAACATCTGTGACATGCTGTCGTTTACTACAGAAAACCAATTTGGCTCATCCCTCAGTTTGTAAAAGCTAACAAATATTGCTTAAGCATCAATGCAGTTACATTGGAAGTCTATGGGGCAAGGCAGTGCTCTGGAATAAACATTAAAAACACATTTCTGGAGGTCTGGGTAGCTCAGTGGTAAAGATGCTGGCTACCACCCCTGGAGTTGAATGACTCCAACCAGGTCTTCTAAGCAACCAAACTGACCCGGTTGCTTGGGAGGGTAGTCACACGGGGTAACCTCCTCGTGATTGCTATAATGTGGTTCTCGCGGTGAGTTGAGCATGGATGTCGCGGTGGATGTCTTCAAGCCTCCACATGCACTATGTCTCCATGGCAATGTGCTCAACAAGCCATGTGACACGTGGGATGACGGTCTCATGTGGAGGCAGCTGGGATTCGTCCTCCGCCACCCGGATTGAGGTCTACGTCACTACACCACCACGAGAACTTAAAAGCACATTGGGAATTGGGCATGCCAAATTGGGAGAAAAATAAATAAATAAATAAAACACATTTCCATAGGCAAAATACTTTATACTAGAGTTGAGGTACTCTAGTTCGGACTCAAGTTTGAGTCACGAGTCCAATTTGAATGGACTTGGACTTGTCACAGACTCTGATGCATTTTTACTTGAGCCTTTCGGACTCTGGATTTTTGGCTGGAGTCCAGCCATGACCATGGCATTTGTGATTCAATGATGTAAACATAGGGTGACCATTTACATTTACATTTACATTAATGCATTTGGCAGATGCTTTTATCCAAAGCGACTTACAGTGCAATTATTACAGTGACAATCCTCCGGAACAACCTGGAGTTAAGTGCCTTGCTCAAGGACACAATGGTGGTGGGGTTCAAACCAGCGACCTTCTGATTAACAGCCCTGTGCTTTAGCCACTACGCCACCACCACAAAAGCATCTGGCTGGGATTTCAAAATGGCCTCTAAATGTACAAGATTTGGCTTTGTCTTAATAATGATGTGCTCTCTACAATTAGTACTATCATACATTCTGTTTATTTGATACTTCACATCAGTTTTCACGCATATATGTTCTTATGTGTGATTATTCTGCAAATTATTAAATAGAACATATGTTTTGTCAGACTCACATTTCTACACAAAGCCATTTCTATCTGAAAATGTTGACTATATAGAGACATAATCAAATATGCTATGTATTAGGGATATTTAAACTAATATGACGGATGAAATAGACCATGGAAATTGTACAACTCAGTCCATCACATATTTGTAGTGCAATTGCAAAAAAGTCAGAAAATACAATGAAGAACACATGAACAGATTCATTCGGACTCGACCTGTTATGGACTCAGTCTTGAGTCCGACTCAGACTTGACTAAGTTGGACTCAAACCCAACACTACTTTATACATTATGCGTGTTAACGTACAGTCTCAAGTTCACAACTTTTTTTAATAATTAATGTAATACTTAAAGGCTGCACTTTTCTACTTTTAAACTTTCATTTTAAATCTGATTTAAAGAGACTTCCATTTAATGTGCATTACTGTAAATGCAATTAATGTAAATGATTGAGTCAAATGTATTTTCTGTTGTAATGTGACAGCAGCATTCAATTAAATTTAAGTATGACTGGAATTATTAACATCTAATACAGCACTCCTACAAATATGTCAGCTCTTTGAGTTTTATTTAACATTCTACCAGTTTTATAATTAGTTTATTAGCTAACCTGTGTACTTGTGCCTTGCTCAGGACCTGGAGCGAACTCATCGGGAGATCGAGGAAGAGGATCTAGATGAAGCTCTTCCTTTACCAGAGGAAGATGAGGAAGACTTGTCGGAGTACAAATTTGCCAAGTTTTCTGCCACATATTTTCAGGGCACGACCACACACACTTATGTGCGGCGCCCGCTCAAACAACCCTTACTTTTTCACGAAGATGAAGGGGATCAGCTGGTATGTGACCTTTAACCTCTGGCACTCAAACATGCTTTAGATTGTAACACGTTGAATTGTGTGTTCCAAAACCTAGTGAGCTGTCTACCTCGATAGTATTTTAAGACATCATAGATATAGGCTACTTAATTTTTATATCATAATTTTTTTAATGGTTGTCCTGCAGGCTGCTCTGGCTGTGTGGATCACAATTTTGAGGTTCATGGGTGACCTTCCAGAACCTAAATACCACACCGCTATCAGTGACGGCAGCGAGAAGATCCCTGTCATGACCAAGATCTACGAGACACTGGGCAAGAAGACATACAAGAGAGAACTGCAGGCTCTGCAGGGAGAGGGAGAGGTACACGTGAAGGAGAGAGAGAGAGAGAGTAAAAGAGTTTAAGGATTACATAAACAGTGGCTGGGTCAATAATGTGTAAAACAATTGCATGTGTGGGGGTGTCTGTGAAGTTATTCAAAAATATATAAAAATGCAATTCATACAAAACAAGTGCTTGAATGCAGCTCTTAGAAAATGTACATATTTGACGCTCTTATTCAACACGCTCCGTACGGGACTCGAACCAACATCTCCGGCGTGGGAGGCGGGTGCTCTAACAAGGAAGCTAAACGCTACAGCCTCTAGCATCAGTCGCTAGTGCACCTCTTGAGGTCAGGAGAGTGAGGTTTACACACTGCACAGCTATCAACCAGCTGGCTCCCGTTACACTCACCCTCCTAAACCTCACACCCATCCGGGTCACGGCACCATTGTGACGCTCTTGTTCTACCCGCTCCATACGGGACTCGAACCAACGTCTCCGGCATGTGAGGCGGGTGCTCTAACAAAGTCGCTAGTGCACCATCTACCAGCTGGCTCCCGTTACACATACTTAGATTTTTTTTTCTGGGACTTCAAGTAAAAAAAATTATAAGTGTAACCGTCCAGTGACAGTAAAAAATGTTATACCATTCTTTTAATAAAATTCTTGAATTTCATTCATTCTGAAATGTTGGATTAAATTATTTGGAATAATTTAGATGTTTTTTTAGGATTACTCGATTTTGAATTGCCTTTTTCCTAAAACTTTTAAAATATATTTTATTATAATTTCTTGAAAAAAAAAAGCAGTGAAACAATTATGTTTTAAAATAGTATTAATATATGAAAAACCTTTGTCCATCAAATGAAAGTCAGGTGGTGTAACCAACATGCAATCTGTTGTCATGTGACAAAAAACCCATAAAGAGAAAATTCCCCATTAGTCACAAAACTGTGTGTGAAGTAAAAAAAAAAAAGAAAATCATAAAACTATACCAATTGAAATTTGTTCAAATTTTTGTTGTTGTTTTGTTTGTAGATAATGCTTTAAATGTTTTTAAAAAAAAATTATGAAACCAACTAAACTAGATTTCCCATTTTTAGCATCTCATGAATCTTATTTTTTAATGACCAGCCTCATTAAGGTAAAGTAGCCAGAGCTGCAGGCCCAGTTGTCTTCATGATTTACAAGGTTTCTCCATTGTGTCCGCCTCTTCCAGAATGCTCACATTGACAGTCATAAGAAAAGCAGTGTGCGTCACAAACTGGTGTCCCTCACCCTTAAGAAGAAGTCCAAGATTACAGAGGAGGTGAGTGATGCTGTTACCATAGAGACGAAATCCCAGCAATCTTCCATAGCCTTCTTGGAACTCCTTTATTTCTCTTTTGGCCTCTTTGACCTCTTGAAAAAATTAATTGCACAGATCTTACTGACTGTCAGTGTTTCAGAGCAAAGAAACCTTGCAAATATCAATTCTACTCTTAGCCAAAGAGGTCTTTAGGAGAGACACTGGACTCTTGGTTTTAAGGGTAATTTCCTTTTACTCTAGGTGACCAAACGTCTGAATGATGGTGAATGCGCTGTGCATGGAAACAGTATGCTGGAGGACCGACCCACATCCAACCTGGAGAAGCTACACTTCATCATTGGCAACGGAATCCTTAGGCCAGGCCTTAGGTCAGACTTGAGACACCAAAGAGATCTCATGGAAAACATGTTTGGACTGTCTTACAGATTGATTGACTGATTGATTTGGCATTCCCAGTCAAACAACCCTTAACATTCTTCTTCCTCTTGTCTCCATCAGAGATGAGATCTATTGTCAGATCTGTAAGCAGCTGAACCAGAATCCATCTAAAAGCAGTCATGCTCGCGGCTGGATCCTCATGTCTCTGTGTGTGGGCTGCTTTGCACCCTCTGAGAAGTTTGTCAAGGTAAGATATGTTGGTTAAAATAAATCCAAACTTCTTCTGACCACGCCATGATATGACTCTTGTAAAGGACTATTGTATAGCCTAATTAATATAATGGAAGAAGCCAAACTTTTTTCTCCTGAACAGCCTTTGAGTACTGAGCCCTTAAGGGACAGAGGGGGAATTTCTTTTCTGAAATAGCTTTGCGTTCCCTTGCAATTGTTTTGCATTCTTTCACAATAAGTTTTGCATTCCCTCACAATTATTTTGGGTTCCCTCGTAATAACTTTAGGAAAATGAACCATGGTTTTACTACAGCAACCATAGTTAAACTATGATATTCATACAATAGTGAAACTACATCTGTAAAATTGACAATGGTGTGATGACAGTTAACTCTATTTTTACCATGATATTTGTAGTAAATATGTGGTAAAAATACAGGGAAAATGTATTCTGCCAAAAAACAAGGTTACTAATGTTTTACTATAATAAAACCATTAATTTGGGGTACATGTAAAATGGTATTAAAACCATGGTTCTATGGTTTTAAAAAGCATCTTACTTGCCTCAATTTAACCATGGTATTACTATGGTAAAACAGAAGTAAGCATGATTTTAACTGTACATTTGTGTTCTTTTTTTTTTGGCAGAATAATTATGATTTGTATTACAATAGTTTTGTTTTTCCTGTATTATTACTTGGATTTTAAAATCATAGTTTAGATATGGTTGTAGTAAAACCATGTAAAAATGTTTTTACTATGGTTTAATAACAAATACTATAGTTGAGATATGGTAACTGTAGTAAAACCATGGTTAATTTGCATAAAGGAC